>NW_026137757.1:0-696416 GCF_019393585.1 Leptopilina boulardi | reverse complement strand
AGCAGGCGGTGCCTACCTAAATCCTCGAAGATGATCTCTAGATATACCCGTTATCGGCACCGCCTACATTAATATTCTGTTTCTCACAAAATTATTGTTGTCCCATTTTCATATTTACATAGCTCATGGGAAAAAACCTCAGCTTTACAAAGAAAATAAAAAAAAAAAAAAATACCTGAAGGGGTGAAAATCGAAAAATAAGGGTTGATTTTAAAAAAAAACATAGGTCAAAAATTTTTTTTTTAAATTTTGTATACATTTTTGAAAAGTACGTGAAAAATGCATTAAAATTCATTATGGATCCTTTTGTCATAGTTATACGGATTTGAAAATGACAATGTTACCCTTAACGTCAAAACTTCAACCCCCTCTACTTTCTACAAATATTTTTTTAATGAGTTTATATTTTAGGGATTTATTACTATCATATAGGACAACAATTTACCAAAGTATGAAGCCAATCCCAGAACATTGACTTTTTGGGCTGGGGCGATTGAAAAAGAATCTCTCATATGAGGCAAAATTCCTGAAATGTCCGAACAAAAAATTAAAAGTTCTCGAATTTAATCCATACTTTTCTAAAATGTTGTTATTGTTGGTGAAAGTCTAAAAATCAATTATTATTGAATTTAATAAAATAGTTTTTGAATTACAACGTTGTTAATTTTTGACTTTTAAAAAAAAAATGTACAATATTTATAAGTATAATGCATAAAAGTTAACATATATATAATGATTTTTAAAGCTTTTTTGACGGGCTACACGCTGTTAATAAAATTTTTTTTTTTTAAATAACATTTGACCTTGAAATTCAAGGTCAAAATGTTAATTTACGTTTATCTCAAAATCGGATTTCTTAAAATTATTTTTAACTATCTCAATGGAAAGCTTGACAAATTTCCTACAAAACATGTAATTTTCAGAGTGGGATCTTTTAAAGTTTTTGAGATATTAATTAATTAATTAATTAATGTTTATAACAAATCAAATATTTTACAAACGAATAAAGTTACCGTAATTCTGAAGTTAGCAATTGAAACTTAACGTAATTCCGCATCCAACGAGCCCTATATGATATATTTTGGATAAGTAGATTGTTAATAAACAATTAGTTAACATTGCAATTGTTTATTAACAATCTACTTATCCAAAATACTTCATATAGGGCTCGTTGACAGCGGAATTACCTTAACTTTCAATTGGTAAGTTCAGAATTACCATAACTTTATTTTTTTGTAAAATATTTTATTTTTTACTAACAACAAGCATCCAAAAGCCCTATATGAAGTAGTTTTGTTCAATTTTAGTTAAATAACAATAAAAAATGGAATATCTTTCATACAAATAAAGTTATCGTAAATCTAAACTAACCAATTGAAAGTTAAGCTAATTCCGCATCCAACGAGCCCTATATGAAGTATTTTGGATAAGTAGATTGTTAATAAACTGTAACGTCCTGCGTTATTTTAATAGATTTTATGTTCTTTTCCCTTTTAATTTTTTCTTGTAAATTTTGTATGGAAAACATCTGTTTTATCTAAACTATGTCTCATATTTTTTTTTTTGTGTAAATTGTTTGTCTCTCTTTTAAAAAACCGATAACGGGACAAAGTATTTTCAGTAGTCTTCACTCGTGGGATGCACTTTGAAATTTGGAAAATTAAATATAGATAAGAATATAGCTATTAAATCTTTTTAGAAACTCTAAAGTGCATCCTTGCAGCTGTTGACTGCTGGGGTCTTTTTCATATCTTATCACTTTCCCACGAAAGTCCAAGAGTCTCTACCATCGAATTACATCTGTTAGTCATAAAACTATAAAAAATATTAGGATACAAAGTCTGTTATATTTCTATTTTTCTAAATAATATCTCACACGTTGATTTAGAAAATTTTAAATAATTTTAAATAATTCTTAAAAATATTCTTTTAAATTTTTAATTAAGTTTTAATATTAATGTTTGGAATATCAAATTAATTTATTATTAATAATTATATATTCAAATTACTAAAAAAATAAAATTAATTAAATCTTAATTAACAATTTAAATTAATATTGAAATTTTAAACATTATTATAAAAATAATTAACCATTTACACTATAAGTAACATTAAATTTTACATGTTTCTTTCTTTTTATGTAACTATTGTCATTTAATTATATATAATTAATTTTACTTAATTATCTTTTATATTCATATATGTATAAAAAAGGTATGTGTGTGTGTAATTGAATGAGTAAATTTTTAAAACTGTATAATTAAATATTCATAAAAAAACATGTATTTCATAAATAATTTTAAGAATTTTTGTACTTTTGAAAATTCGTTTAAAAAGTGAATTTTGGCTCCATCTTTTAAAAATAGTGGAAACTATAGTTCCCCACTTTTTCGAAACACCCTAATCTTAAAGATACGCCCACGCAAAGTCATCCCTTGCAAGGCTGGGCCTGAAAGATCCAATGACATCTTTCTTTTAGATAAGTTTTTCATAAAAAACCCAATCACTGATCTTTTTAACCTCCCACTCTATAAAATATTCATCTCCAAATTTCCACCCAACTAAAAAATTTAAGTAGGGATAATAATATAAAAACTGAAGATTTGAATTAAAAACTCAGTTCAATTTCTAAATTCAAAAGTCAAAATCTCTCATTCAAAATTAGTCAGTCAACATTTCTTAATTTACATTTCTTAGTCCAAATTCTTAATTCTTTTCTCAGTGCATTTTTCTAAGTTCAATTTATTCCATTCTTAATTACGAAGTCACGACCACAAATTCACATTTAAACAAATTTTCAACGATTTTCAACATTTATAAATAAAATCTAAAAAAGTAAGTACTTTTATGGCATAATTAATTACTTTTCTCTTCTTTTCTATTTCTATTCTCTTTTTCCCTGATAGTATTGGTACAATTTAAGTTGGACCCATACTATCAACATCATTTGTTTGATAGGACCTTTTCCAAATTTTGCCGATTCAATTTTAGTTGTATCGACAAAATTTAATCCATATAATTCCAATTTCCTTATTTTTCCAAAAGAAGATTCAAACTCAAAACTATCCCCAAGTTAGAGGACAATGCGTTCCTGGCTTGAAAACAATTAACTTAATTTCTTTGCTTTGTGCATCTTAGGATGTAACATAGTAAAATTTTTGGAGGCCCCGGAGGGATGGTTATGATTTGAGTTTTTTTTTTTTTTTTGATTAAAATCGTATAAAATGTGTTATCTTATCATCTATTTGTGTGAAATTCTAAGTAAAATGACAGGTCATTGTAAAATTATTACTTTGAATTCTAAAAAAGGGTAAAAATTATGCGTTATTTTATTTAAAAAAATTATTAACAATTTATTATACAAAATTATAAAAAATTTATAAAACATTACAAAAATTTATAAAATAAAAATTATGAAAATTTTCAGTAACAAAAATAAAATTTAGTAACAAATAGAAACAAAATTATTATGAAAAATTAATCAAAATTATAAAAAAATTAGTGAGAAAAACAAAAATTATTATAAAAAAATATAAGCAAAACATAAATTATTATAAACAAGTTATAATAATAAAAAAATTTAGCAACAAAAACTAAAAATTATAAAAACTATTATAAAAAAATTGTTAAACAAAAATATACTATTAAACAAAACAAAAATTATTATAAACAAGTTATACTAATAAAAAAATTTAATAACAAAAACTAAATTATTATGAAAAATTAATGAAAATTATAAAAAAAATTAATATCAAAAATAAAAATTATAAACAAATACTAAATTATTATAAACAAGTTATAATAATAAAAAAATTTTAGTAACAAAAAAAATTAATTATACAAAATTAATGAAAATTATAAAAATTATTAAACAAAAAAAGAAATTATAAACAATTATTATAAAAATTATTGAACAAAAAATTTATATACAAAATTTATAACAAATTATAAAAAGAAACTAAATAGAGAATTATAACAAATTTTTTTTTTTTTTTGAATTTAAATAAAATTTAAAAAGTTTAAACAAATATTAAAATTTGACTAGGTCCCGCCTGATGCGTCACCCCAACGCTCTAGTGCACGCCACCCACCGCCACCCGTCGTAGTCCCGAGCGCTATTTCGCAAACGCTTGGTCCCTCGCGGTTTTTAATACGATTTTTGATTTTTCTTTATTCTGAAAAATATAAATTATAAATTTTTACTATTTTTGAATAAATTATTAATAAATTATAAAATTTTGAAAACTTTATTTAAAAAAAAATCGCTAAAGACGCTCTTGCCTGTCACTGAACGCAGCTAGTGTGGCTCTACAGTAGTACAGATCTATGTATAGTCAGCCTCATTCAGACTTACTTTGGCTACTCACAGACGACCATTATGACTACAAGCAGCCATATTCTAGTAGAGTTTTGTGATACTTCCACCACTTCACCTCCAGTTTCGCGCGCTATTTTGCGAACGCGAAGTTTTTCACGGGTTTCAATATGATTTTTGAATATTTGTTATGTATATCAAAACATTATTAACAATTTTCTTAAAATCAATAATTTAAAACGTCAAAAATCAAAAGAATTGATGTACTTATATCGATCCAAATATAAATTCAAATACAAAAATTGAGCGTCTACATGCAATAATCGGTCGAGCGCTCGGCTGAACGCTGTAATGCCAGTCAGACGGGTCAAAAAGTAAAAAAAAAAGAAAATGAAAATTTTGATTTTTAAAAAATAGTACCATGCAGAAAATGAAGAGACGCATCTTTTTTTCCTTTGAGATTTTTTTATAGGACGAAAATTTAATTTAATAAATCCAAAAAACTGAAAATTTTTTTTTCACTATTTTCATTATATTTTTAAACATAAATCGTCGTAACTTCCACAAATATTAATGAAATCGATTAAAATTCGGTATACAAACGCATTAGGGTCTAGAGAATACGATAAATTAATAAAAAAATTTATAATCATTAATTATTCAATAAATTATTTTTATTATTAATGACGTGTCGATAATCACGATTTCTTACCTTCGCCGAGAAAAAGTCTGTGAGGAACTTTCGAGTTGAAAGAACTTCCAGTGAGACATTTGTTTATTAATATATAAAGAAGTTTTTTGGAAATTTTCGAGTCAATTCATTCACAACTTTCAAAAATATAAGTGTTTTTTGAAAAAGCGGGTGGCGCGCTAGCGAGTCGCCACGTGGAGAGTTTCGTCTGCTAGAATAATAGGCGATAGTGTTTTGTTTTCGTACATATTTTTTATTTATTTTCGTATATAAGCAAGCATGTCCGGCAATGTTCTCTAGACCCTAATGCGTTTGTATACCGAATTTTAATCGATTTCATTAATATTTGTGGAAGTTACGACGATTTATGTTTAAAAATATAATGAAAATAGTGAAAAAAAATTTTTCAGTTTTTTGGATTTATTAAATTAAATTTTCGTCCTATAAAAAAATCTCAAAGGAAAAAAAGATGCGTTTCTTCATTTTCTGCATGGTACTATTTTTTAAAAATCAAAATTTTCATTTTCTTTTTTTTTTTACTTTTTGACCCGTCTGACTGGCATTACAGCGTTCAGCCGAGTGCTCGACCGATTATTGCATGTAGACGCTCAATTACTAAATTAAAATCTAAACTGAATTTCAAAATTTAAAGTTTTATACATTATATTTCTAAAATAAAATTAATTTTTTAGACAAGATTCACAAAATAAAAAGAAGGTCAATCAAAATTTAGCGTAAAAACTATCAAAATGTGTCAAAAATTATTAAAATCAAGTAAAGCTAATGAAAACAAAATCAAAGAGAATTTAACATTACAAATCTACCAAGATATATTGTTATATAATTAAATAAAATGTAAAAATAAATAAAAATGTCAAAATTACTTAAGAACTTTAAAAAAATTATTTAGTTTTAAACTAAATTCATTTTGATAATTTTAAAATCATGAAATCAAGAATTGTAATGTAAAATTTATTAAAGTCAAAATAAAAAAAAACAATGTTAATAAAAATTACAACATGTAACTTAACAAAAAGTATAAAAGGGAACATTAATCATTGATTTTATGTAAAATATTTAAAATTATTGTTATTCCCAAAATTGTCCGTTTATTATTGGGGTAATTAAATGAAAATATATTACACAATTAAAAAAAATTAACATGCTCTATTAAGCAGTATTTCAATGTTTAATAATTTAAAAACAATTATATTTAAACAATCCATTTCACTACTATCTAATAATATCAGTTTCTGAATAAAAACTTTTTGAATTTATTGAGTAGGTATGTAGTAAACTCTAAAAAAAATATATTTGTAAAATTGAAATTATAAAATTTATAAATATAAATTTTCTACTGTAAACAAAAAATTTCAACTATCTGATAAGTTTGGAAAATTAACGGTTTTTAATCTGTACACATTCATTCTCTAATTTAAAAAAAATGAAATTATATAAAAAAATTATTATTATTATTATTATTATTATATTAAAAATTCAGAGTAAGAAGTACGCCCTGCTCTAGAATAAAAATTTATATGCGTATATAAATAGAGATAAAATGTTGTGAAATATATAAAGCTGTTTAATTTGATAAATTTACTGATAAACGAAATTTTTTTTTTATTCAATAAAAACAAAAGAAAAATTTTAAAATATTTTAATTTAGAAATTGAGAAGATAATTTGATTTTCTGTCTGAAGTAATAAAAAAATATATATGTATATATTGAACATGAATTAATAAAGAGACAAAAATTTTTAGATGGTAAATGCATCACAGAAACAATTAGAAATTTTTAATTACAAACACCGTGATAATTTGGTGGGTTTGTGAAAATAAACCCTATTTAACTTTAAAATCTAGGTATTCATAAATTGAGGTTCCTTTCCTCCTTATTGCGCAGAAATGTTTGTAAAATAATTTTTTTTTGTATTATTTTGTTATGTATTTCTTTGTTTATTTAATTTTTTTTTCTTTTCAAATTTAATGAATATTATTTTATTTTATTTTTTTTCTTTAAGATTAATTGCGAATAGATTGTGCATAGGCATGGTTGCATTTCTTTACGAATAAAATTTCGATTACTTTCAGACAACAACATAAATTGCAATTTAATTTTTATCTTTAACTAAAAATCAATTTCCCTGAATTTAAAATATTGAAATGGAAGAAAATTTAAGGTTTTTGAGAATTGATATATGGTATTGTAATAATATGAGCATATAATTAGTTTAAAAAAGATAAATACATAAATAAAAGTTTATTGTTTCATTTTATTTTTATTTATTTATTTTTTTTTTTTTTTTTTGAAAAGAAGATTTTTTTTTTATCTTGCGAAAGTTTAAATTTTCTTAAACTAATATTTTTCATTTTATGTTACAGATACTATTTTCAAATTTTATTTTATAATAAAACAAAATAAAATTGCATATTATTTTACAGTTTCAAATAGCAGAAAATTTTAAATTGTATAGAATCTAAAAAATATATAAAATTTTGTAAGGATTTAAAGGATCAAACAACATCAAAACTACAAAGGAATACAACAACTTAACATCAATCAACAATTTTGTAAAAACGAAAAACTCGTCAAAATTATGTAAAATTCTAAATAGTTATTATTATTTATTTTACAAATTAATTGTAAGAAAAATTTAATTAATATGTTAGGATTAATATTCATTTTCAATTCAATATTTAGTTTAGTATTTTGGAGAATCATTCGGATATAAATTATATTTATTTTAAAATTGTAAAAAATGGTAAAATAATACAAGTTATAGTTGGAAGAGAAATTGTTTATATTTTAAATGTATATTAGTTAAAAATAAGAATGAATTTAATTTCCTGTAACAAGTTACTGTCCAATTAACACATATCAATGGCAAATACATCTGGAAAATGAAGAGAAGATTTAACACCATACGTGTCTCTACAGGAATGGATACGAACTAATGAAAATGTGACATCAACATTACCTTCCGATATAAGGATTTTAAGAAAAAGTTATCTTATTCTATAATATACAAGAACTTGGAAATCTAAATGACAACCACCAATAATCATACAATCATACAAGGAAACAATAAAAGAACTTTTGTTCAAGGACAAGATAAACAAAAGTTTATGCACCAAAAGTATCAACAGTTAAATTTATACTTTAAATATCAATTGTGGAAGAAGAAACTTTTTAACTGCAGAAATCTACTATCTTCAGAATTGTTCCAAAAGAAGTGTGATGAAATTCGTCAACCAAACATTTGCCTATAATTTCATCAGTAACAAATATTAACCAAGCTAAAGAACATCTTTATGCTATAATATTAATTCTTTCTTAAATAACAAAATGCTATTTGTTTTATAAGCAATTCTCAAACAACTAAAACATAAAACCTTTTACTTTATTATTCGATTTAGAATTTTCATTTTATATATTTGTAATGAGTCGATGCATATTTTTAATTTAATTGTTTTGCATGCAAAGTATGGTTATTTTCGTCTTGCATCCTCTACTAACCATTTTACGATGGGGATGTAACGTCCTGCGTTATTTTAATAGATTTTATGTTCTTTTCCCTTTTAATTTTTTCTTGTAAATTTTGTATGGAAAACATCTGTTTTATCTAAACTATGTCTCATATTTTTTTTTTGTGTAAATTGTTTGTCTCTCTTTTAAAAAACCGATAACGGGACAAAGTATTTTCAGTAGTCTTCACTCGTGGGATGCACTTTGAAATTTGGAAAATTAAATATAGATAAGAATATAGCTATTAAATCTTTTTAGAAACTCTAAAGTGCATCCTTGCAGCTGTTGACTGCTGGGGTCTTTTTCATATCTTATCACTTTCCCACGAAAGTCCAAGAGTCTCTACCATCGAATTACATCTGTTAGTCATAAAACTATAAAAAATATTAGGATACAAAGTCTGTTATATTTCTATTTTTCTAAATAATATCTCACACGTTGATTTAGAAAATTTTAAATAATTTTAAATAATTCTTAAAAATATTCTTTTAAATTTTTAATTAAGTTTTAATATTAATGTTTGGAATATCAAATTAATTTATTATTAATAATTATATATTCAAATTACTAAAAAAATAAAATTAATTAAATCTTAATTAACAATTTAAATTAATATTGAAATTTTAAACATTATTATAAAAATAATTAACCATTTACACTATAAGTAACATTAAATTTTACATGTTTCTTTCTTTTTATGTAACTATTGTCATTTAATTATATATAATTAATTTTACTTAATTATCTTTTATATTCATATATGTATAAAAAAGGTATGTGTGTGTGTAATTGAATGAGTAAATTTTTAAAACTGTATAATTAAATATTCATAAAAAAACATGTATTTCATAAATAATTTTAAGAATTTTTGTACTTTTGAAAATTCGTTTAAAAAGTGAATTTTGGCTCCATCTTTTAAAAATAGTGGAAACTATAGTTCCCCACTTTTTCGAAACACCCTAATCTTAAAGATACGCCCACGCAAAGTCATCCCTTGCAAGGCTGGGCCTGAAAGATCCAATGACATCTTTCTTTTAGATAAGTTTTTCATAAAAAACCCAATCACTGATCTTTTTAACCTCCCACTCTATAAAATATTCATCTCCAAATTTCCACCCAACTAAAAAATTTAAGTAGGGATAATAATATAAAAACTGAAGATTTGAATTAAAAACTCAGTTCAATTTCTAAATTCAAAAGTCAAAATCTCTCATTCAAAATTAGTCAGTCAACATTTCTTAATTTACATTTCTTAGTCCAAATTCTTAATTCTTTTCTCAGTGCATTTTTCTAAGTTCAATTTATTCCATTCTTAATTACGAAGTCACGACCACAAATTCACATTTAAACAAATTTTCAACGATTTTCAACATTTATAAATAAAATCTAAAAAAGTAAGTACTTTTATGGCATAATTAATTACTTTTCTCTTCTTTTCTATTTCTATTCTCTTTTTCCCTGATAGTATTGGTACAATTTAAGTTGGACCCATACTATCAACATCATTTGTTTGATAGGACCTTTTCCAAATTTTGCCGATTCAATTTTAGTTGTATCGACAAAATTTAATCCATATAATTCCAATTTCCTTATTTTTCCAAAAGAAGATTCAAACTCAAAACTATCCCCAAGTTAAAGGACAATGCGTTCCTGGCTTGAAAACAATTAACTTAATTTCTTTGCTTTGTGCATCTTAGGATGTAACAAAACAATTGCAATGTTAACTAATTGTTTATTAACAATCTACTTATCCAAAATACTTCATACAGGGCTCGTTGGATGCGGAATTACGTTAAGTTTCAATTGCTAACTTCAGAATTACGGCAACTTTATTCGTTTGTAAAATATTTGATTTGTTATAAACATTAATTAATTGATTAATTAATATCTCAAAAACTTTAAAAGATCCCACTCTGAAAATTACATGTTTTGTAGGAAATTAGTCAAGCTTTCCATTGAGATAGTTAAAAATAATTTTAAAAAATCCGATTTTGAGATAAACGTAAATTAACATTTTGACCTTGAATTTCAAGGTCAAATGTTATTTAAAAAAAAAATGTTATTAACAGCGTGTAGCCCGTCAAAAAAGCTTTAAAAATCATTATATATATGTTAACTTTTATGCATTCTACTTATAAATATTGTACATTGAAAAAAAATTTTTTTTTCAAAAGTCAAAAATTAAAAACGTTGTAATTCAAAAACTATTTTATTAAATTGAATAATAATTGATTTTTAGACTTTCACCAACAATAACAACATTTTAGAAAAGTATGGATTAAATTCGAGAACTTTTAATTTTTTGTTCGGACATTTCAGGCATTTTGCCTCATATATTAAGCTTTATAAATTTAAAAAAAAATGGTTTTTAATTAAAAATGGCGGATATATAAGTATTGGCGTGGATCAATTTTTCCGGAGCACTCCTTTATGGTGTACCTGATTGGCAGTTCAATTTTTTTCTGAAACAAGTAAAACAATATTTTTCTTAAAAAATGACAAATTTTGAATAGAGTGACGAAGCCATTTAAAAAAAAAATTTTTTTACGCAAATGGAAGCACTTCAAAAATTGACATTTTTTTGGGCTAAAAATACCGTATAAAAAATTGGATAAAAAATTTTCAAATTAATCAATCGAAAAAATCCCACGTCACTCTGTGGAAAATCTATTTAGGAAGATGTATACTAATTTGCAAGTCAATCGGTTGAATTGTTTTTGAGTTATCGTGTACACCGTCTCGAAAAATGTGGTTTCGAGAAAAACGCAAAAGAAGAAAAAAATATACTTTAGTGTATTATAACTTGAAAATTTTTTAACTTACTATTTAATCAGCAATTTCTGTGCCATAATACTCTTCTCCTAGAATGGAAAGAATGTCCTATGATCTGAAAATGGAAAGTCGTTAAGGAGGCGCTAGACGGCTTCTAGCAGCTCTCGGCGCGTCCCTACCCGCTGACTTCTAAAGATCATAACTTTTGTAATTAGTGAGACATTGTCTTCGGAGACATCTCAAAATATTCGTTAGAATATAATTTTTGAAATTAAGCAAAAAAATCAATTTTTTGAAAATTTCAGGGTGGCGTAACCCCTTAAGGGCAAAATCACTTAATTGATATACAGTTGGAGACATAATTTTAGATATTTTGTAAGGACCTTCAAATTTAGGACACAATTTAGCGGAAATTGGCTTAACTTTAGTCGACAATATATGGCTACGCATTAACACTAAATCACCTACAGAAAAGCTTAATTTTCGATGACGCAAATTATAATATTTAGCTTGTTTTTGGTGAGCGCTATCTAAGTTATTATTTACCTAATCGCGAGTTATCTGCAACTTTTGGACTCTATTTTCCCATTCTTTTGGTTCTGAAGGTTCAATCTGAACATCACCCTCTTTTCGTTTTCGCAAAGAATTAATCGGCTTTGGATCTCGACCAAAATTTAAGAGTGCAGGTGAAGTCTTTAGAGTTGAGTGTTGAGCGGTATTATACGCGAATTGAAATTCTCCTAAATGTTGATCCCAATCTTTATGATCTTGATCAATAAAGGATACCATAATTGTTTTTAGGATTCTGTTGACTCGCTCAAGGGGAGGCTTGTGGGTGGTATGGGGGAGTGGTAATATGGTAAATATTCAATTCTTGTGCCATGGATCGTAGTGTATTGTTAACGAACTCGGTGCCGTTATCTGTAAGTAACATCTGAGGTGTACCCCATCGATTTATAATCGACTTCAGAAAAGCATTTCTTATTAATTTACCATTGGCTGAACGTAAAGGAATAATCTCAATCCACTTAGTAAATCCATCTTGGAAGACTAAAACTTATTGAAATAAGGATCTGCTACGCGGAAATGGATCCATTATATCAGCCGGCTTCTTGAATTACAACATTTCTTTCATTATCAGCTGGAACCAATTTCCATTCATTCAGGTGTTTGACCAAAGTAGAGATAATTCGATCTGGGCGATAATGATAAAGTCCACAATTTTCCAATTAGGAAATTTTTCAGGAAATTCGGTGACCGGCAGAAATTTGTTTACATACCAGGACATGGGGGAGTTTTTGAGGATACCTAATTTGTCTAGTTGAGAGTCTTCCGTTGACTTGTTCTGACGTTCATACAATCTTGATAATGCGTCCGGCACATGGTGACTTGCTCCTTTTCTATTAGTTATAACATAATCGTATTCTAATAGTTTGAGAAACCATCTTGCAAGCCGACCAGTGGGGTTTTTTAAATTATGTAACCATTTTAGACTGCAATGATCAGTGATTACACTGAAACAATAGCCCTTAAGATAAGCACGGAATTTTCATATCGCCCAAATAACTGCTAGACATTCCTTCTCTGTTTCGGTAAATTTCTGTTCTGCAGGGGTCAAGGATCTACTACCATAAGCTACTACATATTCAACACCTTCTATCGTTTGAGTTAACACAGCTCCGAGGCCTGTTACTGGCGTCAGTTCTCAATTCAAAGGGTACGTCAAAATTTGGACAAGACAACACAGGAGCTTCAGTCAACCTTTTTCTGATTGTTTCAAAAGCAACTTGCTGTTCCTCGTTCCACATCCAGTTCTGCTTCTTTTTGAGTAATTTTGTCAAAGGGGAAGCGATTGTGGCATAATCTTGAATAAATTTCCTATACCAAGATGACATTCCAAGGAACTGTCTTATTTCATTTAAGTTACTGGGAACAGGGTAACCTAAAACGGGAGCTATTTTGTCAGGGTCTACGTGCAATCCCTTTTCATTAACTAAGAATCCTAAATAACGTACTTGAGTAGTGCAAAACTCACTTTTTTTGTGGTTGATCTGTAACTTTGCCTTAATAATTTTCCTTAAAAATTTGCGTAACAACTCCAAATGCTCTTCAAAAGTTTCAGTGATTATTATTATGTCGTCAAGATATGCGAAACAGTGAGGTTCCATGTCCGGTCCAATTATTCTATCAAGTAGCCTTTGGAAAGTCGCTGGAGCGTTTGTGAGTCCAAATGGCATTCTTTTAAACTGAAATATTCCTCGACCTGGGACTGTAAATACTGTTAACTCCTTACTGTCAGGTGTGTGGTATTTGAAGGAAACCTTTATATATATCGATCATAGAAGTATATTTAGCTTTCTTTAATTTGTCCAATATGAAACTCATCTAGGGTAGGGGATACGCATCCTTTTTTGTTATTGAATTCAATTTTCTGAAATCCAAACAAAATCGATACGTACCATCTGATTTTTTAATCATTACTATAGGATTCGACCATCCACTTATTGGGATCTGACATGGGGGCGGGGCCTAAAGCAATATGGCGTAAATTGGGTAACACTTTTAGTGAATTTACATGGGAATAACATGGGATGCATGTTTAAAAATCGTTTTTAAAATCGTTTAAAAAATATTGCTTAATTTAATAAATGTATAAGTGAATTTTTTTAATACAAAATTACTATTTACATTCCTATTTACAAACATGAATAAAAATATAAAAGAAATCTTATTTTTATACAAATTATTTTCTCAAATCCAGCGATACATGTGCAAGAAAAATATTTTATTTTCCTTTATATTTCATGTAATTATATGAAAATTTATAAATGTATGTATTTCATTTTTTATTGTGAAAATCTGTTAACAAGAAGTGAAAAAAAAATTTATTTATCCGTTTTTACAGTGATAAATTAACTTTCAAAATGTTCACGTGCACGGGTAATATGAAAGATTATATAACCTCCAAATTTTAAAATCTTAAACTTACATGTCAAAATGTAATCACTTCTTTTGAAATGCAGAGAACATACTCTCATAGAAGGCTTTATACTGTTTATTTTTAAAGCATTTTTCCAGGCCTTTAATTGATCGACTTTTTCAAAATTATCGAACGTATTTTTCACATCCACTACTCGTTGTTTTGGTTTCGGAAATTTATGGAAAATTACGCTTAAATATTTCGCTACAGTACTGCCACAGCCTCTCACAGAACACTTAATTCTGCAGGAAGATTTCTCACGCGGTAAAAATGTAGCTTCATTCATAATGATAAAATAATTAACAATGACAGCGGAACTACAATTGCAAGTGACACAAATAGTTATCCAAAACTAGTTACATTTTTCAACACCAGATGGCATGTGTACGAATGTCAGATCCCAATAGACACTTCGACGACATCATCTTCCAACATTTGATCAAGTTCTTCATTAGTGATTTCGGTTACCTTCGGGGACATAATGTAATGACGCTGTTTGATAGGAGGGTGACCATTCACATCTATTTTATGTTCAATCAAGTCAGTCAATCCTGGTTTTTTTACAGGTTTAGGTAATTCTTTTTCGAGAAATTCTTTAAGCATATCTACTTGTGTCTTAGTCAATTCGGATAATCCATTGCACCGTTCGAATGATTCATCAACTTGTTCGGAAGCGTAAACTTCGGAAGGTTTATTATTAAAATACCATTTACGTTCGGCAAAATTAATTACAAGATTAAAACTTTTTAGCAAATCTAATCCGAGGATCAGATCTACTGGTAAGAAATCCACTACTCTCACAGGTATTGTTTTTCGTACTCCTTTCAAGTCGACAGGTAAGGATATTTCCTTCGTTACAACAATGATTTCTCCGTTTGCAATTTGTACTGAACCTTCTTTATTAGCGGATTTTAACCTATATTTTCTTGCCAATTTTAATCCCAATAGGCCAATGAATGTTCGCGTAGCTCCGAAATGGATTAAAGCTTTGATCTATTGTCCCCGAACATTTAATGACACATACATCAATGGTTGTTTACCTGGTGATTCATATAGGTAATATATTTCAGACAATTGGAAAACAAGATGAGGGTTATTTTGAAGAGAGGTTTTTCAATTCTGAAGAGATTTCATCTGAACCATTTGTTTCAATACGCGGTTGATAAATAGTAAGAGGTTCGTTTAATTTGGTATTAATAAAAGAATCAGAAGAATTTTGGTTTTGGGAAGAAAGAATAATAAAATCTTTATTACCTTTAATTTTGGGTTGGTCAGACTCCCGAATATATATATATATATATATCTTCACAGAATATAAAGAAATCGCATTCTTTGGGAGTGTTATGTCATATTTTAAATAATTTTTAATTTTACCTAAGCTGAACTTATAATTGTACCCTGTTCTAACTCCTTAATTTAACTTAGTTAAATTAACTAAGTTGGGGAAAGGATTATTAAATGAATGTTTAAATATAAAAATTATTTATTTTAAAAAAATGCAAATGTTCTTAATTATTTGACAATCAAATGTTTAGAAAATCTATTTAATTTGATTTGGTAAAACTACCTTTTTTATTGTGGTGGCGGAGTTTCCCAATCTTCGTTTCTTGGCACCTGACTTTGATCTTCTATTGAGGTAATTAAGATTTTATTACTGGAAATCTTTTAACTGATGGCAACACTTTAAAACTGTATTTTACACTTGTTATGAAGAACTTCTTGTATATATTTTGGGACTCGATACTATGAACTTTTTACGTATAATTTGGGACTGCCTTGTTAGTGAAAGGTCTCCCATTATATAGTAATATTTTCCAATGTATTTCTCGCAGCGGGACCAGTTCGCCTCTATGGGTAGATTCAATGTCGGGACCTCACAGACACGAAAAATCTTTATTGCTTTTTCTTTTAGTAGTGGTGACTCCATAATAGATTTCCTGGTTTTTTAGATCGTCTTTTCTAATTTTAAATATTAAGAACATCACACCTTTATGAAATATAATAATTTTACATATTGATTTACATTGATTATTTCTGTCTATACATTTAGTTTTGATAACAATTATTTTTGTTTATAAATACATTTGTTATTTGCAAATATTTGTTTACAAATATTTGTTTATTTATAATCGCTCATTTATAATTTAATATTACAAGAATATTTATTATATTAAAATTAATTATTAACAACAATTATTATTTATTATAAAAAAATGTGACGGTGACATGATTATATATTTGTTTATTTATAAATATATTTGTTTATTTATAAACAATTGTTTATCCACAAATATTTGTTTATTAAAGAACAATTATTTATTTACAAATACATTTATTTATAAAAGAATTTATTCTATATAAATATTTATTTATTAATTATTATTAATTATTATTATTTTTATAAAAAATGTTACGGTGACGTGACACCTCCCCCCCCAAATCGAGCATGGTGGTGAAACGAAGTGCAACAACATGGTCGACAGTTTTGTTTACATATATTCGTAGATTTTTTTTGTTTGTTTACATAAATTATTTAAACGAAAGTAAGTATATTCGTTGATCTATTAATTATATTGTGAGCGTGATTAAATTCCTTTTTCGTTTTTATTTGTTTACATGGTCTTATAAAAAAAGATGAGTCCTTTCATATCGAAGTACTAATTTAGAGAAGTTTTACATTAATTTTTTGTTTAATTTTACTCAAACATAACGTTGTTACTAATTTCTAAACATTTTACGCAGAGACGTCGTAATTCTATTTAATACAGAGTTATAAATTTTATGTTATTACAATATAAATTTGCCTGTCTTGACAATCTATCGTTAATTCAATATTATATATAAAAAAATATATTATCTGTATTATTATTATGATTCTTTTTTTTATGAGAAAAAAAAATTCAGAATTCTTCATTTTAATGTTTAAATAAATGTAAACCTTTTTACTTCAAATTGAAGGTTTTTATAATTGTAAATTAATTTTGAAGTTGCAACGAAATATTTCGTGTAATTTTTAATTTATAATGGTATTTTATTTTTTCATTTATTATTGTTATTTTTGTATTTATTTATAAAAAAAAGTTTTTTTTTTTTTGTTTATTTATTATATTTTTTGTGTTTTTTTTTTTAAATTATTATAATCGATGAGTGATTTGAATTTAGGGTGATAGATGGAATATCTAAAATATATATTTGTGCATATGTTATTAAAATTGAATAATGGTAATATATGGATTCCCGGTTAAAAACCTGAAGTGATATATATATTAAAAAGACTGTTTTTCATCAATAATATTGTGATTTTGGTAAGTATTTATTTTCATTATTTTATTGAGTAAAAATTTTTTTTTATTATTATCATTGAATTTAGTACAGTATTTTTAATTTGTTTAAGAAAAAAAAGGCTTGTTTGGAGTAAGTTTGAAAGGAATGTTTGGAGTAGATAATTAAAAGAGTTTTGGTAGTAAATAAAAGAATTAATTTTACCATAGAGAAATGTATCCTTTTTTTTGGTTTTTCTGAAAAATTAAAAATATTTTATATTCCTTTTCTTGTTTACCTGGCAATGGTAAATCGAGTTATGATGGTGTTAGCCTAAACTAGAACAGAAAAATATATTAGTTTTTGTTCTGTAATTTTGATTTTTTGAGTCTATTTACGTGTACTATTTTTGGTTTATTTTTTATTTCAATTTTAATATTTCCTTTTCCTAAGATTTCTAAAACTTTATGGGGTCCAGTATATTGATCACCAAATTTCTTTGGTTTGGGTCCGCTTAATAAAAATACTTCGTCATCTATGTTAAAATTTTGGGGGTTTATTTTTTTGTCATAATATGTTTTTGATTTTTCTTTTGCGGTAATTAGATGTTCTTCCTTGATCAGTTAGTACTGCTTTTGGGGAACCAAAAATACAAATAAATTTTTTAATAAAAGCATCTGCTATTGTACTTGCTAGTTGATTGGGTAGTGCAATAGCTAAAGAATATTTAGTAAAATTATCTTGTATCGTTAATATATATTCATTTTCTTTTTCTGTTACAGGTAATGGCCCTACTATATCCATAGAGACTTTTTCAAACGCTGTACCTGGAGTATCTGTGATAACCATTGGATTTTTAGTTTTTACGCGCACCAATTTTTTTATTTGGCATTTAAGGCAAGATTGTATATATTTTTGTATGTCTAATTTCATGTTTTGCCAATAAAAATTTTGACGTATTCTGTTGTATGTTTTTGATACACCCTTATGTCCTCCTAACGCCGAAGAATGTGCTTCCTCAATCAAATCTTTTTGTTTCTCTTTGGATGGGAATTGGGTTATTCCCACACAAATAATTATTTTTAATGAAAAATCGGAAAAAATGTCATTTATAATATTTAAAATTTCATTCTAGGATATATGATTTATTTCTGCAGTTTTTGATATACTTATTGAATGTAATTTTAATTCTCTAGCTTTTACATATAATGAGTTTATAGCTGATTTAATAAAATTTAGTTTATCTGTTAGGTTCAGTTTTATATTTGAATCAATTGGTAATACTAAGTGATATTTATTACCACGGTGATATTCCTTGACTTGTCCTAAGGTTAAATTTTTAAATTTTGGCAATTCGTTTCTTTGAAAAAGTAATTTTGATCCTGTATCTCTAGGTTCACCTGTTATTGAAGTAAAATAAGCGTAATTATCTTTTCGCATTGTAAGTTGGTCTCTACATTCTATTATGTTTCGTTTTATAGGTAATTGTTCCACCGACGGAATATCTTGAGAAGGGGGTGGCTCCGGTGGGGGTCGAGATTTATTATCTGTTGCTTGATGTTGTGTATTTTCTATTTCTGGATTAAGTTTAGGTAAAAATATTTCTTCTAAGGATTCACTTTCACTTTCATCTGTAAAAAATTCTTTGTCACTGGAACTAGTGTCATAATTTTCTTCATTTTTATTATTATATTCTGGGTTAGAAGAATCATTGGATTTATTTATTTCATGATTTTGTTTCTTGGGTCTCCCTATTTTTCTTTGAAGGGGAGTTTTTCTTTTAATAATTTTTGTTTGTTTCTTCGTATTTTTATATACTTCTTCAGATTCACTAGTTTCTCTTCTTGTATTTTTCTTATTTTTCTTAACGTTTTTCCTTTTTATTTCTTCATTGAATTCGATTTTCTTATTTTCTTCGAGATTTTCATCATAATTTTTCCTTGCTTGCTTTCTTGTTACAACTACATTTATTTTGCAGTTGTTTTTAGTGTTTTTTATTTTCTTTTCTTTTTGTTTATTTGATTTTTTGTCGATGGATTCTTCTTCATCGAATTGTTTTTTTTTGAATTTGTTGAAATTTATATGATTTCATACTTGATTCTTCATTTGATTCTTTTTCATTTGATTTTTCTTTCTTAAGTTTTTCTTTATTAGAATTATTTTCACTGAATTCTTCATTATTGGATTCTTCTTTATTATTGGATTCTTCTTCATTAGATTCTTCTTCACTGGATTCTTCTTCATTAAATTCGTCTTCATTAGATTCTTCTTCACTGGATTCTTCTTCACTAAATTCGTCTTCATTAGTTTCTTCTTCACTAGATTCTTCTTCACTATAGTGTACTTCATCAGATTCTGTATATTTGTAGTAATTTTCATATATGTAATTAATTTTATTAATATTTTCAATATTATCAACAGGGTTATGAGATAGAGCGTCAGCATTTACATTCATTTTACCTGCCTTATGTATTACATCGAATTCGTATTCAGCTAATTTTAATCTCCATCTTGTTACTCTTGAGCACGGATCTTTTGAATTTTGAAACCATACTAATGGTTTATGATCTGTGACTAATGTAAATTTTCTACCGAAAAGATATGGTCTAAAATGTTGTACACAATAAACTATGGCTAGTGCTTCTTTTTCGTATGTATCGAATTTTCTTTCATTATCGTTTAAGGTACGGGATGTGTATGCAATTGGTTTATCTTGTCCAATTTTACCTTGAGAAAGTATGCCTCCAATGGCATATCCTGATGCATCTGTTGTAAGGACAAACGGTTTTGTAAAATCTGGTCTTTGCAAAAGGGGTTCTTCACATAGTTTTTCTTTTAAATTGTCAAAAGCATTTTGTTGTTTTTCAGTCCATAGAAACGGGGTATCTTTTTTAAGTAGTTGTGTTAACGGTGTTGAAATTTTTGAAAATCCGTTTATAAATCTTCTATAATATCCGGCTAGACCTAAAAATTGTTTTATATTCTTTTCATTTTTTGGTGTTGGAAATTTTTGTACGGCTTCTATTTTTTTTGGATCTGGCCTAACTCCTTCTTTATCAATTATATGCCCTAAATATGCAACTTCTGTTTTAAGAAATTCGCATTTGTCTGGTTGCAGGTGTAGGTTTGCGTATCTAAGTCGGTCAATTAATTTATTGAATTTTATTTCGTGTTCTTCTAGAGTTTCTGCATATAATACAATGTCGTCTAAATACACAAAGAGGTCATTTTCGATTAATGAACCTAAGGTAATGTTCATCAGTCTTTGAAAAGTACTGGGGCCATTTTTTAAACCAAATGGCATTCTGTCAAATTCATAATGTCCATATGGGGTTGAAAAGGCAGTTTTATGGGAATCTTTTTCGTCCATTGGAATATGGTGAAAACCTGTTGCTAAATCAAATACTGAGAAATAACGGGCATTAGATATTTGGTCAAGAATTTCCAAAATATTCGGTAACGGAAAGTTGTCGGAAATTTTTTTTTCGTTTAATTTTCTGAAGTCTAATACCATTCTCCATTTTCTTTCTCCGTGAGAATCGAGTTTTTTGGGTACAAGAAAAATTGGAGTATTGTATGGTGACTGGGAAGGTTTAATAATTTTATTTTTTAAAAGTTCGTTCACTTGTCTAGTTATTTCTTCTTTGTGGACTGGTGGATATCTGTATTGTTTTGTTATAATTGGTCGATCGTCGATAGTTGGAATTGAATGCACTAAAAGAGGTGTAGCTTCTAATGGTTCGTCTGGTAGTTGGAATCTGTCAGAATTTGTTGCAATAAGTTTTTCTACATGTGATAATTCTTCTTTATTTAAATGGTCAAGTCTTAATAGTTTTTTAATGTCTTCAATTCTTTTATTAGAAGAAATATTAATTTGGTTACTATTGTTATGTATTGTATTTATAGGTTCTTTTGGATTTTTAAAAAAATATTTTTTACCTTTAATTTCTAAACATTTTAATGCGTAATTTATATTAACATTATTTTTTAAAAAAAATTCTGAACCTAAAATTCCGTCTTCTGTAATTGGAACGTTATTTGGAATTAAATGGAAAATTGTTGGGAAACCAAATATATTTAATTTAATATTTCCTAGTGTGTATACAGGATGATTATTTATTCCTGTTAATCTTAATATTTCGTCTTGTTCAATTTGAATTCCATGGTTGATAGTATTTAATTTTAATAAATTTCTACCTGCTCCTGTATCTATCATTATATTTGTTGGACATTTTAAACCATTAACTGTTGTAGTTATTGAAGGAATGGGGTTGTCTGTGCTAATATTTATTTTTATTTCTTTTATATTTCTTTTCTGTGTAGTAGGTGCATTATCTTCATTTAGCGAGCCTCCCGTGCAGCACCTGTGTTGGGGAGGGGTCTGGAGTTTCCCTGATTTTGTGGTTGAAATCTTTGTTGTTGTGGTTGATATTGTTCTTGTTGTGGTCTGTATTGTTGATTTTGTGTTTGTTGGTTATTATATATTTTTTTACGACATTCACTGATAAGATGACCAGGTTTTTTACAATAGGAACACTCTTTTTGAGCTTGATAAGTATTATATGGAGTATTCCTTTGATTAGGTGGATATTGAGAAGATCTGTAATTTGTTTGTTCATATTGTCTATTGTTAGGTTTAGGTTTCCATTGTTCTTGATATTGTTGATGTGGGTTCCATTGATTTTGATAATATCGATTCTGATTTCGCGGATATTGAAAAGGGTTGTTGTACGTTTGATTCCAATTGTTTGTTCTGTTTGCACTTTGGTAATTAAAATTTTGTTTTAATTGACGACAAACTATGGCTGAATGACCTATTTTGTTACATATTTGACAGATTAATTCTTCCCTCATGATGTGGATTTTATCTTTTTTAGTTTCTAATTTTTCCTCTCTGTTCCTATGGGAAGATCTTAAAGCTAAATTTGCTGCTAATTTTCTTTCAACTTCAATAGCATTATTTATGGCATCTTTAAATGTATTTACGTCTTCTAATCTGGTTTCAATGTCTGTTTTTAATCCTCTAATAAAACAATCTAAAACATCTTTTTTAAATCCAGTTACGAAATTTTCATCTTCTCTTCCTTGATTACTACGCCTATGTGAATCTAAAATTCTATTTCCTATTTCCCGTATTCTAGTTGCGTAAGAAATAACTTTTTCGTTTTCCCATTGATAAATGCTTCCTAATTCACCCTGTAGTTGGTATATAGATTTATTTGGAGAATACACATTTTTTAGGCTATCTATTAATTCATTGATGTTATCGTAAGAATCATTTAATAAAGATTGTCGAGCTTCTCCCCTAATTTTTGTTTTAATAAGTTTTGTTAAGTTTGCTTCTGCATTTTGGGGTAATAGGCTTTTGGCTTCATTACATGATGAAATAAATTGTTCTAAAGGTATGTTATCGCCCGAAAAAATTGGTACTATTTCTAAGGCATCGCGAAGTGAGACGACTTGATTATTAAAAATCGTTTCTCGTGTTTCTGGCATTATTTTTCTTTTATAGTTATCGGTAATATTTATAAATTTGTTCTGTTTGTCTTTAATTAATAGTTCTAAAATATCGTCTTTATCTGAAATTGATTTGTCAAAATTCTTATATGGGGTTCTTGTATTATTTTCTAAAGGTTCTGTTTCGGATTCAGATTCTGATTCAGTATTTATTTCTAAGTTTTCTGGTTTTAAGGTTGTTTCGATTATGGTAGAAGAAAAGTCAGTTAAATTTAGTGAATTTGTGTCAATAGATTCTTCAAAATTAGTTATTGTTTCGTCGTTTGCTGTATTGACACTAATTATAACACTATTATTTTGTCTAGAATAAGGATGTGGAGAGTCAGTTTTTTTATTATAAGTTTCAAATGCAGTTTGATTATTAGTTAGTATTTCATTTGCTAATAAAGGATTATTTTGAGCTTGACTACGAGTAGTTCTCTTTTCTTCAGACATTGGTTAACATTTTTGAAAAAAGTAAACAAAATTTGTAAGTGTAATGTAATGTAGAATAAAATTTGCCAGTTTTATATTTTCTAATTTTTGTATGTGTGGACAAACATATGTGTAGACAAATATATGTGTATACAAATATATATATATATATAATATGATAGATAAATACGTTTATAAAATAAGTAAAGGATTATTTGATTGTTTCTGTTCATAAATTATTTGATTAAAAACAACAGAATTTCTCAAAAAATTTGCAAATTTTATTTAGAATATTGTTGAAAAAATTTAAGCAACAATTTTTTTTATTTTAAAAATTTTGAAAATTTATTTGTTTATAACTTGTTAAACAATATTTTGGTTAAAAAAAAAATTTATAGAAAAAATGTGTTTAAATTTTATTTAAGAGAATTATTTATTTTTAATATTAATTTATTGTTTATTTAAAAAAAATTTTATATAATTATTTTTATATTGTTTATTTAGTTATAAATTGAAATATTTGTTTAAAAATAAATTTTATTGTATTAATTTTTAATATTTATTTATTGTTTATTTAAAATTTATTAATTAATTAATTATTTTTATATTGTTTATTTATTTGTAAATTAAAATGTTTGTGTTTTTTTTTTTTTTAAATTATATTTTATTTAAGAGAAGTATCTATTTTAAATATTTATTTATTGTTTATTTATTAATTATTTAATTATTTTTATATTGTTCATTTATTTGTAAATTGAAATGTTTAAAATTTTTATTTTATTTAATGAATTATTTATTTTTAATATTTATTTATTGTTTAAAATTTATTAATTAATTATTGATTTTATCATTATTTGTTTAAAAATTTGTTAATTAATTGTTAGTTATTAATTATTTATTTAGTTATCAATTTATTTATGTTATTATTTAGTTTATTTTTATTAAATGTTTATTTATTAATTGTTCATTAAATTATTTATTTAATTATTTATAGTTTTAATTAATATTGCAAAAATTTTTGAAAAATGATCATTCATTTAATAATTTAACCCAGGCCGATGCACCAAAAATTATAAGTTCTGTTATGTCATATTTTAAATAATTTTTAATTTTACCTAAGCTGAACTTATAATTGTACCCTGTTCTAACTCCTTAATTTAACTTAGTTAAATTAACTAAGTTGGGGAAAGGATTATTAAATGAATGTTTAAATATAAAAATTATTTATTTTAAAAAAATGCAAATGTTCTTAATTATTTGACAATTAAATGTTTAGAAAATCTATTTAATTTGATTTGGTAAAACTACCTTTTTTATTGTGGTGGCGGAGTTTCCCAATCTTCGTTTCTTGGCACCTGACTTTGATCTTCTATTGAGGTAATTAAGATTTTATTACTGGAAATCTTTTAACTGATGACAACACTTTAAAACTGTATTTTACACTTGTTATGAAGAACTTCTTGTATATATTTTGGGACTCGATACTATGAACTTTTTACGTATAATTTGGGACTGCCTTGTTAGTGAAAGGTCTCCCATTATATAGTAATATTTTCCAATGTATTTCTCGCAGTGGGACCAGTTCGCCTCTATGGGTAGATTCAATGTCGGGACCTCACAGACACGAAAAATCTTTATTGCTTTTTCTTTTAGTAGTGGTGACTCCATAATAGATTTCCTGGTTTTTTAGATCGTCTTTTCTAATTTTAAATATTAAGAACATCACACCTTTATGAAATATAATAATTTTACATATTGATTTACATTGATTATTTCTGTCTATACATTTAGTTTTGATAACAATTATTTTTGTTTATAAATACATTTGTTATTTGCAAATATTTGTTTACAAATATTTGTTTATTTATAAACGCTCATTTATAATTTAATATTACAAGAATATTTATTATATTAAAATTAATTATTAACAACAATTATTATTTATTATAAAAAAATGTGACGGTGACATGATTATATATTTGTTTATTTATAAATATATTTGTTTATTTATAAACAATTGTTTATCCACAAATATTTGTTTATTAAAGAACAATTATTTATTTACAAATACATTTATTTATAAAAGAATTTATTTTATATAAATATTTATTTATTAATTATTATTAATTATTATTATTTTTATAAAAAATGTTACGGTGACGTGACAGGAGTATAAACACCATCGATTTCTGATGTCAGTATCAAGCTTTAAGTACTTAATTTCTATTTTTCGAAAATCGTTATTTTTCTTATTCTTAATCGTGTAAAATAAAACAGGTGATTGTGAAGGGTCAGGAGCCAAAGACACCTCTTGCGACGGTTCCGACTTTACTTTCCCGAATAATGAGGGCAAGTGGGTCTCGTAACATTTTTAAAGTCACATGAGTAGCAAAAAATATTTTTTTTGCTTCTTTACATTGGTAATGGCGATGTCCTTCCTTATCACAATTCCAGCAGACTTTTAAACTTGGTTGATTATCAGTAGTCGATGTTTTTGTACTAATAGTTGGTTTATTTTTACTCAAATCAGGATTATGGAAATTAGGTTTATCTTTAAAATTTTTAGTTTGAGGGTTCTTGGGGTCAGATTGGTTTGTTACATATTTAGTTGCTTCACTGCAACCATTTAAAATTCAATTAGTATTCGGCAACACTGCCTATTATATTTTAATCTCTTTTCGTCGACAAGACTCGCTATGAGAAGCAAGACCTTGTTTACGGATACCTGACACCCTGATAAGGAACCGTCGGCATCTCGCTAATACTCTTTACTCGGCACCCTTCTTTCAAATATAAAATATTATAAATTAAGTTTTTAAAAATGTCTCTAGAGGGTAACCTTGTGACAATGTTACAAAGCCAGATAGCGAAAAATATCACTGTCGCAAGGTTGCATATCTATTTTATCATCGTTACATATGTCTTTTATTATTGGAAACATTGTAACAATGTTGGGAAGCATCATGGCGAAAATCAACATAGTTGCAATAGTAGTCATCTACCTCGTTCAAGCACCACGCGTATTTGCTGCAGCAATGTTGCGAAGAAAATGTCGAGATGCAACATTGCGCGAACAAGACTACGTTTTATAAGAAAATGATGTAACGAATACAAAAGGAATTATATTAAAAAATATATATATGTAATTGTAAATGCAAAAGAAAAAAAAAAAAAGAAAATATACATTCGAACATATACAACTCACCGCTTGTGGTGTATATGTGGGGGGGACGACCAGCGCAACACACACGGACACGAAACAGCCGTGCATAAACTACAGTGCGCTCGTGGGTTCTCGGTTACAAGACTCACACCACCATGGGACTCGTCGTGCTACGGGCACTAACACACACGCGCAACGCTTGCCTCTACTCGCTGCCTTATATGTGCGTAAAACCTTTCCTTCACCCCTCCGGGCCCGCAAGTTGTAAACACAGCACCAAAACAAAAGCACATGCGTTTCCAACAGCTAATCCGGTATTATATGCGAACGCATGTTGCCTTGGAACATTATATGCCCAATTGCAGAAGACTCTTTTATTTAATACACATTTGTTGCAACTTTGTTTCCAACAAATTAACGGAAAACCATGGGTCATAGATATGGATATAGTCACAATTGGATACGCAACCTACTTGCTATCCTGTATATGGGTTGTAATAATTGCAATAAATTATTGCACAATTTATAATGAAATTGGATTATAATTTTGTTAAATAATATTGTAATTTATGTTATTAAATTATAATTTTGTTAAGTAAATTATAATTTAATTTAATTATTTTAAAATAATTTTCAGAAATGTCTCATATTAACAGACCATTTCCGTTCTCACGGAGCCTGCATGGGAATCAAAAAGATCAGCAAAATTGCAACTCCCACCGGGCCCAGGAATTTTCCCCTACTTCCATCTAAATTTTTCGTTTTCCCCACCTTGACACTGAAGGCAAGGACTAGAGGCTAGTCACAAAATCTAATTAAACGCAGTACAACTTCTTGACTCTTCCGAGCAACATCTCCTGGCTCTAGCCTGGTAAGTGTTGCGAGACCTCAAGAACGCCGCGACTTAGCCCGTCTGCGCGTCGGACCCCCGTATAGAACTTAGATTAAAAGTATAACACGAAAGGCGGACGAAAAATAAAATAGAAGTCTTCTAACCGACGAAGTCCACGTGAGAGCTGTAGCGGGAGAAATTCGGTTTAATAAATAAATTTTACTAAATCGAATTTTGTTTAATAAATAACCGGCCAGTCCGTGCGTGTAGCGCCTGCGCCGTTTCGTTACAGTGGCCTCACAACGCAGTGTTAAAAACTTTTATTCGGGTAAACCAAATAATTTAACCTGTAAAATTCGAACAATAGGTTGTAAAGACAACCAAGTTAAGTGTAATTAAAAGCGTTCTTGCCCGACGACAACAAGAATATCTCTAGCTGACGTCGGTAGTCGTAAGTAAATTCTGTATCGTTCAACATTAACCACTCTATTTTGTATTAAACTTTTAAATTCACTTGTTAACCACAATATTTTCTTTCCTGAATAAAAGAACAAATATAAATAAAATTACTAAATTTTACTTACCTTTCAACTGTACTCCTTTTGCTTTAACACCATAACTAATTGATTTTCAACCAATCATTCAAAGAAAAACAACGAAGCAGAGCGTAACTTTTAAAAGTAGGATAACGTCCCCACAAAATTAAACAAGGTCCTTCAGACCTTGGCAGCTTGGTGCCTCCCCAAACTAAAATTTAGGGCCATCTCAAAAGCTCGATTTAAATAATAAAATTTAAATAAATAAATTTTTGGTTTGTAACATGGTTTCCTTCACTTTTCCTTTTAGGTTTATTATTATTAACTTGACTTGAAATATTTTTTGTTTTATTCGATTTATCTGAATCTTTAGTTAAAAATGCTTCATCTGAAGAACTTTTGTCTGATTGTTCCATATCATAATCCAAAACATTCTAATTATCCTTTTGACGATAATGACTACGAGAAGTAGTGTCGCGATAAGCTAAATCCGGTAATAGGGATTTATCTGCTTTAGGTGGAGCTCTATAGGACTTAGCTACTCTAAACGCTTTCTCTGTCGATCTGGCCACTTGTTCCAAGTGAGCGAAGGTTCTTATTGTAGACCGTGATATTGACAAATGCAAACGTGGCAACATATTACGATGTGCAAAATTTATTTCGTCATATTCGAAAAGTCTAGGTGATACTCTGTTAAATAATGTAAGCATGCATGTTAAGTAGTCGGATACCGATTCATGTTCGCCCTGAGCCCGTCGATGAATTTCCTGTGTAAGCTCAAATTGAAAGTCGGGATCGCTGAAGCGATCGCGACAAGCAGTTGTGAAATTTTCTAACGTACGCCAACTATCGCAATGACTATCAAACCGTCGAGCTTCAATACCAGACAAAAAGAAAGGCAAAATCTTAAGAATTTCCTCGTCACTAATTGGGATCAAGGCTACTCCTCGAGAGATTCGAGTTAAAAATGTGTCGGGATCCTCGCCTCGAAAACCAGAGAAACGAATATTCCATCTTCGCATTATGTCAAAAGCATTTGGCAAAGTCCTAGAGTTTATATGAGACCGCGGATAATAATTTCTTCTATCAATTTCACTCGGGTAGTTGTCGTCTGTTTCGTAAATAATTACTTTATCAGAGGCAAAATTAACGTTGGATTGTCTATGATTGCGGGGAAGGTTGTCTTGTGTTCTTTCATTCTCATAATCTAACGATGGCCGACGAGATTCGTTCCTAGATCTGTAGGGTTGTTCATTCGACAAGTTATTTTTTTATCTACAACATTCCAATGACGTTCGCGATTATATCTATCATTCTTATTACGGCGATCAAAAGTTAAATTTTGAAATGATTTACCTAAATCGTTCAATAACCTTTTATCAACAATAGATCTAGAATCAATATTACAATCAACATTATGGTTGCGATCGTGTGTAAGATTCCACTCATTATTAGGATTAGGGTCTAGCGGAAGTTCCCAATCGCGTGATGATTCAAGGTTGCGTCGATCAACTCTATTCCGCGGTAGATTGGAACCGTGTGATTGATTTTGATCATAAGAATGGGGTTGATTTCATTGCATAGCTTGATCATTATTGTCATTTTGTAGGTTAGAGTTATGAGTGTCTATTTGTTAATTAGGATCACGATTGTGACCTTTTTCGATAATTTCCGGTTATCGAGTTCTAATCGCAACACTTCACGTTTCAGAGAATTGATCCAATCATCTTGCGAATCTTCAAAATTGTCTCTAGTAGCAGTGATACCAGACGCATTCGCGGAATCTGATGCACTCATGTTGTCTCACTTATTTATTTATTTAAGTTTATTTTATTTATGATCAATAAAAAAAATTTTTAGTAATAATTATCTTTGCTTCGAAAAATTGTAATAAATTATATATTTAAAAATTTTTAGTTACAAGTAACATAAATGTATTCGATAATTTATTTCGAATTTTATTAAATTAAAAGAAAATGAAATAATAATATCCAATCTAATATAATGTCTCACAAATGCATGACAGGTAAATTTTATTCCGTTTGGAAATTGTAGAATATTATCTACTTTTGTTTGTAAACTTGGATAACAAAGACTACTGGTAAGTCAGAGGTTGGTTTGTTTTGATTTGAACAATAGCTAAGAGATACAAAAGAAATCATTCTCTGAGTCAGTGAGCAATATTGAAATAAAATTTAAAACAGACAATATTTTTAATTAAATATTTTTGGCCTGCTCCACGTTGGGCGCCATTTGTAACGCGATAATTTATAAAATAATTTATTAGTTACTATACGCGTTTCCTTTTTCTAACTTTGCCCAAATTAAAATAACAAGAACGGGTGGGCGCCAGTCCTTTCTTGGGACACCTGATAATTATAGCTTGGACGCACTACACTATAAATTGTCACTTTGGGTAAAAGAAAAAAAAACTGTTCTTCAAAAAGTGTGACCATTGAATCGGGTCTCTGAGTTGTTCGCGACCATCCGTCGGGGGAATTCGTTAAATCCAAGTAACGAGGATTAAATTCCCGTTACAAGTTTTATCAATTATTTTTTTTAAATTGTTAGTTTAAAATTCCGCAATACTTACCCTTTGAATCATGCACCCAACATAATACTCTATTCTCTGTTGGTTCGATGATCAAGGCCCCAGTTTCTCGTCCACCACAGTATTAATACTTTCGTACATTTGATTATCACTCATTTTTCATAAAATAAAACTAAAATTTCACTAAATAAAAATTTCATGTACAGCAAAGCGTGACCACCATTCAGCAAGCGTTCAGTAAGAAAGGTTAGAAGGTAAAGTCTCTGTTCTCGTTCACACATTAGTCTTATTTATACAACAATAACAATAAATTCAGATATAATTACTCAATAATAAGTGTTTTAAGTGTACAATGCATACAGTTGTTGAGTTACCATATATGTATATTACCATCAGCGGGAGCTGTGATACACGCTTTAAACAGTAGATGGCGTTGAAAATTACTTTGTGAATGAATTTCTAAAATTAAACTTTAGAGTGTTAATTTGACACTCAAGGGTTTAATTTTATAAATTCATTGACAAAGTAATCTTCAACGCCATCTAGTATTTAACGCGTGTATCACAGCTGCCGCTGATGTTAATATACATATGAGAGATTCTTTTTCAATCGCCCCAGCCCAAAAAGTCAATGTTCTGGGATTGGCTTCATACTTTGGTAAATTGTTGTCCTATATGATAGTAATAAATCCCTAAAATATAAACTCATTAAAAAAATATTTGTAGAAAGTAGAGGGGGTTGAAGTTTTGACGTTAAGGGTAACATTGTCATTTTCAAATCCGTATAACTATGACAAAAGTTAATGGATTTTAATTTATCTATAATGAATTTTAATGCATTTTTCACGTACTTTTCAAAAATGTATATGAAATTTAAAAAAAAAAAATTTGACCCCTTTTTTTCCAAAATCAACCCTTATTTTTCGATTTTCACCCCTTCGGGTATTTTTTTTTTTTTATTTTATTTTCATTGGAAAGCTGAGGTTTTTTCCGATGAGCTATGTAAATATGAAAATGGGACAACAATAATTTTGTGATAAACAGAATATTAAAGTAGGCGGTGCCGATAAGGTTGCCGTTAAGGGTAACATTGTCATTTTCAAATCTGTAAAACTATGACAAAAGTTAATGGATTTTTATTTTATCTATAATGAATTTTAATGAATTTTTCACGTACTTTTCAAAAATGTATATGAAATTTAAAAAAAAAATTTTTTGACCCCTTTTTTCAAAATCAACCCTTATTTTTCGATTTTCACCCCTTCGGGAATTTTTTTTTTAATTTTTTTTAGTTTCATTGGAAAGCTGAGGTTTTTTCCCATGAGCTATGTAAATACGAAAGTGGGAGAACAATAATTTTGCGAGAAACATAATATTAAATTAGACGGTGCCTACCTAAATCCTCAAATATGGTCTCCAGGTACACCCCTTATCGGCACCGTCTACTTTAATATTCTGTTACTCACAAAATTATTGTTGTCCCATTTTCATATTTACATATCTCATCGGAAAAAACCTCAGCTTTCCAATGAAAATAAAAAAAAAAATACCCGAAGGGGTGAAAATCGAAAAATAAGGGTTGATTTTGGAAAAAAAGGGGTCAAAAAATTTTTTTTTTAAATTTCATATACATTTTTGAAAAGTACGTGAAAAATGCATTAAAATTCATTATAGATAAATTAAAATCCATTAACTTTTGTCATAGTTATACGGATTTGAAAATGACAATGTTACCCTTAACGTCAAAACTTCAACCCCCTCTACTTTCTACAAATATTTTTTTAATGAGTTTATATTTTAGGGATTTATTACTATCCTATAGGAGAACAACTTACCAAAGTATGAAGCCAATCCCAGAACATTGACTTTTTGGGCTGGGGCGATTGAAAAAGTATCTCTCATATATGGTACTCAATATATTCATATATATACTCAACAACTGTATGCACTGTACACTTAAAACACTTATTATGAAGTAATTATATCTTAATTTATTCTTATTATTGCATAAATAAGCACTCTAAATGTCTATTAACCATTCCTAATAGTTATTTACAACATATTTCGTCAATTAACGACAATATTTTTCAACACGGAGAGAAATAGATGGTAAGAACTTATGATCTTAAGATGGTAAAAAGTAGATGTTATCCGGTACTATCATTATGCTACTCGGTACTATGAAAGATGTTACAAAAAGTATGGTTATGTTACCCACTACAATCAAAATGTTACTCCGTACAATCTGGATAGTAACTGATAGAATCTAGATAGCTGTCCGTATATGTAAGATCAAATATGGTACCTGGTACTATCTAGATAGTACCCCGTACCATCTATTTCTCTCCGTGAAGGAACCGAAACGTAACCGAATCGTAACCCAATTCGGTTACAACTCGGTTTACCCAATCCGCCAGGGTTTAAAATTATGCCATGTAGTATATAACCTTAAAGTAAAATATAAAATTTTTATTAAACAATTATTAGCTAACATATGATAAAGTACTGCCCTATTGAAAAATCTCACATGAGATTGTATATGTGAAGTCATAAGCGAAGTCACATGGAAACTGAGATGTGAACTCTCATGAGAACTTACACAAGAACTCAAATGGGAACTAACATGGGAACTCACATATGAACGCACTTAGTGTTTTGACCCCGGTACACATGTAGTTTCCCATGTGAGTTCTCATGTGGGTCCTCACATTCAAAAATTCTTTTCAATACATAAAAAATACTTTTAATTATAATTGTAAAGCTGTCTTAACTAAAAGAATAAAGAGTAAGTCAGACAATCCATGAATTATGATTAAACGAAAGTATGTATTATAATTTTATAATAGAATTGTTTTTAATTAAAAGAAATGTTAATTATCAATTAATTTTATTTTAAATCAATTTTCCAATAAAATAAATTTTAAAGTTTAATAAACTGAAAAAAAGGATAAGTCAGAATATCTATGAATTATAATTAAAATAAAAAATATATTATTATAATCATTTGATAATTACAACCATGGTAATTCAACATTTTTAAATAGCTTCAGAAAATAAATTTAATAATAATACAAATTAGGTACTGCACACAGCTGCGCGCAAACATTTACTTTCGTGTACACACATACCTTTGAGATTTTTATTGTGGGTATAACAGAATTTTCATTATCAACATTAATAATTTTTTGTAACATATTACATGATTTCTCGAAACAGTCTGTGGTTCTTATCATTTTGACAATTGTGTACTCATGCATATTACATGGATCTGCTATAAAAGAAATTATCTGTGCATCTGAACCGTTATTTAATTTTACAAAAGAATTATCAGAGCGTTCGTTGTTTTTCATAGAAGACATATGGGCAAATCTCACGAGCTGGGTTCTTTTTGATCAAAAAAAATTATTTTCAATTTAGTCGCACACTTTTTTCTACCATAAATTATTATTTTTTGACCAAATATATGTAAATTTTTACCTGCGTAATTCATATTTCTTAAAAGCTACTCGATTTAAACCATATTTTTCATTTTTGTGGTTATGAGTGCAGGTAAAACGTATTTTTAAGAGAAAATGTTTTCAAACAAAGTTCCTAACTCCACTTTCCTTAATCTTAAACTTAAAAACATGTTCACAATTAAAATAGAATTTTATTTCAAGGAGGAAAATGAGTTTTATTTCAAGATGCACACTAATTTCCATTTAAATTAAAACTATCTTGATTTTTAAGACTGATTAAACTTACGAGTAATCTTTATAGAAGATTTTATTTTTACTGTGATGATATTCTTATACACAGGTTTACAGTGAAATTGTCACTCGAACAAAACATATTTTTTTCGATTAATATGTGTTTTTTGAGTAAGAAAATCATTTTTAAAATTTTTTTCCCTTGTGCAATTTTTTTGTAACAACAAATTATGCATTTTCCAGGTGTGACGTCACTTAAAGTCACCGGTAGAGAAAGTAGTTAATCCAAATGTAAAAAATAAATCACCATTTGAAAGATAATTAAATTACCTTTCAAACCATTGGTCAACCAATAAAATCCATTCAAAATTGTCAGAGTTACAGTCGATCAAAGTTCAAATTTCAAGACAATTTTAATGATTTTTAGACATTCGTCTAACTTTCGCTAATTTTTTCAAAGTCAAATAATCAAAAAAGGCAAGTTTTAAAATTTTTTTTAATAGTATATTTAATTACGAAACTTTTAAGCCTTTATAGACCTCGATGGGATAAAAAATGACAATTCTACACTAGATTTATTGAACAAAGTACTTTTTCACTTTTAGTATATTTTCAATTGATTTCGATCTATATCAGTTTTGTATAAAACTAAGTAAAGCGAAGCTCACCAAAATGAGAACTCGGTGGTTTTTGGGGTCGCTGATTACGAATTCGAGGTCAGTTTTTCAAAATTCAAAATGGCAGATCCAATATGGCGGACAAAATTTTAATAATTAGAAATGAATTTTGAAAAACAGACCTCAGTTTCGTAATCAGCGACCACGAAAACCCCCTAGTACTCATTTTGGTGTACTTAGCTCATTATCTCGCATATGACAAGTGACACACTTGTCTAATACACATTTTTAATCCTTCAGAATCCATAAATGAATGTCCAAAAACCCCAAGCATTAAAAACGATTGCTCAAAAAGTTATCGTTAAATGAAAATTACATTTAATGCGAGTTACATAAGGATTTTCTCTATTTCTTCGATTTCAGTGAAGAAATATGTTGTTTAAATATCTAATTTTGCCTAACAAGACCATTTTTTATTTTTCACACTCGTGAGTACCCACATAGCACCGAAGATTTAATAAATATTTATTAAATATATATTTTCAATGTTCGCAGTATTTAGAATAAAGGTTAAGTAAAGCTTCTGTAAATATTTAAATGTCCGCACTTGAGCAAATGTTTAGCGCGAACCTTGAGTGAAGCTTGAAATTAAATATTCGTTAAAGGTTCTGCTCGAAACTTGAGTGAAGCTTTAAATTAAATATTCGTCAAAGGCTCAGCTCGAACCTTGATTGAAGCTTGAAAAAAATATTCGTTAAATGTTCCCCAGATAGCTGGATTTTAAAATTATCTAATCATAAAGTATTAATTGTATTAATAATAATAATATAATTAAAATAATTATTTTTTTAATTTGAATCAGTTTAATAAATAAATTGTTTTAAGAAATTTTAGTTTTCAAAAATGAAAAAAAAATAATTTCTTAAATTTAGGGACTCATACTTGATTAAACAATTTTTTAGAGACTTTAAATAACGAAATTAATTTTGAAAATAAATTTGGGGGACCGAGGATCGAACACGGGTTCGACGAACACAAACGCAATACCTAACCAACCGAGCTAAACGAGCAACTATGATTGGAAAAAAAATCTTGCTCTTAAGCTACAAGTGATTTTATTGGTTTGCGGAAAACGGCGAGATAATTTAAAACTGGATTTTTCGTTTTGACAGTATATAACCAAACAAAAATTATCTTAACCATATACAAACAGTTCGATTTAACAATTTTTTTATATACAACTGCTTGTTCAGACAGACCTAACGTATCCACACATACTTTTTCTACCGAAGTTCGCGGACCGAAATATCTTATTTCCCGAATTTGTAAGGAGTTTTTAGCAAATGTTGTACCAAGATTATTATATAACATTCTAACTGGGTACGAGCAATTCGAATATAAATTGTGACGTCCCAGAATGTCAAAAGTTCACACCTTTCTTTTTGAATTTTTGTTTAGGACGAGGGATGCAGAATGTTCAAAAATTAATATTAAATTATTTTTAATGTATGTTTTGTGTGGATGTAAGAATGTTGTCCCGCATGTTTGTGTTATATATGTACTGTATGTTAAGAATTTAAACATGTTCTATGAAATTATTCTATCGCTATTTTCTAATATTTCTTTACAATAATTAAATTAACCAACTGTATGTATTTCATATATATATATTATTATATATATTTATATATTTTATATTTTTATCGACAAATCAGATTTTGTATTTTTCCTAATTTTTCCCTTTCCTTCCAAAATTTTCCCTACTATCGTCTTTTTCGCAACTTTTCCTAGAAGTGGGAATCGGCGTCGCGGGTGCCCGGAGCGTCGCTTGGGCCCTTTTGATCAGTTCCTGTTCGGGCTTTTCACCGTGAATTAAGAATTCGGTCCTTTTCTCGTTATAGTTTCTTAGGTTCGACTTTAAGATTTCGCAGTCTTAGACGACTGAAATCGCGACTTCTTATTAATAGAATAATTCCTTTTGAAACTTGACGAGATCTGTATCAGTCCTTACTCTCGTTGAAACCCGATAAAAATTTTAATAAATTAAATCCGCGATTTTGTAACGCATTTTTAAAACAAATTAACGATCATTTTTTTTGTCTTATGAGTCTTCATATTTCATGTGGAAAAAGTTTTGAACAATTAATAATTAGATGTTTCTATTCTAATCGGAAATATTATTTTTGTGTAAGTTAATTGATAATTCGCTAATCCTGATAAAATTTTATGAGTAAGTTAAATAAACAACAATAAATTGTTTTAATTCCAAATTTTCTTTCCTTTCTTGTTTTATTTTCCTATAACAACAATAAGGTGAGTTTTAACTCTTTGCACCAAACAAGTTCCCACAACTCTATTTTCTTTGCCGCTCGAGAAAATAGAAAATTTTCTAAAATAAACTTTAAAATTAATAAATAAATTATTAGAATTAAATAATTCATTGTACAATTAGTCAGCCAAATCTTTTTCAAAATTGGTAATTTCATCTTTTTATTAATAAATAGATATATTTGACAAATTAAGCCCAATGCATTGCATATTCTTTTGGTAAAACTTTTTGAAAAATACTCATACTAAAAAACAGGGTCCAATTTTCCCATTCACGGGCTTTCCAAAATTCCTTTTCTGTGAAAGTGCGCGTTAATCTAACAATTTTATGAGGTGCTTTAATATTTGTTAGTATAGTGTCGATGTCAGGAACAATAGTAACCTAATATAAAGTTAAATTTGATTAAATTTATCAAATGAGATGCACTTTTAACTCCAACAACCGGTTTTTTCAATTTAGATGCCTCTTTCATATGCCGTATGGTATCTTCAATATTCCTACTTTCGGGAACCTCACTTTGCAGAAGATATTTAATATATCCCGAAGCACCTTTTTTTGATTTCCTTTTATTAAGAACCCATCGGTATTAAAAATTAAAGTAGCGTAATTATGTTTGTCAGCATCAGATAAATTTTTAACAAATTCACGATACAATTTACCGTCGTAAACATCGCGCATAACACCTTTTTCATGAATGCGTTCATTTACCACGTAACTATAATATACACTGTTGTAAGAAATCGACTTTGCAATATGTGAAGATGGGTCCATCATGACAAAAAAATCTTTATATTTGTAATCTTTAACGTTAACAGTTTTGCCGCATATTTTACATTTTACAAAACGATCTTCTTTTTTAAATTTACCCGTATAAGGAGAACAACTTGGGCAAGTTGCATGAAGCTCCATGCAATTTTTTGGATAAAATAATTTATTGACTAAATATCGCGTATTTGGTATAATATGATATTGATACATGTCACTGATGGGGGTAACGAGAATTCATGAAGAATGCAAAAAACTTTGCTATATCTTCATGAATTTATGTCCTTAGCCGAGTCATTGGTAACGCGTTTTCTACATTTTTCCAAATATCAGCGCGCCCCTTTTCACTCCACGCTTTCCACTCTTTTTCCTATTCGCTCTCTCCTCTTTCGCCTTACGGCCCATTCTCTATTCATCCTTGCACCTCCCACTCTTAACGCGATAGGCCCTTTGCTTTCCTTGCGACACTTCTTTTAACCTTCTGTTCGCCGGATACTTTTCCGAGCCGAATTTTCATATTTATTTAAATAAAAGGTTATGTTCGAAGTTAGATGTGTTTTTTATATCTTGTAGATCATTTATGACATAATTTATTACAAATAATTATTGTATCATAATAAATTATTATTAACTAATTATTAATTATAATTGTTATTACAATAATTATAATTTGTTAATTGTTAATAGTAGATATTATTGTTATAGTGATTTATAATTTATAATGTTATATATATACTAGGGGGGCTTCGCCCCCCTGCGCGCTTCGCGCGCCAACCCCCTATTTTTTATTTTTTATTGGTTTTGTAGATGTTTGAGTTAATGTTTAAATAATTTCTGGAATTTAAAACTATTATTAATATTTTATTATTTATTTCTTCAAATGTTATTTACGAGTTTTATTAACAATCATTTTTATTATTTTTAATTTTTAAAACAAAATTTATCTAATTTTTTAAATTTTCCAGCTAAAATTTGACCTACATTTAAGGTTATGTTCGTTTTTTGGTAATTTTCCTTCAAAGTTTGACCTACATTTTGAAGTTATGTTTGTTTCTTTGTCTTTTTGCACCAAATTTTCGCCTAAATTTTGAGGTTATGTTTGTTTCTTGGTCGTTTCCCGACAAAATAACTTAACCTTAAAATTTATATCAATTTCGGCGGAAAATCCACCTCTCCTTCAACGTAAGGAAGGAGGGGGGGCTTGCGTCTATATTCACAGTCTTGAAACGAACATAACTTTTAAATTCAGGTCATTTTTGGCGGGAAATCTACCTCCACTTGCTATATTTAGAGGCTTAAAACGAACATAACTTCAAAATTTAGGTGATTTTTGGTGGGAAATACGGAGAGAGGGTAAGGGAGGGGGGAGGACTTGCGGCCCTATTCAGAGTCTTGTAACGAACGTAACCTTAAAATTTAGGTCATTTTTTGCGCGGAAGGGGGAGGAGAGGGGGGACTTGCAGCTATATTCAGATGGGTCATTCCATATCAAATGTAACCAAATATTGTACTATCCATGTAAAAAACATGGGTTGGCTCACCCTTACCTAACCTTGTCAAAAACATGTGTTGGGTACACTTGACACGGAATGACCCATCCTTGTCAACATTTCTGAAACAGCGGCGGCGGCGAAATCTTTTTATAATATGGGTCATTCTACATGAAGTGTAACCAACCCATGTTTTTGATATGGTTAGTAGTTTTTGGCGGAGGAGGGGAAATGAGAGGAGGGAGGGGGGACTTGGGCTATATTTAGAGCCTCGAAACGAACATAACCTCAAAATTTAGGTCATTTCTGGCGGGGGAGGGGAAAGGAGGGGGGATATCCCCCCTCCTAGGTCAAAATTTGCTGAAACAGCGGCGGCGGCGGCGGCGGCGAAATCTTTTTATAATATAGTAATGATATATATATATATATATATATATGTATATGTGTGTGTGTTAATAGGGATAATATTACATTGTTAACTTATAGTAAATATGTAATATGTTACACATACATATCTGTATTTGTAACATATTATATTAACGCGACACATCGCAATGCTAAGCAAATGGGGATGCGTCGCGTTTGCGTTGCGTTTAGCTCCATTCTGGAGAGGGCCTAAGAAACGCGAACGCTGATTTTTGCCCTCTCTCTAAAATTCTCCCACTTTGCCGTTTTTGGAAAAGTCGCGGATGATAAAAGTCAGTTCTCCTTAGAGCTCAATTGGGGTTGGCTTTCCTCCCCTGCCTAGCCTGACCTACCGCTAACACTACTCAATACTTAGAAAAATTCTGAGTTGTTGGACTTAGAAAAATTTCGAGTCATCGAACTTAGCAATTTTTCCGAATCTCCGACTTAGAATATTTCTTCGATATTGACACTTAGAAATTTTCGCCCTTGTGGGACTTAAACTTTTTCGACACACTGTACTTTAAAAATAAACGATCACTTACACATTGACTCGTTTCAATCAACGCTACCCCCTTCCCCCCCGACTCTAACATTTTACACTTTCAGGCACTCTCTAACGCAAAACATTCTACGTATCGTGTTGGTTTCCTCTCGATACTAAAGCCTTTCTGAACTCTTTGTTGAGCTGGTTTTCCTCTCAACAACCCAAAAATCGAGCTGGTTTTCCTCTCGGATACATTACACACCTACATTACCGAGCTGGTTTTCCTCTCGGCTACACTTCACATACACAGTGTCGAGTTGGTTTTCCTCTCGCACATCACTACTATATCGAGTTGGTTTTCCTCTCAATAGTAGTATATTGTGCGACATAGTACCAAGCTGGTTTTCCTCTCGGATACATTACACACCTACATTACCGAGCTGGTTTTCCTCTCGGCTGCCCTACAGATACACAGAATGGAGTTGGTTTCCTCTCGATATTGGAGTACAAACTACTTTCTCTTTTTTAAAAATTAAACAATCAAACAATCGCTCTTCTCTTTCTTTTTTCCCAACTTTAATGAATTTAAAGTTACTTTGTCACTATTTCGCTGTACCTTTGAAAAACTCCCCATTGGTTATGAAGCAAAATAGATTTGGCCGTTGCCCAGTTACTCTCTCTACAGTGACCGGTGTCAATATGCAAAAATAGAATTAATCAACAAAAACAAATCTGTAATTTGTGTTAGTGACAAAGCGTGAACAATTGCGTACTTCAAAAGTAGTAATACTAATTCACTTGTACTTGCAACGATTGGAGCTGTTATGAGAGTTTTGGTATGCTCACTGCTAATCATATCTTGAAGGGATGAAAAAGATTTTTTGAACGTAGCCGGCCAACTGTCAGATGTCATTGAGTTTTCATCTTCCATTAATGTGTCCGGGAAAAGATCATCTTCATTATCTTCGCTCTAGATACATAAAAAACAAATTTACAATGAAAAATCAATATACTAATAACATTACCAAGAAATAATTAAATTTACTTTTGAAGTAACATTTTCATGCATACCTGATGATTTGTCTCACAATATTTTTCAATTTCATCTAAATCCTCTCCTAATGATTCAATACTGTTTTGAACTTGATCACTACTGATAGTTATTGGCTGGTTTTCATTAACATTATTCTACAAATAGCATTTAAAATAAATTTGTGCGTAACCAGATAAACATTTATATATTATTGGTGGGTTTTGGAAAATTTATGTCAAATTTAATAAGGAAGGAATTCTAGAAAAATTCCTTAAGCTTAAATACTTCACTTTGGATATTTTTATTATAATATTATAACATTTTATAAATATTTGGTGAAAATATAAAAGTAAAGTGTAAAAAAGAACACATTACAGGGTGTCTACTGAGAACCTCATTCAAAATTCCAGGACAAAAATTTTTTATAACATGCTACTTTTTTGTCTTTTCTTTACTTAAAAATTAATAAGAATAATAATAGTCAAAAGATTTGAATATATATTTCCACAAATAAATAGTTTTATCTTTTTAAATTGCAGAAAGTTTATTCTGCAGTTCAAAACCCTGAACAACTAATTGCTACTATAACTTTTAAATAAAACTAAAATTAGTTTTTAATTTATTTTAAGACTTCTTTATCAAGAAGTTCAGCCTCTTCTTTGACAATTTGTAAAAGTCTTTTCTTTTTCGCTTCCAAGAATTTAACTTCTTGAGTAGCTTTCCTTTTTTCACGTTTGGATTTGGCATCTTCTGTCCTCTTTCGTTCCAAGGCTTCCCGACGCTTAGATGATGCATTTTTAAATGACAATATCATTTGTTTAGAAATATTAATATTTTTAATGCCTCCAGCTTTGAAAATTGCATCTTTCGTTGAGCGTTGAGTTATTAAAGCATCCTCCGTAAGATTTTCTACTAAAAATTGCTTATTTATAGAAAAGCTCCTTTCAACGGCAGAATTGCCATGAAACAAAATAAAATTTTTTTTTAAAAAGCTCAGAAGCAATTCAGAAGCACCTGCTTCTTGAAAAATTGGTAGTAGAAAATGATCCAGTCTAGATTTTCGGTTGAATGTTTCCATTTTCTGTTTGAAATCTTTTCGAATAATAATATTAGAATATTCTTGTTTAATGCGATCGCCATCAATTTCACTGAGTCTTTTATTTTATACTAATACTTCAAGTAGTACATTTAACCGAATTGTACACACATTTTCTTGTTTAATCACATCTGGAGCTAAACAGCTTGCACCTCGTACAATTCGAAACGATAATGGACACTTTTCTAAAAGCTTCAAGCAAACATTAATCAAGAACTTTCGACAATCATTCTTGAATGTCAGTACTTCGATTTCTTTAACTCCCTTAAAATTTTTAAGATCGGTAGAAGCTACAAGGCCAATATCAACCGATTTTGCAGTAAGTAGATTATTGTCATCTGATAAATCAATGCTAATTAACTTCTTCACTTTGGAAACATTTTTCATAACGTCAGACTTTACAATTCTGTTCATTAAGGATTTCAACATTAAATATAGATCCTCATACAAAAATGACAATAACGGTGCGTTACTCTGGAATGATGTTAAAAATGGTTCCAACTGAATGGATACAGAAACCATAAAGCCTAATTTAACACATAAAAGCTTATCTTTCAAGAATTCTGCAACTTTCCTATAGTTTTCTGATTCTGGAGGTTTTTTTTGGACAGCATCTACGTAAGTTTGTAAGTAAGGTAATATTATCTTAGCTCTTTCCAGCACTTTTGAATTTTCAAGCCACCTATGGGCACAAAATTTAAGCGGCAAAATATGAGATGAAGTGTAAAATATGTAATCAGCGCGGCGTGATGGAAAGTTTTTGAATAAATTGTAAATAGCACATAAAAAGCTGTTTATACGCCAGTCAGTTACTGAATGACCCTTTTTGTATCCTCCATTTACAACGTGTAGGGAACAAATACCTGTATCCAAAAGACGACCATCATCAACTGATTCCTTTAAATGGGTTTTCAGATCTGTTAAAAATTTCAAATTGACATTATGTCCATCCATAGACACCTGAAGCAAATTAGTAAGTGGTAAACTATTAGCTTCTAGTGCAGATAGAAAAGCTTCTAGTAATCGTTCTGCTGCAGCATGACCTAAAAAAGCGGATGTTAAATATCTCGTTTGAACTTCATCATCTTCCCAAAAACGAACAATTAAATCCATTTGTCCTTTTTGTGCAATTTTACTTAAGCATTCGTCAAAAGATATTGTATATTCTGTACATTGTCTTACAGTGTTTGCCAATTCTTTTTGGAAAAAAGGACCTAGTCCATAAGTGATTACGTAAGATATTTTGTCTTTATGCATTTGGAATTTTTTAGCGATTTCGCTATCAGGAAACATGTTAGGGAATAGTTCAGAAGAATTAGCAAAACCTCGAGCTTATCCTTTTCCATCAATTTGACTAAGTGCCCACATTATTTCAGCACGTACAACTTTCTCATCGGTAACAAATTTGGAAAGGTTGGAAATTCTTGTCTCTTTTTCATTTGCATTTGAAATCATAGTAGCATTACTACTGTCAGCTATTACAGAATCATTGATATTGTTTTCTTTATTCACAGTACTTTACTGAACTTGAACAGGAATAAATAAGTTTTGGCTACTATTTCTTGCATTTTCTTTTAAAATATGTTTTTTCCATTTTGAATGGGATCGTAAAGCACTTATCCCCATATTACTAATATCAATAAGACCATTACATAAAATACATGAAGCTTTGAAATTATTAGACTTTTCTTTTCGTAGCCAGTAAAATTCAGGAAATCGGTCCACTTCCAACCATTCATCTTGAAAATTACAGTCTTTTAGCCATTTCTAAATTTCAATATCACAACTAAAACATTAAAAACAAATTCAAAATTTCAAACATACAACAGGTTAAAAGTAGACAATATGAAATTACTGTATTTACGCAACTTACGTCTTTGAAATAAAAATAATTTTAATTAAAACTTTTAGTATAATATATCAACACAATTAATACTCTTTTACACTTTTTTTACAAGAACCTGGAATATATAAGCACAATTATAAGAAAACCATGTATTACAAAGTTTAGGTTATGTTAAATTCTTCAACCTCAAAAATACCTTTCATGAATTATAACTTTTCAACCCATCTTGGAAATTGTCTTAGAAAAATAAAATGCAACATCACAAATTTTAATAATTCTATCAAGACAAGTACAAAAAAAATTAATATCAGTAGAAAAGTATAAAATGTTCAAAAAGCAGAGTAACAGAAAATCAGAGGCAGTAAACAGTAAAGAATAGTAAATAAGTCAGGGTTAGGTACACACTTTCAGTAGATATCGATTTCGTAAGCAAAATTTCGATTCATCGAAAAGTTTATTAAAGGCACGTTCACAGCTCGACTGCTTGTCTGCAGGTTGTCATAGTAAAAGTGAAGTCACATGTGGAGGATTAGAGGATTAGTGGATTAGAATAGACCAATCAGAAAATTGGTCACATTGGAAAACATTTTCTGATTGGTTTATTGACAACTCGATTATTATTTTGTTATTCACCCTTACTCCTGTATAATGATAATGACGTGTAACACACTTATAAGACGGCATTTTTAGTGTTGTGGATGTTTATCACGCATTGCGTGTAATATTGGACTACAAATTAAAAATGTTTAAAAAATTTAACCCGACGTTCAAAAAATTCAAGATCAGAATATGAAATTCCAGGACATTTCCAGGATTTCCAGGAGAGTTTTTAAAATTTCAGGACATTTCCAGGACTTCCAGGACGAGTAGACACCCTGCATTAGCACTTAATTTTCGAAAAACCACTCTTTCTACACAAAAATCACTAGATTTTTGTTGACTTAATTTTTTTTAATTATTATTATTTCTTATTTTACATTAACAAATTTACCGACTTTTTAAGCAAAAATTTGCATTTTGACCTACAAATTGGACTAAAAATTCAAATATCGTTGAAAAAGGTTGACAAGGTATTTTTTAGTTTATATAGTTATTTAATTTAATGTAGTTATTTTTTAGTATTTCTCTTTTAAATTTTCATAAAATATTTTTAAAATAATTTGCTATTATAAGAGAAGAATATGAATACACTGAAATTATATATAGCTTCTAAAAAAATCCACTACGGTAAAAATACTAATCTTTACTTGTTTGTTTTAAAAGAATATGACAATTTCAATCGCTATATTTAAAAATATGAATTACTTAAATTTGTTTCTATTCACCTTGAGTTCTTCAGAAAAATCATCGAAAATTTCAGTAGTACGAATGGAATCGGACGCAGAGCATTGCTGTGTTTGATTATCCTCTTCGTCATGATGATATTCAATATCCATAAATTCTTCATCTTCTTTGTCAGGGTACTCGGTAGCATTGGTGATATCAGCATTTGAAAATGCAGTTGAAGACTCGCCAGCATCCTAAAATAAATTGAACATTTATATATTAAATAATTTTACTTTTATGCAGTAAATGGTTTATTAAACAAATTTACCTCATTTTTCTGAAGTCTATTTAATCTTTTCCAAGTTGACAATGGAATTGGTTGCTCGGACTCTGGTTCTAAATTCCGTTTATACTTATGTGGTCTCCGATTCGTCATAATCTTGAAATAATAAAAAAAATTAGATACAGAAATAAAATTAGAGTTATTTAAACTATTTTCAATGTAGTGAACAATTATATAATTATATGAAATTATATAAAAACAAATGTTCAGACTTTTCGAATAGTGAAATTTGCTAATGTTTGTCAAAATTGTGTGAAAATGATAATTATTCTTTAAATCGGAATATGATAATTCTGTTTAATCGAATTGTCTGAATATTAGGTACTTTTAATTTTTATGAAATTTTATTATTTACACAGACGTTAAGACTGATTTAGCCAGTGAGCAGAAATTTGTTCACCTCATTTTAATCTTGTGGTTTTCTGCTTCTAAAAATCAAAATAAATAGACCAATGTCCATTTATTCAATGTTTTTGTTTAAAAAAAATGAAAATTGTTTTTAATTAATTTTACAAATTTCTAAAAATTATTTATATATAACATTAACTTATTTTCAAAAAAAGGTTAAGTAAGCGTCTCTTCTGTCCTTCTAACATTTCAAATAAAGCGGTATTTGTCCATTTATTTTGATTTTCAAATTCAGGAGACGATAACATTCAAATCAAATGAGATTGTTTTGCTCACTCTATAAATCTTGCTTAGTAAGGATTCTAATAGTAAACTTTACTAATAAATAGAAAAATATTACTAATTAATTACACTCTTTTTACTATTGAATTAGCAAGATCTTACTAGTAAACTTTACTAAATAGTATTATATTATTACTTTAATAGTAAAAAGTGTTTCAGTAATACAAATTAGTGTAAAATCTTATTAATTCAGATATATAGTGCACACCCACATAGCACGACATTTTGCAGCAAGTTTGTGATGCAAAGTTTGGAATAATTTTGTTGAAAATTCAAATAATTTTTTTATATAGTTGAAAATATAGGCGAAGTCTCCCCTTAATTTTAGTGAAATAATTTTGTAATATTTTTAGATATATAACATTATTATTATTTAAAATATTTTTTAAACAATATTTTCTATCTTATTTCATACCCTGAAAAATATTTATGGAACTTAATTTTCCATAATAATATGAATTAAAATATGTAATAGTTTCTAATCTATGGGAAACTAGTAAAGAAAATTTTTACTTTAAAATAAATAAATATATATATATATATATATATATATATATATATATTTATACGATTCTACATTCAATTTATGTATAATTTTTTGTCATTTTACATTTAAAAAATTATAAAAAAATATTTGTAAAATTGTTCTATAAAATATATCTTAAAACATATTGTAATTTAATCTTCAATACATGTTTTGTATGCCAAAATTACTAAAAATCCTTGCTCTAATGAAGTATAAGCTAATGTTTACCAGAAGTCATAATAGATTTTTTTGTGTGATTGTGATTCTATGTTTGCAAGTAATGTATATTATTGCAAATAAAATAATTTTAAATTAGAGAATGAAGAGAATTTATCGTAAATCACATTCATATAAAAGCAAAAAAGAGAATCAAGGGAAGTAATCGAGAATCAAAATTATGTAAAAGCAAAAGAGGATCAAGAGAAGTAAAAGAAAACCAAGAGTAGTAATAGAAAATCAAGAGAAGTATAAGAGAATCAATAGAAAAACAAGAGCATCAATAGAGAAGCAACAGAGGACCAAGAAAATTAAAAGAGAACTAAAATTTTGACTCGGGAAGTTCCAGAAACGGTCAATAACAACAGAGGAAAAATATTAGGACAACTGCCATGGAGAGTTATAAGCGTTTCATAGAAACAGAAAATGATAAGGTAAGGAGAAAACTCTTATAACAACCTTTCATCGTTGGTATCATAACTTATTTGACTTAAATTTTAATCTAATTTTTATATGGTTTTCATTTCAAGGAAACAAAAGTTGCAAAAAATTTTTTTTAATATACTTTTTCCCTTTCTTTCTTAGTTCTTTTCTTATTTATAAACATTTTATAGGTACATCTGGGATTAGAATACTACGTTCACCGTGATATTTGGGAACGTTTAAAAACAGAGCAGGACTCCAAATTCATCAACGATCTTAATTCAATTTTTTGGGGACCTGAAGTATTAAAATTAAGGTGTTTAGATAAAAAAAACCAAAGAAGGAAGAGATTCTGCTGAGCGAATGGAACTTTCACCCGAAAAATAAAAAATATTAGAAGGTAAAGTTATGAAATTAAAAAAAAATTATGTTTAAAATTTTATTTTAATTATAAGTAGCAAGCTTGTAATTTGCGAATTGTGGAAAGCTAGCTTATAAACTGAGATCATTATCTAATTAATCTGTTGATTTTTTTTACAGATTTGTTATACAAACAACTTACAGAATCGAAATGCACGGGTGCTCCCAGAGAAGCTCGAATGAAACTAATTGGCCATTTTCTATCTCAAAAGATTCGAGATTGCAGAAAGAATCTCAAATTTTAAAAAATGTAAACAGTTTTAATTTTAATAAAAAAATATTTATTTTTGCCATAATTATTACTATGATTTGACTTACGACCTTATTTTTATTTCAATAAATTATGTTATTTATTATAAATTAAAATTATTTTTATTTTAAAAAACTGTCAAGCATGGAAACTCACATGTGAACTTACAAGAGAACTTGCATGAGGACCCACATGAGAACTCACATGGGAACCTACATGTGTACCGGGGTCAAAACACTAATTGTAAGTGCGTTCCTATGTGCTTAATATTTTAATTAAGTATAGTAGAAATTATAGAGAAAATTTGTCACGATATGAAATAATGATATAAAAATTACAAGACTTCTGAAAATATATTTCAAACTTTAGCAAATATTTACGAACTTCAATATAACTTTTATTAATTTTATAAATTATTTTCTGAGATTTAATATTTTTGTGTATCAATTTTTACACATTTTCCCTAAATTGTAACACATTCACCAAATTTTTTACACTTATTAAAATTTCTTCTATATTTTGATCCAGTCTAAAAAATTAAAACAGTGCGAAATAAAAAAATTACAAATAGGAAAAAAGTAATAAAAAAAGTAAATTTTTATTAACAAATGAAATCCTAACCAAAACGACCTGCCACAGCTGAATATGTAATATAATAACACATTTTTAATCCTAAACAAACTTAATGAATTTTACTTTTTTTGAACATTAATAAATATTTAAAAAATTCTGTAAAAAAATGTCAGGTGTGTCATTATTTACATTTTGCTTCATTTAAATTAAAATTATCATAGCCAGCTATTTATTATTCGCGTCATTGTGTCCTATAAACAGAGTGGAAAAAATATGGAATAGTAATTTTTTCTAATATATGAATGTTTATTATGATTTTTTAATATATTGAGGATTATTTATTTTATTATAACTAATTTATAATTTAATTTATTTATATAATTTTGTGTGAATTTTTCTATTTTGGCTGTCATTTTCCTATTTTTATGTAGTCACTAAATAATTTCACGTTTTGTTCTTTTTTATCTGTCACAAATTTAAGTACGAAATTTTCTGTGTTTACGACTTTAATCGTATATACTATACTTTAAGATAAATTATTTGGATAAAACTTTAATTTTAGTGATTCAGAAAATTAAAGAATCGGAGTCTGCGGCTGCACCGTCTCAAAAATCTTCAAATGGTCCATTCTGTAAACGGAAATCTGAAAAAAGTGTTCTTTACCAAGATATTTCAACTTCATTGGCTCGAGAAGATGAAAATTCAAACTCATCTTCGAATGCATTTGAGTCTTTGTCATATGAAAATCCACCTGTTGACCTGTTCTGACCTTTTCTGAAGAAATGTTTGAACATTTGTACTACGAAGCATCTATATTTGAAATATCTGCAGTAAACAATATATTAGAATACAATTCTGAACCTGAAATATCTGCAGCAAATAATTCCTTGGAAAATGAAGAAATTAGAAGAATCAGAAAGATAAGAAATCCACAATAAATTCTGGAAAATTCCTACCAGAAATGGAAAATGCCTGTCATGTAAGATCTGATGATACCAAAGAAAAAATAGCTGAAAATAAAAAAAAGAGACGCTTATTGAAATATTATTTTAAAGTGAAAGGTAAAGAAATTTAAGTTTGCAAAACACTATTTCTTGAAACTCTCGATATTTGAGACGGATGGGTTAGAACTAGTATGAATAAAGTGAGTAAGAACGGAATTATATCTCCCGATAGACGGGGAAAAACACTAGATGACCGATGCCTATTAAACTAGAATTAATACAAAGTATCAGAAACCATATTGATATTATCCCTAGAATTTCTAGTCATTATTGTAGAGCAACTTCTTCTAAGGAGTACTTAATCGAAGAAATTCAGTCTGTCACTCAAATGCACAAATACAAAGAATGTATGTTAGATTTGCATCCTCATCAACAAGTTGCAACAATCAGGCAATATCGTGATATTTTTAATTCTGAATATAATATAAGTTTCTTTATTGGGAAGAAGGATCAATGCGAAGAGTGTGCTGTATTCAAAAATGCAAGTGAAGAAGAAAAAGAAATATTACAGAGTCAATATGATACATATTTAAAAAATAAAGATTTGGCTCAAAGCTTGAAAGATGCCGACACAAAATTAGCTAAACTCAAGACTAGTAACAATCTGAACGTTGCTTGCTTTGAGTTTGAAAAAACATTAATTTGCCCTAAGGCTAAAGTTTCAGCATTCTATTACACAAGAAAATTATCTGTGAACAATTTCACTATCGTCGACGTTGGTACCAATGAAAATTTTTGTTATTTTTACGACGAGACTGTAGCCAATAAAGGATCCAAATAAGTAGCTAGCTTTTTATTTCATTTTATTAAAAGAAAAGTTGATGCAGGCGTCAACGATTTCAGATTTTATTCTGATAATTGCCCTGGTCAGAATAAAAATCGAATAGTCGCTGCAATGTTTGTTTACGCATCAAACAAATTTAATATTAGCATTACATATAGATTCATGGAAAAAGGCCACACTTATAATGCAGCTGACACTGTTCATAGTCTGATTGAGAGAAAAGTCAAACAGTATGATATTTACTCTCCACAGCAGTGGTATCACAAGATACGTGCTGCAAGAAGGTCTGAATTGAATTCCATCAAAGTAGTAGAAGTAGATCAGAATATGATTTTAGCCTGCAAAGATCTTCTTTCAAAAATCAGTTTGGATAAAGATGAAAATGGTCGTACAATATCTTGGACAAAAATACGAGAGTTTTCATCAGCGTGTTCTGAGTCTTGTGAAATAAAATTCTAAATAAACTTAGATGATGCACCTACAAATGTGACTACCAAAAAAATGGGACACCTATTAATTTTCAAACATATATATTTCAACAGGCTTACCATGGACCTATTCCTATTGCAAAAAGCAAGTATCAAGATTTAATGTGTTACTGAAATAATAAACTAATTCCTGGAGAATTCCATGAATTTTACCGTCAACTACCACAAGAAGATGACAAAAAAGTAGCAGAAGATAAGGAACACGAAAAATTTTCAATTGGTAGACCAAGAAAAAGCAAAAAAGCGTCAACGAAAGCAACCAGAGTATCTCAAAAAAGGTTCTCTTGATTTAGACGAACAATGAGCTAACAATAAGAAAAAAATGAATTTAATAATGAAAAATAAATTATAATATTAATTATATTATGGTTTCCACAAATTAAAATAATGCAATTTTTTATCAGTTATATTGCAAAATATGCAAAAATGTACAGTAAAAATTTTCCAAAATGTTGAATATTAAATAAGTATTTTTTAAAATTATAAAAATTAGTTATATTTTAAAATCAACTAAAATTTAAAGTAAAATTTTATAAAAATATTTAAAACTGATTAATAAATAAATTAATTTATAAATTCAAAAAAATTGAATTTTAGAAGAGGTCAAAGTTTATAGAAAAATTAGGGCAAAATGTTATAAATATAATAAGTTATCTTATGAGTTATAAACAATTATTATATTTTAGAATAAACCCAAGTCCAACGTAAAGTTTTGCCAAAATGTTAAATATTATGTAATTTTTTTTATTATTTATAAAAATGAATTACGTTTTGCAATAAGCTAAAGTTTAACGTAAATTTTTGCCACAATGTTGAATATTAAATAAGTATTTTCATAAATTATAAAAATGTGTTATATTTTTGAATAAGATAAAGCTCAATATATATTGCTATAAAAATGTTAAATATTAAATAAGTGCTCTTATGAATTATAGAAATTACTTATTTTCTGAAATAATCCAAAGTTTAGAGTAACATTTTGTTGAAGTACTTAATATTAATTATCAAGTAGGTAATCTTATAAATTAATAAATCAATGGTATTTTTGAAATGACAAGAATTTTAGGTATAATTCTGGCAGTGTTAAATATTGAATAAATACTCTTACGGTTTATAATTGTTAATTAAGATTTACAATTAGTCCAAGTTTAAAATAAAATTTTGTCGAAATGTTTTAATTAAATAAGCATTCTGATGAATAATAAAAATTAGTTTTATTTTATAATAAGCTAAAGTTTAATGTAAAATTTTGTGAAAATACTCAATACTGAATAAGTGATTTTATAAATTATAAAAGTTTGTTATATTTTTGAATAATCCAAAGTTCGACATAAAATTTTGATAAAATGGTGAATATTACCTACATAAGTGTGCTCTTATTAATTATAAGAATTTGCTATATTTTAGAATAACAATGTAAAGTTTACAGAAAAATATTGTGAAAAGTATTAAATATTAAATATAATATTGTTCTAATATGATGTAAATTAGTTATATTTTAAAAAAGGCTTAACATAAACTTTTGCAAAAGTTTTAAATATTAATTAAGTGATCTTATGGTTCTCAAATGTTAATTATGTTTTACTAGAATAGTAAGCCAAAATTTAAAGTTAAATTTTGACAAAATCCTATATATTACATAAGTGCTCTTGTAAATTATAACGTTTTGTTAAGAACAAAGTTCATTTTGAAAATAAGTCTATTGTAAATTAAAGCAATTTAATGTGAAGTGGAATCAAATATTTTTACATATATAAACGTTTTGTATTTATAATAATTAAAATATAGCTATTGTAATAAAATAAAAACATCAAAAATTTACTATTTTCTAATTATTTTTAGTTTAAAATTTAGTTTCATTATTTTCAGTCCTTTAATTATTGTTTCAAAATATCTTTTTCCAAATCACTTAGGGAACTTAGGATAAATGGTACATAACCTCAATAATCTTATTTCGAAAAACTATAAAATAAGTAGGTTTATTAAATATTCTAGACATTTTTCTTGATTTTTTTGAATAAATATAATTTAGAATAGTTTATATAAATATTTCAGATGTTCCAATTAATATATAATTAAAAAATTCGATTATTGGCAATCTTTTTGGAACTCAGTAAAAGACAAAAACATATCTTTGACGTTTCGAGATCGGTACCGACCTCCTCATCAGAATTTATTAGTCTAGAATACAATATAATTCGTTAAATAATATAATGCAGTTACATTTTAATAAAAAGAAAGGTAGAAGTTTACATACCAATTGATTCTGATCATAACTTAAAAATTAAATCCTTAGTCAGACTACGACTACACTACAATGATAAGATATCTATAAAAAAGTATATTTTGAGTATTGTTAGGAAGGATGAAGGTTATTATTAATTTTGTTTTAAAACTATTACCTATTCATTAGAATTATTCTAAAAATTAAAAATGTTTCGAAATTAAAATCCAATGAAACCATCATTATAAATGGCAATCGCTGACTGACAGGAGTAATTTCGTGCACTTGACCCAGATGGCAGGTTCATTGCAGACGAAATTCACAACTTGGCGTAATGATACATAAAATCAAACGTGAGATACCGACATATACTAATTTTAAATTTTACAGAAAAAATTTTTTATAATAACTTAATTAATTTATTGTACGAGGAATCTAAATTTTCTAAATCTGTCATTTTGTTTATACATTTTTCTTGTTCTTTTTTTATGTAAAACATTTCAGCGATTCTTCGTTTTGTTCGAAACGTCAAAGATATGTTTTTGTCTTTTACTGAGTTCCAAAAAGATTGCCAATAATCGAATTTTTTAATAGTTTATATTTTTTTATTATTATTTTCAATGTTAAGTGATAGTTCAGTTAGTTCAGATTCAGTGCTGTAAAGTCCCATTTTCCATTTCTGGTAGGAATTTGCCAGAATTGATTTTGGATTTCTTGTCTTTCAGTGTCTTTTTGACACTCTTTATTTTCTTTTTTTCACAAATTTTCAGAACATTTTTTACGACAACTAAGATCACACGCCGCTTTCATGTTGCGACTGTTTGTTAGTATATTATTTAATTAAAATGTTCAATTCCTAAATTTCAAATTACTATAGTTGCTTTCTCTGGTACAGAATAATTTCTGGAAGACGCTCTCTAAATTTGAATTAGTAGAATATAACTAATTGATAGTAGAAATCTACTAATTGAATTAGGGAAAAGTGAGCCACTAAAGAATAGTAGAATATTATTAATTTAATTAGTGGAAATGCCTAACTAAAAAAATTAGTAGAATTTTACTAATAAATTAGTAACCTTTAAATGCGAAATAGTTACTAATGAAATAGTAGAAAATAACTAATTCATTAGTAAAAAATTTTTAATATAATAATAAAAATAAAATAACTAATTATTATCTGGAAATAACATTTATTTAGAACATTAAATAAAACTGAAATTATCTTATTGATTACACGCTTTCAATAGATATATCGTATGTTAAACTTTTAAGTAGCAACGACTACTGAACACAACATTCTTTTTATAAAATTATCAAACTTTTAACTAGCAAATATGTACTGAACAACATTATTTTAAAATAATTTCTGAAATCGTAAAAATATCAAATTTTTGGAACAGGCGGAAAGATGAATCTTATTGATCAGCTTCAACAGATATCATTAAACTTCGAACTGAGCTTAATGCAACTGGCGCAGTTTTATAAATATAATACTCCATAAAATTATAAAAGAATTTAAGGGAGTTTGCAAATTGCAGATTAAATACGAAGTGGAATTTAAACAAAAGGTCAAACGCGTTAATTCCATTTGCTTGTTTCTCCAACTGCACAATATGCCCATCAGCTTGAATAAAGAAAGAACTTATTTTTTGACCAAGAACACAAATAATGTAGGGCTGAACACTATTTTTTGACTTTTTTCTTATGTCCTCTATTTCCATTGAGACGTTAGATCCTTCCTGAAATAGATGATTATATTATCAAATTATAAAATTATAGGCATTTTTTAAAATTGTTATTTGGCGAGTAAATATGTATTATATTTTACTTTTAGTAAAAGAATAAGATCGGAATTTGGTACACCACTTTTTGCCTTTTTACTTATAGTGCATTCTTCGTCTGTATTTTCTAGTGCTGAAATCTGAAAATCAAAAATTAAAATAAAAAAAATATAAGTTCGAATATTGAGGGGAAAATTATATTTTATTTTTAAAAAGTCTAATAGTTTTTCTGAAGTACAATATTTTCTAAACGTTTAAAAATTGATTATGATTAATAATTATAACCTACTACTTCAAATGGACTTTCTATGTTTTTTTAAAATAATCTTTTATTACCTTGTTTTCAAATAAATATTCTAAAACAACATACTAAAAATTAAGGGTAAATTTCTAAAACGAAGCAGTCTAATATTTTAGCTAGCAAGTTATACATAACAAAATGACAAGTGCTTTATATTCTTTCTAATTTGACAAACTACCTTTCGTTTAATTCCTGAAGAAGTTTTTTTCGTTTGCTTCGGTTTCGTCGATCTTTTTCCTGTTACAAAATTTGAATTTGGTAAAATTTCAGGCAACAGAAGTAAAGCTCTTAAATTTTCTGTAACATAAAACATGTATGTTTTCAATAAACATTATTAGTATAAATTTTTAATGAAAATAATTATGACAAATATTTACCATCTTCTATCAAACTTGACATTTGTGAGTACAGTTTATTCTCGTTCTTTTCACAATACGCATTTATCAAAGGAGCAAAACGGGTGGGAAATTCACCTAAAAATTTTTCACTGTCCAAGTTTTCTCCATGTGATTTTCTCATCTGTTGATACTCTAATTCAATCTTTTTTACATTAACGATAATTAGAAATCATGTATTTTAAAATTAGATGACAAATTGTATTTTTTTAGTTTTTAACTTACCATATAGCCATCAAAATCGAGGAGTCGAGGATATGTTTCAACTATTTCATTTACAGAAGGACTTTTCTCATTAATCCAAAGTCTCCTATTACAAAATGTTTCCGCTAGCCAATCCACAATCTTTTTTTTTCGAGTTCTCCGCGTGGAAAAGTATGCTTCATTGCTGATATCTGCGTATTCAATACAAGAAAAATTTGTCAATATAACAAAGATCACAGTATCTTTTTTTTATTAAAAAAGAGAAAAAATTTAAAAATGTCAAAAATATAAGACTAAAATATAGTAAAAATTATTACTAAACAAATTATTGAATATATTCAATAACATATTTATTGGAAGTATTTCAATGAATAGAATTTTGCAATAGCGACTTTCAAATCTAATATCACTAAAATAGAAATGATTGAAAATTTTAATTATTGAGATATAAAAATTGATTAAAATTCAGCTACATTTTAATTCGATTGAATATAAGCAAAAATATTATTTAACATGCACTAATAAAATTCTTTTCTCATTAAAACAAACCTTTGTTTTCAAATCTTCTTCACATAAAAGTGGACTCTTATCCCATGTCTCTGTGTCAGTTTGAGTTGTATACTTTTTGTATTTTTTTTTATTTTTTGGCAGCATTGTCCTCGAGTTTATCAATCTGGTTTCTATGAAACCAGTTCTTGTTTGCAAATCATAATAATGTTCCTAAAAAATAAATATTTCTGTCCTTAAAAAAAGTAATTCATAAGCTCATAATTTTTTTCTTTCATAATTTATATTATTACTATTTATATATTTAAATTAAAAACTTGTCAGTAAAACAAGAAATTACTTACACATCCATGTTCACTGTTACTGTCTCTCAATTTAGGAAATTCAGTCACAATAGCCTTTGCTAAAGCCCACTTTGCTTCCTCTGGTGGATAACTAAAGTGACAATAAAAATTACCATTTATCAAAAAGTGTTCGCATTTAAGTAAATAAAAGTTAAAATAATTTGTGAAATTATTGTAAAACTTTGTCATATATTACATTAAAATTCAATTTATCAAACTGAACTTACTGTGTATCGTAAACATTAATTAGTTCGGCGACTAATATCCTTACGAATGGTAGTCTATCTTTTTCCGTGAAATTATTATTGTCGAGTTTTATAACGAGTTCTTCTCCTTGAACATTGTGTACTAAAATGTCTCTCACTGACTTTAAGGCCTGAGAAAGTTTAGAATTTGACACAAATTCAGAAACATGTTTATGTGTTCCAAAAAATAAAACAAAAAATGAATTAAATATTCCATCAAGAACCTACTGGGTATTGCGACGATGATGAGGACGCAGAGGTAATGCGGTCATTTGGAACGCCTAAATGAATATTATTAGGTTGAGAGCGTTCGGATGGATTTTCATTCACATTTTCTCTACTTGCTTCAGTAGAACCACCAACGATTTTAAGAATTCCAGTCTCTTTATCAACCTCCAATTCCTGCAGAACAACATAATGAAAATACAATAAAATATTTATATATTTAATACTAAATATTGTAATTATGATCAATTATATTTATGCATTAAACTTTTGTTCCTTTACTAAGTATTAAATTTAGGAGCTTTCTTTTGGGTCCAATCTTTAAACCCATCTCTTTTAAATCCAAATCCGTTAAGGTAAAGAAGACTGCACCATCAATCCCTTCATCTGAAATAAATAATTTTTGAAAACAATTATTGAAGTTTACCATTAGAAGTAAAAAAATTTTATTTTCAATTTTACTGTGAAGCAAAAGATTTTAACCTTCGTATTCCTTTTTTATTTGTAGGAAATATAGAACTTCATTTATGTAAACATTTAAAGAAGAATATGACGAAAGCTGATGAATTGCTCTTGAGAGGTAGATTTTGTCCACGCAGAGAAGCACCGGTAATGCGCAAGTTGTGTTGTGCAAATAAATTTTGTGGTACAGTTATTTTCATCGATTTCAATAGAATAAGCATTAACTTCCTGATCTAAATGCGATGTTGAATATATGACAACTTTAAGAAACACTTTCGATTCCTGTACAATAATAATCTCTGAAATTTTTCCAAATATCGGAAGATTGATATCTGTGCCTCCTTTCGCATACAGGCAGACAAATAATCCGAGCGCATACTTTGCACCATTTTCTTTTACGCATTTGGTTTTAAAGACAATATCATTGTCGGAATATCCAAGATTTCTCAATTCTTGATTACTTAATGTTAACTCAACTCGAGTATTTTTACCTCCTTGACTTTTGATACTGTGAAGCTTTAAATCTCCAGCTCCCCACATAGCACTTTGAGCACTCTGGCATATTTTAATAAGAGTTTTAGGGGCGTTTTTAAAATTGTTTACGACCTGAGCTCGTTGTTTCATTGGACCGTGTTTTCGCTCAAAACCCATGCACCATTGCTTTAAAAGAGGACCAGAGAATTCGATACAATCCATATAATGCTTCATATGATGCATCTTATTTATAATGTTTTTCTCTGGAAATAATTCTTTAAACAGACTAACTAAATCTGTAATTAATGCTCGAAGATACGGCATTAAGCTTTTTGACAATTTTGGGGCGAAGATAATTTCCATAATTCGTAAAAGAATGAGAATCAAGTTCATGTGGTTTCTGTCTTCTTCATCCTGAACATGACCAGCTATTAGGAAAGGAAAAACGCGCAGGAGACACCACATTTGCATAGCCGTTTGATTTAAATTGTTTTCGTTCACGTTTCGAATTGAAGCCTCGTTGAAGTTGGCTGATGGTTTATTCTTTTTCTCCATTATTCCATAATTAAATGATGCTATCAAGTTGTTAAAACATTGAACGGTAAATCGATTGCGAACGAAAATGAAATAAAACAAAATAAGCTTTAAGATCATGGGTCCTACTCCAAGAAGAATGTCGTGCATGATATCAAAAGTTTTATTTCTCGAAATGTGGAAAAATTTAGAATGATTCAGCGGACAATCGCCTTGAACTCCAGTCTCAGTTTGAACGTTGCGGATAGCATTAATTGTAGGTCCAGCATTCATAAGCAAGTGGAGGTGATGGTTAAAAACGTATTGCGTTCTTTCTTGTACTGGTTCTAAATTTCCTGCTAATAAATCTCTCCTATGTATTAAACATTCTCTGCAAAATAGATTTGCTGCGGGACCAAGAAGTCCACTTACGTCATGAGCTGCCAACGTATCCGCGCAAAGATTACAAATGCTAGCTCGCAGAATGAATCCTTCACCATTTAAATCGATTTTTACTCCTTCGTCACTTTTTAAGTTTTTCAAGTCCTCTAAAAATCTTTCCAAAATACGGTTGTGACCATATTTCTTCGCGTCAAGTGCGTAATAGACGCACAACACGTGTTTGCTACCAAGTCGTGAATTGAGATGTTCAGGGATATTGTCTATAGTGTAGTACCATACACCGAGTTTATGTGGTCCTGTTTTTGATCCTACGACATTTACTATGTCTAAGTCATCATTATATAGTTTAATTCGCAAAGCGTGTTTATATTTTTGAAAAAATGGATGCTGCTTGAAAGTTTCACCATCAATAAAAGAACTTAAAATTCCTTCCTCTGAAGGTTTTTCAGCTAAAATGGCATCCTTAATTTCTTTATTCGATAAAACTGTAGATAAAACATTTATAATGGGGACATATTGATAAGTGTCATAAACCCTTTTGGGAACATATGTCCCACTTTCACTGTCCAAAACCTGATCAATGCGGGTGTTACGTTCCGAACTAGGCGTGGTTTTTAAATAAAAATGAATTTTATTTACTTGAAGGTAATAAGGCTGATTAATCAGGTTGGTAAAGCCTGATATTTATTTTCATGTAGGATCGTGGTCACTTGTCAAAACTACGGGTTTTGCGTTACAATAACAAGTCAAATATTCCCTTTTATAACATTTATTGATTTAATAATAATTATATAGTAATGATTAAACAATAATGATACAAGTTTACAATTCGTTTACTTACTTTTAGCAATGAAGTCGGATAAATCGATGATTATAGCTTAGTCGTTATAAATTGGTTTTGATTTGACTTGAAATAGTTCGTTTTGGTTGCACTTGTGTAACTTTAACGACTTAAATTGTTTTATAACTATTTAAAGAATTGCAATATTCTTTATTGTTATTTCTCGTCACTCGCACCTTTGACAGGAATGAATTATATAGCAGGTGTAAGAGAAGCAACATATACTAAATTGACAAATTTAGAAAACGAGATAATGCAGGATTTCTTTAGTATTTTTAGTTATAAATACGACAGTTATTTCTATTAAATTATTGATTCTAAGTGTTAATTTGCTTCTCTTGCACCTATTGGCTATCAGGAAAGAACTATGTTCTAAGTGAAAAGTCAAGTTAACTTGCACCTATTGGCTATCAGGAAAGAATACAATAATTAGGGCGAAAGTAAACTGAAGGGTCGCTCTACGATGTTAGAGATTGCACCGGAACTTTTGACAAGCTTTATGGAAAAAGCTCTTGTTTATATACTAGTCGATTATGCTAATTAGTGGGAGAATTGTCATATTATTGAGGAAGGGGTGATCTATAAATAGAATCACTTTCCTTATATGGTAATGATCTACATCGCATGTATGACATTGAATCTTCTTCTTTCTGAATTCTCTCTTTTATTTGCTGACAATGGGCTTTTGAAGATCATATTACACTTGGATCTTCACAACCTTCACATTTTTCACGCGTATAAACAAACAAGCTCGAACTTGCTTCACATTTTGCTTACATATATCCTATTTTTAGCTTTTCAACTTTCTGAACTTTTATGGTGAAAACGAATGTCATATCTCTTTTGAGATCGATTTCGTTTCCACACTCTATCCTATCAATATATACATAAATAAATACATTAAAATAAGACATATAGTTTAAGTATTGTAAAATTATCATAGAATTATATAAAATGTCTTATTTTAATGATAATTTTAAGGAAAATTAAGGAAAATTGTTACCGGGATGTAACAGTCTCCCCCCCTTAGATTTTTCATCGTCCCGATGAAATTAATTCCAGTTGTCGCAGATACATGATTATAAGACTGGAATTTTTGAAATTGAGACTATCTTTTAATAGTCCTTACGCTTACTGACCTACATTCATTGTGACATTGATATCCCTTGAGCTTATCTGTAGTAGCTATTATGATGACAAGAATGGTGAAATGACATCAAAATGAATCTACAATGTTGTGATGCGTGTTTGTGCATTCAAAGTGTTATGGCTATCTTCTTGAGGTAGGTATGAATTTCTTCTTTCGTGGTACAGTTAATGACCTCTTGTTTGTTGTGTGCGTGTATCATAATTGTTTAGATCAGCACTTTTCATCCCTTTAAGATGCAGGAGGTAAGAAGATCTTGTCAGTTTGCACGCAATTATCATGGAAAATCAGTCGTCGTCCAACAAAAGTGAGTGACTTCTTAAGTAGTGTTGTGTTAATTAATGTGATACATTTTGTCATAATAGTTCTTTTAATTTATTTCTCCCCTTTTATTTTCTTTTAGTGCCCGGAAAGGAATGCAAGTCAAATTTAGTGAACTTTTTCCTGACGCTGCAGGGCCTTGCGGCGTCCGTTTACTACTCCGTGGAGGAAATGGAGTTTTTGGAGGAGATGGCGCGGCCAGGTCGACCCAAAAAAGGGGTTATAAGGGACACAACAATTGACAAGAAGGTCAGATTGAGGCAGTTGAGAGGATTAAAGGAGGAAATAAAGGAAAACTCTGGGACAATGACATCGATGTTTAATTCCTTATTGTGAGTATTTTTTTTTGTCAATGTTATTATGGCATTTAATCTTTTCTCTCTTATATATATATATATTTTTTTTTTAGTCGACCAGCTCGTCCCATAGGCTGTTTTTGTGGCGAATGCGAAATTCCTCTTCCTCCGGCCAAAAGGGCGCGAGTTTCCATGGAAGTTGGTAAGCTCATTCTTCATTTTATATTATTACTTATATATATATATATATATATATTTTGTTTGTTTTTTTGTTTTTTTGATATTTTTAATTATAATATGTTTTGTTTACTATTTTTCCTTTTATGTTATAGACAAGGGAGAGGGACCAGGGCCATGGTATGGCTACAGGAAGGAGCTATGGAAACAATCGATCCACAACCTGGCCCTTCTTTCCAGCCACAAACCGGCCCATCTTGGCAACCTCAGCCAGGCCCGTCTCGACAATCTCAGCCCGACCAACTTTGGCAACCATGGACAGAATCCTCTTGGCAGCCACAATCTGGCCCAAAATTGGAACCTTGTCCTAGCCCATCTGCTGAGCCACATCCTATGATTCCAGAACCAGAGGAAGATCCATTAAAATTAGCCTTGTGTGTGAAACGTGTTTTTTATAATGTGTGTGTATTCGTAAACAATTATATTTAAGATTATTTTAAATTTAATTAATACAATATTTTAGATTTTGAGTGCGTTATGATAATTTTTATAAGAATAACCCTTTTTTTGTGTGTATTGTAGAGCAATTGAGTGAGTGTGTGTGTGTGCGTTATATTTAAGTTTATTTTTAATTTAATTAAAAAATATTTTTTTTTGAATGTGTGTATGTGTGTGTGGGTGAATTTACTTTGTAGTGTGAATGAGTGAATGTTTTAATAAAATTTTTTCATTTTTATAAAAATTTTGAAATTTTATTTCACCGTCCTTGTCTTTCTATTCTATCCCTTATATTTTTTAATCTTTTGATATATTGTTTAATAAAATTTTAATAAATGATAAGTTTTTGAATTTTAAATCTATCTAAAATAAATTTTTTTTTTAATAATTAAAGTAATTAATTTAATAATAATGCTAACAATTTGATTATTAATATATAAAAATTTTTTAATCGTAGATAGTTGTATGCGTAGAAATACATGCATACTCACATATACAAAGATATATACATACATACAGAATTGCTGTATTAATAATTTCACTATTTATAATTTTCAATATATAGTTTTAGGCATATAGAATTTTGAATAATATTATTAGGTGTTGGGTCCATCGATCTATCGATTAAATCGATGAATCCAACGCGAAACATTCGTTTTTAGTGTTAGGGAACTAGAATGCGCACGGAGGTAGGTTCCGCGAGTACGCTATGACAGCCATACACGGTGCGACAAGATGGCGAGTCTAGCTACTCGGCCGTCGCTTGGCATGAGAAGGAAGGCGTGGGACCCAGCGCGCGGGAGGCTAGCGGGAGGCGTGGGCCTTGCCACTCCTCCGCGCAACGAGTACCTTCCCCCATTCTCATGCTTGCCTGATACTCAAGGCTCAACTCGAAGCCTTTATTTTTGCTTTATTTATAATTGTTTATTAATTTAAAAATTTTATGTTAATATATTTCAATATGTTAGACTTAGTTTCATTATAATTGAAGCGTTTTATTTTTTTTTTTATATAAATTTGTTAGCTAATGATAACTAAAATTAGTTTATTTATTATTATTAACTTTATTGATGTAAAATATGTTGAAAATTTTAATAACAAATCATTATTATTTATCTTAATCTTTACTGTCACTTTTTCTTTAAATCATCAAACTTATTATTTTATTAATTACAATATGGTGAATTTTAATTATGTAATATTAATTCAACATAATAACAATAAAATTAACAATGCTTCTATTATTTATTTGATTATATTTTCATGTAAACAAGCATATATAAATGCATATAATAATTAATATATATGTGCACACATAAATGCATTGTTTTATTGTTTATTTATTAATTAATTAATAGCAATTGATAATATAATAAGGCATGATATATGTATAATTTATTAATTATTAATGGTTTAGTTTTATTATTTTATATAGGTAAAAAAAATATATATATGATTTATTCTTCATCATTTAATAGCAGTGTAAATTTTAAATTCAAATTATTTTGCCGCTATTTAATGATGAGTATTATAGGCATACGTGAATAGAAGCTGGAGGTATTGGCAGTGGTGTTAATGGTTTGCATGCATCCAGCAGGCGGCCATCGCTGTGCAACATGCGCACTTGGAGAATAGCTTCACTCTCCGGTCGATGTATGTGATCGATGCGTAAGCTTTAAGGCTGTTTTACGTTGCTGCTGCTGCGTCGTTCTACGTCTATAAAGGATGCTTCACAATGTTCTTGTTATTTTATAGTCTTAAAATTTTCAAAATTTTTCTGATTTTGATAACTGTCTTCCCTCTTTAGATTTCACATTGTCCTCAATGTGTGTTGAGGCCAAAATTGTTTGATATTTCTTGGTTTTTTATACGTTTGGTTGATTTTCTTTTAATTTTCTTAATTTTATTATTGTTGGTTCTTGTCTTGACATTACATATGTCGAATTGGTGATCATTTTTGGTTTTTCTTCTTCACTAAAGTAGTAAATCTTATTTAAATGTTCTAGAATCTTTCGAGCTGCTGAATGCTCAGAGTCTCTAACTTTGCAACATCCGTCCCCTAGTACAATGAAGGTATTATTATTTTTAGAGTCTGTCACAGTACACCTAACTTGTCAGGGTTTTTTATATGAAGGGCCTGTGCCCGGTTCTATAATATAAATGGGTTTATTAAGATTATATTCGGCAGTTAGTTCCTCAAGAATTCCCTTAGGGTAAGCAATTGATGAAATATCCCCTTTTGGGAAAATGAAAGCTCCAATTAATTCTCCTTGTAGAGGTGCAGTGAATAGGAATGATTCAGTCATCTAAAACAGGAAAATTATGTTATTAACCTATTCATAAGCAATTTTTAACTTATCTACATGTTTTTGAAACCTTTGTCCATCTTCATTTATTAATATTACATTATTTTTATCCAATATAGCCACAATTCTGTATGGACCATGATAACAAGGATCGAATTTTCTTTTCATTCCTTCTTTTATTACATAAGCTTTATCTCCTACTTTTCCTAAAAATGGTTTCATTAGTTTATCATAATTTTCTTTTGATTTTAATTTAGCATTTATTAAATTATTTGCTGCTAAGATTCGAATTTCATTTAATCTGGTTATTAATTCTGATAAGTATGAGCCATATGTTTCTAGTTTTTCTTGCTCAGGAAATGAGCTAGGAGTACGGGCTATTTTACCGAAAACTAACTCATATGGAGAGAAATTAGTAGCTTCATGTACTGAAGTATTATATGCAAACATAGCAAAAGGAAGTAATCGATCCCAATCATCATAATCTTTAGCATATTGTTTTATATAATCTGCTAAAACAGCGTGACTTCGTTCTAAAGATCCATTTGTTTGAGGCCTATAACCTGATGTTGTGACTTGTTGTACTTCAAATAATTTTGATAATTTAGACATTAACTTTCCTATAAATGAGGTACCTTTGTCAGTTAATATTACTTTTGGTGCTCCATATACTGAAAATAATTCTTTTGCAACAGTATGAGCGATTGTGGTTGCAGAAATATCAAGTATTGCAACAGCTATGCAGTATTTAGATAAATGATCTTGCATAGTTAGGATATGACAATTTCCATCTGGGGTTGTTGGTAATTTACCTACAGTGTCAAGAGCAACTTTATCAAAAACGTCTAAAGGAGTATCAGTAATAAGCATTGGTTCTCGGGTTTTAATACTTACAAGTTTTTGAGATTGGCATGTAAGAAAATGTATACATTTTCTTACAAATTCCGTTATTTCATCTTTCATTCGAGGCCAATAAAATCTTTCTCTTATTCTTCTATATGTTTTTGTAATGCCTTTATGTCCTGCTATTTTGCTTTTGTGGTATTCGCTGATAATATCGTTTCTAATTTCTTCTTTAGGTACTACAACTTGTCCATGACAAATAGTAATTTTAATGTTACTGTTTTCAAAAATAGAATTGATTATTTGTATTAACTCTCCTCTAGGTAACTCATCGGTAAAGTCTCCATGCCTAGATATTCTTATTTCTTGTTTTTTCGTGGTAAAGAAGACTTTTTAAATTACGTATTCCTGCAATGATATCTTCTTTTATTAAAGGATCAAAATGATTGTCTTTTATTATTAAGGTGTAAATTTTGTTTTTTCCTCGTGGCGTTACAAATATTTGTCCTTTAATAGGATTTTTAGATTTCATTTCTTCGGGATCTATTACTCCTATATCTATTAAAAGTCTACTTATAGGTGAAATGAATTCGCAATCTGCTGACAAGAAATGAATATAATTACTTCGATTATATGTTAGGTTTTCTCTGCTGCTCGTTATATTAGAATTTCTTGCTTTTATTTTGGAATAATTTATAGGTATTTCTGGAGGAATACTCGATAATGATGTTTTAATTTTCGATTTATTACATGTTTTCTTTGTATCTTCCTTTTCTTCTACTTCTATCATTTCCTCCTCAGAATCTGTTTCTTTATTTGAATTATAATAAGGTGTAGATACTGCCGTAGGGTTGTTGTATTGCATAGGTGTGTTTATTTCCTGTAAATATGGTTTGAAAGTTACTTTTCTTTTTTTAAACTTTCTTTTTCTTCGTTTCAGTGGCGTTTGAAAGTACATCTCTTCTATTATGTCTTCATTATTAGTTGAATCTTCATATTCTGAATCATAAATTTCTAATTCTTCTTGATTCATGTCGTCCTTTTCTGAGTCAGAATTTTGGAGTATTTCTTGTTTATTGTCCTGCCATATGGATTCACCTTTAGCATAATCCCAATAGAAATCTAATTTTTCTGAAAATTCAGCATGATCTCCTGTAATACATTCATTAGCTGCTTTATGTATAGCTTCATCATCATCTCCATCGGAATAAGTTCGCCAATTTCTGGGTGATAAAGAGGTATCTGCTAACCAATCTTTATGCTGTGCTAAAGAATCATTAAATCGTGATATCGATTGTTCTAAATTTTCTGCAATTTTGGTTTTAGTTAATTGTAATGCATTTCTTTCTTCTACTTCAGAACTTTCTTCAGTTATATTCATTGGTGGCTCTATGTTAGTTATGAGCTCCATTTCTTGCTGTAGAATCAAATCATTTTTAATAGGTAATTGTGGAGGTGCACTTTTTGGTCCAGGGGGAAGTTTTAATGCAGCTGGTGGAAGTTTTAAACTAGGAAGTGTACTTCTACTAGCCTTTTGAATAGGGGGATTAATGTTTTCAAAATCAACGTCCTCGGAATTCTCACTTTCCGTTGGTTTTTCTATTATTTTTGTTCTGGTTTGTGTTGCCCTTCTTGTTGATACTCTTGAGGCAATTGTGCTTAGGTCTAAAGTTTTTGGAGGTTTTAATATCGATTTTGGCTTAAATGTTTTTAATTCCTTTTCACTTTTACTTCCTGTAGCAACAGATGTTGGAGGTGGTTTTATTTTTGAATTTTGTCCAGTTTTGCTTCTTGTGACAATAGATGTTGGAGATGGTTTTATTTTTGGTTTTGGATTTATTGTTTGTTTGTTCATTAATATTTTGAATTGTGTATGTTCGGTTTCAAGTGGTTTTTCTTCTTTTGTGTAGACATTTCTAGATAAGGCATCTGCGTTAATGTTTAATTTACCTGATTTATGTTTAAATTCGTATAAATAGTCTCGCAATTTTAATCTCCACCTTATTAATCTTTGTCCTGGGTCTTTAATGGTGTCTATCCATCTTACAGGTTCATGATCGCTGACCAAAGTGAATTTCTTTCCATATATATACGGTCTAAAATAATGCACACCATATAGAACTGCTAGACATTCCTTTTCTGTTGTTGAGTAATTTATTTCAGGCGCAGTTAATACTCCAGAAAGATAGGCAATAGGTAGATCAAATCCATCTTTTTCTTGACTTAATACAGCTCCTATAGCGAAATCTGAAGCGTCTGTTGTAAATGTCAAAGGCTTATCGTAATCAGGATATTGTAAAATGGGTGCCTTACACAATGCTGCTCTTAATTCTTTAAAGCTGTTATCTTGTTCTTTGTTCCATTCGAATTTTACATCCTTTTTTAATAAATTAGAAAGAGGTTTTGCCTTTCCTGAAAAGTCTTTTATGAATCTCCTGTAGTATCCTGCTAATCCTAAAAATTGTTTCACATTTCTTGGTGTTTTTGGTATTGGAAAATTTGCTACAGCTTCAATTGTATTTGGATTAGGTTTTACTCCTTAATTACTAATTATGTGTCATAAATAAGCAACTTCTTTGAATAAAAACTCACATTTTTCTGGTTGTAAAGATAAATTTGCATCCTTTAATCTTTGCAATAATCTTCGAATCTTCTTACCATGTTCTTCCAAGTCTTTAGCAAAAATCACAATATCATCTAAGTAAACAAATAGTTCTACACCTTGTAAACCTAATAATACTTGGTTCATTAATCTCTGGAATGTTGCTGGTGAGTTCTTTAGTCCCATGGGCATTCTGATATATTCATAATGTCCATGCGTTGTGGAAAATGCCGTTTTCGACCTATCTTTTGGATCTAACTCAATTTGATGAAATCCGCTAGCTAAATCAAAAACTGAAAAGTATTAGGCATTGCCCAAATTTTCGACTATTGAAATAATGCTGGGTAGTGGATAAAAGTCGCCCACAGTCTTCTCATTTAGAGCTCTGAAGTCTATTACTATCCGCCATTTTTTCTTTCCAGTTCCATCTATTTTCTTCGGTACTATTAACAATGGTGAGTTATATGGAGAGTTTGAAGGTCCTATAGCACCTTCTGTTATCATTCTATCGATTACTTTATCAATTTCTTCTTTCTGCGATGGTGAAAATCTATATTGTTTAGTGTGTATTGGTATTTCATCATTAGTGTGTATTTTGTGTTGTACTAAATGTGTAGGTGTTAACTGTTCACCAGGAAGATGAAAACTTTCTGGAAACTCATTTATGATTTCTATTACGTGTTGTTTTTCTTCGTCATTTAGGTGTTCTAGCCTTAAATTTTCAATTACAGCTGAAGCTCTATCTTCAGGAGGTATAAACTCATCATCTGTTTCATATTCATCTGAATCTTCGCCCGGTAGTTTGTAGAATTCAAAGGGTATTAATTCTTGTGGAGGTATTTCAACTTCGATATCTTCCGATGTGGTGTTAATTGCAAAAATATGACATGTTCCATCGTTATTTGTTACTATTGCTTCGCCTATTAATAATCCATCTGTAGTTTTTACTAATGGCAGGTATCCTTGTTTTAAATTAGTATTTATGGTGATTACTGGGGATTCTCGATTATTTTTGGCGTGCAAGATTGTTCCATTTTTCTCAAAATTCTCACGCTTGTAGGACGCTCCTTTTGTTCCACACTCGTCGTCGCGTCCGTTCGTCGAGGGATGTTGGAGTTTAAATGATCCTTTTCAGAAGGTTTAGGAGATTGCGCACGAAGGGGCGTTCTATTCCCTTCGTATGGTTTATCGTTGTGCATTTGTGGTAATGAAGAATGAGGAAAATAAGGGTAAGGATTATAAGGAACATATGCATTTGGAGGATAATGATTTGGGTGTTGAAAGTATGGTTGTTGATGACTGGTAGATGGTTGGTATGGTTGATATGGATTTTTCAATATACCAAAAGGAATAGGAGATTGAGCATGATGTCTCATTGCTTCATTTGGATGAGCAAATCGTACTCTAGGACTAGGGCTTCGTTCTCTGGAACCATAATCACTTGATTGAGAATTTCGTGAATAATGATATGCATTATATTCCGCTTTATGATACTGATGTCGGGTTTCAAATTCCAAAGCAAATTTTAATGCTTCTTCAATGGTTGTAGGATTTCTAGCTTCTAGAATACTAGACATACCATCTGGTAAACCTCGGGTGAATGCTTCTAATGCACATTCAACTAAGGGTTCCATCATAGTGTTTGATCTTTCGACACCATATTTATCTTGAAGAGCAGCCTTAGCTCCTCCCATCAAAAGCAATATTTTGTCGTAAAACTCACTAACGTTATCATTTCGGTCCATACGAATTGTAGATATTTCTTGTAGATACCATGTATATGACTTGCAATGAGCAAATCTTTGTTTTAAATGTTGGACTAGTTCGTCTATGGTATTAAAATTCTTACCTTGTATACTATCTCTAGCCACACCTTTTAATCTGGCAAGAATTGCCTTTAAATATTGTTTTTCACAATTAATAGGAATATTAGACTCACTATTTATTATATCTTCTATAAAATCTCTTACAGGAATGTTTTTACCATCATAAAAAGGAATATTCATTATGCCCTGTTGCAACGCAAAACACTCAGCCATTGATGTTATCATGGCATCATTTAAAGTTCTATTAATATTACCGGATAAATTACTTGTTTGTGGTCTATCTGTAGCCATGATTATAAGTTTACTAAAAACGGACGGAATAATTAAAATATCTCGTTAATTATATCAAATGAAAATGGTAACCCTAAAATTCCAACAATATTAGAATTACTCTCACTATTAATAGTTTGGAATTCTAAAACTGTGTAATTGATGCAAACTTTTGCTTCTCCGATAGTGTTGACTGTACTATCTCTTAAGGAATATTTAATTATGCGATTTATTCCTAAAAAGGGAATTAATTCACTTTCTTAAATTAAATTGATTGGTAAAGATGGATCAAGTATGAATAAACACTCGTGATCCTTAAAGAAATATGATTCCAAAAGAATTTTTGGATATAATTGATTATATTTTTCAATAAAATGAAAGTATGAGTTCATAGGGGAATACGGATAATGGCGGATTGGAACCGTATAGCCGTATTGCTACTAGGGAGTTTTAGTGTTATCGGACTATTGTCTGTCTGACACAACTCGTCTTGTACTACTTACGGACCAACGCAATTGGCGCTAGACAGTAGTGCGAGAGTATAAAATCAAACTTTCGCGCCTGTTTACAACTGCAACCTCTTATGCTAGTATATTCGCCTGATATCTTTTCTCAAGAGGGCTTTATTTAAACCTAAATTTCTCCTAAATTTTGGGAATCTAAAATTTTTGTTTTTGTTCTATTGATTAAAGAGAATGATTCTATGAAATTTGAATTTTTGTTATTATCAATGTCGAGAATTATATTGACTAATATTGTATATTATATATAGTTTTATGTAAAGTTATAACCGAAATTCACTAGGATCTGTGTTAAGAAAAGATAATCCAAGAACACCTGTCAATTCGGGTTGTTGATTGTTAATGTAGGTGTGATATTGATATTACAAATAAATCAAAAATTGAGACTTCTTTTCAATTGTTTGTGTTAAAGACGGATGTTGATTAACAAAAAAAAATAAATAAAGTAAACTAAATTTTGAAGAAAAATAATAAGTTAGAAACTACACTAATCTTTATTATTAACAACCCGCTTATTCGGAAAGCGTAAATGCTCTTCGCTAAAGAATTTTAGAATAAGGTAGTGGACTACCCCTCAGTAAATTATCAATTCAATAAACCCGGATAGACGGTATTTCAGAGAAAATGTTTAAAAGAAATATGAGACAAAGTAATTCAATGTGAAAAATAAATAAATAGAGTCAAATTAAATTAACACTCAATTTATTACAAATTATTCTCAAAGTATTTGTTTTATACATGCAAAGAAAGATTTATTACAAAATTCAATAATTAAGCTACTTGACTTACGTCAAGTCTCACAAATAACAGCAATAACGATTCTATTTTCAAAATACAACTTCTATTTTGTTATGAAAATTGTTTGTGTGTTTGTGTAATGTATGTTTAAATTCTTTTTAAAAAGAATAAAAGGCAATTGTTAAAAGACTCACCAAAATAATAATTATAATCAGACCAGAAATAAAGTATCGTATTACTTAAATACTCGTGTTTGTCACTTGATGCCTGAATGCGGAAGTCTTCTCTTATATACTTTTATTTAATATGAATTTCTCGATGCTATTTATTTAACTTGTTATATTCTTAAGGCACTTGCACTTTTAATATTAATCACGAAGATCAACCCTGACTTGGGGAATATTCAATTCTATCAACCACTTTTTGTGGGACTTCAATAATATAATCATCCGCCTTTTGCGGGAATCAACAATACATCCGCTCTGCGGGAATGAAACTGAACACTTGTTCACTCTTACTGATCCTTCGATCACTATTTAAACTCTTTTTAACAATCAGAATGGTGACAATGATCACTCCCGAATCATGTAGAAGGAGAGTTGATTTTGCAACTGACTTCTCCTTATTTTCATGCAATTTCAACAACGTTGCATTTTTAACTGGGGCAGTGATACATTCAATCACCTACTCTACTTATAATTTTCATTAATATTACTTAATCTTCCCAAAAGGATTAAGTAATTGTTATATATTGAAGACCCACATTTAAATGATATAATAAGAATTTAGAATATGTTATTATCTTGTAACATATTTCAATTTAACGATTCATTATAAATAAAGTATATGAAGAGACCTTTTGCATAATTATTAAATAATTTCGAAACAATAATTGAAATATTAACAATGAGAATAATAATGTGTGTTGTGTTTTATAATATAATAAATACTAAGAAAAATTAATAATTTTATAATTATATAAAAAAAATTATAAAGTGACGGAAATTCCGTCCCTAACAAATACCCCCCTTCTTTCTGGCTGACGTCCCTTGGCAGCCTGTGCAGGTGTGATGTCATCGAATATAATTTTTTTTACAAAATTCCTCTCGTAGATATACATTTTAAAATGTTTACAATTTATCCTTGATCATGAAAGTGGTGTAGTTTGTTTAGTAGCTGAAATAAATGTTAGAACGAAAACTGATTTTTCCTTTTTTTTTTGTTTTATATATTTTTTTTAAATAGTAAAATAGTCGTTTCCTCTTTTTTTTTTGTTTTAGGAAGATTTTTACGAAAAAGGATAAATTAGTTTTCATATATAAAAAAAAATGTTGTAATTTTTTGAAAAAAAAAATGAGACCAAATTTGAATATATGGATATATAATAAAATAATAAGAAATAAATGGAGATATGGAACACTTTGCTTACGTAGCAATTTTAAAGAATACAAATAAAATAATAAAGAAAGAAAAATGTGTTATATATGTATCTCCTTATATATCCAATTTTATTAATGTGCATATAATAAAAAAATGTTTACAAAAAAATGGTTACATTTTCACGATTTATAGATTACAATTATTGACCAACTTAAAGTGGCATTAATTTTTATATATTTAACTTTTAATACACAGTCTATGAATATATTTAATATAAAATAATAATAAAAAAAATGTTGGAGACTAAATATTAAAAAAAAAAAATATTCTCCAACCCCTGACCCTTTTTTTCTTTCTTGCTGTCGTCCCCTGACAGCTTTTTAAATCGACAACAAAAATTCTTTGTTAATTATTTTTAAATTTTAGTTTGAAACAAATTTAATTTTTCCAAGTTTGATTTTTTTAGAATTGTTTAAAGATAATTGAACTTAAATTTTAAAAAAATCTTTATATCTTGGGGAGTTAGATAAATAAATTTTTTAATACATGTAAATTTTAAAGTTTGAATGCATGCAGAATATACCACTTAAAAAATTGATTTCAATTTTTGAAAATGACTTGAAAATAAATAAATTAATTTTTTTTTGACAATTAAAACACAAATAACAAAAATTACCCTAATTAAAAGCATGATTGTCGCATAAATACATTTTTTGAAAGTATAAATGATCTTTGTGAGAAGCATATAGTTTCTGTTGCTGATCACAAAAAAAAATTATTTCAATTTTACGTAATTTCCCTTTTTTTATAATTTAAAATTATTTCCAATATGTATAGTTACCTATATTTATAATTTCAATTAGTGTACATAAACCAAGCTAGTTATTTTTACTCATATATTTTGTTAATTATAAATATTCAGTTTAAATAGTTAGAGTTAGAACAATATGATGTTTTAATTTAATTCATAAATTATACCCATTTTTTTTATGATAAAAAAAAATCTAAAATTAAAATTCTTACTTGTTATGTGATTTAATGATTTGTAACCCAATTGGTTACATCTATATCTTAATTATTCCCAGTTTCCTATTAGTGTTTTTGTATTTTTGTAAATCTTATGTTTATAAAATTTAATCCCTGTAATATATCATATTATGTATATATGACGTTAATACCATATTAAGTAATAATTACTCCCATTATTTTAAAATATATATATACATGTTACATTTTCTCCCATATTTTCTGTTTTATTTTTTTTGTTTGTACTTTAGTACCTGACTTGGATATATTTAATCCTTTATGCACAGATTTTAACTAGTCACTTTTGTTTATTCCTGTTCGCAGTTGATCTTCTATTAATTTTATTTATTCTTTTCTGTCTTCTACCCCATAGTACCTGACTAAATAAAATTTTCATCCATCTAGAGTTATTTTTTGTTTTATCAATGTCTTTTATTTTTTTCTTTGCATTTTCCTTTGTTTTCTTCTCGTTTATTTTCAATTTTTTTCCTGTTTCTTCTTCTGTTTGTTCATTATTTGAAAACAATTGATTGTCCTTGGACTCTTTTTGTTTCACCTCTTCTTCTTCATATTTAAGAACTGGATAATTCTGAAGGTATGAGTCTTCTTCATTGACCAACCGATTGCGATTATTTTGAATAGACTCTTTATTTTTATCGATTAATATAGATTCTTTTTGTTTGGCTTCTTTTTCTTCTTTTGACATGTTCATAGTATGTATTTGTAACGTTTCTGTTTTTAGTTTACTATGCATCAGTCGATTTATTATAGTAATAGTTACCTTTCGAGATTTCCTTATTTCTTCTAACCTCTTTTCTACCTTAGTCCTCAATTCTGGTGAAATAGGTTTGGTTTCCTCTGTTGTTTCCTTTGGTTTCACGATGACTTTAGGTTTGATTCTCAGTTCACTATTTATAGGAGGTAGTTTTTCTCTCACTACTTGCTTTCCTGAGCACCTTTCAATTCTTCTGTATTCAGGGTTCATAAAAGCATCAGGTACTACTGATTTCAATTGTAATTTTTGTTTCTTGTAGAGGAACCAGCTATTTGATTTTTCTTTGAATAAAACTGGTCTTCCTAAAAGTCCTTCTGCTGAAATAGGAAATGTGGAATCTACTATGTGGAAGAGAGATTTGATTCCAAGAATTTCTAATTCAACTGTCCCTATTGTATATAAATCCTTGCAACAAACTCCTTTAATACACGTTACATCTTTTGTATTTGCTGGCGCATCAGTTCGCAATACTGTAGCTTTTATAATATTTATTTTAGCCTCATTATCTTCAAAAAATAGAGTTTTATCACCTACAAGATAATTTACTTCCAACTCTACCGTGGGTTGCCCTCTTCCAATTTCATTAAGTTCAATGGTATTACATGCTGGAAAATGACTTCTATTGTCGTCTACATTTCTAGGTTCAGAAGATGGTTTATTATCCACCATTGATATGTTATTTGAATATTTTTGATTATCATAATTTTCTTTATTTTCCCATCTAATAAAATCTGCATTATGTGCTTCATATGATTTCTGGAAAGTATCGTGGTTAACTACCCTTCGTTGATCAAATTCGAAATTCCTAGCATTAGGCGTAATGTAATTAGTATGTGTTTCCTGATCTATGAATGGGATAGGTTGTACTGGCCTAGACGCCGTTATTAAAAAATTGTAAAAGACATTTAAATAAGGTCTTCCTATTATACCATCTGTTTTTACTTCAAGATTAGGTTTTACTACATGAAAAGTATATTGTTTATCAAATATTGTAATTTCTACTGTGCCTAGTGTGTAAAATCTAGTTTTTGACACTCCTGTCATGTACGATGCTTCAGAGGTTCTAACTGGCGCATCAGGGCTTAACGCGTCAGATTTTATAATGTTAATATCCGCCCCTGCATCTACAAGAAAACTTGCTTTTCCTCCTACTAAATGATTCCCAGGTAATTTTACTGCAGGTGATTCCGTGACTGTTTCACGTATTTTCAAGGTGATGGGGTTTCCTGAAACCACACCGTAGTTGGACGCATTTGATTGTCCGAGCCCATCGTCGCGTCTTCTCGACGAGCAAGTTCCCAGTTTAAAGGCCTGTTAGTATTATTTCTTTCTAACGATGCTGTTCTACTATTAGAATAATTATTTCTTTCTTTATTTGCATAATCTGTGGGGTATCTGTTTTCCCAATTTTCTCTGGGCCTGTTTGTATTATAACAATTTTCTTGTATGTATCTACTTGGACTTTGATACCTATTTTCCCAGTTGATTCTATCCGCGTTAGGGTTGTAAAGTCTAGGGTCGTTATAGTCGTTGCTACGCCCTGTATTATCATCCTGAGTTTTCCCATAATTATTTTTACCATAATTTATATTATAATTTCTATCCTCTCTTTGTTCGTACCTTGGTTGATAATTTTCCGAATCCTGATATCGTCCCCTACTAGACCGATTTCCGCTATTATATCTATTTTTATCTCTTCTTTCATCGTAATTCCTGTAACCCCTAAAATCATTTTGTTCTTCCCATCGAGTTTTCATGACTCTTTGATTATTATCGTTATAATTAGTAATATATGACGAATAACCCCCTGTAATCGGTTGCATTTTTCTTTCTTGCGCCTCTTTTGCGTATTTGTATGCTTCTTCTAAATTTCTAGGCGCACGTGCATCTACTGCGTTCGCAATTTCATCTGGCAACGCTCTAACAAACGTTTTTAATGCGGTATGTTTAACAACATTGGTTGTTAATGCCTCTGTGTTTGCATTGAATGTAGCGCGTAGGGCTGAACTTGCCCCGCTAAGTAATCTCAATAATCTATCATAAAGGTCAGGTAAATTTTCATTCCTGTACATTTTCAAATTCATAATTTCTGCATAATACACTTCAAACGCTTGTCCAGGTGCAAATCTTTCTTTTAAAAGCTCTATTATATCAGTTAATCTAGCAAATTGCTTGTTGTCTGTGCAGTCTCTCGCTGGACCTGTTAATTTTCCTAAAACCGAAGTAATTAACGTTCCTTCATATTCGGGGGGAAATTTCGAAGCAGCTACCACTACATCTTGAATAAAATCCTTGACCGACATGTTCTTTCCATCATAAACCTTTATTTCCATTAGGGCATTTTGTATTGTTAAGCTATCAGCAATAGAGCGAGCCGCCGCGATACCTGCATTTTCTTCATCATTTGCGACAAATGGTCGCTGCAGAGGTAAAATTGATTGGAAACCTAAATCTGTCCTGTCCCTATATAATTCAGCTACATTTGTTGCATTGAAATTTTCGCGTCTGTTTTCCGCGAAAGGATTGTCAATATGTCCTTGATTTTCGTTACCGGATTGACGCCGTTCACCGTTTCCTTCCCGATCCGTCATGATTATCTCTCAAAAAAAAAATCTCAACATAAAAAAAAAATCAATTCTTTTTATTGATTATATCTGGCAAAAATCACAGATATTTATTTAAAACTATTAAAATCTGTTTATTTTCATAACACTCGTGAAATAAAATAATCGTAAATTCCCAATTTATTATTTCGAAATAAATGTCTTTTTAATACTCATATAACCTGTAATAAGACCCGGTTTCTTATTGCATATTTTCTCTACTCTTCAATCGCAAAGAAATCTCACTCAAACGATAAAAAAAACTTTGTACTAAATTATTAGATTCTTTTTATTTAAATCAATTGTAAAATAAAAAGAAAAAAAATATTCTCGATAATTTTTTTTTAAATTCTTTTATTAACACATTATGTTTTTATTTTATTTATCTTATTAATTTAATTTCTTTCAACTGTATACTTTGTCAACTCAGCACTCTTACTGTGACTTGGTGCTCGCAATGTTTTGAAATACGATTAACGCACTAATCCCGTAACCTATCTATAGCAAGGTCGTTTATTTCTTTTAATTAATCAAACTTTTAATTACCTGTCATGCTCAAATTTTGCAATGATTGTGCTAGTGAGCTGTAATTGTTTTCTGAACGCGTATCTTTAACTTTTTCTTTTCCGACGAATAATTGTCTTTTTACCGCATCAAATCTTTCTGGACTAATATTTCTTCTAGCTAAAATGTGTGCACGAAGTTTACGTTGTCTTTCTAATTTATTTTCTTCGCATTTAGAATAATTATACATTTGAAATTTTATATTGAAATAATAAAAATCTAATTCCTGTTTTGTATACTTTTCGTGATTTTAAGCCTCTCACTTGCCCAAGTGGCTACACACTTCCGGCAAGGTTAAGTCGAGGAATTTTTACCGAATTTTTAGAGAAACCAGAGCTTGCCGAATGCAAGGGTAGTTACTGTGTCTCAGTTCGACGTTAGCGAACCAAAATAAAAATAACAAAAATTCTACTCGCGCACTTGAAAAAAAAACCCAAACAAAAAATTTTGTCTGAAAAAATAATACATTAAAACATGGAAACCATAAAAAAAATATTTCAACATCAATTCAATTTCATCATTTTTTTATCTCAATTTACTTCAAATAATTACTGTGTATTTGTGAGTGTTTTAATTCATGTGTGTTTTCAGACAGAAAATTTATTTTTCACTCTTTACTAAAGTCTCAACTTTTTCTTTTTAAAACATTTTTTCAAAAATATGAGCGATAAATCCCACCGCTGCCACCATTTTGTTAAAGACGGATGTTGATTAACAAAAAAAAATAAATAAAGTAAACTAAATTTTGAAGAAAAATAATAAGTTAGAAACTACACTAATCTTTATTATTAACAACCCGCTTATTCGGAAAGCGTAAATGCTCTTCGCTAAAGAATTTTAGAATAAGGTAGTGGACTACCCCTCAGTAAATTATCAATTCAATAAACCCGGATAGACGGTATTTCAGAGAAAATGTTTAAAAGAAATATGAGACAAAGTAATTCAATGTGAAAAATAAATAAATAGAGTCAAATTAAATTAACACTCAATTTATTACAAATTATTCTCAAAGTATTTGTTTTATACATGCAAAGAAAGATTTATTACAAAATTCAATAATTAAGCTACTTGACTTACGTCAAGTCTCACAAATAACAGCAATAACGATTCTATTTTCAAAATACAACTTCTATTTTGTTATGAAAATTGTTTGTGTGTTTGTGTAATGTATGTTTAAATTCTTTTTAAAAAGAATAAAAGGCAATTGTTAAAAGACTCACCAAAATAATAATTATAATCAGACCAGAAATAAAGTATCGTATTACTTAAATACTCGTGTTTGTCACTTGATGCCTGAATGCGGAAGTCTTCTCTTATATACTTTTATTTAATATGAATTTCTCGATGCTATTTATTTAACTTGTTATATTCTTAAGGCACTTGCACTTTTAATATTAATCACGAAGATCAACCCTGACTTGGGGAATATTCAATTCTATCAACCACTTTTTGTGGGACTTCAATAATATAATCATCCGCCTTTTGCGGGAATCAACAATACATCCGCTCTGCGGGAATGAAACTGAACACTTGTTCACTCTTACTGATCCTTCGATCACTATTTAAACTCTTTTTAACAATCAGAATGGTGACAATGATCACTCCCGAATCATGTAGAAGGAGAGTTGATTTTGCAACTGACTTCTCCTTATTTTCATGCAATTTCAACAACGTTGCATTTTTAACTGGGGCAGTGATACATTCAATCACCTACTCTACTTATAATTTTCATTAATATTACTTAATCTTCCCAAAAGGATTAAGTAATTGTTATATATTGAAGACCCACATTTAAATGATATAATAAGAATTTAGAATATGTTATTATCTTGTAACATATTTCAATTTAACGATTCATTATAAATAAAGTATATGAAGAGACCTTTTGCATAATTATTAAATAATTTCGAAACAATAATTGAAATATTAACAATGAGAATAATAATGTGTGTTGTGTTTTATAATATAATAAATACTAAGGAAAATTAATAATTTTATAATTATATAAAAAAAATTATAAAGTGACGGAAATTCCGTCCCTAACAGTTTGTGTAAATCAAGAGCTTAGACAGAATTCGCTGAACGGCGTAAAACGTCGAGTACAAAGTCAAAATTCGCCGGACGGCGTAAAATTGACCCTGCTAAGACCTCAAAATTCCAAACAATGATATTATCAAAATTTATTGATATGAAAACCTCGCCGGACGGCGAAGACCTCCAATTTTCAAAGCTATAGTTCGCCGGACGGCGTAAAAATAGCTTACTCAATAATATTTTGAATGATTTTATGAATTTATTAAACAGTCGGTTTTAAACACCCCAATTCTCAAGTTCGCCGGACGGCGTAAAATGAAAATATAACAAATTCTGTAATTCGCCGGACGGCGTAAGAACAAAACTGCTAGAGAATTTAAAATGACCGTTTACAAATGTTTATAGTGAAGTATATGAATAAACATTTAATGAAATATGATGTGTTTATAAGGGTGATATAATTGATTTTGAATAAATTTGAACCCTTAAAAATTTTAAAGTTTGCTCTAAATAAAGATGCCGAATTATTTGAGAATTTTCGTAAAATTGTTTTTGCAACAAAAGTGACAATCCCACCGCTGCCACCAAATCAGCTGTTACGTTCCGAACTAGGCGTGGTTTTTAAATAAAAATGAATTTTATTTACTTGAAGGTAATAAGGCTGATTAATCAGGTTGGTAAAGCCTGATATTTATTTTTATGTAGGATCGTGGTCACTTGTCAAAACTACGGGTTTTGCGTTACAATAACAAGTCAAATATTCCCTTTTATAACATTTATTGATTTAATAATAATTATATAGTAATGATTAAACAATAATGATACAAGTTTACAATTCGTTTACTTACTTTTAGCAATGAAGTCGGATAAATCGATGATTATAGCTTAGTCGTTATAAATTGGTTTTGATTTGATTTGAAATAGGGTAAATGCACCAGTGGTGGATCAGGCACCAATGGTGGATCAACAGCGTTAAAAAGGTTAAAATAAGCTATTTCTAATTGAACTAAATGTTTCAATCGTTTAGGGGAGGTGTATTGATAAGTTTTATGAAATAAAATCATTTGAAAATATTTAGGAAAACAAAGCAATACAACAATTGTTGATTTTATGCTTTTTTACATGAAATCTTAAAAAATAATTGTTTAGTATAAATTTTTTTAATTTTTAGAGTAGAAAGTAATCAATTCTCTCCATATAGAATACTTTTGGAAAAAAATTTACATCATTAAGTTATTTTTGTGTAGTGTAAAGGGGTAAATGATCCACGACTGGAGCAATGTCATTTTATTGTTGAATGGGGGTGTGAGGGGGTGTAAACGTTACAAGCAGGTCGAAAACTACACGATAGTGTCCTTGAAGACTTGTTAATTCATACTATTGTAAAGATTACCCTATATTTTTCATCTGAAAAAATCTGTACACCTTTAAAGTCAAAATAATAAATTTAGTAGGCTTAATTGATCCACCACTGGTGCAGTTACCCTAGTTCGTTTTGGTTGCACTTGTGGAACTTTAACGACTTAAATTGTTTTATAACTATTTAAAGAATTGCAATATTCTTTATTGTTATTTCTCGTCACTCGCACCTTTGACATGAATTTTTCTAAGTGTTAATTTGCTTCTCTTGCACCTATTGGCTATCAGGAAAGAACTATGTTCTAAGTGAAAAGTCAAATTAACTTGCACCTATTGGCTATCAGGAAAGAATACAATAATTAGGGCGAAAGTAAACTGAAGGGTCGCTCTACGATGTTAGAGATTGCACCGGAACTTTTGACAAGCTTTATGGAAAAAGCTCTTGTTTATATACTAGTCGATTATGCTAATTAGTGGGAGAATTGTCATATTATTGAGGAAGGGGTGATCTATAAATAGAATCACTTTCCTTATATGGTAATGATCTACATCGCATGTATGACATTGAATCTTCTTCTTTCTGAATTCTCTCTTTTATTTGCTGACAATGGGCTTTTGAAGATCATATTACACTTGGATCTTCACAACCTTCACATTCTTCACGCGTATAAATAAACAAGCTCGAACTTGCTTCACATTTTGCTTACATATATCCTATTTTTAGCTTTTCAACTTTCTGAACTTTTATGGTGAAAACGAATGTCATATCTCTTTTGAGATCGATTTCGTTTCCACACTCTATACTATCAATATATACATAAATAAATACATTAAAAGAAGACATATAGTTTAAGTATTGTAAAATTATCATAGAATTATATAAAATGTCTTATTTTAATGATAATTTTAAGGAAAATTCATCTAAAATTTCAGCTATCAAAGTCCCAGTTGCAGAAGTTTTAGTTTGTAATCTGGATATCATTCTTATCACAGACAAACGTGCATTAAATTCAGAATACTTTTCATGGAGGTGTTGCCGAGGATTACGCTGATCTTCGCGACCCAGTATTTCGTTTAACCCAGCTTCGTTGGGAATATTTATTGGATCTGCATCATGAGCATGATTATTAACATCTGGAAGATGTTCGTTATTTAGTCTGTCGTTCAATTCAACTTGAGTCAGAATATTTATCGGGTTTGCATCATTAACACCATTGTTAACATTTGCGAAGTCATTAGGTGCTTCGGGAATAACAGAATCCCTCAAATGATTTTTTCTAATATGCTTTCTAAACGAGTTGAATAATGTGAACCGCCTTCTACAACCTTCTTGGCCACATTCAAATCCTTGGGATCCATATCCCCTGTTGCACGTTAATCCATGACTATTTTTCAAATGATACACCAATCCATCTAATCCATCATTGATAAATTCTTTGCAAATAAAACAATTTAAGCGATCCATATTCTTGCGTTATCACTTAAGCAATTAGAAACACCTATAGAACACTGAGTGTCACGGTGGTACCTAAAAAATTTTTAATTTTTCTTGTATTGTGGTGAAATTTACTTCTCGTAAATTTTAACACAATACTTTGATAATAAAAACTCAATCGTCAGCATAATGCGATGGGAACGGACTCGGGCCTTGTTCTTGGAATGTTATGTGTGCACATATTATTATTATAACTATTTAGAATAAAAATTTAAATCGCAAATATCACCAATAGATATATGTGCATGTACTCTAATATAATTTCAAATTTCTACGGGCATTTATAATTAAATATAACCTTAAAAGGTGAAAATCATTATATATATGAAATATAATCGACAATCTTTGAATTTAATGTTGCAAATGTTGCGAATGCGTTAACGAACATTGCGGCAGCGCTCCGAATGCGTTGGACGTTGCGGCAATGTTCCCAAACCACAATTGTAAAAGTTAGCAAATGGGAATGTTGCGGATGTATTAATGAACATTGCGGCAGCGTTCTGAGCGCATTAAACGTTGCGGCAATGTTCCCCACTTAAAATTGAAGAAAATAGCGAACGGTAATGTTGCTAATGTTGCGAGTGCGTTAACGAACATTGCAGCAGCGCCCTGAGTGCGTTGGACGTTGCGGCAATATTCCCAAACAAAAATTGTAGAAGTTAGTAAATGGGAATGTTGCGAATGTGTTAGTGAACATTGCGGCAGCGTTCTAAGCGCATTAAACGTTGCGGCAATGTTCCCCACTTAAAATTGAAGGAAGTAGCGAATGGTAATGTTGCGAATGTTGCGAGTGCGTTAACGAACATTGCGGCAGCTCCCTGAATGCATTGGACGCTGCGGCAATGTTCATAATTTAAAATTTAACGGAATTATTGATTGCAAATGATAACAATGGATACCTTGTTTTGTGAGGCACGATATTATCACTTGCGGGTCTAAAATGAGTATGGATAAGTACAGGAGTCACATTAGAAATTGGACTTCTCGCGAAAAAAAAGGATATAATAATAAGAGTTCAAATAAATCTACGCGATGAGCTTTTCCTTGAACGTAATTCTTCAGCTTCCATCCTTTCTTACTCTACCCCCCCACTCTTTTTTTTATAACGTATTCTGGGCCTAACAATCCTACATGCTCATGACAACACAACATCAAAGTTGTAATTGTCGCAAATAAAAAAAAGGGTAAAAATACCAAAAATCAAATCATTTTCCAACAAGGAAAATTCATAAAATAAATCCAAAAGACAACAAGTCTTTTCAATAATAATTATGCTTGATTTTATCAAGTGCATAATATTATATTTGGCTACACCATTAAAAGAAAATAAAAACTCAGCATTATTGGCATGGTAACAGGCCCAGAGCTCACGCCTTGTTCACGTGTTAAAAACCCTTAGTCCACAAAATTTTCCCACCTGAAGTCTCTAAACGTTCATATAAAAGTGCATCGCGGAAGTCAATTAATTGCAGTACAACTCTCATTCGCGAGTCAGCTCTGAAATTTTTCAGAGGCATAAAAACGATTTTGAGACGCCGGGACTAAGCCCGTCCGTGAGTCGGTTTTTCAATTTTTGCAATCCACTACATAGATAGTGATTAAAATTGGACGGAGGAAAAGTTAAAGTAAATACTTCACGCCGACGAAGTCCAACGGAAGTCGTCTTTAATAAAAATCCAGTAATTCGAATAAAATCAAATTATTGAATTTTTGTCTTTTTGACCGGCCAGTCCGCACGTGTGGTGCCTGCGCTGTTTAGATTCGGTGGACCCGTGAGTGCATTTTTCGTGCGCTACCAATAGACACTTTCGCGCTTGCTAAGTGTGTGTATTTTTTCCGCCCGTCGGAAAGCAGCTCGACGCCTCGCCCTCGTTAGCTTGTGACGGTATAATAAGCAGTAGAGTAAGTTTTAAAACATGTATCGTTCCTTCTTCTTATCTTACTGTATCATTTCTATATTTTAAATTCAAGATTTCTTTTTATAAAATAAATGTTTAAAAGGGTCTTAATTGTTTCATTGTGTTTTATCCCTTAAAATTCAATTTTCGAATAACGTAACTTGGCAGTTTTCTTCTAAAAAAGGATACACGATCCCATAAAATAAACGAAATTTTTTTTAATTTCGGCAGCTTGGTGCCTCCAGGACATAGAAAATAATAGTTTTTATAATTAATATTTTTTCGGTTCGTAACAAGCTGATGGTGGCAGCGGTGGGATTTTTCCTTACGTTGCTGCCAGCTACGTTATCGGAACAATTGATTTTCATCAATTGTCACTTTATAGTTTTTCAAAAAATTTAATTTTGACAAAAAAAATTTCACGTCTACACGGAGAGAAAAATCTGCCTTTTATAGTATGAAATAGATTGCTGCTATTTTTCTTTAAACTTTTCATACTAATAGAGCAAAGATTTGAGAATTTTTAGGATAGTATTTGTCCGTACTAAAAAAGCATAGTATATATGCTTCTATAGTACGAAACATGTAGTTTAATAGCAACAACGCCATGCGAAGATCGCACATAACATCATCCTACTATGTTTGCACAAGTGCTATGCTTTTTCGGGGATAGACTCTTGCAACTGGCGATTAGGCCACGCCCACCTTTACTGAATTGGAAGTAACTGTGTGAATACTCCCACAAATGCCTAATCGCCAGTTGCAAGAGTCTATCCCCGAAAAAGCATAGAACTTATGCAAACATAGTAGGATGATGTTATGTGCGATCTTCGCATGGCGCCGTTGGATTAAAAGTATAATAAGTATGTAATAAGAGGCTATATGACAAACTTTATTAGCATAGACAAGTTTCATGCTAAAAAGACATACGATTTTACTATAATTACTCAAATTTCATGTCTATATAGCATAGAAAATTTCTGTGCATTAAATGTAAACCTTTCTATACTATAAAAGGCAGATTTTTCTCTCCGTGTACTTTTAATTTAAAATTCTTATACTTATACCTTACTAACATTTCAAAACTAAAAATCAATCATTCTAATTTATTGAGTGATTGATTTTCTTTTCCTTGTATTGAAAGAAAAGTACATAATGACTTTGTCTTAAAAATAAATTCTGGATTATGGCTCTCCAACTTATGTTGTTGATGATGACGCAATCCTAATTTATGATTTTGGCTCTCCGACCTTGGTCGTTGATGATGACATTATCTGAGACATTGGTTCCGAAAATTCTTTCAATTAAAAGAAAAGAATAGTTAAAGACTTTAATCAACTAATTTCAAACTTCTTTTTGAGAATTGTGTAAGAGAGGATTTTGCCGAGGAAAAACCTTTCAATTTCTAATGCATTCAAAAAGTACATGACGACCTGTTTGAATTGCGAAAAATTGTGATTTTGGCTCTCCGACCTTGGTCGTTGATGATGACTCATTCACAATTTTAATTTGGCTCTCCGACTATGTCGTTGATGATGACTAATCGAAATTCATAACAGTAACTCTGGAAATTTGTATCTTTTGAAATAAAGACAAAATTCTCATCGAGAAAACCAAAAGAAGTAATATTTTATTTGACTGTCTTATATTTTCCTCCATTCTTTATACTTTACTTTGAAAATTCAGAAGAGAAAATTTTGCGAAAGGAAAATTTTCAATTTCTTAATGCATTCAAAAAGTACATGACGACCTGTTTGAATTGCGAAAAATTGTGATTTTGGCTCTCCGACCTTGGTCGTTGATGATGACTCATTCACAATTTTGATTTTGGCTCTCCGACTATGTCGTTGATGATGACTAATCGAAATTCATAACAGTAACTCTGGAAATTTGTTTCTTTTCGAAATAAGAAAAAAATCCTCATCGAGAAAAACAGAAAGAAGTGATATTTTCTTTAACTGCCTAATATTTTCCTCCATCTTTATACTTTATTTTGAGAATTCAAAAGAGAAAATTTTCAAAAGGAAAATTTTCAATTTCCTAATGTATTCAAAGATTTAAGTGACAACCTGTTTGAATTGCGAAAAATTGTGAATTTGGCTCTCTGACCTTGGTCATTGATGATGACTCATTCCCAATTTTTGATGCTGGCTCTCCGACTATGTCGTTGATGATGACTAATCAAAATTCATAACAGCGAATCCTAAAAATTTGTTTCATTTTTGAAATAAGAAAAAATTCTCATTGCAAAAGAAAGAAACCTATTTTTCTTCTATACTTAACATGTCTTTAATAAAAATTTTTCTTATATTTACTTTCGTGTTACTTATCGTCACCTTTTCGCTCTCCCTAATTACGGAATTATTAGGAATCTTATTTCAACTTTTCTGTTTAAGGGCCACTTTACTCTGTTAAAGAAGTAATTGAAAACTATTGATTTTTCATTTCTTTTTTTTGCTATGAATCATTCAAATTATGCCACATAAAATTAGGCCCCGTGGCGGTCGCTCAAAAAAACGAATTAATTCACGCAATAAAAATATTCAAAACAAATCGGAAAATTCAGATACGAAAATAGAGACTACCCCCGTTAAAAACGAAATTGTTAAGGAAAATCAAGTTTCGGTAAAATCAGAATATAAATTTCATCCCTTAAATAGACAACCAAAACCAGAATCACAAATTAAATTAGATTATTTTGTGACATATAACCCAAAGCATCCACTTCACCACGGAGGCATTGTTAACCGACGAGAATTACAGAGACTCTCACTCACACTTGTTGGATCAGCTGACGTGCTTACTCATACGACTGAACAAGACCTTAGAGTTCGAAGAATAGAAACGGTCAGTTTCTCGTTTAAAAGACTAAACGGAAGAATAATTTTTTCATAAACAAATATTTTTTTTTGTGTCATGTCTAAATTACTATGACTATTCGAGTACAATATAACAGTGCACAAACTGTGACAGTACATTCAGAACACCTCTGTAATAGTTTAGAAATCCCTGTCAATAACGATACTAAACTTAACTATATTTGTGAGACACAACTTAAGACAGACTGCGCGATTCTTGGCTTCCCGTCGGGAGACTGCATAAATGACAAATATGCAGAAATCTTAGGCATTGTTTTTCTACCAGTAAATGGAATCGAGATCTGTTTTTGTGTAGTGGACTCTTTCTTCTCGCAAGATTGTCACATTACAACGGGAATAATTGGCAGACAAAGCGCCATCGAATTGGGATTACTATCATTCCAAAATTTATAAATACTGTTTGAAATTTTCTTTTAAAAAAATTTTTTATTTAAGGTTTTCCCTTTAGAAGAGTTGTAGCAAAACGAAGTTTTGTAATCATTAAATTAATTATAAAACTAGTTACTCTACATCGCTGTTGCCGGTACGACACCGCGAGATCGGAAATTCCTATGCTGCATTTGAATAATTTTCCGAAAAGAAAAGCGAGATAGGAAGAAAATCAAATTCTCTTTCGCATCTCGTAATATTCAAAAGCGCTGGTTTCAGTACGATCTCCCCGTGAGGAAAGCTTCTTGCTGAGTTGTTACACTGCGAAAATTCTCTAATACGGAAAAACTTAAAAGAAAATCTGAATCCTGAGAATTTCCTTAATATCCATGCAAAAAAACCGTTACAAAACGAAGTTTTAGAATCATTAAATTGATTATAAAACCAGTTACTCTCCATCGCTGTTGCCAGTACGACACCGCGAGATCGGAAATTCCTATGCTGCATTTGAATAATTTTCTGAAAAGAAAAGCGAGATAGGAAGAAAATCAAATTCTCTTTCGCATCTCGTAATATTCAAAAGCGCTGGTTTCAGTACGATCTCCCCGTGAGGAAAGCTTCTTGCTGAGTTGATATAAATGTAACGAATTCCTGACGTGGAATTAATGAAAATCAGTGAAAAGAAAGGAAAATTTTCGATAATGAATACTTTAAAATGTCCAGTATAAACGGATTTTTGCTCAATAAAAACCCTAGAGGAAAAAGAGCAGGAAAAAGGTGGGGAAAAATTGCGGGAAAGAGGAGTGCACCCACAATTACAGAAAAACAATCAGTGACAAGAGTTCCGAGTTCGGAAATTTATTATAACCTTACCGAACCGACATTAAAAATCAGACCCATTAATAAAGTAAAACCTTTGTCCCCGGTTGTCCTCCCCATAGCAGGTCCAAGTGACCCCCAGGTTCCCCCTCCACAAGCTCGAGTAATTGACCCTGAAAGAGAGGAGGAATTGGCTCGTCGCAGAATAGAACTTTTACAACAACATTTAGACGATAATTCAAACGACTCTGACGAGACTACGGCATATGACAGTGACGTAATAATTTTGGATTGAAAATAATTAATAATTTTTCTAAAATGGTTTCACCTATTCTGACTGAAAAAACACTCAAAGATTTAACACCTATGCCGACGTCGCCTTGTAACATCCCCTTAGTACTGGTTTTTAAGAAAGCGAATAACCGATTCTACGTCGACTATGCTCAATTAAACAAAAATTTCAAATCAAGTACCATCATTAGCGACACAAACAAAATCAGCCAACGCGACAGATTATAATTTTCCGCATGCTCAATTTCCTTGAAGCAAGTTTGCAGGAATATTCCGCGGTGGCGTAAGAAAAAAAAAAAGAAAATAAGATAGATAGTTTGTTCCCCTCTCGAAAAGAAGAGACTGCCAAGTTTGCGTATAAAAAAAAACAAAAAAAAAGGGGTACATAAGTATATGTGTATGTGTTCGTGGGCATATATATATGTATATATATATATATAATATATGCATGTATGTTTAACCCTTTAATGGCCGAGTTTTTTGTCGTTACTTTAGACTTATAATGTATATTAGATTTAATTACTAAAGTATTCAGTATGAGAAAAAATTTTTTTTTAACATGTCTCACCCCTTAAAACCACCCCCACGGTACATTACTACCCCAAAAAACTGATATTTAACCAAATTGATGAATTAAATATTTTTCAGCTCTTATCTACTTTTTATTTATTTATAAACATTGCCTGGTTGCTTAAAAATTGAAAAGGATCAATAACCCCTTGAAAACACCCTTAAAGTCAAATAATCATCCCTTGACGGTGAAAGTTTTTGTAAATGATTAAAAAAAATCTATAGATTCTAATTGCTTCTAAATTATAAACAATTATTTGAAAGTTATACAGACATAGATAATAATAATAATAAACTCACCCCCTACCCTTGAAGCCCACCCCTAATTCATAACTATTCTCAGTTTGGAACAATCAAAAAAATAATTTTCACTGATTTTCGAAAATATGAAAAAAAAAATTTTCTATGATAACTAAGTATTAATACTGAATATAAACAACCCCTGAAAAACAACCCTTAAGTCAAATAACCACCCCTTAATGATAAATGTTTTTGTGAATAAATGAAAAAATTATATGGATTCTAAGTGCTTCTGAATTGTAAAAAAGTATTTCAATGTTTCACAGATATGGATAATAATAATAAACTCACCCCCTACCCTTGAAATCCACCCCTAATTCATAAGTTATAAGATACTGGATTCAGTTTTCAACAATCAAAAAAATAATTTTCACTGATTATTATCATATTGAGTAATGCATTGAGTACATACTCAATGCACTCCCCTCCACGATGGCGTAGAGGGGAGTGCATTGGGTAAATGAAAGGGGGGGGGTACGACAGTAGCAAAGAAGCTCCCATGTGGAACTGCTGTTATAAGGCAATCAGCGCGTCGTTTCGTTTTCTCTGTGTAGCGTTCTCCCACTACCTCACCGATTGAGCCTGGGTCTGTAATTTTCATTTTCATACTAAACTCCTAACAACAGGCACTAAAAGCTACAAAATTAATAGGCAATAATGACACCAGCATTATTTTGCAATTTTAAAAACTGACATCATATTCGTAATTATCGACCCCGAAAACCCCTGAGTAATAAGTTTCAGATGAATCTAATGAAAGTTAATCATTTCGTCCGCCATATTGGATCCGCCATTTTGAATTTTTGAAAACGGACATCGGATTCGTAATCAGCGACCCCGAAAACCCCCGAGTGATAAGTTTCACGCGAATCTAGTAATTTTTTATAATTATCGGTCGCCATTTTGGATCCGCCATTTTGAATTTTTGAAAACGGACATCGGATTCGTAATCAGCGACCCCGAAAACCCCCAAGTAACAATTTTCAAGCGAATTTATTAATTTTTAAAGGTTTTGGTTTTTAGGGGTAGTTTTAGTTATTTTTCTGCACCCTCGGGTTGAATTTTTAATATTAATTTTTTTTTACAAAGGTTGCAATATTTTTAAACATATGTTACTATGAAAGCCTGAAAAAAAAATTTCTTCTGAAATTTATACCTGTTTTTTCATTTTTCTCATTTTTCGGGTTTTTTGAAGGGGTGTATTTCAAAGAGGGTAGTTTTTTAAAAAAATACATGTATTTACATTTGTTACTCTATCCCTCCCCTTCAAAATGAGATCTTAGTGGAGTTATTCGATTAAGTTTTAAGAAAGTTATGATTTTTTGAAGTAGGTGGGACGTATGTGTCCCACTGGCCATGAAAGGGTTAAACACGCATATCATCACCCATTGTAACAAATCAATTTTTTTATTCCTTTTTGTCAATTAAGACCCTTCTGGCAAAAATGCCGGACAATCCCGAAGATAACCCCGGCGCAAGGGGCGGGAATAATCACTCTTTATTAGAGACAGAACATGCCAACATAACACTTCGACAAATTAACCAGGACACTACGGCCGCCATGGCATCTGTCCTCGAATGTATGACCCTACAACAGAGTACATAACACATCCCTTTCTTTGACGGAAAGAACCCACCCTTAAGAGAATTTCTACAAGATGTAGCAAATGGTGTCGTATTCACCACCGATGCCACAGAACCGGGTTTCCTTAAAGCAGTCCTTAGCAAATTAAAGGGCGCAGCTAGGGAAAGTGTTAGAGATAAACATTTTAATAGAGTGGACGAGCTTGTCGCTCATTTGCAAAAACGATTTGCATCTACAAAAAAATACCAATGGTATTTTGAAAATATTATGACAATAAGGATGAAACAATCCGAAACTGTGCGGGACTATTACGATAGGTTGCGCGGACTTCTAAGTGGTGCAAAACATGCCCTTGAAGCAAAGTACAATAGACGATTTCGCGAAGCCGATGTCCCCAACGCGCGTACTCGTGTGTTTCCCGAAAGTGAACTCCTAATACAACCGATTATAGATTGTGCCCTCGAATCCTTCATTCGCGGACTACCGGAAGAAATGTCAATTTTTGTTGACACTAGAAACCCCGTGGACTTAGAAGAAGCCTGCGAACATGCCCTTCGCGCAGAAGAGCGCCAAAAATATTCTGATAAAACAAGGGCATCCTCGTATCACATTACTAGATCTGAGGAACGACCAAGATCCCCCAGCCCTTATTCCAGACAAGCCGAGAAACCATCTTCGGACAAACGGAAATCCGACGGCGAAAAGGAGACCTCGATTCTGAGATCATCACGAGGATCAAATAACGAGACGCCTCAGTTTAGTCCTGAGCAGCTAGCGGCCTTTTACAGGACGATGATGCCTCAATTCATTCCACCTATGAATTACCAACCCCCTCTTCAACCGATGGCGTACCAATCCTCTCCTATGCAGCCCATGGTCTACCAACCTACCCCTGGACAGGCAATGGGATACCAACCTAACTACAACCGGCAGCACTCAGGATTTAAACCAAGTGTCACCCCACCCCGTTCGGTATCCCCTGGTCCGCAGGGAAGTTCAAATTCCAAACAAGGAAATTTAAACTCTCAGCCGACTCGACGCTTAGACGCGGCAGCGAGTCCCACTCCCCAGCGTCAACGGAGCGTCCACTTTGCGGACAACCAAATAGGGTCTTTAGAGCAGGATCCCAAGCCGAAGACTCCCCAGTAGTGCAATTATCTGCACCTGAATTCAGGATACCCAAGGTCAACTTTCTGGTGGATCCTGGATCCGACACAAATTTAATTAAAGTGTGTGTATTGAGTCCTGACCTCACATTTACACGAAGTAAATGTGCTGAGATCACTGGAATCACGAATCACACCGTGAAAACATTGGGCACTGTCGAACTCACACTCTTCGACATTCCTGTAGAATTTCACATAGTTAGAAATAATTTCCCCATTTCTACACATGGAATCCTAGGAAGGCCCTACCTTCGACTAGAGCAGGCCCAAATTTCATTTAGGCATAATGCTCTTGTCACTATCTCTAAACCAGTGACCCCTATCCCTTTTATAGATAGAGAATCACTGGAAGCGAAAGAGATTCTCAAACCACAAATAAAACCTTTTGCCAGAGTCCTTAGTTTAAAAGCAAGGACAAGAAGACCCGTGGCAATAGACACTACTCACCCCGAACTATGTGAAGGATACCTCCCGCGAATACAAACTGCAAAGGGGATTTATCTAGGCGAGGCCTTGGTATCTAATAAAGACAATATTTGCCATGCAATGGCAATCAACACTACCGAGGAAGACGTTGATCTACATATTAACCCGCAAGAAATAATTCCTTTTGATTTTTGTAAATTTCCAGGAGAAGAATTTTCAGATTCCGATACGGAAAGTCCCTTAACCAATTCCGAAACCGAGTACTCCGATCGCGTAGTGAAAGTGAAAAATGCCCTACATGTGTCCCATTTGACTCCAGAAGAAAAAGACTTTGTGAATCGATGGGCAGAGGACTTCGCGACAATCGATGAACAGGTTATCCGAAGAAAACAATATCGCTCCCCTAATGAAGCCCTAGAGCAAATAGACACTCAGCTTCTTAAACAATTTAATAGCGGTATAATCGGGAATTCTAATTCCGATTACAATTCTCCACTTTTGATAGTACCGAAAAAACTTGACGCCTCTGGCGAGAAAAAGTGGAGGGCTGTTATCGATTATAGGGCCCTAAATGAAAAGGTCATAGGTGATGCTTTCCCCCTCCCCAACATCAGCGCCATCTTTGACCGTCTCGGGAAAGCTAGGTACTTCACGGTGTTCGATCTTGCGAGCGGTTTTCACCAGGTTGAAACACACCCGGATGACAGTCACAAAACTGCATTTTCCTCACGCAATGGACATTTCGAGTATCGGAGAATGCCTATGGGCATTAAAAATGCACCCCCCACTTTCCAGCGACTACTCAATAATGTTCTAAGTACAATGCTCGACACGGAAGCATTTGTGTACTTAGACGACATTATAATTTACTCGGACACACTCGAAGAACATGATAGGAGAGCACGAAGACTCTTTTCTAAACTTCGAGAAGCTAATTTAAAATTACAACCCGATAAGTGCGAATTTCTAAAAACCGAAATAGCATATCTCGGCCACATAATAAGCGAGAACGGCATAAAACCAAACCCGGATAAAATCGAAGCTATTAAGAATTTTCCACAACCTAAGACCAAAAAGAAATTCGAAGCTTTTTAGGACTCTCTGGATATTATCGCCGGTTTATTAAAGATTATGCTAAATTAGCCAAACCCCTATCTGATCTGCTGAAAAAGGACAACAAGTGGGGATGGAATGAACCCCAAAAGAAAAGTTTTCTAAAGCTTAGAAAATACCTGTGCCGCAAACCTATTCTGCAATATCCAAATTTCGCCGGAAGGTTCAAATTGACAACTGACGCCTCGGAGTACGCAATCGGTGCAATACTCACCCAGGAAAAGGATGGGATCGATCTACCCGTCGCATATTTTTCAAAAACATTAAACGAAAATATCCTAAGGCCGAAAAAGAATGTCTGGCAATTTTGTATGCTGTAGAAAATTTCCGACCCTATCTATACGGTCGAGAGTTTACTCTAGCATGTGATTTTGAACCAGTTCACTGGATGTCTTATGTTGAGAATCCTGGAGCGAGACTCATGCGTTGGAGACTCAGACTCCAGGACTATCAATATAAATTCGAATATAAGCCAGGCAAGATCAACAGGATCGTTGGGGCACTTTCCAATAACCCCCTTGAAAGAAATGAAACAAAAATGGATGCAACTTCCTCTTCGGACTCAGATTGGACCGATGACACGAAAGAATCAGATCCAGAAGATGATACCTCACTTCCGGAACGCAAAACGGAACAATTCAGAGCGCTCCCCATTACCACTAGGTCCTCTTTCAAAAATAAGGGCAAGGACAATGTACAAACGAACCCTGAAAGAAAAAGTAAGAAGGGCAACTCACAGGAAGTAACGAATCCAAGGACCAGATCATCAAATCCCTTGGAGCAACGACCCTCCTTGAGACCAACCCCAACTTTCAAGGTTCCTTCCAAATATGACCCTAAGGCGCCCCTAGTACCCCCATCCATTAAAACTCTAGGTGGCCCCAGTAAACCCAAACCTTCAATAGTCGCCCAAGTTCAACCCAAGGATATTTTGCGGAGGCCGTCAGAAGTACCATCTACATCACGGCTACAAGGTACAGTTAATTCTCCCACCCCAGGACCATCCTCACAACCTCCTTTGAGACCAAGAGGAAGACCCAGAGGATCCTCACAAACAAAGGATCCAGATGGAGACGAACCCTATGTTCCCCCTCTGAAAATTGATCCGATAGACTTGGATGTCAGCTGCGTGGCAAAGCGACTGAAGAAACGTAAAATGAAATCGAACAACGATCCCCCTGGCGGAAAAGAAGACAGTTCATCATCCGAAGAAAATTTTCCTGATAGTGATTATGATGAAAGTTCGAATCCCCCAGTGTTTCGATCAAGCAGTAGCGCCTTTCCCAGCCTCCCACCTAATATTGTGAAAACAGACAAGCCCACCCCCGAAAACGTCCCAAAACCAGTTTCACACCCAAGTCCGTGGACACCCCCGTTGTTAGACTCATATACGAACGTTTATGTGGATGGTGCGTGTTGTGACAATGGCGGTGTACGACCCCGCGCAGGTATAGGAGTTTGGTTCGGCCCAGATCATCCCCTTAACGTCTCACGAAGATATAGGGGTAGACAAACAAACAATGCATCCGAAATCGAAGCAGCAGCCACCGCCGTCCGACAAGCAAAGAGGGCGGCATAAACAGATTAAGAATTAAAACCGACTCTAAGGTTCTCGTCCAAGGGATAACAGAATGGGTTCCAAAATGGCAAACCAACAATTGGAAAACCAACGATAACAAGCCTGTAAAAAATCAAAGAGTGTACGAAAAGCTAATCAATGCATTAAAACATATGGATGTCATCTGGGAACATGTTCCTGGACATGACGGAATCGATGGTAATGAAAATGCAGATAGATTAGCCAGGGAAGGTGCCCTCATGGAACCCGAATCTGAATCAAGTTCCTCTTCTTCATCAGAGTCATCCGAAGCAGAAGCTGTTACAGAAATTCCTAAAGACAAGATCATTATTCAAGGACCTCCTCGGCCCCCAGACAGCGAAGAAAGTTCTCATTCTCTCGCCGAAGAAGAAGTGTGTGAGCCAGAAACTAGCATAGATCGATCGATCAAAAGGTTCAACGAAATCATAAAAAATCGTTCAGATCAAACTAACCAAACCTTAACATGGGATCATGAAGGGATGGATAGAACCCCTCGAAAGAAGTCCTACGTTTCTGATGGAGATAGTGACCATGAATATTTGGAATATCTGAAAACCCTGGACCCTTGCCAAGAGAATGATGATGCACAATTTGAAGAAAGACTAAAAAAATTTTTAGAACAGCTAGACAAGAGCCGCGTTGAAACTCAAGAAAGTGAGAAACCCCCTCCACCGGAACTCGAACTTCTCCCCACCACCACAATGGATACTCCACTAACAAGTAATCCCTCCCCCACGCGAAAAAGGAGTATAGTTCGCTTTAAAGACATTCCCGAAGTTTTTGAAACCCCTACCATCGACCGCAACCTTGCCGCAAGTTTGCCATCATTCACTCCTGGTCGGGTAACAATCCCCAAAGCACACTCCACCCCATTTTTAAGGTTTTCGGATTACAACAAGGGAAAACAGGAAGAAAAGGTGCGAAGAAAAACACAAATCACACCCCGTAGATTAACCCCTACAAGTGAGTTCGGAAGTAAGACAAAAAGGAACCTATTAATGGATCTAAACCTTCCCTATTGTGATTCTTCCTCCTCCCCTGATTCCTCAGGCAATGAAGAAGATAACCCCAACAATTGTGCTCATTTAAACCCCCCAAACATTTTACATCAATGGACAGAACCTTTGACTTACAAACGAGACAATTACGCCCACTTTATTTCCGAAGACTGTGAACCCGTTGACCCCATTGCGAAACTTTTAGTGGCAACCGAAAAGATCGATTTACAGGACATCAGAGACAGTAAACCAATTAAAGGACAGGTGTACGTCACTATCTGTGGACGCTATAAAGTATACTCAATCATTGTGAAAAAGCGACATTTTGACGAAATCAATTGGAATGACGTAATCACTGGTCTAACAAACTTAAGACATGATATGACCTTAGACAATCAGAAACATTGCCGAATGGCCAATTCGGGTGACCTTCTAGGAGCACTCCCTCAAAATAAAATGACGGAGCTCTTAGCAGGAATATTCCGCGGTAGCGATATAAATATCACACTATGCCACGGAAAAATCGAGGTACCACCTTTACAATTACGCCCCAAAATAATATCGGAATTTCATGGCAGTCTGATTGGAGGACATAAAGGTATAACTAAGACCTATAGAAGAATACGTGAGAGGTATTATTGGCCTAGAATGCGAGACGAAGTTACAGAGTTTATTCGCAAATGCAAGAGTTGCTTTGAGAATAAACTCGCCAGGGCTCGAACTCGTGAACCTATGCTAATAACAGATACCCTTGCTCAACCTTTTGACAAAGTGTCATTAGATACCGTGGGGAAGCTTCGAACCACTCCTAACGGCAATAGACATATACTAACAATGCAGGACAATTTCAGTAAATATTGCATTGCGGTCCCCATTCCAGACATAAAAACAACCACCATTGCCCATGCCATAGCAGCAAACCTCTTTTCTGTATATGGAGCGCCTCGATGCGTCCTCACAGATAGAGGAGGTAGCTTTATAAGCTCCCTAATGCGGAAACTTGAAAGCATCTTTGGGGTAAAACAACTTACGACTTCCGGATACCGCCCTCAAACTAACGGAGCATTGGAAAGAAGCCACATTGAATTGACGGATTATATTAAGCACTACGCTCAAGATTTTGACGATTGGGATCGTCTACTTCCTTTTGCAATGCTCAATTATAACACGTCAGTTCATGAAGCTACTCACCTAACCCCATTCGAGTTAGTTTTTGGACGAATAGCCCGGATCCCTTCCTCCCTGCCACTTGGGCCAGAACTAGAAACCTATGGTTCATACCTAAAGGATCTCGTGGTCCGATTGCACGAACTTCAGAATCTGGCAGCCGACAAGCTTAAAGGAGCAAAGCAACGCTCCAAAGAATTTTATGACCAAAAGTCAAGACCATCGAAGGTCAAGGTTGGCGACCAAGTCTATACCTACAAAGAGGTTAGGACAAACAAGTTCGACAATCGAGCTAATGGTCCGTACACTGTTGTAGGGTTAACCCAAAACAATAATGTCATTTTAGAAGATGACAATGGCGAAAGATTCGCCAAACACAAAGACAAGGTGATGGTTACCTATCTTTAACTGTCACCTTCACAAAAATTATGTTATTAACATACAGTCAATTTTTTTTTAGAACAAAGATGTACTTGGCACACTACTTAATCGTTTTGTACCTCTCTAACTCGATTATCGTGAAGGCGCAGATGAATCCAGTTCCAATAGGACCAATTGACGGCCCCGGATACCAGATTACCCCACTTGACATAAGTAGTGGGATATATTACGAATATTCGGGAGAAGTAAGAAGGTCAGTTAGTAATTGGAGGATCAGCATCTTCCTGGACATCGGCAAACAAGTGAGGCATTTCGAGGATTTGAATTACAAATTGAGCGACGTGAAGCAGCAATGCTTTCCAAAAGAAGAATGGTGCGGAGTCCGAATCGAATCATTTCCCTGGGAGGACTGATGGGAAATAGCTGCAGACCTACAACGAGAACTTCAGCGGCAATTAGAAGAACTAGAAAGTACACGACAGAATCTTCCTATATTGATATCATCACAATTTCGAGCTCGGCGCAGTGTTCCCCTTTTTGGATTCCTTGGAAAGATTGCAGGACCCATCGCTGGTGTACTAAACTACGAAGATGGTGAACATTACGAGGCAGTTATGCAAGAGTTGAATGAAGCACAAGGAAACTTATCACATCTTGTTGGAAAGCAGACACATGTGGTTAGGTCTCAATTAGAAAGTCTGCATAGTCAGGTGCAACATCACGACGAAGTCTTGCAGGAACTACACCAATCTTTCGACACCCTGAATAAGGAACTAAATGGACAATTTAAACATTCTGAATTCCAAGAATACTCCAAACTCCTGGACAAAACACTGGCTGCCATAAAATTAGGACTTGATCACAACATCCGAACGACGACAACAATGCTAGACGCAGTTCACGATGCTAGAAGAGGACAATTGCATCCTGGAATTTTATCTTCAGAACAATTGGGACTTATCCTCGACGACATTAGAAATAACGCCACTGATGTTATTTTCCCCATACCTGGACCCAAGGTCAGCGTTGACGAATTAATTCAAGTAGCCACGACCAGTATTCTATGCGAGGACCACAAAATCAAAATTTTGATGGACATTCCTCTCCTGGAACAAGACAAATATGCAGCCTTCAAACTACATCCACTGCCGACTCTTCAAGGTGAACTTGGAAACGCATCTACTAGGGCATACGTGAATCCTGCATACAACTACTTAATCGTCGACAAAGAGCAAAGAACCTATCTTTTGCTTAAAGACAAAGATTGGGAAAATTGTAGGACAACGACATCGTTCCATGCATGTCTGAAAGGATCACCCATTTACGACCTTCAGAACAGACCAATCTGTGAGGTATCACTCCTGACCAATCCCACGGACAAAGTACTACGAACCTGTGATATCAGAATTACTTCAAGTCTAGAATCTTTTTGGAAACCTCTGCGGACCTTAGCAGCCTGGCTTTATTCAGTGGCCAAGCCAGAAGTGTTACTGATAATCTGCCACTCTGCTTATCCGATCAAAATAAATGTCACAGGTACTGGGATAATAAGGCTAGCCCCAGGATGTTCAGCAAAAACAAAAGACATAACCATCCCAGCAACAGCAACTCAGGTAGGCCAAACGGAAATCCTATACGAACCCGAGTTACACCTGGACTTAAAACGGATTTCAAGTGTATTTTCTACCTATTCCCATTTAACAACTACGATGGAAGTTGCAAGAGAATAGTCCGAACAAAATAGAAGGACCCCCAGTTTCGATACCAACTCCAAAACCCTGGAACAACTGGAACAAGAATTGGAGAATTTTGCGATGCAGCGAAATTGGAGAACCCATCACTCTATCCTTATTTATGGGTCCTATAGTGGATTGATAATTTTTGGCATCATCAGTCTCCTCCTTCTATGTCGACACTCAATCAGTAGGAAAATCAGGACTATCGCTGGCAAAAGTAATTTCAAAAGGAACAAGGCTGATCCCGTTCCGAAGACAGGGTATAAGTTAAGGAGATCAAGACGAGCACCTAGATATGCAGAGATCTGGAAAAATCCCTTCAACATCTACGAATCTAGAACAAGGCGTGGAACTCCAACCATCGACCGCTGAGGCACCTAAGAATCTTGTACCTACAACCCAATCTTGACAACTAAATTCCGAAGGCTTCGGAATTTCGACAACGAAATCAACATCATCAACTAGTGTCAGTTCACCAACGAAGAAACTGTTTAAAAAGGGTAATTGTATTACCCATACAAACACTCCAACCAGTCTAGTTAAGAATGAATATGCATATATGTGTGCTATGTGCAAATGTGTGTACGTAGATATATATATATATATGTATGTATATTTCATACATATAAAGCGAACCAAAGTTTCTTTTAATTTTTTGCTTTGTTTGATTGTTGTTTGCTTTGATTTATTTTATCTTCGCATGAGGACCCACGGGCGATCTCTAAAATCAATTTCAGCACCGTCGGGACAGGTCCTAGCACATTCTCATGTAAAAAAAAACAGAGAACTCCTGTAGAGGGAGGCTTACGTGGTCTGACCGCCGAACTGCCACTTGGGCCGCCCTCAATATTTTGCCAGACATCCTTTCCTACCACGTTGTCAAAAGACTGGGTGCAAATGTGCTCTAACGAGACATCATCACCTGTCTAATGATTTGTGGGAGTTTTGGGTCAGTGCCTGGTTGATGAAGAGATCGGTCGTGGAAAATCACGTAAGGATAATTGATAGTGTTAGCGGATAAACTCTACCCGATATTATTTTAATTTTTGTCATCATTGATTTGTGAAGAATAGAGAGAATAGAATAATGTAACTTACCTTGTATCGAAGCGCTGAAACATTGAAGGTCCCCTCCCCTCTAAATCCTGAACAAAAGCTATGCTTAAAAAAAAAAAAAAAAAAAAAAAAAAAAAAAAAAAAAAAAAAAAAAGAATAATTTTAAGTTGTAATAAGAAAAGTTAAATTAATTTAATTAATCCTCAACTAAATTGTTTTTACAAAAGGGAACCAGTGTCGCTGGTGGCTCTGAAAAAAAAGGGTGGGAAGAGGGAGGGTAAAGAAAACCAAAAATTTAAGAAAAAAAAGGCAATTCCTATAAGTTTATTTTTTTGATACAATCATACAAAAAAAAAAAAAAAAAAAAAAGAAGAAGAAATTTTTAATTATATAGAAAGAAAAAAAAAAAAAAAAAAAAACAATGAAAATGCCACGCGCGAAAAGGGAGGGAGGACGTGTCTTCTGGCCTGGGGGGAGACAGCCTACATGAACGGCTTCAGCAGGTAACCCTCCTGACCAACTCCCTGCCACACCCTGCTTACTGGAACCCGGATTTTCTTAAAAGAGAAAAAAAGAAATAATGGAGTGGAGTTCCTCCAGCACTTTCGCCACCTCACATGAAATCTATCTCTTGTAATCCTCATGCATGCAAAAAAAAAAAAAATATATTTTTTTTTTGTGTTGTTTTTTTTTTATTATTTTAATTTATTAATTTTTGCCTTTCCTTCTCTTTTACTATTCATTTATTTTATAATTTTATTTCCTGACACTTACCAATTGCCATCTAGCTCGAGTCCTGGCTTGACCCTCCCTGGTCCAGTAGAAGCACTGGAGGAAAGAGAGGGCGAAGGCATTGCTTATAGGCTGAAACCCAACCTGGGGCGGCACTGGTGGGAGCGAACGAAGTTTCCTTTAAAAAAAAAAAAAAAAAAAAAATTTTTATATATATAAATAAATAAATTGAAAAAAAAGATAGGTAAAATATACTTTATTCTTACTACTAACCATATAGACTTATCTCGGCCAGATCTCCACCATCCCTGAAGAATAGGGAAGTCCCCAACCGCCTCCCTGACGATGGTCGGGTCCGTAAAAAGGGCTATATGAGAGATTCTTTTTCAATCGCCCCAGCCCAAAAAGTCAATGTTCTGGGATTGGCTTCATACTTTAGTAAATTGTTCTCCTATATGATAGTAATAAATCCCTAAAATATAAACTCATTAAAAAAATATTTGTAGAAAGTAGAGGGGGTTGAAGTTTTGACGTTAAGGGTAACATTGTCATTTTCAAATCCGTATAACTATGACAAAAGTTAATGGATTTTAATTTATCTATAATGAATTTTATTGCATTTTTCACGTACTTTTCAAAAATGTATACGAAATTTAAAAAAAAAATTTTTTAACCCCTTTTTTTCAAAATCAACCCTTATTTTTCGATTTTCACCCCTTCGGGTATTTTTTTTTTTTTTTTTTTATTTTCATTGGAAAGCTGAGGTTTTTTCCCATGAGCTATGTAAATATGAAAATGGGACAACAATAATTTTGTGAGTAACAGAATATTAAAGTAGGCCGTGCCGTTAAGGGTAACATTATAATTTTCAAATCTGTATAACTTTGTTAATGGATTTTAATTTATCTATAGTGAATTTTATTGCATTTTTCACGTACTTTTCAAAAATGTATACAAAATTTAAAAAAAAAAATTTTTGACCCCCTTTTTTTCAAAATCAACCCTTATTTTTCGATTTTCACCCCTTCGGGAATTTTTTTTTGTTTTTTTTTTATTTTCATTGGAAAGCTGAGGTTTTTTCCCATGAGCTATGTAAATATGAAAATGGGACAACAATAATTTTGTGAGAAACATAATATTAAATTAGGCGGTGCCTATCTAAATCCTCAAAGATGATCTCCAGGTACACCCCTTATCGGCACCGCCTACTTTAATATTCTGTTACTCACAAAATTATTGTTGTCCCATTTTCATATTTACATAGCTCATGGGAAAAAACCTCAGCTTTCCAATGAAAATAAAAAAAAAAAAAAAAATACCCGAAGGGGTGAAAATCGAAAAATAAGGGTTGATTTTGAAAAAAAGGGGGTTAAAAATTTTTTTTTTAAATTTCGTATACATTTTTGAAAAGTACGTGAAAAATGCAATAAAATTCATTATAGATAAATTAAAATCCATTAACTTTTGTCATAGCTATACGGATTTGAAAATGACAATGTTACCCTTAACGTCAAAACTTCAACCCCCTTTACTTTCTACAAATATTTTTTTAATGAGTTTATATTTTAGGGATTTATTACTATCATATAGGAGAACAATTTACCAAAGTATGAAGCCAATCCCAGAACATTGACTTTTTGGGCTGGGGCGATTGAAAAAGAATCTCTCATATATAAAAAGAAAAAAAAGGAGGGATTAGTTTCTTTTCTCTTTCATTTCCTCAAAAATTCCATTAAAAAAAGATAGAAAAACAACATCACTTACAATTGCCCAGAAGCCTCGGCACATATAAGAACGCGTGCTCTCGCACCAACGGTACTCCTGGTACCATTGGCATCGAGAGTACCGTTTTTTTGGGCTGCTGTTGCGCAGCACGGGGTCCAAGCACCATAGTGCCTCTTCGTCCTCCCGCACAGGCGCTCGTCCCCAATTGCCAAATTCCATCAAAAACCTTAAAAATAAAAAAAATAAATAATAATAATAATAAAGTGTTGAGTTTTCTCAAAATTTCAGCAATGGAATTATTTCCAAAATTCCATTAAAAATGTACATTCTCTTAAAACATTATTTCTTTCGAAATTTTATCAAAAATGCACATCTTCCAGAAGAATTATATTAACGAGATCGTTTTGAAATTCTGTTGGAAAAATGTGTATTTTCTCAAATTTTAGTAATGGAATTATTTCCAAAATTCCATTAAAAATGTACATTTTTTTAAAATAAAATTGCTTTCGAAATTTTATCAAATGTGCATTTTCTCAAATTTTAAGTAATGGAATTATTTCCAAAATTCCATTAAAAATGTACATTCTCTTAAAATATTATTTCTTTCGAAATTTCATCAAAAATGTACATCTTCCAGGGGAATTTTATTAAAAAGATTGTTTTTAAACTCTATTGGAAAAATGTGTATTTTCTCAAATTTTAAGTAATGGAATTATTTCCAAAATTCCATTAAAATGTACATTTTCTTAAAATATTATTTCTTTCGAAATTTCATCAAAAATGCACATTTTCCATGGGAATTTCATCAAAAAGATTGTTTTTGAACTCTATTGGAAAAATGTGTATTTTCTGAAATTTTTAGTAATGGAATTATTTCCAGAATTCCATTAAAAATGTACATTCTCTTGAAATATTATTTCTTTCGAAATTTTATCAAAAATGCACATTTTCCAGAGGAATTATATTAACAGGATTGTTTTGAAATTCTGTTGGAAAAATGTGTATTTTCTCAAATTTTAAGTAATGGAATTATTTCCAAAATTCCATTAAAAATGTACATTTTCTTAAAATAAAATTGCTTTCGAAATTTTATCAAAAATGCACATTTTCCAGAAGAATTATATTAACGAGATTGTTTTAAAATTCTGTTGGAAAAATGTGTATTTTCTCAAATTTTTAGTAATGGAATTCTTTCCAAAATTCCATTAAAAATGTACATTTTCTTAAAATAAAATTGCTTTCGAAATTTTATCAAAAATGCACATTTTCCAGAAGAATTATATTAACGAGATTGTTTTAAAATTCTGTTGGAAAAAGGTGTATTTTCTCAAATTTTTAGTAATAGAATTCTTTCCAAAATTCCATTAAAAATATAAAATTTCTTAAAATAAAATTGCTTTCGAAATTTTATCAAAAATGCACATTTTCCAGAAGAATTATATTAACGAGATTGTTTTAAAATTCTGTTGGAAAAATGTGTATTTTCTCAAATTTTAGTAATGGAATTATTTCCAAAATTCCATTAAAAATGTACATTTTCTTAAAACATTATTTCTTTCGAAATTTTATCAAAAATGCACATTTTCCAGAGGAATTTTATTAACAAGATTGTTTTGAAATTCTGTTGGAAAAATGTGTATTTTCTCAAATTTTAAGTAATGGAATTATTTCCAAAATTCCATTAAAAATGTACATTTTCTTAAAACATTATTTCTTTCGAAATTTTATTAAAAATGCACATTTTCCAGAGGAATTATATTAACAAAATTGTTTTGAAAGTTTGTTGGAAAAATGTGTATTTTCTCAAATTTTAAGTAATAGAATTATTTCCAAAATTCCATTAAAAGTGTACATTCTCTTGAAATATTATTTCTTTCGAAATTTCATCAAAAATGCACATTTTCCAAGGGAACTTTATTGAAAAGATTGTTTTTAAACTCTTTTGGAAAAATGTGTATTTTCTCAAATTTTAAGTAATGGAATTATTTCCAAAATTCCATTAAAAATGTACATTTTCTTAAAATAAAATTTCTTTCGAAATTTCATCAAAAATGCACATTTTCCAAGGGAACTTTATTGAAAAGATTGTTTTTAAACTCTTTTGGAAAAATGTGTATTTTCTCAAATTTTGGTAATGGAATTCTTTCCAAAATTCCATTAAAAATGTACATTTTCTTAAAATAAAATTGCTTTCGAAATTTTATCAAAAATGCACATTTTCCAGAAGAATTATATTAACGAGATTGTTTTAAAATTCTGTTTGAAAAATGAGTATTTTCTCAAATTTTAGTAATGGAATTATTTCCAAAATTCCATTAAAAATGTACATTTTCTTAAAACATTATTTCTTTCGAAATTTTATCAAAAATGCACATTTTCCAGAGGAATTTTATTAACAAGATTGTTTTGAAATTCTGTTGGAAAAATGTGTATTTTCTCAAATTTTAAGTAATGGAATTATTTACAAAATTCCATTAAAAATGTACATTTTCTTAAAATAAAATTTCTTTCGAAATTTCATAAAAAATGCACATTTTCCAAGGGAACTTTATTGAAAAGATTGTTTTTAAACTCTTTTGGAAAAATGTGTATTTTCTCAAATTTTAAGTAATAGAATTATTTCCAAAATTCCATTAAAAATGTACATTTTCTTAAAATAAAATTTTTTTCGAAATTTCATCAAAAGTGCACATTTTCCAGAAGAATTATATTAACGAGATTGTTTTGAAATTCTGTTGGAAAAATGTGTATTTTCTCAACTTTTGGTAATGAAATTATTATCAAAATTCCATTAAAAATGTACATTCTCTTAAAACATTATTTCTTTCGAAATTTTATCAAAAATGCACATTTTCCGGAAGAATTATATTAACAAGATTGTTTTTAAACTCTATTGGAAAACTGTGTATTTTCTCAAATTTTTAGTAATGGAATTCTTTCCAAAATTCCATTAAAAATGTACATTTTCTTAAAATATTATTTCTTTAAGATTTGTGTAAAAAAAAATACATATTTTCGAAAATTTTATTAACAATATAAAATTTGACTTACCCTCTCTCCCCTCCAATTTGCCCAATCATGTTGTGCAGTCGGATGCACCCAGCTAACTTCTCTATGTGACGGTTTGTCTCCTCACCGGGGTCACGCTCTCTCCTCTCCTGATCGCGGGCAGGTCGCATCCCTTTCACCTTCTCTAGAAGGGCTAATAGTCTTTGGCGATGATCCATTATATCACCGTGCACTTAACACTATTTTTCTTTAAAAAAAAAAAACACTATTTTTCTTTAAAAAAAAAAACACTTTTTTTTTATTCACAAGATGCACTACACTCCCGATCCGCGCGTGATAAAAGGAAAACAAAAAATTTTTTTTTGAAATAAAAAGGGGAGAACAGTTAAAAAAAAGGGGTATAAATAAGGACAATACAATGTGTTGACCGATTACGAGCTACCAGCGAACTGACTGCGGGGACTTGTGTCTGGACCGCGGAGACTGCTACACGTGCAGCTCCTTGGTCCTTATCAGTGCAACCTGATACTCCACATCCGATTCTCTGGCACCAACGTCCAGACAAAGAATCAGCAAAAACAACATATAAAAGAAATCTTATAATTCTCTTTTCTCTTCTTTTTTTTTACATGTGATCTATTAATATTATTATTTAATTATTATAAGCCCGATTTCGTTCTCGTCGCTTATAGTTTTTGGGGACAAAAACGGGAATATTCACGGTGGTTTGTCACGGTGGTACCTAAAAATTTTTTAATTTTTCTTGTATTGTGGTGAAATTTACTTCTCGTAAATTTTAACACAATACTTTGATAATAAAAACTCAATCGTCAGCATAATGCGATGGGAACGGACTCGGGCCTTGTTCTTGGAATGTTATGTGTGCACATATTATTATTATAACTATTTAGAATAAAAATTTAAATCGCAAATATCACCAATAGATATATGTGCATGTACTCTAATATAATTTCAAATTTCTACGGGCATTTATAATTAAATATAACCTTAAAAGGTGAAAATCATTATATATATGAAATATAATCGACAATCTTTGAATTTAATGTTGCAAATGTTGCGAATGCATTAACGAACATTGCGGCAGCGCTCCGAATGCGTTGGACGTTGCGGCAATGTTCCCATACCACAATTGTAAAAGTTAGCAAATGGGAATGTTGCGGATGTATTAATGAACATTGCGGCAGCGTTCTGAGCGCATTAAACGTTGCGGCAATGTTCCCCACTTAAAATTGAAGAAAATAGCGAACGGTAATGTTGCTAATGTTGCGAGTGCGTTAACGAACATTGCAGCAGCGCCCTGAGTGCGTTGGACGTTGCGGCAATGTTCCCAAACAAAAATTGTAGAAGTTAGTAAATGGGAATGTTGCGAATGTGTTAGTGAACATTGCGGCAGCGTTCTAAGCGCATTAAACGTTGCGGCAATGTTCCCCACTTAAAATTGAAGGATGTAGCGAATGGTAATGTTGCGAATGTTGCGAGTGCGTTAACGAACATTGCGGCAGCTCCCTGAATGCATTGGACGCTGCGGCAATGTTCATAATTTAAAATTTAACGGAATTATTGATTGCAAATGATAACAATGGATACCTTGTTTTGTGAGGCACGATATTATCACTTGCGGGTCTAAAATGAGTACGGATAAGTACAGGAGTCACATTAGAAATTGGACTTCTCGCGAAAAAAAGGATATAATAATAAGAGTTCAAATAAATCTACGCGATGAGCTTTTCCTTGAACGTAATTCTTCAGCTTCCATCCTTTCTTACTCTCCCCCCCACTCTTTTTTTTATAACGTATTCTGGGCCTAACAATCCTACATGCTCATGACAACACAACATCAAAGTTGTAATTGTCGCAAATAAAAAAAGGGTAAAAATACCAAAAATCAAATCATTTTCCAACAAGGAAAATTCATAAAATAAATCCAAAAGACAACAAGTCTTTTCAATAATAATTATGCTTGATTTTATCAAGTGCATATTATTATATTTGGCTATACCATTAAAAGAAAATAAAAACTCAGCATTATTGGCATGGTAACAGGCCCAGAGCTCACGCCTTGTTCACGTGTTAAAAACCCTTAGTCCACAAAATTTTCCCACCTGAAGTCTCTAAACGTTCATATAAAAGTGCATCGCGGAAGTCAATTAATTGCAGTACAACTCTCATTCGCGAGTCAGCTCTGAAATTTTTCAGAGGCATAAAAACGATTTTGAGACGCCGGGACTAAGCCCGTCCGTGAGTCGGTTTTTCAATTTTTGCAATCCACTACATAGATAGTGATTAAAATTGGACGGACGAAAAGTTAAAGTAAATACTTCACGCCGACGAAGTACAACGGAAGTCGTCTTTAATAAAAATCCAGTAATTCGAATAAAATCAAATTATTGAATTTTTGTCTTTTTGACCGGCCAGTCCGCACGTGTGGTGCCTGCGCTGTTTAGATTCGGTGGACCCGTGAGTGCATTTTTCGTGCGCTACCAATAGACACTTTCGCGCTTTGCTAAGTGTGTGTATTTTTTCCGCCCGTCGGAAAGCAGCTCGACGCCTCGCCCTCGTTAGCTTGCGACGGTATAATAAGCAGTAGAGTAAGTTTTAAAACATGTATCGTTCCTTCTTCTTATCTTACTGTATCATTTCTATATTTTAAATTCAAGATTTCTTTTTATAAAATAAATGTTTAAAAGGGTCTTAATTGTTTCATTGTGTTTTATCCCTTAAAATTCAATTTTCGAATAACGTAACTTGGCAGTTTTCTTCTAAAAAAGGATACACGATCCCATAAAATAAACGGAATTTTTTTTTAATTTTGGCAGCTTGGTGCCTCCAGGACATAGAAAATAATAGTTTTTATAATTAATATTTTTTCGGTTCGTAACACTGAGTTTCAAAAAAAATTAATTATTTTATAATTTGTAAATTATAGTAAACAAAACATGGAACTAAAAAAAAATAAAACATCAAAAAAGGTAATTCTAAATCTCGCATAATTTAAAATTCTTAATATTTTTGAGTACGTTTCCGTCTAGTATATATTTGACTAATATTTGCGTACCCAGTAATCACTACACTAATCGGCTTAAGCACTGAACAAGAATTATCAAAAATAATTCACTTAATGATTAAATTATGTCAATAAATGAATCACACTCTCATTAACTGTTTTTAAGAATATAATAATGACTTTATAAATCTTTGAAAAGTAGAAGATGTTCGTTCGACTTACCTACAAGTTTGCTCGCAGATTCAACGTCCAGCATAACCTCCTTATTTGTTTGCAACTCGGCAGCTAACTGGTCAGCTGATAGCAATTCGTACCATTCATATTCAAACATATTAAAATTAACGAAAATTGGTTCTTGCTAACAAAATATTATATCTTATAGGATTCAGCCTGAAAAGATGCAAAAATTAGAGTTCATGATCATACATGATCAGTATTGTAAATATACAACATACAAAACCTACATAACCTTCAAAACTAGTAACTACTTTTAAAAAAATTTATAGTGATATGTGTTGAAACAGTTTCAAATATAAATAAACATAAATATAGAAATTCAAAACTTTTAACATATTTCATTAATTTTTAAGATGATTTATATAAAGGAAACGATTATTTTGGCGGTTATACAGAATGTGCATTAAAAACATACATACCTAGGTTCTCAAACTTTTAACACTTTATTATTTTTGTAAAATCAATAAATATTTTGTAAACATTACATGCACATCTGGTTTTATGCGACAAAACAAACTTATATTACACTTTATTTATTTTATTTTTGATAAACACTGGAAGTTCGTGTTCCATCAACCTTGTAAAATGGCTTCGGATCGTGTACGCGTAGTTTCACCATTTCCCTCAGTACGGCGCATTTGCTCTGACCAAATGCGCATGCTCGGTAAAATAACGCGCGATTATTTAAAATGATTCGCTTTTTGTAATAATATATTTTTATCAGTTTTATGAATATTATTATTGTATTGCTTCCTCGTGGAGGAAGCTATGTAGTCCTTTCGTTTATAAACTTTTTAAAAATGGTGAAAACAAATTTTCCTCTATATAGAAACATGTTATATGAGATCCTGATCAATTGTCCGGATGTATGTATGTGTGTGTGTATGTGTGTGTGTGTGTATGTGTGTGTGGATCGTTTTTGTGAACACGATATCTTTAACAGGTTTTAATGGATTTGGATAAAATTTGGTAGGCTTATTTAACACATTAATCTTTCAAAAATGACGAGAGGATTTTTAAAAATACCCCAAAAAAAAATTTTTATCGTCTTTTTCCAAAAAATTTTTTTTAATTGAAAAAATTTTTAAATCGAAAAATTTAAGGTAATATATAATATAATCGTCTTCTTTATGTCAAGATGAATCGATTGATATATATATAAAGTATAAATTTGATTGAAATTTAAAGAATTAAAGAAAGTTAAAAAATCAAAAATTCTCATTTTAGCTAAAAAATGATGTGTTTATTTAAATTCATGTTTATATATGAAATAATTTTATTCCCTGCGTTGAAACGAATTGGTTGGTATATATAAAGTATAGATTTGATTTAAAATTTGAGAATTAATAAAAATTGAAAAATCGAAAATTCATATTTTAGCTAAAAAATTTTGTGTTTTTTTTAAATTCAAGTTGATGAATAAAATAATTGTATTCCTTGCATTAAAATGAATCGATTCGTATATATAAAGTTTATGTTACACTCAAAATTAATTAAAATTTTCTTTATTTTTCAAAAAATTTAATTAATTTAAAACATTTTTAACTCGAAATTTTTTAAATCAATCAATTGAATTGGACAAATTCATTGCTTCCTTCACGAGGAAGCGAATTTTTTGCTTCACAGAATGAGGAAGCATAATGTTTATGAAATAAACATAAAGGACCCCCTCCTTGTTATTACAATATAATATTGCAAATATTGTAATTATAATATTTAATAATATATATTACATAGCATGCTATAATTAATATATTAATTATAATAAATAATGGGTAGATACATGTGCAATAGTTCTATATATAGATTAATAGGCGTTAGGTAAATATCAGAAAATATATTCATAAAAAAAATTGAGACAAACATATATCAAGAAAATAATTTCTAAATATTACTAATTGTTATATTGTTAATACTTATATAATTTTTATATAATAGTATAGATAAATATAATTTGTTAAAAATTGAATAAAAAATAAAAATTAATAAAGTTTTGATTTTTATAATTTTATTATAAAATATTATTTTATTATTGCCATATATAATTCTTTGATACCTAACTTTAATAAAAATATTAATAAACAATTAATATTTAGCCTTAAAATAATTAAGAAGATTTCTTAGCAATGTAAAAATAATGTTTTAACAAAAATTTAAAACAAAAATATTTTTAAATTAAAGATTTCTATTAACACTTTATTGTTACTAATTAATTAGTAAGTGCAGTCACTAAATAAATAGTCAATCTTATTTACTAATTGAATTTAGTGAAGTATTCTTTAGAATACTCACTAATTTATTAGTGAACTATTAAAATATTACTATTTCATTAGTTAAACACTTCATTACTAATTCATTTAATGAAATTTTCACTAATTCAAATTTAGAGAGCGGTCTTCTTTCTTCATTTTCCAAGAAATTATTTGCTGTAGATATTTCAGGTTCAGACTAGTTGTCTAATATATCGTTTACTGCAAATATTTCAAATATAGATGCTTCGTAGTACAAATGTTCAAACATTTCTTCAGAAAAATTCGGAATATTATCAACAGGTGGATTTTCAATTGACAAAATCTCAAATGCATTCGAAGATGATTTTGAATTATCATCTTCTCCAGCTGATGAAGTTGAAATATCTTGGCGAAGAACACTTTTTTCAGATTTCCGTTTACAGAATGGACCATTTGGAGATTTTTGAGACGGTATCTTTATTATCAACATTCATATTGAATATTTCGAACTTAGAATCGATGCAACAAATCTATACTAAAAAAGAAAAACAGGTTAATATAAAGTACTTTATCATATGTTAGCTTTTAGGTTGTAAATATTCATAAATGAATATTGACTTTTGTAAATATATAGAATTTAAAAATATATTTTCAAGTTATAATATTGAAATTTTAAATGAGATTCATTTGATAAAACTAATAATTGTTTAATAAAAATTTAATATTTTACTTTAAGGTTATATACTACATGACATAATTTTAAAAATATTGTTTATTGCTTTATTATATCACTTGATTTTTAGTTATACTTACCACAGCTAGAATTAGATTATAAACATTATAATCCAATTTCACCAAAATATTCTATGTCAAATATAAATTTCCTGGCGTATATTTTTTCTCATCTTAAATTTTTTTGTATTTGTAACAGTTTTTGAGAAAAAAGCAAAAACCTAAATTTTTCATAAAATCACTATTAATTAAAATTTTTACTTAAACTCGTTCTAAAATGAAAAGCTCTGAATATTTTTGCATACAATTTACAGGAGTTATAGTTTAAACTATTCTTTAAATGATCCTTAATAATAATTCTTCATTTTTTAATTAGAAAAAAAGTTATTAATTTTTTTGTTGCTCAGTATTAGAATAGGGCTTTATATTTTTCAAACGCTCCGTTTATGAAGGGAATTTTCCTTGAAGACAAAATTCCTTTGAATAAAATGTTTATTGATACATAATAAGGATGTCTGTAAAGTTTTATTCTAATAAACATTTTTTTATTATCAATAAACATTTTATTCAGTGAAAGTTTATCCTCAGAGAAAATTCTCTAGATAAACGAAGCTTTTGAAAAATATAAAGCCCTATTGTAGCACTAAGCAAAAAAAAATTAATAATTTTGTTTAAATTAAAAGTGAATTATTATTAAGGATTATTTAAAGGATAGTTTAAACTATAAATCCTATTTTGCTTTTTTTCTCAAAAACTGTTACAAATACAAAAGAATTTATGAAACGAAAAAAGATGCGCTAAGAAATTTTGTACAAGATAGTAAGTTAAAAATATTGATTTTTAAAAATTGATTTTTAAGGTGCCAGGGGCCAAAGAATACTGCTGTAGAAATTTTATGTGTCGTTATAATATCCGGCGGCTCATTAGAAATCTTTCTTTAGTTATACTATCAGATAGAAAATAATATTGATGTATTCCACGCAAAATTGGAGTTCCATCTGGAATTGCATCTCCGATTTTGTTGATACTTTTTCTTTTCTTTTAGTACTCGTTGAAACTAGCTGTCATGATTCGTTCCAATTGTTTTTAACAAGTCGTTTACGATATATGGATTTTTCAAAATTAAAAAATTTTAATAGATTTTATTTTGAACTAGCTAAAAGAAACGCGCGTAAACGCGCGTGGTATCTATACTTTTTTATAAAAAATTAAACAATTATTTTTATTTGACGGACAGTTATTGGAATTTTGATCTCACAAAAATAATAATATTATTTTTGTAATCGATACTGTATTACTATTTCAACATTATAGTGTTATAATAATATAATACCTATCATTGCACAGTCAATATGACCTTTAAATTTTAAAGATAAAGATTATATGCTACGATCATCGAATTGTCAGCAATACATTTAATTGACCCATCTCAGGATCCATGCAGGGTGAATTCCTATTTTGTTTACCATAAGGCCCATGAACTTATAATCGCTTTACAATGTTAAAAAGTTCTGGATTCTTTATTTGGTCTGTGATTTCAGCATATATCATGGTTCCTCTGCAGGAAAATGCATACGAATTTGGAACTAGTTCATGTGTGAGATCTTGTACAAGATCTGGTGCAAGATCTTGTACAAGAAAGATACTTGTAGAAGAAAATGTACATGATCTTGTACAATTTCATGTATAAGTACTTGACATGAACACGTCCATGTTCTTGCACATGTTAATTTTATTTTTCTTTACTAAAAATTAAAAACTTCAAAGGCTGCGTAATAGTTGACTTTAACCTTTACAGCTGCGCAACAGTTTTTAGCATGCATGAGTTACGAATCTTAGTGGTTAAAAATTATCAAAATCTCAAATTTTATTTTAAAAAATTTTTACAACTATACATGTGCAAAAACATGAACGTGTTCATGTCAAGTACTTATACATGAAATTGTACAAGATCATGTACATTCTCTTGTACAAGTATCTTTCTGGTACAAGATCTTACACCAGATCTTGTACAAGATCTCACACATGAGCTTTTTCCAAATTAGTATGCATTTTCATGTACAGGAACTGGTCAGAACTTGTACAAGTTCAGTTGCTGATCCTGTACAGGAAATTGTACATGATCTTATACAGGGATTTTCAGTAGGGTAAGGTTAACAGTCCATCCAGGATCACCATAAGGAAACATTGTAGGATATGTCATGGGATCAAAATTTTCCTTAACAATAAGACTAGATATTATTTTCTTATTATTTTCTGTTGTGCATACTGAATTTACATCAACATGTAAATCCCTCTTCAAATTTTGTAGATAATTTCTTTATCTTTCATGACAAATTTTTTTCTTTGGGTATTTTCTTTTCATTCTCAGTTTCAGTAGACAGAACTCTGTTGTAATTTTTACTGGGAAAAGTCTTTAATAAATATCAAAGGTTTAGTTCATCATTTTAAAGTTCTTTAGATCGATTTATGAAAAGACAATTCCAATGATTATCTACAAATCGAAATCCTAATATTAGACATTCTAACTGCAGGAAAATGATTTAATTGTTTTCAAAAAATGATATCAAATGCTTGCTCATTATATTATTATCAGTTTCATAAATTAATTTTTTAATTTACACTGTTAACCAATACAGATGTTGCAAATGCTATTTCATATACTTCACACTTAACTGTACCAATCGGCTGTTGATCAACACCTACAAAAAATTCTGTTGGTTTAAAAGGGAAAAATCTAATTAAATATTCTATTTGATGAATATTTAAACACCCTGCATTAAGGCTATCAAAAATATGAAGTCTTACTCCATCGTAGTAAACACAAATCCAATGACCAGTATTGTTATTACCGCTAAAAACTATTTGAATATGTTTATATCTTTCTTTAATTAAATCAAGCATTTGTAAATACAAAGTACCTTGCATAATGAAAAAAGAATTTGAATCATTTTTTAATAATTCTTGAAATTTATACATATGCATATCATTTAACATTTCATTTACATTTTCAATATTTTTAAAATCTTTATTACTTAAAATAAAATACTCTTATATGTTCGACATGGTATCCTTCTTGAACTTTTAAACTGCCGATAAAGCCAATTTTCAAAACTATTCGTTTATTTTAGTTTCTTGCTTTAAAAAAATTTACTTACATGTGTTTCACCTATAAAATATTTCATTAACTATAATTCAGCTAACTAATGCAACAATGATAGTCTTTTATGAACGTGAATTAGCGTTGTTTAATCTTTTTCCACATTACATCATTTTCGATAATGATTATTATTTAACATATTTTCCTCTGCACTTTTTATTAATATTCAAATCAATATTCAACTCACTAACTATTATTTAACCCATAAAACAACTTCAAACCTTAACACAATATTCAACCCTCTTTCTTTCTATTTAAATACTTTTCCAAAAGCCAGCATCCACTATTATCAAACAGTCAATTTTTTTTCAATATCGAAATATATTCAATACCAATGTTATCCAATATCATATTTTATTATCCTCAAAATCTAAATATCTTGTTATATTAATGTTATATATTAATCTTATCCAATACCAAAAAATTTTTCCAAAAACCAACTTCCACTAAGTTCAAATAATCAATATTTTTTTCCAACATCAAAATATATTCGATACTAATGTTATCCAATATCTTTCTTTATTCTCAAAATCGTAATATCTTTAATGCCAATGTTATCCAATACCAAAAAACTAAATGGATTGAAGTATTTTTTATATGAAACATTTAAGACTACCAAAAGAAACAAATATCTTCTATACCAATATTATGCAATATCCATATTTTATGCATAAAAAAATTATTCAATAATCAATGTTTTATCCTCAAAATACATATATAATTATTAATACTATACAAAAATAGGAATTTATTTTTTGGGCCCAACACAAAAATGAAAAAGACAAATATAATATAAGAAGATTCAACACATGCAGTAAGTTATTGATCGACAAATTGCAGAAAAATATAAACTATATAATAATCAAGTTAAGTTACCTAAGACTATTAGAAGCTTTTTTTTAGAGACACTACTACAATGTTGTTGCAACTGTAGACGGTTGCTCTATGTTTATCTTACATCAGCAGTAGCCGTTTCACTCCATTGAGGAGAAGTGTTATACCCCCATTCTTCCAACCCGGGCCTATGTTAAGTTCTCGCGTGAGGCAGATATTACGGTAGGCCTCAGTGGCGTTCTCGGGGATAGGTGTTAGTAAGTTAAGTATGGATACACCACTTCTACTCACGAGAATTAAACGGTTATCATCTATATCACATATACAATAATAAAAAATTTTTCCCTCAACCAAAGGCTGTTTGGACGAATCGAGCGATCACGGATTGGGTCCTGTAAAGGGAAGTAGTATACCTTCACTCTATCGGCCTGTCCCGGGCTCAGACCTCGAGTAAGTCAATTACAGCGGTGGGCCTGTGTGGCGTTCTCGGGCTTGATGACAATATTATTTTATGACGCTTAATGAGTTTTTCAAAAAAATTATAAAATTTTTAAATATTTTTGAGATTTTAGTGTGTCCGCTCCTGAACACTTACATATATATATATATATGTGCGCTGCTGTGTTGCGCGCCAATACTAATTAATATAGATTCATTCGTTCAGAACACGCGACAGTGTATACTTCGTTTAATATATAATAAACTTTATTTTCTATAAGATCGTTTTTCATTTATTAATCCTATAATCTAAAAGGTTATGGGCACAGTAATCTTTAAAAAGTAAAAACACGTTTCTATTGTGCACTAAGTGAAATTAAGAAGAAAAGTAAAAAGACGAATTCGAAATGGCGAGCTCATCAAACTTTGAAGATGCGAAAAATCAAAAAGAGGGTAATGAAAAAGCTACAGCTGGTGAGTAAATAAAATACATTCATATCCCGGGAGTGTTAATAAATAGTAACAAAATTAATTAATAAACAAAAATGCTAAGAAAGAAAAATAAAGATTGAGGTTAAGACGTGAATTAATTTAACTCGGAAAAATTAGTAAAAATGAAATAATAACTAGTTAAAATCATAAATAATAACGTTAAAAATTAATCGATAATGCATAAAAAGTTAAAATAAGAAGAGTTTTTACAATAAATTCAGAAATGCAAAAAGCCGAAAACACGTGCTTGAGAACATGTGAGAGACAGGACTCAACAAGTCAGGTCTGACGTCACAAAAAAATGGCGTCATTCTCACACAATCAGAATTTACAAATAAAAATCTAAATTTAGAAATCAAATACAATAAATAAATAAAATAATAAATTTTGTTAAGATGAGAATAAATAATAAATATATAAGTAAAAGTTAATATTCATAAAAATCTTTTCATTGAAATTATCAAAACACGTGATGACATAAAATCTGCGCAGTACGTAAAATAAAAGAAATAAAATAGATGCGTTATACATGTACATATACACGTATACCTTGAGAATTTTCATGTCAAGGTCAGGTTCATTGAACCTAAACATAAACAAAACTAAATACAAATTAAGATGAGATAAAAGAAAATTAAATAGTATATACACAAAATAAATAATTATATAGATAATAAAATAAAATTACAAAATTTCAGATGAGAATATAATAGATACAGTTTGGAAAGAGTTGACAAAAATTTTCCAATTGGATGAATTTCACAAAAGTGAAACAGTTATATTGAGAATCGAAGATGAGACCTTCCACTTAATATTAAGTTCAGGAATAAAATATACTACCGGTAAGTTTAATTAAACACTTGACTTAAAGTCATTAAAAACATAATAAATAAAAAGAATATTATTTATATAATTAAATATAAAATTAAAAAATAATTTTTTTTTGGCCATTTATTTATTTATTTTGAAGGTGAATAAATGGGATTCTTTGTGTTCAAGTTTCCTACGAACTTACCTTTTTTTCGGGTCAATTATACTTGTGTTCAGTAAATTGATTTGAAATAATATCTCGGCAAATTGAACTAATTAAAATATTTTACAGAAAAACGTATGTTCAGTTCAATGCAATGGGAAAAATTGTATGAATGGTGCGAACAAAATTAATTGACGATCAACAACCCATAATGCCGAGAACACTTCCCAATACATCTGAATCTGATTCCACTACAGACAAGATGAGCGACGATCACGAAGAAATGGTTTTAGAAAGTGATCAAGATGAGTTAAAAGAAGATGAGATCAAAATTACAGATGAGACTAATACACAAATTCCAAAACAAAAAGATGAGAAAACAGATACAGGTGAGCGATGCGAGATAAGAAAGGGACGAGAAGATGAGCAAAAACAGAAAGATGCGTTGGCAGGAAATCAACAGAATCAACACAGATCACAATATTGGGAAGGTAACAAACCAAAAATTATAAATACCGAACAAAAACATTTCGACCTCTATTCTCTAGGGTTAAATCCAAAAAAATTTAGAAATGAAATTTTAAACGATAAATTAGTTTTAGAACGGCTGGACAGACAAGAAAATAAGATGTGTGAAATGTTGAAATCGATTACAAAATTATGTGAAATTTCAATTCAATCGATAAATCAACTGGCAGACACCACAAATCTAATGAAGAGTCAATTGATTGCATTTGAAGAAGAGCGCAAAAACAATAGAACAATGCAAAATTTGATTGAAGCAGTGCGAGAAGACTACGTCAGACAAGACTTCAGATTGGGAAAAATTGTTGACTCACTAACTGACATGCAAAGCAAAATAATTGATCAGCGTAACAAGATTCAAAAATTAACGATGAAAACAAAAATAAACAAGAAACAGTAAAACTAGAAATAATAAACAAAGGAACGGGAATAAAAAGAGATTATAAATTAACGAATAACATCAAATTTGAACATTTTTTTGATTATTTAACTTCAGAATTAAGAATGAACGATTTATTGCATATAATAGACGAGAAAATTCCGACAAACGTAACAGATGAGAAAATTTTAGACGAGCAAAAATTCAAAGTACGCGACATTTTAATTAACCATTTAGATTCGTCATATCATGGGAAAGTAATGCATTTACAAAATCCAATTCAAATACTAACCAAACTAAAAGAAATCAAAAGATGCGAAATAAATGTTACTCCTCACGCGGTTCGTAAACAATTATATAACATGAAGTATATAATTGGTAAAATATCAGCAGTAGAATTTTGTGAAAAATTTGAAGATGTTGTAAGAAGCTACGAAAATTCCCCAGGGGCCGTTCCACTATCGGATGAGGAAAAACGAGACGCATTTTTTAATGCAGTAATGGTCTCAGTTCCAACAGTGCAAACTATTGAATTTGTATCCAAAAATACAAAAGGAACAAGCACAAGTTATGATGAGTTAAAAATGCTTGTTATGCAGGACGAGGCGACGCGAAAACAAACAACAAATTCAGACGTGAAAGAAGTACGAGCTGCCAACTACGTAAAACATGATTCAGTTCGATGTTATGAGTGTCAAAGCAGTGGGCATTATGCATCAAACTGCCCAAACGTAGGAAAAGGCATTCTGTGCTTCAAGTGCAATCGATTCGGTGATCACATTGCCACTTCCTGTCCAAACGAGCCGTCCACTTCAAATGGTTCACGAGGAAGAGGAAATCAAAGGTATAAACAAAATTATCAAAATAGTAACCCCAATTCCCAAAAACCAAATTATAAAAGACGCGCAATTGATCCACCCAATTTTACCCCAAAGAGAGGTCGTTTTAATAACTATAAGGGAAGAGGTAGAGGTTATAGAAATGGGTATCAGAATGTTAACAATAAGAATAAATATTATAAACAAAACACTCAAAATAAACAACAAAAAGGGAAGGATGAAACAGAAAAACCACAAGAAACAAAAGAGAAAAAGGGTGAGTACAAAATCTTTGGTTTTAATAATTTTTATAATAATTCAAATGATGAAAATTTTGAATTATTAAATTCAGAATCATTTACAAAATTTATTGCGGATTCAGGCGCGACCGAACACCTATCAAATTCAAAATTAATATTTAAAGAATTAGACGAGTTCAATTATGGCGTGATCAAATGTGCGAATAAAAATAGCTCCGCAGATTTACAAACTCAAGGTGTAGGTAAAGTTGATATCAAATTAGAAAATGGAAAAATTTTTACAGTAGATAAAATTATTTTCGCAGAATCGTTAAAAGAAAACTTATTATGAATAAGAAAATTTGCAGACATGGGATTAGGTATCTACTTAGATAAAAAGAAAATTGATATTTTTGATCCAATATCAAAGGAATTGTTCATAACGGGAATTTATAACAAACCATATTGGATTATAGAATTAAAAATTCACAATGACAAATTTAATGATGAAAACTATTTAACAATAAATAAAAAACAAATTTTTGCAAATTTAACTGAAAATGAAAATTTAGTACGAAAATATATAACTAGAAGCGTTACAAATAAAGAAAAGGAAAAAGAAAAATTAAACACAAACGATAAGACACACAAACAAAACGAAAATCACGAACAAAAACAAGACGAGATAATTGATATTAACATTAAAATCGATGAAAAAGACGCGACAATAAAATCAAACTTAGATGCGACAAATAATGAAAAATTAATTGAAAATAAAAATAAAGTACCGTATGAACAATCCAATTTTGATATCACAGTATGGGATCGAAAAATTTCATAATACAGATGAGTTACCCTATGTAGATTTAGCAGATGAGGAAATTTATTTAATAGACAAAGAAGGAATATCAAAAACAGGCATACCTAAAGAAAACAAAGCAATGATATGGCACGTCAGATTTGGACATGCGTCGACTGCGTATTTAAAAGCACTTCAATTTAAATATCCAGAAAACAAAGAATTAAACGAAATTGATTTTGACGAGTCATTAAAAGATTGCGAAATTTGTTTAATTTCAAAATTCAATAAATTACCCTTCAAAACAACTCGCGCTCGTGCAACAAAACCGTTACAAATAGTTCATTCAGATGTGATGGGTCCCATTACCCCAATTTCGCATCCAAAAGGATACAGATATATATCGGTATTTATAGACGATTTCTCAAGATTCGCAATGGCATATCCCATGAAAGCAAAAAGCGAGACTGGACATTGTTTCGAAATGTTCATAAGAAGCGGGAAAAATTTAATAGGTTACGATGCGAAAGTATGTTACTTAAGAACGGATCAGGGAACAGAATTTACAGGGGGTTATACGATCGAATTTTTAAAGAGACTAGGCGCGGAACTTCAATTAGCTAGCCCAGATACACCACAACATAATGGCGTATCAGAACGTTTTAATCAAACAATACAGAAAAAGGTGAGATGTTACATTTATGACGCGATGATACCAGAAAATCTGTGGGACTTAGCTTTAACTGCGGCGGTTTACGCATACAATCGTACTCCACACAAATCAAACGATATGATTACCCCTTTAGTAAGGTTTGCTCCTGATCACAATTTCGATATAAACCAATTAAAAAGATTCGGATGCGTAGCTTACATTAAAGTTCAAAGAAAAACAGGTCCAAAATTTAGAGCGATGGGAAGACGTGTAATTTTAATAGGATATACTCCTACTGGATATTTATTTCTCAGACCAGAAGACGGAAAATATTAAGAAAGTCGAGACGTTCGATTCAATGAAAAATTAGCTTATGGCGACAAGTACAAGAAAAATAGTATTAAAGATTTCCCTCAATTACAAGACGAGACAAACAAAGACGAGTATTTCACGAAATTTGATAAAGACGAGAACAAACAAGACGAACATTCAAAACCGGAGGGAGAAATCAAAAGAAAACGAGGAAGACCTCAGAAAAATAAAATCGCAATTGAAACTGAAAAAGTAATTAATAAAACCACAAATTTACAAGACAAAAATCAATCAACAGATTTGACTAAAGACGAGACAAATTTAATTACTGACGAAGAAACACATGCTTTATTAGCAGAAATTAATTCAGATCCTAGCAATTTTAAAGATGCGATGCAAATGACAAACAAAAAGGATTGGAAAGATGCCATAAAAGAAGAATTAAATTCAATGGAAAAAATGAAAGTATGGAAAATAGTAGATAGGCCAACTAAGATGAGAGATTGTCAAAAAGCAACGATTATTGACTCAAAATGGATTTTTAAACGAAAAATTGATACAAACGGAAAAACTAAATTTAAGGCGCGATTAGTAATTCGAGGATTTAAAGACCCGAACAATTATGAATTTAGAGACACATATGCTCCTGTTTCGAGATTGCCTTTAGTCAGAGCAGTTTTGGCAATAATAAATAAACATAATCTAGAAATGAGCCAACTAGACGTAAAAACAGCCTTTTTAAATGGTACGTTAGAAGAGGAAATTTATATGGAAATTCCTGAAGGTGCGAATTTTTCAGAAAAAGAGAGAAAAGAAAAAGTTTGTAAATTAGAGAGAGCAATGTATGGACTTCGAATAAGCTCAAAACGCTGGAATGGCAAATTTACGAAAGCTGTGTTAAAGATGGGTTTGAAAAACACAAATTTAGAACCATGTCTATTCATTTGGCGCGAAGGCGAGAAATTTTTAATTTTATTAGTTTACGTTGATGACATCATTTTGTCGAGTAATGATAAAAATAAGATGAGTGAAGTAGAAAACAATTTAAGCAAAGAATTCGAAATGAATATATTGGGTGAACCAAAAGAATTTCTCGGAATCCAAATCAAGAGAAACAGAAAAGAAAAAGTTATTGAATTACATCAAGAAAAGTTCATTAACAAAATATTAGCGAAATTTGGATTTACAGAATCACACTCTCAAAGGACTCCAATGAACACCTCACAAGTAACGAATCGAAACAGAAAGATGCGAGAATCAGAAAACGACAAAGATTTATTAAATCAAACCGAAAACGAGAAAAATGTTCCATACCGTGAAGTCGTAGGAAGTTTATTATATTTGGCAAGTGCGACGAGACCCGATATAACATACGCAGTTAACATTTTAAGTCGACATCAAATCAACCCAACCCAAGAGGATTGGACAATGGCTAAACGAGTATTCAGATATCTTAAAGGCACGAAATCATTAAAATTAAGATATACAGACTAATCATATTCAAGCTTTTCAGACGCGAGCTTTGCAGATTGTAAGAACTCTCTTACAACCAGTGGATTTTTAATTAAAATGTATGGAGACACAATAGCTTGGAAAACACATAAACAGTCTTATGTAGCATTATCCACATGCCAAGCTGAATACGTTGCAATGAGCGAGACAAGTCAAGAGCTTTTATCATTATATAATTCGTTAAAAACAATTTTAATCGAATCGTTTACTCCAATGACTTTATGGTGCGACAATAAAGCTGCGGGTTTAGGCGCGGAAACAAGCGGCGGAAATAAACTGCGACACATCATAGAAATAAAAGAACATCATATAAAGGAATGTGTTAAAGAAAATTTAATTAAAATTAAATGGATTAAATCCAAAGTCCAATTGGCAGATATATTTACAAAATCCTTGTTATTTGACCTGCACAAAAATCTGGTTGATAAAATTATGAATAATTAAAATTAATATTGTTTTTCTTTTACAGGAAATGACTAAGAAAATTATCAATTAAAAGACGAGTCAGGATGCGAACAGGAGGGAGTTTTGAGATTTTAGTGTGTCCGCTCCTGAACACTTACATATATATATATATATATGTGCGCTGCTGTGTTGCGCGCCAATACTAATTAATATAGATTCATTCGTTCAGAACACGCGACAGTGTATACTTTGTTTAATACATAATAAACTTTATTTTCTATAAGATCGTTTTTCATTTATTAATCCTATAATCTAAAAAATATAAACATTGTTTAATTTATTTTGACATATTCGTTTTCCTCAGAAGGTCACGATTACGAGCATATATTGCTCCAATAATAATAAATGTTAATATTCAAAAGTTTTATAATTTTAGTTCAATTCAATAAACCTACATGATGTGTTGTAAATGCACCAAAAATTTTCTTCTTGCTTTTTATTCTCCAGTACATATAACCACATGGTGATTGTTCGAACCGGGCTGGTAAAGTGGGGGACCCAACTTCACCTTTCAGGACAGTCATAAAAGTCATCGACCATCTTACGAACCCTCAACCGAAAGCTGATTGGACAAAACAAACTTCAGGTAGAAACCTTCGAGAACCCTAATTATCAAAGTAAAGATATATATGTATATATAATCTAATAATAATGAGAAAATTCAAGTACTAAGAAAATGTGAATGAATGAAGGAATGAATACAAAGATTATTATTCTATAATAATGCTTAAACTTAAAACTTGCCTAAACAAAGTGTTCATTTCATGATCATTTAGCTTCCTTATCATGATACATTTATATTCAAGATTTAAAGAAGGATTACAACTAATAAAATAGTAATTAAGTTTATAAATATTGGTTAAATGTAAACTTTATATACATTAATCGATTATTTTTCATGACAGGAAGATAATTTTGACAAGAATTAATTAAAATCGCGATATAAGAAAAAGTTATTTCAAAAAATACAAAAAACATTTTTCTCTATTGACGTATTGATGGATTTTTTGTAAAAAACTATTTCAAATTTAACGAGTTTTAAGCCTTGTCTGATCGTTGTCAAAAAATTTTCAAAATGTTGAATTTTTAAATAATGTCTTCGGTTTTTTTATACCACGTACATTTATGTATTTTGGTGCGCTGATGACAAAACTTATAGTGATTTGATTTTGATGGTGAAAACCACAAAAACAATCCTAAAGTTTTTGGTTTTTTTCGTTTATTGGGTAAGTTAGGTATGCAAATTAAAAAAAAATTTAGGCAAAAGTTGTAGATCTCATTGTAGTACGTACATATATGGTCAAATCTCATGAGCTGGGTTTTTTTGTTTAAAAAAAAATTATTTCCGATTTAGTCGCAAACTTTTTTTTACCATAAATTATTATTTTTCGACCAAATATAAGTAAATTTTATCCCGCGTAATTCATATTTCTTAATAGCTACTCGATTTAAACCATATTTTTCATTTTTGTGGTTATGAGTGCAGGTAAAACGTATTTTTAAGAGAAAATGTTTTCAAACAAAGTTCCTAACTCCATTTTCCTTATCTTAAACGTAAAAACATGTTCACAATTAAAATAGAATTTTATTTTAAGGAGGAAAATGAGTTTTATTTTAAGATGCACACTAATTTCCATTTAAATTAAAACTATCTTGATTTTTAAGACTGATTAAACTTACGAGTAATCTTTATAGAAGATTTTATATTTACTGTGATGATATCCTTATTGATATCAATCGTTTTATACTCAGAAAAGCTACTCCAAGAAAGAAATCATCTCTGTGGCGAAAGAAGGACGAAAATCGTAATTGGAAAAAATATCGAAATTAACAATTTCATATAAATTTCAAAATTTTTATAAGTACCTGACAAGATGTAAATTATAATTATAATAATAATAAAACTTCATGGATTTGATATAATTTTTCTAAATAGGGGTAGATATCACCCCATCGGTGATTTTGTAGATAATTCATTTTTAAATAATACTTTCTTAAGACCAAACACATGTACATATGGGGAAATCCACGGAACCGTACGATTTCATGTTACTCCTGGTTTAAATTATTTTAATCACATTATATAACTTTTTCTTGGCATCAATATCTTTTTCATAATATATTTATTGGAAAAAGCTAATAAAATCATAGTTTTCATAATGCTCTTGTGAAATAAAAAATCATTTAAGAGCTTAAAAAGTCAAGTTCGACTTGTTATTGTGGTAACTTTATCGACTTTCATGAGAATATTTTTTTCAGCGTAAGAGGAAATCATCTAAAACTCACGATGAATGAAACTTTTGATAATATATTACACACTGAAGAAAACATCTGCCCTTAATTAAATCCAAATGGCAACAATTCAAAAAGTGTTACTCACATTTTTCAATAACTGGAAGTTATAGAGATTTTTTCATTTTGTGCTTTTAGCGGTAAAGCAATTCGAATTTTTTTTTAACGAGTTTATTGCTGATGAAAAAACGAATAAATTAAGACCTAATTAAACCGCGTGCTTTCAAAAATAAAGATAATATAATAATAATTATGCCAATACCTTCAAACATGAATCACTTTAAATTTATACATTTTTTATTGCACACTCACAGCTTGAAAGATAATAGGTAAATTATTGAAAACTTTAGTAGTTTTCGTTTGTTTTTCATTGTGAAATATGAATTTTTGACAAATAAAATTTTCGAAAAGTTTTTTAATTATAATTCTTTCAGCATTAAAGAAAAATGGTTAACTCAAAAAATTATAGTTCCTGAATATATTTCTAACATATGGATCCATAAATAAAATGTGTGCTCGCAGTTTAAAAATTTTCATATTTGTGTCATTAAATCGTACGGTTCCGTAGATTTGCCCATATATATAAAAGCAACAAATTTTCTATTTTTTTGATATTTTAGGGCAATTTACTTATCTCTTTCATTTTCGAAAATTTACGAATACTTTACAACCCTTTAAAAAACACCCCCTTACATTTGCCTAAACCTACATTCATTAAAATTCCACCCGGGATTTCTTCAAGGGCACTTTAAACAGACTAATGAACCAATTTTCTCGTGAAAAATTGTTCAATATCAACCTTAATGTTAATTTTAGGGGTGAGCATTTTTCACACATATTTATTTATACTAAAACAACAAATTACAAAAGGATATGTAATTTTTTTTACGTATAATTTGTTCTGCTCGTCGAAAAACCATTTTTTGGGAACGAGTTACGCACTCGTTGCGCGTTTTCCCAGAACGATTACATAGAAATGTTAACCCTTTCAGTCAAGCAATTCAGATAATAACTAAAACATTTAAAATGCTATTGTATATATGGTTTTTGGAGTCGCTGATTACAAATATGAAGTCAGATTTGCAAAATTTTAAAAATTCAATTGGCCTGAAACTTGTTACTCGGGGTTTTCGGGGTCGCTGATTACGAATCTGATGTCAGTTTTTAAAAATTCAATATGGCGGATGAAAAATTAAAAATTCATCGAATTCGCCTCAAAAAAATCTATTTAGTGGGATAATTAAAATTATGTAGGAGTCATGCAATTTAAACAATATTATTGTAGCAAAGTAATGTAATATAGGGGCAAGAAACCTAGCTAAGAATACAATAGTCGAAGTAATTTTGAAACTTTAATATTTAAATTTATTGTAGTCTACATAATGATGAGATAGTATACATTCAATTCAAAGCAACATCAGTGTAAATTAGTGTATCTTGCATTTGATGCAGCGTTCGTTACAACGTGTGCATCTAATTCATTGCAACTGATGTTCGTTTGTTTTTTATTTTTATGTTGTTTCTTGAGATACGTGTAGTTCGTAACAACATATTGTTCGTTGATGTTCTTTTGTTTTTGATTTGAATGTTGTTTTTTGAGATATGTGTGGTTCGTTACAACATACTGTCATTTGATGACACGCAATTTTCAGGAGAATGTGGTCCAAAGCTTCCAGATAACGTCACATCTCCTTCAGAAATTTTTCTTTGCTTATTTTAAAATTTATTAATTGAGAAAATTGTGGAACAAACCAACTTATATTGCAGCCAAACTCTACAATTATTTGAACCAACTACAAGAAAGGAGATTTTACAATTCTTAGCTATCAACATTATGATGGGAATCAAAAAGTTGCCTTCTATTCGGGATTATTGGTCGTCGAATCTTCAGTTGCGTGATTCTTATATAAGTTCAGTTATGCCGCTGAATAGGTTTTTCTTCCTCTTATCGAGAAAGCACTTGAATGACAATAATTGTATGCCTAAAAAAGCGGAACCTAATTATGACAAGCTATACAAAATTGCACCTATGATAAATCAACTTTCAGAGAACTTTTTGAAGTTTTATAATCCCTCAAAAGAACAGGCTGTGGATGAAAGTATGATTAAATTCAACGGAAGAAGTACGCTCAAACAGTATCTTCCTCAAAAGCCTATAAAACGTGGCTACAAAGTTTGGGTAAGAGCGGATAAAGAAGGCTATGTTTGTCAATTTCAGATATATACAGGTAAAATAGATGGAAGGACAGAGAAATTATTAGGTGAAAGAGTTGTTCGAGATTTATCGAGTGTTTTGGCTTTCAAATTTTATCATTTATATTTCGATAACTACTTTACAAGCGTAAATCTATTGATTTCTCTAAAACAAGATGGCATTTTAGCTTGTGGTACTGTAAAGAAGTAACCGAAAGTTTTTACCGAAAAAGCAAAAGGCTGATAAAAGTATAAGAAAGGGAGAAAGTGAATATCGGTCATCTTTCAAAGGCATAGGCTGGGTAAAATGGTTCGATAATGAGCCTGTGCAGTTTTTGTCAAATTTTCATGATCTCTCTGACATTGTGAAGTCAAAAGAAAACAAAAAGATGGATCCATTATTCAAAGAACTGTTCCACGAATGGCACACGATTATAATTGTTTCATGGGGTGCATATAGATAAGGCAGATATGCTCAAGTCTGTGTATGAGCGAAGCAGAAAAAGTAAAAAATGGTGGCATAGAATTTTTTGGAATTTTCTGGACGTTACGATTGTAAATTGATTTGTCATTTATAAGCAGCTGAACCCTGAATCTCAAATGACCCTGAAAGATTTCAGATTACAACTTGTCGATCAGTTCATTAGATATTGTAGTCCAAAAAAACGGGGTAGAAAACAAATGGCAATGTCTACGTCTAATTACAAGTCTCAAATGAGAACAGATTTTCTCAAGTACCTCATATTCCGATTGTTCTTCAGTCCCCAAGACGTTGCGCGTATTGTAGCACCAACAATCATCCATGCCGACCATCTTTCTTTTGTTCAATATGTGAAGTTGCCTTATGCATAAAGAATTAGATTTAATGCGAGTTACATCAGGATTTTCTCTATTTCTTCGAGTTCAGTGAAGAAATATGTTGTTTAAATATCTAATTTTGCCTAACAAGACCATTTTTTAATTTTCACACTCGTGAGTAGTATTAACAAATATAAATTAAATGTGAATTGACAATTTCGAGGTTTTTTGCGGCACCGATATCGCAAGTACGCAATTCGTAACCAGCTCGTGAGATTTCCCCATATATATAATATAATATAATATAATATAATATAATATAATATAATATAATATAATATAATATAATATAATATAATATAATATAATATAATATAATATAATATAATATAATATAATATAATATAATATAATATAATATAATATAATATAATATAATATAATATAATATAATATAATATAATATCCCAGATAGCACGCAAGTTTGCTACAAACTTGAAATGTCTGATTTGTGGCAATCTTGCCATGCAAGCTTGCTGCAAGTTTGCCACAAGTTTTCACCGCAAACTTGCAGCAAGTTTGTTGTAAGTTTGCACTACGAGCTTGCTGAAAGTTTGCACGGCAAGATTAACGCAAGATTACCCGGCAAGTTTGCTGCAAGATTGATGCAAGGTTGCAAAATTTTTTGCCATATATATTTAAAAATCTGCTTTTTAAACCTTTTTTTAAATTTAAACCAAAAAATTCATTTTAAAAATATTTTTTTTTATAATTCAATTTTATCAAATTTTTTTATCCTATTTAATTAAACCATTCGAAAATAAATATATTTTTATGCAAAATAATATAAAATTTAAATTTTTTTCGTGGCTGATTATGAAAGGAATTTCAAACATTAAAATAATCAAAAATTAACATAAAATACGTAGAAAATATTTTTAAATTTATTTCAACTCGAAGACAGACATTTCTTTTTTTTAAGCTACTTATTGCTTTTTTTTAACAAATATTTAATAGATTATTAAAAAATTAAACTTTTATTGCTTATAAAAAACTATAATCTTTGGTAGACTTTTCTTAATGTTAAAACTTTTGTCCGGCGGAAGAGTCCAATGATGAAATTCGCTGCTCTTAATTCTGCCAAACCTTTTAACCTAATAAAAATAAAACAATTTTATTTTCTTTATTTATATACAATTAAATAGTGAATTTTTTAAATAAAGAGAAAATACTTCATAATATTTGTACAAAAGATGACACAAAGAAAAGTCTTTTTAAAAATTTTCTTTGTTTGTTTTATAATAATGTTAAAAAAACGAACAACTGTAGGTCAAACATGACACGATAAGAAATGTTTTTAAAAAAATAAAATCATTTACAAAATGATTTAACAGAATCGAATTTCCTAAAATTTATTATAATAGAAAGACATTTTCTTAAAAGAAGAAAAATTTCCAAAAATTTATTATATTAGGAAGACATTTTCTCAAAAGAAGAATTTCCTAAAATTTATTATAAGAGGAAGACATTTTCTTAAAAGAAGAAATTTTAATACGAAAATAAAAATATATTTTAAAAATACAGGAAATCATAATGAATATTAAAAAATACGTTTTCGAATTCAATAAATTATTAAATTAATTATCATCAAACATTAAAAATCTTTTAAATTATTAAAAATACTTAGAATCATATTACGTTAAAATTTTTTATTAATTACTAAAAAAAACTATAAGAAAGTGAGAAAATTAACGAAAAAAATTAGGAATAAATTTTGAAAATGACAAATAAAAATAACCAAAATAAGAATATTAAAAATTGATTCGAGAATAAATTAAAGCCTTTTTAGAACCATAATTATTAGAAATGATTTAAATATTATTAGTTCAAAATTTTTGAAGAAAAAATTGAAATTTCTCTAAAAGATAATTTTTAGAGAATTAATTGTTTTATAATATTTAATTCTTACGTTATTTATCTACTCTAATATTAGTGAGTGCCTTAGCGGAATCAAAATTACGTCTTCATTCGTTGGAATTCGCCATACTTTGGATTGCAAATTTCTGAGCGGGGTTGAGAATTCTGATCTTCTTGAAGCTGTTACCATATATATGTTAATATTCCTTGAATCCGGATTGTCGTAGAAGCTGTTGATTTTTATAAATGGCTTCACAATTAAGATGATATCATTGGTTTCAGATGTTACAATATTTTTTACCTTGCAGAAAGTACCATCTTTTAGAAGGATACAACTGTCCTTAGGCGTTGTACAGTTAATTGTAAAGTCTTGGTGTTTTAATACTTTATACTGCTTTGTAATGTTTCCACAATTTCTAGTTAATGGTCCACTATTGTGTGAATTTGATAAAGAGTAAGGTTTTTCCAATTGCGGCTGCATAATGCTTTCACGTTCGGAATAACGACGAGCAATTTGTTCCAGAGGCTTATAGTCCTTCCTTATCATTATTTTAATAGATGACATCTCGTTCTCAAATTTGAAGGCACTAAATTCATCAAGAGCTCCATACTCTTTTACATCATCGCAAATGTGCAACAGATTGTGTAAGTTGTGGGAAACAAACTGCTTACCATAAATCTGTTGAATGCCAAGAACAAATTTTTTTAACATTTTGTGACATTTATTTATATTTTCTGGGACCTGAACAAGGCTTTTATTTACGAGAATCGACGTAGCAGTATGCAGTAATAAGAAATTTTCATAAATTTTTTCATTTACAATATTTTTTAAGGCAACTGGTCCTGTGTATAAAAGAAATGTTCTGAATTCTGTGGCCTTCCAATGAGCAAATTCTAGAAGTGAACGAGGTTTCCTGTTAAATTCTATTGGTGTACTGTTTTTTAAAATCAGCAGAGTTTTTGAAATTTTGGTGATATGTGATGCTTCTAATTTTGGACCCATTACCCAAAGACGAATAAGTTTTTTCATTACACCTAGTAAGATGAGGTGCATATAATCAAGGGGGATAGATGTTATGCAACCAAATTTTGGAATTTCCTTTAGAATGGTTTCCTTTTTGGAGTCGTATTCTTTATATGCATTATCAGCAAATCCTTTATTGGTTTTCATGCGAAAAGGTCCAATTCCGGGGAAGCAAACTGTTCCTCTACGTTTTTTTCCATTTCGTTTATTTTTTCGATTGATGTATTCTCCCTTGATAAGGCATTTTGTACAGCTATTGTACCCAGTGTGTCCTTTCAGATACAAAATAAAAGATTTTGCAGGAGCATCACAAATTATAGCAGAATAAGAAATTGAAATCTTATTTTCCCCAAAGCCATTTTTAATTAAACCAATTAATTCTTCAACAAATTCTTGCATAAACTCATTAGCATCAGTTGGTTTCTTTTTGCCATTAAATACTGCAACTAGATAAACTTTTTTTGTATTCCGTTCAGAACATGAAATTATCCACAGACTTTCAGTGCCAGAACGAGAGATTGACAGACCATCGATATTGAACGTTAAATTCAGTTCTTTTACTTCTTTGTTATCAGTGGAATAATCGCGAAGGATAGCTTTTACTGCTCGTTCCAAACCAAAGTAATAGTTTTCTCCTCCACCTAGGTTAGAAATTGTAATTTTCTTCATTGTTCCCATTAACGTCCTAGCATCCTATGGTAAATGGAATGGCAAAAATGGTTTTAGTATTAAAAGTAAAGCTGTTAAAGCTACTAAACTAATATGAAATTTTAGAGCCCATTGATGCAATGAATTTTTTAGTAGATTTTCTTGTTGCTTGTTCTCTTCATTGCCCTGCATATCATCTTCTTCATTTACATTCAGCTCGGAAGATTCATCAGCCTCAGAATCAATTGAAAATGAATCATCAGAAAAACAGTCGTCCATATAGTCGTCATCAAATATCGAACTTCCGCAGCTCTCATCAAAATCTAATGTCTGATGGGCGTCCTGAGGCATGACATCCTCAGACGTGACCTCTTCCCTATTGAAAATCAAGTTATAAGCCAAAATTTTTGAAGTTCTGTCATTTTTATCTTTATTATTCTTAATGACGCAAAAAGTTACTTTATAAGCTACAAAATACAGAGGAGAAGCGTCATTAATTAAACAAGTAGGGTGTCCTTTATATTAGACATAGATGTTCATTTCATGAACATTTTGCTTCCTCGTTAAGGAACATACTATATATATACATACAATTAAATATAAATACAATTATACTATATACAAACTGAAATTTTGCTAAAAAAATTTTTTTTAATGAAAACAAATTTTTTGAAAAAATGCTATATAATTTTTTTTTGATATTTTAAAAAATCCTTGTGTCTATTTTGAAATATTAATATGCCTACCAAATTTTACTTGAATTCATCAAAAGCTATTAAAGTTATCCTGTTCACAAGAAAACGGAATCCACGTACATACACATATACATCTCTGTCCGAAATAAAAAAATTTTAAGAGGTTTTTAATTATAAAAAATAAAATATTTATTTTTAAGAGTAAAGAATTTGAATGAAAGTTTAAAGAACAAAATTTTTGTAGCATTTTTTGAAATTTTGTTAATTTTTCAGTACTTTAGAAAAATTTTCTAACTTCACCCTGATTTTCCTGACAATTTCACACTACCTGACTTTTCCCTCAATTTTTCTATCAGTGGCAACCCTATTCTTTAAAGACGTAAAAATAAAAAAAATTATTAAAATTATTACTAAAAAAAACGTTGCCTCAAATGATAAAATCTTTAAATTTAGTAAAAATCATATTTTGTTACTCGTAGCCTGCGATAGAATTTGTAAAATTAAAAATCCAACAAACATACATAACTTTAAAAAATTGTTACATTAAAAACCTCGGCTTTATTTCAAGACAGAAAAACAGACGCCTAATAAAATTACTATAATCAGGGATGCAATGATTTAAATTAAAAACTTTATTTAATTAAATTTTTTAAAATATTTCTTTACAAATATAAAAATAAGATTTTGTAGATTTAAATTAACGAAATACATGAAATTTAAATCCTCTTGAGGTTTATTTTACAAAAGCTGAATCTGAAATTTAACAGGTGCTGCTGGTTTCACCAAAAAATTGTTTTAAATTTAGCACGTGTAAAAGTGCTAATAATCAGTTACACGATAATTTCAGAAATTTAAAAAAGACTATCTTAAAAATATCGCATCTTAAAATATAGCACATTTTATGTCTTAAAATTAAATTCTCTTTTTACTTTGTAAATATCAGTATTCTGTAACAGTTTCTTAAAGTTTTTAAAACATAGATTTTTATTATAAATTTAAAATTTATGTATGAAATTTTTTTTAAAGTAAAAACGATATAATACATTACAAAAGTGAAATTAATTTGAGAAGCAATTTTTCAAAAACTGATAAATCCATTAAAAAATTAAGTACCTTATGAATTAATCTGTCACTGTTGAATTTAAGAAAAAAATTTTATCAAAAAATTTTCAATTTTAAAAACATTTGGGCCTATTTATATTATATTATCCCGTTTGGGATAATTTTAATTTTTAATTTTTTTATTAGAAAAAATTAACAGAAGCTTTAAATACCCTTCTTATAATAAAATTTAATTACAATCATAACGTCTTAAATACAAAAAGCATTGATATATAAATAATGTACTACAATTTTTTACATTAAAGTTAACTATAGTGGTTGTTTGAGAAATATCATTTATGTTTAAATTTTCCAAAATGACAAAATATAGATTTATCAGCTGTTGAAAAATTGTTCTTCATTTTAACTCTCGTTTTATGACTACTTTATTATAAGACCGTTGTCAACCAGGGTGTCTAGCACTTTTCCAAAATAAAATTCCAGGACTTTTTCAGGTTTTCCAAGATCAAAAATATTTTTTTCCAGGTATATTTTTGTACATATTAATCAGGGTGGTGAGTTGACCAGGAAACCGAGAAATGACTGGGATTTTGAAAATTGACCGGGAAAACCGAGAAATGACCGGGAAGTTTTGAATTTCTCGAAAACGACCGGGAAATTCATCATTAAATCGGAAATTTCTTGAATATTTATTAAATTTGTTAAAAAAAATATTTAATACAGATTTCAAAGATTTATGGATAAAAATGTTACTGGGAAATAAAAAAAAATTACCCGTGAATTTTAAATCATAAAAAAACTCGCCACCTTGTCAATGAAAAAATACATTAATTGTACAAAATTGTACAAAATACAAAATCCTAAATGAAAACGTCTTATTCAAAAAAGTGTCATTTTGAATAAGCATATTTTCTATTTGTTTTCGTTGTGTTTCGCGTTTTCTATTTGCACTCGTGAATAAGACGTTTTCATTTAGAAACCATCGAAAATAATATTAAAGAGTTAATTTTAATTCTGCAACTAATACCCCTTTTCAAATTTACTTAAAAAAATAATATTTCAAAATAATAATAATTTTTGAATGTCTATGAAAGTGTATTTTTCAAATAGTCAATGAGACAAAAAAATTTCACATTAATGTCAAAAAATAATATTTAAAAATAAATACTACTTTAAAAAAAAAATTAGTTTATATTTATTAAGAAAAGATTTATTTTTATGTTTTCAAATCACGTATAAGTGGTATTTTTTTATTAAAAATATTAAGTAAATTTTTGAAAATTTGACTGATTCAAATTAAGAAAGTAGTTTATAGTTACATTTGTAGTGTGAAAATATAAAAAATTTAACTTCCAAATGTGAAATTCTTCTTTTTCTATGATTTTAAGCTTTAAAAACTTTTCTCAAAAAAAATTAAATCATTTTCAACTTTTGAAATTCATAGATTGATGATGAATAATGCTTATAAGTAAATTTGCAATTGTCTATTTTTTATGACAAACTGTCAATTTGAAAAATAATTTTTATGAAATTACTGTTTTAAAAAAATCCTTATTAAATACACTACCGTCGGAAATTGTCGGTACGATTGATGTGCGCGGGATGAAATGTTGATGTCGCACCTAAATTAAGATATTTTAAGTTTGAGAAAAGCTAGAGACTTGAAACTTAGATCACCTGAAAGCTGATAAAATTCTGCTTCTGAATATATACCTAGAATTTTTTTTCGACTTTCTGGAGCGATTATAACACTGGAAAGATTTCGAAAAAAAAACGTCTAATTTTCCCAATTTCGTACCCAGTTTTTGATTCCCTGCATAATCTAGGAAAATGTAAGGAAAAATTTGTAACTCCTACAACATAATCTTTAAGATCTTAGCTTTAAAAGTAATTTTTAAGACTTAAAAAATATTGTTTCGTTTTTGAGATAAGTTGAAAAATGTCAGAGCATGTTTTTTACACAACTCAGCGTCAAAGATTAGTTCTTGCATCCCCGCTGCTTTGCCCGTTTCTCGCGCCAGGGCCGAATATGCGTGCGGGCCCCTGCTTGAAACCCGTCTTGTATTTTTTTACATTTACAGTTATTGATTATTATAAATGTTATAAATATTTTATTATTATTAATATTTATATTAATAATTTAGTGTACATAAGACAATACAAATGCAAAAGATTAACCATACACTGTTCATATTATTGTTTCCATAATTTTTACTAAAATAATTAGTACTACAAATTAAATTTTTCAAAATTAATTACAAATTTTAAACAAAAAATTTTAAAGTTCTGAAAAAGAAGAACATTTTTCCAATTTGGTAAATTTTAAGTACAATATTAAAAAGTATTTGTTAAACTTTTAATTAACTAATAATAATAACATTTTTTAAATAAATTAATTAATATTCTAATAATCAATAACTGTAAATGTGAGAAAATACAAGACGGGTTTCAAGCAGGGGCCCGCACGCATATTCGGCCCTGGCGCAAGGAACGGGCGAAGCAGCGGGGATGCAAGAACTAATCTTTGACGCTGAGTTGTGTAAAAAACATGCTCTGACATTTTTCAACTTATCTCAAAAACGAAACAATATTTTTTAAGTCTTAAAAATTACTTTTAAAGCTAAGATCTTAAAGATTATGTTGTAGGAGTTACAAATTTTTCCTTGCATTTTCCTAGATTATGCAGGGAATCAAAAATTGGGTACGAAATTGGGAAAATTAGACGTTTTTTTTCGAAATCTTTCCAGTGTTATAATCGCTCCAGAAAGTCGAAAAAAAATTCTAGGTATATATTCAGAAGCAGAATTTTATCAGCTTTCAGGTGATCTAAGTTTCAATTCTCTAGCTTTTCTCAAACTTAAAATATCTTAATTTAGGTGCGACATCAACATTTCATCCCGCGCACGTCAATCGTACCGACAATTTCCGACGGTAGTGTAAGTTATCTAAAAGTATATAAAAATATCTTTTATAAGTATCACCTTTTTTGAAAATTAGGTCAAAATGTCATGTAAGAGATCATAATAAATTGATCTTAAAATTAAATTATTTACAAAAAATTATTAATACATACAAATGCAAATAAAAAAGTTTTAATCTTTAACTTGCAAATACAATGTAAGCACATTTTTTGTAACTTTTTGCTTTTGTATTTTGAAATTATTGAAAACCTAAGAAATTCCAGGATCTAATGAAAAATTCAAGAACTTTTCCAGGTTTTCCAGGTATAAAAGAAATTCAAGAACATTTCCAGGTTTTCAAGGAATTCCAGGTCGCTAGACACCCTGAGTTGAGCTAAAATTTAATACTTTTTAAATAAAAATAGAAATATTGTTTGATGCCTTTACTATTGATTTTATCGTTTCCAATATTAAAAATCGGACAAGTGCGAGTTACACTCGCACTGAAATCGAGGGTTCCGTACTCGAAGCGAACTTATTTGGTATAAAAACAAATGTTTAAAAAATATGTGTTGTATGACAACTAATATAAGTGATACAAAAAGGAACAATTTTGTAAAATTCAAGAAAATTGTTCCTCTTCGTATCACTTATATTAGTTGTCATACAACACATATTTTTTAAACATTTGTTTTTATACCAAATAAGTTCGCTTCGAGTACGGAACCCTCGATTTCAGTGCGAGTGTAACTCGCACTTGTCCGATTTTATTTTTTAAAAAATATTTTACTAAAAAAATATAAGAAACATAATTTTATTTCAACTCGCAATATTTTTATTGTATTTACATTTTAAAAATATATTGAATATTAAATTTTATCTTTCTAAGTCAAAAAGAGATAAAACTTAAGATATTGATATAAGGCCAGTAGCTGCTTGTCAAGGAAAAATCGAAAGTTATCTAAAAAATAAAATTTGTTTATTAATTCCAGAAAAATCAACTCCAATCATCCTCGCTATATTTTTTTTTGTAATCTACACGTAAAAATACGTCAAAATATATAAATTTGAATCACTGTAGAAAAACTTTTTTCGTTTTTTGCGGAAAAATACATTTTTTTCTGAAATTTATCATTTTTCTTCAAAAATTTGATAAAAATTGATCATCAACTCCAATCGCGCTTACATTTTTTCCCTGTATTTTTCACGCAAAAATTGAGTTTTACAGCAAGTATGAACAGTCTGGATTGAATATTGTGTGCGCTAGGGAGAATAAATCATTTTTTTCGAAATTTTTGATTTTTCCTTGACAACGCTATGTAAATTAATCCGAATCAAGTTCGCTATAATTTTCCTGTAATTTTCACGTAAAAATACGTAAGTGTGTCAAATTTGAGCTCTTTATGTCAAAAGATGTGGCCGCTAGGGGGGGGGGGGGTACATACTCATTTTTAGGTATTTTTCGTAAAAATTCATGGTTTTTCCTTGACAACGCTATGATAATCAACTCCAATCATGCTCGCTATATTTTTTTTGTAATCTACACGTAAAAATACGTTAAAATATATAAATTTAATTTCCTTTAAATAAAATTTTGTTCGTTTTTGGTGGAAAAATACATTTTTTTCCTAAAATTGTCATTTTTTCTTGAAAAACTTGATAAAAAGTTAATCATCAACTCTAATCGTGACCGCTTTTTTTCCCCTGTATTTTTCCCGTAAAAATACATTTGTATACTAAATATGATCTGTCTGGGTTGAATATTGTGTGCGCTAGGGAGAATAAATTATTTTTTTCGAAATTTTTGATTTTTCCTTGACAACGCTATGTAAATTGATCCGAATCAAGTTCGCTATAATTTTCCTGTAATTTTCACGTAAAAATACGCAAGTGTGTCAAATTTGAGCTCATTATGTCAAAAGATGTGGCCGCTAGGGGGGGGGTACACGATTTCAAAAAAAACCGATATTAATAGGGTTCCGAACCGAGTACGGAACCCTAAAAAACGAACGGACAAATTTATTTAAAAATAAATATTTAAAACATAGTGTTAAAATATTTGATTTAAATAAAAAAAAATCCGATTTTTTTTATTTTCTTTTAAATTCTGATTCTTATCAGCCCTGACTATAACAGATAAAATCGAAAAACAGATAATTTTTTAATAACTATTAATAAATTTACTCAATTAATAATTTTTTATATTAACTATTTACATTAGGCATTAGGTGAACTCTATTTTTACAATATGAATAATTTATAGAAATATTTACATATGAAATTTTATTTGTTTTTGCAAAATTTTTTGAATCAAATAAATAAATTTTATAAATTAAAAACTTTTTAAGATTTTGACATAATCAAAAGATAAATCTCTTAATTCACAAATATATAAGTTTAAAAAAATTATTCAAACTTGAATTTTATTATTTTTTTGTTTTCTAATATAAAGATTTAATAACTAAATTAATCATCGATTTTTTACATTATAAAGATAAAGTATATGTAGCAGTTTATATTATAAAAAGTCTAAAGGTTTAATTTTATTAAAATACGTCGAAAAATTCAAATTTATTTTTAGAAAATGAATTATTTCGAATTGAGAAATTTTTTGTAAACTCTACAGCTAATTTATCACTTATACCATCACACAAATATAACAAAAAACTAGACGACTTCTGACAAATAAATGCATATTTATTGTCTTTATGTCTATTTAATTATTTTTAAATATTCTTGAATAATGTTACCTGATAGAGGTATCTTCATTGTGGCACGACTCTCTAACGAAAAAATCTTGTTGCACCTCCTGAATGTCAAAATTGTTAGAATCATTCTCACTTGACAATTCATCGTCAACAACTTCTGGGATGAATTCACTGAACTCTTATCCAGCTGCTGAAGAATTTGAAACAGATGTACTGGCCTCAGGATCTTGATCCATCAACTCTTTCCAATCATCTTCCAATTGCCTTTCAAGAATTGGATCGTCCTGTCGTGGCATCTCATTTGGATTAGATGTATCTTCTTCCATTAACTCCTTCCAATCGTCTTCCAACTTTTGTTTAAGAATGCGATCTGCTTGTCTTTGAGACATACCACATGTACGTGGTGTCTTCCAACGTCGCATATTTTTCAATAAATTTCTGTAAATATAATTGAAAAGTTAATTCACAATTTAAAAGAAACTCAACGAGGTTGATTACATTTCTATAACTTCAACTATAATAATTTTAATTCTTTAGTGTAACTACAAGTATTTAAATTATAAAATAAATATAAATTAACATTGAAAATTATATTAAGTCAAAATCTTTTTTTTTCAAATATGTACCTAAGTAATATTCAAAATTTTGTCTTCTTGCAGTACATTTGAAAAATTTAATTTTTTTATTGATTTCTATTACATAAACATTGATTTAACTGTTTAAACATTTTTAAAAAACTGTGACCAGTTCAATGTTGTTAAAGATATTATGTTTAAAATGTAAAAATATGCAAGAAAAATTTCCAAATAAATTTATAATAATTAATTTAATTTTAATAAATTTTTATATTAAAAGCTATTTTTCATTATTTGTGCCAAGATCATCAACCACGTGTTGAGAATGGCAGCTATTTTAATAGGATATATAATTCCTAGCGAAAATGATTAGCTAAATCAACGAAAAATTAAAACTTTTTTATTGAACTACAGTTTTGAAGATTGTAAAAGTAGTAAAAACAATTTTATTGTTGTCAAGAATTGAAAATGAATGAAGTAGTAAAATAGAGGTTATGTCCATAATGGATATTATTACAAACTTACAAATAATGTATTCTCTGCATCTTACCTTGTTTCACTTGCGAGACGAATAAGTTTTTAATACTTTCCTACACAAAAACACTCGAAAATTATTCACTTAAATTTCAAACCCCATTTATTCACTAAATGAAAAACATGCTGAAAAATGTACCTTACAATATACAACAGACAAAATCCGGCGCGAAACAGTCCGCTCGACTAAAGTTGTGTGCGCCTGTAAATATGGTTATCAGGCTCGAATTTTAAGAGGGTTAATAGAGGGCACGTGCTCCAGACTTTAATTTCATGAAGCTGTGGAAAACATTCTTTCTTTCTTATACATAAAATTTTAATAAAAATTAAATGAGTAAATTATTTTTAATTTGTTTTATATTAAAAATTAAGTGATATCTATTCCTTTTCTTTTTAGGAATAGATAAGAATAAGTTAGAATAGAATAATTTATGTAAGGGGCGTCAAACTTCCTCTTATATAAATTTGTAGACCCGAGCCTGGTTTGGCAACAATACATTCGTTAGACGACTTGAGCTGGAACTTTATATTTATCTCTTACTCTCCATTGTTTATAAAAGAAGTATTTTTTAAAAATTCGGAAAAAAATTTGCAATTTATTAATTATACATAAAAGATATTGCAAAAATTATAATTACTTGTAAATCGCAACAGAAATAATTATCTTATAATTGCGCATGAGCTGGTAATGCATAGTGAACATCGGCGCGTGCGCTTATTCAATTTTCAGTTGTTTTCGTTAGCTTTACAGTTCCTGTTTAAACTTGCTGAATCGTTTTCTCTTTAAATGTGAAATTCTTTAGTGCTGAATTGTATATTTTAAGTACCCATTGATAAATTGTGAATAAATTGTGCGAAGTGAGCAGGTAAGAATTAAAGTTGAAAGTACTTAATGTTCTCATAATAGAGAAATATAACAATCGGTTCTTTTTTTCAAGAACGTATGAGTAACACGTGGTGGCGAACGTTTTTTATTCTCATCCGGCCGGCAAAACAAAGGTTGTATCTTTCACTCATTGACTGATATTAATGTTGAAAAATAAGAATAAATAAGACGAAAAAGTATGGGAAACTGGGACAGGTTTTTACACAACCGAGTCACGTTCTCTTATTTGTCTATTACATTAACATCTCTTAATGGGTGAGAAAGACAATCTTCGTTAGTTTGGCTCTGCTTCATTTTCAATATGCATGCCTATTAAAATTTAACCTACAATAATAAATAAAATAATACTATTAAAGACTAAATTATTATTTTTTGTAAAATTGTTATAAAGTTAATTGTGAAATTTTGAATTAGATTTTCATCAACATTGAAACATGGATGACGAACCTGCTTTTGCTGTTGTCCAGTTCGAAGACTGTTTCGAAATAATAAGGCGAGAGTGGGGAGTTTTCGAAAATGACGTAATGGTGGCAAGCTATTACCCACCAAACAATTCGAAAAAGAGTAAATATTATTTCTTAAAACTAAATTCTCAGGATATTGACAAGAAAACATGGGTCAACGATGAGGATGGCAAACCATACAAAATAATAAGGTTTTGTAATTATTCAAGTAAGTTCTTAGCATTATTTTAATTCTCTTGCATTTGTAAAATAATTATGATAGTAATAATAAAAATAATATTTTATTTATTCTTTTTTATCAAAAATTAATGACTATAAAAAGTTTAATATAAAATTATGATGTTTATACATATTAACTTAAGACGTTAATACTTTTATAAGTTAATCTTTAAATTGTTAATAATATTTTAAGATTATACGCATACTTCAACCTTTTAAGACTGATAATTAATTCTAATAAAAATTTGGTTTTCAATGGTTATAGATTAAATTAAGTATATATATATATACATGTATATTACTTTATTTTAATATTGTTATTCATTTTTTGTCTAATAAAATTATTTTTAATGCACTCTCAAAACTTTCAAATATTATTCTGATGTTCCATAGCGAAACATAACGTGTAACTAAAAAAAGCGATTATATACAAAAAATGAGGAAATATAATTGAGCTGCCGGATCAAAGAACGGCACATAAATTTGTCTCACTGGAAAACGTTGGCCCCTGGCCACTTGAAATTCAACTTTTGATTTTTAATATTTTTTATACATATCCTTATAGGAAATTTGATTGCGCATCTTTTTATCTAATGAAATTTTCTTCCATCTATTACCGTTTTCGAAATATTCAAGAAAAACCGTTTTTTTGAAAACGTCAAATTTAATTAAATTTTTAACTTCAACTCAAGATATTTCAGTCAATTTTGCATATTTTTCAATGAAACAAAAACGAAAATACGCGTTATTATATTCTACGAGTGACTAAGAAAGAAAAAAGCTGTTTTGATTATAAATAAAAAAGTTATTAATTTTTTATTGAGGCATTGCAAAATTCCTGAACTGTAAATTTCACCATGCGTGGAAGTCTGGCAAATTTTGAGTGACAAAAAACTTCCAGTGAGAAAGTTGTTCATAAGGGTCTAAAAAAGTTTTCTGGAAAGTTACATTGCAAATAAATAATTAGTAACAAAATTATGAACGTTTAAAGTTGCGCGAGCGGCTGAACTGATTATAAGTATCACTATTATAGTGATACGCTCAGTCGAACTTATTATGGTAGCAAACGGACGGCAAAAGTTCAGCCGCTCGCGCAACTTTAAACGTTCATAATTTTGTTACTAATTATTTATTTGCAATGTAACTTTCCAGAAAACTTTTTTAGACCCTTATGAACAACTTTCTCACTGGAAGTTTTTTGTCAATCAAAATTTGCCAGACTTCCCCGCATGGTGAAATTTACAGTTCAGGAATTTTGTAATGCCTCAATAAAAAATTAATAACTTTTTTATTTATAATCAAAACAGCTTTTTTCTTTCTTAGTCACTCGTAGAATATAATAACGCGTATTTTCGTTTTTGTTTCATTGAAAAATATGCAAAATTGACTGAAATATCTTGAGTTGAAGTTAAAAATTTAATTAAATTTGACGTTTTCAAAAAAACGGTTTTTCTTGAATATTTCGAAAACGGTAATAGATGGAAGAAAATTTCATTAGAAAAAAAGATGCGCAATCAAATTTCCTATAAGGATATGTATAACAAATATTAAAAATCAAAAGTTGAATTTCAAGTGGCCAGGGGCCAACGTTTTCCAGTGAGACAAATTTATGTGCCCTTCTTTGATCCGGCAGCTCAATTTGTCATATATTTGATTTTTGTATTTTTAATCATTTTTTTATTCATATATATATATATATATATATATATATATATATACGTATATTAATTAATTTAAAAACAAATTATAATTTAAAATTTAAAATTAATTGTAACTAAAATCTCTTCAATTACTAATAATTATTAATTATGTATTAATGTATTAATAATATACTAATTAAAGTAAACAAGATTTAGTAATTCGATATGTATAATTTTTGTAGAAGTAACATTTGTTGCGTTTTGAAAATTAGATTTATTTAATTTTTGATTTTTAAAAATTTACTTGTGTCATTATTCCTAAAATTCAAATCTCTCCGGTTCAAATAGCCAAGTTAAACTTGTTTTTTTTAATGTGGAACGTTATTCCCTTTTCTTAGATATCTCTCGCGAATTTAAAAGATCGAATTACAAAGAATTAGGTAGCCGAGTTATGGTGTAATTACGATTAATTAAATTTGTTCAATTCTTTTACATCTGTTTTCTTTATTTCAGGGATGAGAATGATACACAACAATTCTTTTAATGAAGTGAAAAATGAATTGATATTATACATTGGTTGGAACGATACAAATATTATAATTCTTACCTATTTCTATTATACGTCCTTAATCCTACCGCTCCAATCTTTGGATAGAAGCGGGCGACGAATATAAAAAATTGTTGTTTTTCACCCTTGGTGAAGTAGATTAAAATTATTGCACCATTATTATTATATGGAATGATTCCCAATCAACCGTAATATAATAATAATATGCGTTCTCTCTTTTTTTTGTAATTGTCTTTAACGTCCTGAACTAATTGAATAATTTAATAACTAATTAATTAATTTTCGCGGTTTTAACACAAGAAAATAAACAATAAATCTACGCTTGTGAATAATTCACTCCATTATTATTTTTATCTTTACTACTCGCCGTTTTAAAGAAAATAATTAAAACTTTAGTTATATTTATCAAATTGTAAGTCGAGACGGACAGTCCCGTTTAAGCAAATATTCGCGATCACAAGTTTTTAATTCGTGAAATAATAATTCGCGACTCGCGACGTTAATCTGTTTGAAACACTAGAAGACTGCGATTTTTGATGTGTTTCATTTGGTTTTTATGGACACTGGTTAATTGTCACAGGTGGGAATTGTGGTGCAATAAGGGTCTATAGTTTCGCAACAAGTCGTTCAACTTATTGAACAAATGCAAGCTTGCAATTTGTTAAAGGCATTGAACTTATTTCTCCTTTTATTTTTGTAGAATATATATCTCTTTTTTTAAAAAGAAAAGAGAGACCGTTTTAATAATTAGGTTCTTTCCCTTTTCTATATTTATTGGAAAATCCTTTTTGGAATTTCTTTGGAAAAAGGTACATTCCTTTTTCTGTTTTGAAATCGTAGAAATAATTCAGCCTTTTTTATTTTTTTATTTAATATTACAATTTTTGCGATAATAATTTTGGAAAAATTTCTATGGAATATTAGGAATGGAAATTAACCTATGTCCATAATTTTGAAATTGATTTTAGTAAGTGAGTTTTTCCCCTTTTTTCTTTATTCTCTTATTCAGCGAATTATTTCGCAATATTGTGAATCTCACAGGCGTAGAGCTCAATTAATTATTAGTCCTTGATTTAATTTGATAATCATTCCATTTGATAATAATAATGGTATTCACATTCTTCCCCTTTTTTGAATTTAATATAGTAACTCGTAGAATATACTACCATTTTGAATCTACCCTATTGAAAAAAAACACGTATAATTATACGTATAATAATACGTATAATTATACGTATAATTGTACGTATAATTATACGTATAATTGTACGAATAATTATACGTATTATTATACGTATAATTATACGTATTATTATACGTATAATTAAACGTATAATAAGACATACGAATTTGAAACAAGAATTATACGTATAATTATACGTATAATAATACGTATAATTAATTATACGTATAATAATACGTATAATTATACGTATTATTATACGTATAATTATAATTCTATTAAAAATAGAATAATAGAATAGAATAATTAGTAGCAAAATTGCGATGGAAATTTTTAGAAATTTTAAAATGCAAATTAAATTTCACGAAAAAAAATATCGTCGAATGTCAATTCAAGCAGTCACCCATCCAAGTACTAACCGCGTCCAACGTTGCTTAACTTCCGTGATCTGATGAGAACTTGTTCCTTCGCCTTGGTGTTTCCGCTGTCTTGTCTTGATTAATAACTTTGTCGTATAAGTATCACTAAAAGTGAGGTTAGGTGCGATACAATACTTATACGACAAAGTTATTAATCAAGACAAGACAGCGGAAACACCAAGGCGAAGGAACAAGTTCTCATCAGATCACGGAAGTTAAGCAACGTTGGACGCGGTTAGTACTTGGATGGGTGACTGCTTGAATTGACATTCGACGATATTTTTTTTCGTGAAATTTAATTTGCATTTTAAAATTTCTAAAAATTTTCAGCGCAATTTTGCTACTAATTAATCTATTCTATTCTATTATTCTATTTTTAATAGAATTATAATTATACGTATAATAATACGTATAATTATACGTATTATTATACGTATAATTAATTATACGTATTAATATACGTATAATTATACGTATAATTCTTGTTTCAAATTCGTATGTCTTATTATACGTATAATTATACGTATAATAAGACATATAATTATACGTATAATAATACGTATAATTGTACGTATAATTATACGTATAATTATACGTATAATAATACGTATAATTATACGTATTATTATACGTACAATTATACGTGTTTTTTTTCAATAGGGTATATAATAACAAGATATTTTAATTCCCCTTTTAATAACAATAATAATAATTGAGTCGATATATACACATATATACACATATATGTGTATAGTATCAATTGAATCTATATAATAACAAATATTTTATTTCCCCATTTAATAACAATAATAATAATTGGATTACTATACATAGCTATGTATATATAGTACTTTTTGCGATTTTAATATATATAATATCAATGTTAGTATTTACTCCTTTGCTTGAATGTTGAAATAGTATTATTCATTCGCATTCAGCGAATTTCCTGAGCAAGGGCCCATTCCTAAAACATTGCAACAGAGTTGGTTGTGTTGCAATGATTTAGAGAAAAATTTAAAGTAACTTTATCTAAGTTCAATGAACTTTTTGTTAATTAATAAATGTAGAAGGGTTCATTACACATTGATAATTTATTGTATGTGAAACAAATTTGTTAATTAATTTATAGTTATATTTTGAAGTAAAAATTATGAATTTTAGATGTTATTTTTCAATCAAAATATTTAATTGCTTTAAATTTTTAATTTTAAGATTAATTTAATATTATTTTATAAATTAGATCGCCAATATAGTTTCTCTGAAAGCTTTAACAGATTATTAATATTAAAACACTAAGAACCGGTTTCAACAAATCTGATTAAATGTTAAATAAGCAATAAATAAATATTTAATTAAATAATAGTGAGCGGTTAAAAAGGCTTTTATCCTTGTTTACTTTTCAGTTTGAGTTAGTGAAATTAGTCCTAAATCGTTCTTTTTTTAGCAACTCTTGAGAATGCAGAGAAAAAGTTAGATCTTCATATGATGCTGTCCGATGTCGAAAGTGACGATACTAAAAATTTAGAAAGAGCTAAAAAATCACGCCACTCTCGCTGCGTCAGTGACAAAATTCAAAAAACTCCATTGAAGAATAGCAAATACGTTGCATCTCCAAACGAAGATAATATTTCACTATTAGCAGGACCTTCTAAAAATCCTACTTCCGGTGAAGAATTTCGTGACATGGCAGAGCGTATTGTCAATGATAAAGAGGATAATTCCAATTCTGAATCAGAAAAAGAAAAGAGGCAACTAACTGAAAGATCTAATTTTGAGGAGATGGAGTACAGTGATGAAGAGGCTTATATAGATGATTCGACAGAGGACAATAGACAATTGGCCAACAATCACGAAAAAAAGCAAAATTCGAATGATAATGAAACATTAAAGTTTGTCGAGTAGAAATTTTTAAAATTCTTTCCGTTTAATTTTTATTTAACTTTTTGACATTTATTTTTATGATTTTTAGCTTCTTTCTTTTTATTATATTTGTTAAGTTATTAATTATATTTTTTATTTTTCATTTAAAATGCTATACAATATAGCTGTCTGTTCTTAAAGAGAAGCCTCTTTATATTGTTTACTGAAGAGACTTATTGTTGAGAAGCGAAAAATATATTGTATTTTTGAGAATAAAATTCGGATCAATACATAAAAAATTTTTTACACCTTTTCTTATAGTTCAATACTTGTCAACAATAATTAACTTTTGAAATCAAATTTTAAATTTCTTAAAAATTTTTTGATTCTTTGATACTTTTATTTTTATATTCAAGTTTTTCACTTCTCTTCTTAAAGGTTTCTCATATAATTTTCCTAAATTATCTTTTTTAATATTTCTTTCTTCCAAAATATTTTAGTTAATGTTATTTACAGTGCAAAAGTCAACAAAGATGCTGTTATCAAAAGTTAACAGAGTCGAAATGTACATGAAACAAAATAAACAACGTGAAAAAGAAAATAGTCCTCAGAGGTTATCCTTTTTGGAACCTGACAATGATTTAAAAATGTTTCCCTTAAAGAATCTTGTTGAAGTGAATAGAATGGAGACCAAACTTCTCTCCAAAAGTTTTTTTGGAAAATTGGTAAGAAATTATCATAATTTTAAATATTTTCTTATAACTTACATTTTTCTGAATATATACTAAAAATTATTAACAATAATCGATAACATAATTTTATCTTGAAAAATTTTTTCTTTCACACATTGTATATCAGAATATTCATTATATGTGGACGTCTGCGTAAAATGGGACCACTTTGTCGGTCAGTTGCAAAAGTTTTATTATTTATTTAAATCTAGTTTCTCTTCTTTATTTTCAAATAAATTAGAATAAATTTGAGCTAATTATTGACTTCGTAAAAAAACACGGTTTATTAATAAAAAATCACATTTTTATAAAAGAGGCGGCTTTGTCGAATCTCCTTTATTTTCGAAATAGAAGAGAGGAGAAATTTAAAATCTATTAACTTTTCATCTTAAAGGTGTCTTTAATTTAAGAAAATTCTCATCTGAATAACTTTGAAAAAAAACCAGAGATACTCGTATTACATTCTTTGATTTCATTTTTCTCGAAAAATCAGCGAATTTTACACATAAAGGGTTGTAAGAACTCTCAAAATTTTCCAAATTTAGCAATGAATTTTACCGTGTAGATGATAATATAATAAAATATAATATATAATAATATATAATATATTATAATATAATATGCAAAATTGTTTGAAGTAATTTTTATTTTTTAGGTCACAGCTTTGGCAGACTTGAGAAGCTCAAGTACCCACAGCATGACAGTGGCAAATATGCTTTACCATCTTTTAACCTACGAAGCTGGACAATCCTTCACATATAAAGGAAAATCAGCAAAAAAAACCTGCCTTTCATGACCTAAAACTTAATGACTTAGTCATTTGTAAGATTTATTACATATCTAAATTTTACATTTAAAAAATTTAATATTACAATTTCTTGTTACATTTTCTATTTTAATTATTTATTTATTCATTTAAATTTATAAAATTTACAAAATTTTAGGTGCAATGCGCGAAGTTAATAGGAGCGTGGAACCAAAATATATTAAAAAATATATTGAAAATTGGTTGACTCAATGTAAAAATAATGAAAAACGTGAAAGGCAAGTATAAGAAGGTTATATTAAAATTTATTTAACAAACTAACACGTTCGCATAATTAATAGTTCTATATTTCTTTAACAGCATTGCCACTGAAAAGAAAAGGAAGGCTGCAGAGGATGCTCTTCTGCGTTTTACTGAAGATTAAAGTATAATCTATTATAATATTTATTGATTTGCGTGAGTATAAATTTTCTACATCTAAGTAGATTTCCTTTTTCTCAACTTTTTTTTTAATTTAAAAATAAAATGGGCTAGGAATTAAAATTCTTATACTTGCTTTTCATCTTCAACTTTATTGTTAAGTGTTTTGCTTTCTAAATGAATTTTCTTATTTTTTAAAAACATTTTCATAATATATAAAAATATATTTTTATATTTCTTAAATAAATATTCTTCATGTACAAAATTGAAATTTTATATTTTGAAAATTTACACAATATTTTTTACCCTTTTCGTAAAATTTCTCATTTTTTAAATAAATTTTTCTATTAATTAATAATAATAGTTCTGAAGTTTTAATTTTTTTCTAGGTGTTTTTAATAATTTTATATATTTAATCTTTGATGGCAATTAATTTTAGAATTTATTAAAATCGAAAATGAATTTTAGAAATTTTTTTCTAAATCTGCTGGATTTAAAAAAAATTTATTTTTTGAAGTATTAAAACACCAAGACTTTACAATTAACTGTACAACGCCTAAGGACAGTTGTATCCTTCTAAAAGATGGTACTTTCTGCAAGGTAAAAAATATTGTAACATCTGAAACCAATGATATCATCTTAATTGTGAAGCCATTTATAAAAATCAACAGCTTCTACGACAATCCGGATTCAAAGAATATTAACATATATATGGTAACAGCTTCAAGAAGATCAGAATTCTCAACCCCGCTCAGAAATTTGCAATCAAAAGTATGGCGAATTCCAACGAATGAAGACGTAATTTTGATTCCGCTAAGGCACTCACTAATATTAGAGTAGATAAATAACGTAAGAATTAAACATTATAAAACAATTAATTCTCTAAAAATTATCTTTTAGAGAAATTTCAATTTTTTCTTCAAAAATTTTGAACTAATAATATTTAAATCATTTCTAATAATTATGGTTCTAAAAAGGCTTTAATTTATTCTCGAATCAATTTTTAATATTCTTATTTTGGTTATTTTTATTTGTCATTTTCAAAATTTATTCCTAATTTTTTTCGTTAATTTTCTCACTTTCTTATAGTTTTTTTTAGTAATTAATAAAAAATTTTAACGTAATATGATTCTAAGTATTTTTAATAATTTAAAAGATTTTTAATGTTTGATGATAATTAATTTAATAATTTATTGAATTCGAAAACGTATTTTTTAATATTCATTATGATTTCCTGTATTTTTAAAATATATTTTTATTTTCGTATTAAAATTTCTTCTTTTAAGAAAATGTCTTCCTCTTATAATAAATTTTAGGAAATTCTTCTTTTGAGAAAATGTCTTCCTAATATAATAAATTTTTGGAAATTTTTCTTCTTTTAAGAAAATGTCTTTCTATTATAATAAATTTTAGGAAATTCGATTCTGTTAAATCATTTTGTAAATGATTTTATTTTTTTTAAAACATTTCTTATCGTGTCATTTTTGACCTACAGTTGTTCGTTTTTTTAACATTATTATAAAACAAACAAAGAAAATTTTTAAAAAGACTTTTCTTTGTGTCATCTTTTGTACAAATATTATGAAGTATTTTCTCTTTATTTAAAAAATTCACTATTTAATTCTATATAAATAAAGAAAATAAAATTGTTTTATTTTTATTAGGTTAAAAGGTTTGGCAGAATTAAGAGCAGCGAATTTCATCATTGGACTCTTCCGCCGGACAAAAGTTTTAACATTAAGAAAAGTCTACCAAAGATTATAGTTTTTTATAAGCAATAAAAGTTTAATTTTTTAATAATCTATTAAATATTTGTTAAAAAAAAGCAATAAGTAGCTTAAAAAAAAGAAATGTCTGTCTTCGAGTTGAAATAAATTTAAAAATATTTTCTACGTATTTTATGTTAATTTTTGATTATTTTAATGTTTGAAATTCCTTTCATAATCAGCCACGAAAAAAATTTAAATTTTATATTATTTTGCATAAAAATATATTTATTTTCGAATGGTTTAATTAAATAGCATAAAAAAATTTGATAAAATTGAATTATAAAAAAAAATATTTTTAAAATGAATTTTTTGGTTTAAATTTAAAAAAAGGTTTAAAAAGCAGATTTTTAAATATATATGGCAAAAAATTTTGCAACCTTGCATCAATCTTGCAGCAAACTTGCCGGGTAATCTTGCGTTAATCTTGCCGTGCAAACTTTCAGCAAGCTCGTAGTGCAAACTTACAACAAACTTGCTGCAAGTTTGCGGTGAAAACTTGTGGCAAACTTGCAGCAAGCTTGCATGGCAAGATTGCCACAAGTCAGACATTTCAAGTTTGTAGCAAACTTGCGTGCTATCTGGCATAATATATAGAAAGAAAGAGAGAGAAGGGTGGAGCGGGGACTAAAAATAATGCAATTAAAACTTGCAAACTAAAAGTTACGAGTACTGTTATAGCGAATTTTTAAGTACTTGCTTAAGTTAAGCCATGATTGCCAGATTAAAATTTTTTTTTGAAGGTTGACAATTTTTTTCCACATAGTTACATATAAGTACAAAAGATTTGTACGGTTTTTCAATTTTTAAATCATTAAGCAGATGCCATAACATATAATTTACTAAAACGTAGAAAAAACCCATGTAAATTTAATGCAAAAATGTCGACCTCCAGAGGCACCCCTTAATATTGCGATAAAGGGTTTTAATTTATGCCAAAATTTTTTTTTATTTTTTTTCCTTCCAAACTAGGGGGTGGAATAAATTCGATTCCAAAATGACCATATTAACGACCACCTTAATATATATATATATATATATATATATATATATATATATATATATATATATATATATATATATATATATATATATATATATATATACAAAAATACATTAATGTATGAATTATAAATAAAACCAAAGATATTTTTTAAAAATGTTAACTTCCTAAAATATTGAAAAAACTGTTTGCCTACGATCGTACTAGGCTTAAAATTTGTTAAAATTTGAAACAGTTTTTTACAACAAATTTTGAAAAAATCCTGTCAATACGTCAATAGAGAAAAATGAATTTTTCTAATAAAAAATTTTATAATAATGTTTGAAAAAAATTGTTGATTTTTTTTAAATTTACCTTTATAAACACATTTAAAAAATATTTAAATTGATTTACTTTAACCCTTGTGTTCACACCCGGGTACCCACGACGATACATTTTTGCATATAACTCGAGTAAAAATAAAAATATCGCTTCGACGCTCCGAATCGTCGTTATTTAACATAAGTAAAAGCAAATGACATATTTAAGAATATTTTTCTCTTTTATAAATAAATAAAATAAATAATTATAAAAAAAACACAGTGGATTGAAATTGAAAAGTAACGTTCAAAATTACATAGAGCCAACAATTCCTAACCGATTTTAAAATTTCTTTTTGGAAACTAACCCTTACCAAATTTCTAAAAAACTGATTGTTCTTGATTTTAAATTTTCATTTAGCATAATTATTTACATTGTTATAAACAAATAAATTTTCCGTACGAATTTTTAAAAATCGTTTGGATTTTAATGAAATTTATTACTCGGGGGTTTTTGGGGTCGCTGATTACGAATCCGACGTCAGTTTTTCAAAATAGGTGCATTATTAATTTGTTATAAACAAATTATATAAACAAATTGTTAAATGAGACAAAGACTTTGAAGGATTTTAATGAAACTTCTCACTCAGGGGTATTTGGGGTCGCTGATTATGAATCCGATGTCAGTTTTTCAAAATTCAAAATAGCGAATTCAATATGGCGTGCATTTCAAATATCGAACGCAATTTTCCTTAAAACTGGTTACTCGGAGGGTTTTGGTGTCGCTGATTACGCATCTAGTCATAGTTTTCAAATTGAAAATGTCGGATCCAATATAGTAGACGAATATTTTAAAAATCGATGAGCTTCGTTTCAATTTTGTTACTCAGGGATTTTCAGGGTCGCTAATTTCTAATCTGAAGTCAGATTGTTTTTTCTGAATTCATCTCGCGACACCTTCTCCATAATATTCAACTACACGATTGTTTACGGCGAAACTAAGAATAAGCCTCCAGTAAACTTACAGTCAATTACGGTGCCGTAAACATATAATTCTTACTGCAAGCTTATTTCAAACATACAAATGAGCTAAACAAAAATCTGATTTAAGTTTCCTAATCAGAAACACCGAAAATCCATGAGTAACAACATTGAAGCGAATCTGACAATTTTTTAAAAATTCGTTAGCCATATTGGATCAGCCATTTTGAATTTTGAAAATCTGACTTCAGATTCGTAATTGGCGACCCCAAAATCCCCGAGTGAGAAGTTTCATTAAAATTCATCAAAGTCTTTGCCTAAATTAACAATTTGTTTATATAATTTGTTTATAACAAATTAATAAAGGACTTATTTTGAAGAAAAGACGTCGGATTTGTCATCAGCGAGTATAAAAACCCCCGAGTGATTAGTTTCATTAAAATTTATCAAAGTTATTCCTTCAATTGACAATTTATTTATATATTTGTTTATAACAATTTTAATATTTCGAATTTTGAAAATCTGACGTCGGATTCGTAATCAGCGACCCTGAAAACCCCCGAGTAAGCATTTTCAGTCAGATCTGAGAGTCAGATTAGTTTTTATGGAGTTTTTGCTGCAGTGGGTACCCGGGTACCCTGGGTGCGAAACAACGTAGAAAAAGTTGGGTGTGGACACAAGGGTTAAGGAAGATAAGGACATTCAAAATAAAAGACTATTTAAATTTTGTTATTTCAAAAAATCCACATATCGTAAACGACTTGTTAAAAAAATGAAAAACTTATTAAAGCTAAAGTCTCAATTAGTACTAAAAAACATGTCAGAAAAATCAAAGATATAATTGCAGATTGACCTTCAATTTAATGTGAAAATACATACATATTATGAAATATTTTCGATTTTTCTTTTATATTTTTAATTTGTAGTAAAAAAAATCACCATTTTACGAAGCTGAAGTACGCAACGTTTATGATAAACGATTTTTAAAGAAATGACTTTTTAAATAGAAAAATTCTATAATTTTTTGCCTAAAAACTATTTCTTGTAGTTTTCATTAATCAACAAATTATAAAAAATATTTTTTAGGCAAAAAATTACAGAATTTTTCATTTTGAAAAATTAGTTCTTTAAAAATCGTTTATCATAAACGTTGCGTACATGAGTTTCGTACCATATTTGCATAAAATGCAAATTTTTTTTTTAAAGACTGAATCGAAAAAAATTTCAAAAATATTGTTTCGAGAAAAGTCACTTTTTAAAGTTAATTTAAATTTTTTAGATTCTTCTGTTGTACTAACGTTATTTTTTACTAAATATTTAAAAAATAGAAGGAAAATTGACCAACTTTCATTCACAATATTATTTTCTATCCTGTTATCAGAACAGAAAAAAGCACATTTTAGCACAAGCACAAGTTGCATTTCACAAAACCATAACTTTAACACAAAAAGCTTTGCGTTCCTTGGTCACCTGCCAATTTCAGTTTGGTTACATTTCATTTAACTGATACACAGATCATGAAGTAGTATAAGGAGCACTCACTGCTTGTTAAGCATATAGGCTCCTTGCATGATGTCACGTCCCAGAAATTATTTACTGGATTTCCGTCAGCTCCGAACAGCACGACCAATCACAGGCTGGATCCTTGGACCGCGAACTTCGTTTAAAAACGAATATTGAATTTAATTTTAAATTTCAATATTATTGAAATTTATTTAGTCTTTATTGAATAAATGTTCCCTTGGGATAATTTATAAATAAAACACTCAATTTGATTGGAAAAAACCCTTCTTGGGTAAAAAACCAATTTTATTTAAACTTGAAATGTTTAATTATTAATTCACAATTATTAATTCACAATTATTAATTAGTTTTTCTCTTTTTAGAATTCACAATCATTAATAAGTTTTTTTCTTTTACAGAAGTTCACAATTGCTAATAAGTCTTTTCTTTGAAAATTTGCAATTGCTAATAAGTCTTTTCTTTTGAAAATTCACAATTGCTAATAAGTCTAACACTTTTTATAAACTCAAAAGTTTAAGTTTATTACATTTCACTTTAACAAAAATTGTTAAAAATTTATTTGTAGTCACAAGCGATTATTTTGCGGAGAGACTCTGCAGTATTCAGAACAAGATTTGAATAAAATCTGAAAAATCTAGGCTCAAAATAGTCCTTATATACCCGGTAAAATAGAAAGAATTTATTCTCTCTATTATTTTTTAACCAATCAGATTGCCGATGACGTATTTTCTAACCAATAGGAAAAGAGAGTTTGAAATTATAAAATAAAAAAGAAGAGAAATAAAATTATATTTCTCTGGAATATGGCTATTTTTAGAATAATACTTCATATGTATGAGTCATTTTTACCTCTATTTTAAAATAAAATATAATATTTCACTTTAACGGTTTTGTTGAGTCATTTTCTATTTTTAACTTATGACTCATCTTTTAAAACATAAAATCTTATTTTAATACTATTTATTTTATTGATTTATTTAAAATATTTTTGCGAATATTATTTTATCCTAAATTTAAAATAAATAATTTCAAATCATAAAAGAAATTTTATATTTATTTTATCAAATAGAGAAATTCCCTAGATAATTTACTAGAAAAAGACTCCAGATGTCACACCTTACCGCCCAAGAAAGCGATATATTCAAAATCGCAAAAAAAAAAAAATTGTTTATATTGTTTATATTAAATTGTTATTTTTGCGTTTATAATAGTGACAAGGATATGTAAATATAAAATAATTAATTATTAAGGAATTACATTAAAGATATTGCTAATTTTCAAATAAGTGCATATATATTTATTATAAAAATTTATTTTGTATAATTATTATTGTTTGTATATTTTTTTTTTTTAAATAAATTATTTCTTTCATAATTATACAATTTATACGCTAAAAAAGAATAATAATAAAAAAAATAAATATTATAATAATTTTTTTTTAATTAAAATCTAACAAATTATTAATGTCAAAATTTTCCTCTTCCAAATCAGGAAAATCAATTGGTCCATTCATAATCATCCCAATCAAATTAGCATCATTGTTATGCTCCGGGGAATTAGGAGGTGCAGGAGGGGGAATTGCTTCGTTTTGTGGAACAATTTCCAGAAAGAAAAAATCTGGTGCTCCAGGTCTATGATGTGGTCTTACAAATCGACATCTTAAGTATGGATAAGCCGGTGAATACATGATTTCGATTACTTTGTTTGTTATATCGTGAATACAAATATGGAGAGCCTTAAAGGCCCACCGGCATCTCCAACATCCTCCAGGCTTTTGAACCAAAAAAACATTTCTTGACCCGCAACCAGGGCAACCTCTTTCACCACGCATTGGTGAATTTGTTAACAGGAAATGTGCATGGAAATTGACTCCTTACGGATTCTCTGGAAGATTTTCTCTCAAAAAGCAATTGTGGCATCGCCAAGTTATATTATCATTGTTTGTCGAAAGCCATATGTCTGCTGTAACACAGACATATGGGGGTACTTCACTTTCGAATAGATCCAATAATTCCTTAAAAAAAAGAAAAAAAGAAAAAATTGTCACACACATATATATATATATCCTTTTATATATATACATGTTCATGCATGCACATACACATATGCATACATATGTGAGCAACAAATATATTTATGTTTATATTTTTTTTTATTTTAATATATTATTTAATACATGTATACACATACGCATATATGTATACACAAGCAAAAACATATCAATTTTATTTTCAGATAACCTAAACTCGGAGAAGAAGAAAAGGACAAGATCGACGGATAATGATAAACCATTGAATGATAGAAGTTAAATATGGGCAAAATATATACATATATTCATTTTTAACAATTTAATATAATTTATATATATATATGTATATTTTATTTTAAAGTCAATAAAAAAGAAAGCTAAAAGGGATGAAGAAAAATGACAGAGGATGACGAAATACTTACAACAGAAAGTCTCACAATTGAAAAATCGTCTCCCTTCCTCCATTCATCTCTACTGATGAATTCATGAGGAGTACCCCTATCAAATTCATCGATATTCATCATCTTGAATTATACTTTATTTTATAACTGATAAAAAAAATATTGATTTAAAATCATTTGTTTGTGTTTACACAAAACACTTGATTAGTCATAGATTTACTATATCGACAGGTTGGACCAGAGTTGCCAATGACCCTACCTAAACGCTACTGCGCTTGCGCTACAACAACTCTCTTATAGGTCGAAAAAAGCGCGCTTATATAAAATGCTTAATAATAAGAAAACGTTAATAAAGCAAAATAAAAATATTTTCACTATTGAATTTATTTTTTTTTGTAAATTATATTACTTTTTAATAAAAAAAATTTATTTCCTTAATGTACTGAAGAATAATAATAATTTTAATAATAATAATATTCATAATTTTATTATATTTATATCATTATTCTCATTATTTTTTTATAAAATATATAATCTATTATTATTATCATCAATATAATATTTATTAATTAATTAATATATTATTTATTATTATTATCATTATTTTCAATAAATTATTATTAATTAACTATGAATGTATTACATCTATATATTTCAAAAAAATGAATCGAAATTTTTTTGTACTTTTTTACCAATTCAAATTTTCCTCATAAAAAAGTACAAACAAATTTCGCTGAATTTTTCTAAAAATATATATGTATATTTCATATATAATTAATTAATAATAATTTAATAATAATAATAACAAAAATAAATAATATATTACATAATTAATTAATAAATATTAAATTGATGATAATAATAATAGATTATATATTTTATAAAAAAATAATGAGAATAATGATATAAATATAATAAAATTATGAATATTATTATTATTAAAATTATTATTATTCTTCAGTACATTAAGGAAATAAATTTTTTTTATTAAAAAGTAATATAATTTACAAAAAAAAATAAATTCAATAGTGAAAATATTTTTATTTTGCTTTATTAACGTTTTCTTATTATTAAGCATTTTATATAAGGGCGCTTTTTTCGACCTATAAGAGAGTTGTTGTAGCGCAAGCGCAGTAGCGTTTAGGTAGGGTCATTGGCAACTCTGGGTTGGACGATCTGAAGTAGAAAGATTTTCTTAAGCCGATTCTGCAATAATCTTATTTTATAGATAAGGTATTCAATTCTGTTTATTCATATGTATTTTACTGATATTATATTTATAATTGAGTATAATAAAGCTGTTAATTATTAATGTTATATAAATTTTATATATATATATATTTTTAAGGTGCTTTCACAATGTAAATTTTCCTTTTTTTTTAAAGGTGTTTTCATATTAATAAAATTTAAAATTAATTTGTTAATTGTATTTGATCTTTATGAACAACCTTTTGTTGATTATTATCAATTCTTTTAATTTTAACATTATATTCGCCAATTAATTCAATTATTTCATAAGGACCTTCAAAAAATGGGTCAAATTTTTTATCATTTCTAATGCTTATTTTCAGGTTAACCAGATCTCCTAATTTATAATTTACAAGATGAACATTTCTATCATAATAATGTTTATTTTTTCTTTTAGACTTTTCTAAATATTCATGAGCTAATTTTTGAACATTGTCTAATTTCAAGAAATACTGCAAATCTTAAATGTTCATCCCATGTTTGGGCGTTTCCAAATTGTCTAAGGTATTGAACTAAGTCTTGATGACTTCGTTCTAATGATCCTAGCGATTGAGGATGATATGCTGTTGATTCAATTTTTTCAATATTAAAAATTTTACAAAACAATTTCATGACCTTGCTTATAAAATTTTTTCCTTGGTCGCTATGAATTATTTTTGGGCAACCATATCTAGATATAAATTGTTCAGCAAGGGCATGAGCAATTGTTACAGAGTCAATATTCTTTAACGGAATAGCATCTGCATATTTTGAAAATACGCATTGAATAGTTAATATATATCGGTTTTCTCGGGGAGTAATTGGTAAAGGTCCAACTATATCTATTTGAATTTTTTCAAAAGGTTCTTTAGGGGTATCTGTGATCCTCATTGGTTGTTTCGTTCTTAAATTTATAATTTTATTTCTTTGACAATTTTTGCAGGATTTAATAAAATTTTGGATTTCAATTTTCATATTAGGCCAAAAATATATTGATCGAATTCGAGAATATGTTTTTGAGACTCCCTTGTGACCTCCTACTGTAGATTCATGAAATTCTTTAATAATTAATTTATGTTTTTCAGGTTCAGGAAATTTTATTTCCCCTAAACAAATCATAATTTTGATTTGTGAATCAGAGAAATGTTAACATAACATTTTCTCTATAGAAAACCATGAAATTTCATCTAGATCATTCCCCGTTTTCGAAATTCTAGCAAATGTTACATTTAATTGAAGCATTGCATTTTTTAAAGCTAAAATAGAATTAGAAATTTTATTTAAATAATTTTTTCCATTAAATTTTTCTTTCACAATTACATGAAATATTAAGCGATTTCCTTGAGCAAGAACGACCACATTTCCAACCTTAAAATCATCGTTTTTTATTGTTTTTGGGTCTAATAGCCCTTTCTCAATCAGTTCTTTACTAATATTTGATTCGAAAATACAATCTTCAGACACAAAATGAACTATATGACCTTTTCCCATAGTTAGCTTGTCTTTACTAAAAATTAGGCAAGCATTATCAATCTGAAACACAGTTCCCAGAACGTGATCAAGTTGATTATTATTCAAAGACATGTTATTAAAAGAATGGGCATAACTACCACCTTGGCCAAGGGAAAATTCCGCAACGGGAACATTTTCTATGCGTGCACTTTCCATAGTTAATTGATCAACTAAATTATTTTTAAGGTTCCGATGACATATATCTGTGTCCTGAGAAAATTTTCCATGGTCAAGATCAAAATTTAATTTCTCAGTCCTCAGAACGTCACATGAACCAAAAATACGTTGATCAGCAGAGCCCTGTATTGGAAATTCATTTAATCCAAAAGCATTTTCGATTAATATATTGATACTTAAAGTATCTAAGGCCATTTGTTCATTGTCAATTTTTTTAATCGGATTTCTTGATAAGGCATCAGCATTAGCATTGATTTTACCAGGTTTATACACAATTTTGTAGTCGTACTCGCTCAATTTAATTCGCCATCTGGCTAATCTAGACACAGGATCTTTTAAACCATGCAACCAAACTAATGGTCTGTGATCCGTTACAAGTAAAAATTCTCTACCAAATAGATAAGGGCGGAAATACTTAACACAATAAACAATTGCTAGAAGTTCTTTTTCAATAGTGGAATAATTAATCTCTGCCCTTTGCAAAACCCTGGAAGCAAATGCTATTGGAAGATCCATTCCAATAGGACCTTGACTCAAAACGCCACCAATTGCAAAATGAGAAGCATCAGTAGTTAATTCAAAAGGTTTTGAAAAATCAGGATATTGTAGGATAGGAGGTAAACAAATTCTATCTCTTAATGTTTCAAATGCTTGTTGGTGTAGACTAGTCCACAAAAAGGCTACATCCTTTTTTAATAATATTGTTAATGGTTTTGCTAATTTGGAATAATCGCTAATAAATCTTCGATAATAACCAAAAAGGCCAAGAAATTCTTTAATATTTTTTTTTGTCTTAGGAACAGGGAATCTCTTTACAGCTTCCAATTTTCTAGGATCAGGTTTTACTCCTTTATCAGTGATTAAATGACCCAAATAAGTTATTTCCTTCCGAAGAAACACACATTTATCGGGCTGTAAAGTGAGTCCAGCTGTCCCAAGTCTTCCCATCAATTTTTTTAGTTTTTGGGAATGTTCCTCAAGACTGGATGCATATATTACAATATCATCCATATAAATGAACATTTCTATACCTTGTAATCCAGTTAAAACTATATCCATTAGTCTTTGGAAGGTACTTGGGGCTGTTTTTAAGCCAAAGGGCATTCTAGTATATTGATAATGACCAAAAGGAGTACTAAATGCGGTTTTTGCCTGGCTTTCAGGATCAAGAGGAATTTGATGAAAACCTAAAGCCAAATCCAAAATAGAGAAATATTTAGCTCCTCCACATTGATCAATAATATCAATTATACTTGGTATTGGATAAGCGTCTCCAACTGTAATCTCATTTAATTTTCGATAATCAATAACCATTCTCCAACGTTTGTTACCTTTGGAATCTGGTTTTTTTGGAACAATCCACAAGGGTGAATTGTATGGTGCAGCAGAAGGCTTAAGTATGTCTGCTAAAATTAAATCATTTGTTTGTTTAATTATCTCTTCCTTATGAATTGGAGGATATCTATATTGTTTAACATAAATTGGTTTATCAGTTGTTGTAACTATTTTATGTTTCAAAACATTAGTGGAACACAATTTATCACCAGGTAAATAAAATTGATTTGGAAATTCATTAAATATTTTAATTAAACTTTCTTTTTCTTCATCATTTAATCCATCCAAATTTAAATTTTCCAACAACAAGGCCATTCTGTTAGCATGAATTTTTGTATCAATACTTGTTTCTTTGAATTCTGACCCTGTTGCTGAACAATTCAAAGGAATAGAGAATTCCTCCAATTCAATTGTCGGAATAGCCAATTCAACCTTTCCATTAGTGGAATTAATCATAAATAATTTAATTATGTTATTTTTGTTTGTCACTAATACTTCTCCTGCATAAATTCCAGGTCCAGAGGGAATTCTTGGAATATATCCTTCTGTCAAATCAGTTTCTTTAATAGGTAATTCAACTAAAGTTTTAGATCGAGGAGGTAATTGAATTTTTTTATTTTCTTTAAATGGAATATCAACATTATTAATTTTTATATAATTGTCGATAAAATTCAATGTAGTTTTATGTTGTCTAAGGAAACTTATTCCAAGGATTCCCTGAAACTTAATTGGAAAACTAGATGGGACAACTTGAAATAAGGTTTCAACCCCATGGATATATACTATTACTTCCCCTAAAGTTTTTGTCATTGTTGGATTAATTCCTACTAAATTAAACACTTTGGTTCTATTAACAACTAAATGTTCATTTAAAGTGTCAATTTTTATTAAATTTACTGAAGAGCCAGTATCCACTAAAAAATTAGCTTTACTATTAACAAAAGAGAAGTTCTCCAAATCTATTGTAGGGACTTGTCCTCCTCTTTCAAATCCATCAATTTGGAGGACGACTCGGGTTGGAGAGAACTTTTCGAACTCTGGATCAGCAATTCTCTCACTTGCTGATCCCAAGTCGAGTTTTTTGAGGAATTATCATTTTGTTCATTTTTAATATTTATTTCTTTTTTTTATCCCCCCAATTGTTGAATGAGACAACCTCTCTTTTTCATGTCTTTGTTTTAAGAAGCATCTGTCAGTATTATGATTAGGCCTAAAACAATATTCGCATTTTCTGCCTTCTTTTTTCTCCTTTTCTAACCTTTTATTCAATTTAAACAATCTTTTTTAAAATGTCCTGGTTTATGACAAAAATGGCATTTAATATTTTTTAAATCATTTTTATCATTCTTATTTTTTTTTGAATTAAAATTTTCTTTTGCTTGAAAATGAGCAACCCTTTTTTGTGGTAATTGAGATTTCTTAAAAGAATTTGAAGTTGATGGTTGCTCATTCTCATGCAAAGCCTCCCATGTTCTCAATGTCATTTTCTCCTTTAAGGCTAAAGTTATTGCTTGATCTAAGTCTGTAATTTGTTTGTCATACAGTTTTGAAAATATTTCCTTACTTAATCCACGCAAGAAACCACTAACAGCACTATCCTGATAAATTTTACTGATTACAGGAATCATAGACGCAGAATAGCTTTCCCTACAATGAATAATGAGTTTGTTTAAAATTTGTTTAATTCTACTACCAAACTGTGAAATTGTTTCATTTGAATTTTGTCGAATAGTGAGTAGCTGTTGCATCAATTGACCGCTGTCTTCTTTAATAAAATAAACCTGTTCAAGGGTAGTTAAAATTTCTTCAAGACTCATGCCATCAGTGATATGGTCTCTTGCTTCTCCTATGATTTTTGTATAAATCAACATTGAGAAAATCGGAAGCTCTTGAGGGCTTAACATTGTTATAATAGTTCTGCAATGATTTATAAACATTTTTACAGGAGGAGTTTTACCATCAAATGTAGGTATTGTATTTGACATCATTTTAATTACACTAGGATTTCCAAAAATATTACCAAAAGGATTAACTGAATTAGTATTTATTGTTAAAGTAGGAAGTACTGAATTCAACCCCGAAGTACTTGCCGTAGCATCTGAGGAACTGGAGGTTCCATTTACTTGTGGGTTTAAAGTTAAATTTAAGTTTGACCCTGAAGTTGAAGCACTATCAGAAAGATTAGCATTTCCACTGAGATTTGAATTAATAGGATTGCCACTATCAGCAACAATAGTATTTCTACCAGGATTTAAATTACTAGGATTACCATTGTTTTTGTCTACAGAATTTTCGGCAATTTCATTGGTTTTTTGTGTTCTTGTAACTCTTCTAGGACGAGCCATTTTTATATTAATAAAAGAAAATTATTTTACCTTAAAAGAAACGTTGTGACTTACAAATTTACAATATTATTTCAACTGAGACTATTTAGATGATCTCTTTGGATTGAAGAATTCTGCTTGGCTTCTTCTTCACCTTGATGATTTTCTTTTCTATTTCAGATTCCCAGCATCAAACCTTCTTTAATTGATTCCAGAAGAATTTTCCCTCTTCCTTGGATAGTTAGTGATGATGATAATAATGATGATTTTTTTTTTATTTCGTACGGCATCCCACCGCTGCCACCAAAAATTTAGATATGTCACGTCCCAGAAATTATTTACTGGATTTCCGTCAGCTCCGAACAGCACGACCAATCACAGGCTGGATCCTTGGACCGCGAACTTCGTTTAAAAACGAATATTGAATTTAATTTTAAATTTCAATATTATTGAAATTTATTTAGTCTTTATTGAATAAATGTTCCCTTGGGATAATTTATAAATAAAACACTCAATTTGATTGGAAAAAACCCTTCTTGGGTAAAAAACCAATTTTATTTAAACTTGAAATGTTTAATTATTAATTCACAATTATTAATTCACAATTATTAATTAGTTTTTCTCTTTTTAGAATTCACAATCATTAATAAGTTTTTTTCTTTTACAGAAGTTCACAATTGCTAATAAGTCTTTTCTTTGAAAATTTGCAATTGCTAATAAGTCTTTTCTTTTGAAAATTCACAATTGCTAATAAGTCTAACACTTTTTATAAACTCAAAAGTTTAAGTTTATTACATTTCACTTTAACAAAAATTGTTAAAAATTTATTTGTAGTCACAAGCGATTATTTTGCGGAGAGACTCTGCAGTATTCAGAACAAGATTTGAATAAAATCTGAAAAATCTAGGCTCAAAATAGTCCTTATATACCCGGTAAAATAGAAAGAATTTATTCTCTCTATTATTTTTTAACCAATCAGATTGCCGATGACGTATTTTCTAACCAATAGGAAAAGAGAGTTTGAAATTATAAAATAAAAAAGAAGAGAAATAAAATTATATTTCTCTGGAATATGGCTATTTTTAGAATAATACTTCATATGTATGAGTCATTTTTACCTCTATTTTAAAATAAAATATAATATTTCACTTTAACGGTTTTGTTGAGTCATTTTCTATTTTTAACTTATGACTCATCTTTTAAAACATAAAATCTTATTTTAATACTATTTATTTTATTGATTTATTTAAAATATTTTTGCGAATATTATTTTATCCTAAATTTAAAATAAATAATTTCAAATCATAAAAGAAATTTTATATTTATTTTATCAAATAGAGAAATTCCCTAGATAATTTACTAGAAAAAGACTCCAGATGTCACACATGAGAATAAATCCGAAATTACATATCTCTGATTATGACGCCTCTAGCGGAAAAGCGGTGTACTTAGAAGTTTTCAAAATATGGCTGTACCTAGTGACAGCTGTTCTCATATAGTAAACAGTATAAAGTGATATATAATAATTTTAGAAAAAGTGTACAAATTTTTAATCTCAATAAAACTATTTGACTTGACTTGTAAAGAAAGAAAAAAGTTATACACAAAAATTTTAAATAAAACATAAATTTTTTGAAAAAAGTTTTTTTAAAAATATATTTGAAAATTGGTAAGTTTTTGCTTATTTATATATGAATATATAATTTAGATTTATAAATATTTGTTTTCAATTATGTTTCATAATGAAATAATAAAGGAATTGCAATAATTTGTTGTAAGTTATATAAAAATAAAAAAAATAATAAAAATATAAATAATTATTTTTCTTTGTAGCCGTATATATTTCAAACGAAATTTCTTAATTTTTTTTATTTTTAGGTTATATTTACATGTAAACAAACAAAATTTAATGACAAGTTCAGCAACTATTTTGTTAACATTCAAATAGGTACATACAAAATAATTTGTATCAAGTAAAGTTGCCTGTGTTAATGCTGATTCATTGATCAATTTAGCAGCATCATTTTTCACTTTTTTATGTATAATTACACAAAATTAACTCGCATCAAACACATTTCCAAAAAAAACGCCAACTGACAGTTATACACAAAAACTTATATAACAATGTACCACGTGACCTGTAATTCCTCGCTTTTCCGCTAGGGTTGTTAGTATCGGGGATATGTAAATGCTTCAATTAAATCTGGAAAGGCTGGGGAAGAATATTAAAAAACTGCCTATAGAGTGAGTGCTCCCCCACAGCAGCCAATCTTTACTAAAAATTTCGTAAAGATTTCCTTGAAATCTTGGGAATATTTAATTGAAAAGTTTAATGAAAATTGCATAAAGATTTAAATGTCCCACCAAAATAAATATTTGGCGTAAAAGTTGACTAAAAATGTAAATGAAATTTTCAGGAAATGTTCGTCGCGAAAATTGAGTAAAAATTTAAATGGAATTTTTATGAAATGTTTGTCGCAAAAATTGAGTAAAAGTTTCAATGAAATTTTTTAGGAAATGTTCGTCGCGAAAATTGAGTAAAGATTATTCTCAATATTCACATTGCAGGTGAATATAAAAATTAAAAGTGTATCGAAATAATGCTGTAAAACCATGACTGAAGGTCATGTGAAAAGGTTATAATAAAATTAATTATTTTTTTAAATATTATCTATTAATTAAAAATTCACAAATTTGCAAAAATTAATTTAAAATTTTTTTATTTATTAATAAAGAATTATATTAGTATTGTTAAGGACAAGAAAAAACGTTTTAAAAATAATTAAGAAAATAATTTCAATATATTAAAATAAGAAATGAAAGTGAACACAAAAATTCTATTTTTTAAACATTTAAATCAAAATTATTATTCAAAAATTATTTATTATAGGGTCAGTCGGGGTAAATCCGAACGGGGGGTAAATCCGAACGCTAATTATTTCAGCTTAATTAAAATTTTTAAAAATAAGTTCGATATGAGAATTTTTACCTCAGATCCTCTTGAAGAGATTCTAAGTATTATCCCATTTTTTGTTTGTTAATTAGCAACAGCATAAACAAAGATAACAAGTATTGCAAAAAAGATTGAAAATCAAAGATGACACTCTTTCAGTATTTTGTCTCGTATTTGAAGAAAAAGAAGCTAAAAATTCATTTTATTATTTATAATTGTTTGTTATGAATACTAGAACAGAAACTATATTTGATTTTTGCCTTCTGTAAAATTTTATTAATAATATCAGACCGTTCGTATTTACCCAAGAAAATTGGAAAACTGGGGTAAATCCGAACGGTATTTTTAATAATTTTTTTTTACATCAAAGCCACACAAAATTGTTTTTATTTGATTACACTATTATTTTAACATTATAAAAGTACATAGAAAAAAGTTTTTCTTTCTATACGTATCCTCGTTATTAATTAATAAGCAGAAAATTAATCTCTGTTCTCTCGAAGGAGTGTTTCAATTTTTTTGCCAAATGGTTTGTTGAAAAAAGTTTTTCAGGATCTTAATAAAATTTGGTATTCTACGGTTTTTGGGGTCGCTAATTACCAATTTCAAGTCAGTTTTTCAAAATTCAAAATGGCGGACGAGAATTAAAAAATTCATTGGATTCGCTCGAAAATTGTTACTCGGGGGGTTTCAGGGTTAGCAAATTTGATCATTTTTAAAAATAAGTTTTAGGAAAGTACGCCATTTTGAATTTAAAAAATTTGACTTTTATTTTTGTATTTACATTCAATCACTCCAAAATACTTTCTGTACCAAGTTTTGCAAAAATCCGTTATGATTTGATAAAGTTATTGAAGGTTTTAATTGTATAATGCATTTTAATTTTTAACCTGTTTGATTTTTGTATTTATATATGATGGATTATTACATAATAGGTTTATTATCGTATTTTTTTTGAGTTTTTATATAAGTTTAACAATTGCAATACTTTAAATTTATTTTCCCTAAGATTTTTCTGAAATACAGTGGCGTTCGTATTTACCCCCATATTTTAGGAAAGTTGCAAAGTATCGAGGTAAATACGAACGCTAAGTTTCCTGCGATTGTAATTTATCAACAAATTTTTCTACCCCATAAAATTGTTCTATGGAAGTAAAGTAACAACTTCATGCACCAGAATACCGGAAGTATTTTTTTTTTAAAGAAAAAACTTATGTTATTGTTGAAACTTACTAAAAGCGTTCGGATTTACCCCAGTTGACCCTAATTAAAAATGTATTAATTAATGAAAAATTAATTTTTAAATATATTATTTTTATTCCCAGATAGTAAATTTTTTTTATTGATAATAATAATAAAGATCTATCTATTTATTATTATTATTATTATTATTATTATTATTAATATTATTTTTGTTTTTTTTACAGATATTTCCGTCCAACATTTCCTGAAAATTTCATTTCAATTTTTGCGACGAACATTTCCTGAAAATTTCATTTAAATCTTTACTCAATTTTCGCGACGAACATTTCCTGAAAATTTCATTGAAACTTTTACTCAATTTTTGCGACAAACATTTCATAAAAATTTCATTTAAATTTTTACTCAATTTTCGCGACGAACATTTCCTGAAAATTTCATTTACATTTTTAGTCAACTTTTACGCCAAATATTTATTTTGGTGGGACATTTAAATCTTTATGCAATTTTCATTAAACTTTTCAATTAAATATTCCCAAGATTTCAAGGAAATCTTTACGAAATTTTTAGTAAAGATTGGCTGCTGTGGGGGCTCCTTATACTACTTCATGACACAGATGAATGGACAACTCCACCTGGCGGACGAAAAGTCTGCGCGACAAGTCGTTGCGGTATGGTAAGTGGTAAGTTACCACGTGGCGCTGATGTTGTATTCTTTGCTTTTAATCGATTACCGACAGTTTTCACGTGTATTATGTACAGTGGTTTGTGCATTTATTACATATTGTACAATTTTTATATTAAAAACAATAAAATATGTGATTTTTTATGCAAAATAAAATTAAATATATACTATTGCATAAGTTTTTAATAAGTGTAGTGCCTATTTTTATTATTTTACGTGTTATTATACTCATTTTTTAATTAACACCGAACAAACACTGAAATCTCACTGAATTTATTTCTTTAATTTTATAATAAATAATTGTTTTTTTTTCAATAAAAATACCAATATTTATTCATTAATACATCTAAAATCAGATAAAATTGAGATATATGTGTTTTATTAATTTTATCTTTTTATTGACAGATCACCGAGCCAACACCGAACGAATACCGAATTCAGTGTTCGTTCGGTGTTCCAAATCTGCTAGGGAATCCAAAACTGTCGCGTACACTTGCATTTACCAGTACATGTTCATTGTTCCAATTCCCTGTACATGATCACGCGAATGTTCATGTACACGATCTTGTACAAGAAAATATACATGATCTTGTACAAGATTTTTCAACTGGGAATAGTATATATAACCCTTTCTTTTATGTATAACAAGTTTGAAGCAAATAAAATAAATTGTTTAATTAGAAAAACTATTTGAAAAAAAATGCGAAGATGTGTTACTAACCCCGTAAATGTATTCGTTCGCTCAAATGTTGCAATTATTTGAGAATTTCAATAATCAAAAACACTTCTAATTCCGCATCATACTTTTGAGTGCAAAGCGCGAGTGCCATGATGAGAATGTTTTCCTTAAAGTCGAAGACCTTTTAGAAAATTAATTCTATACAGTAAGAAAAGCTCCATAATAGTCATAGAGTTGTTTTAGGGGGAAATGGTTCCTAAATTTGACAATCATATTTGCATATAAATTATTGAAATAGATGTTAAACAGAGGCATGTTTTAAAATTCGCGCATGAAAATGGCTACTGCACATGGCAATTGGCTTTAAGGCGCATTCAGACCTCTCGGCTGCCTGCCTGCTGTAGTTACCATGGTAACATGATAAGAGTGAGTGAAGCAGAAAATTTAAATTTTTCGTCTGTTTCACTCACTCCCATTATGTTACCATGGCAACTGCAGCAGGCAGGCAGGCAGCCGAGAGGTCTGAATGCGCCTTTATAGAGCCAAAGTCGCAGAAACAGGGACTTCGAAAATTCTGAGCCACATTACGTAGTTGCTTTTAAATAAAAAAATAATAATAACAGTGTCAATAAGTAAAAAAGTGGTAATAGTGTTAAAAAAAGAAAAAATAATTAAAGTGTGGAAGTTTTTTAAAATTTGGTTAAGTGAAAGTGTCAAAATAATTATTTAAGTAAAAGTGTGGTTATGTCAGTTTATTTACAATCTGTCAAAATGTTGTTTGTTTGTTTAAAAAATTTTTAATGTGAAAGTCGTAAAATAATATATGTTACAAAAAAAAACATTTCTTCTACTGTGTTTCAGAAAATCATAAGAAAGATTTAAATTTATCGAATCATGTTATTGATTATCAAATAATTAAAATTTAAGTAAATTCATATATTTTTATCATTTTTAATTAATTTAAACCCACACAGCACATTAAATTTCCTGAATTTGTCCTGAATATTTCATTGAAAGATTCGAAATATTCCAATGAAAGGTCCATAAAATATTGCTGCAACATGAAAATGTCCGCCTATTTGAAATATTAAATAGTCAACTTGAGAAAATATTTCATTGAAATATTCCTGAAATATTACACATATCGATTTAGCAATATTCTGGAAATATTTCAAAAAGTGAAAAAATTTGTTAAACACATGAAATCAATAGGAATTTTCTGAAATATTCAACATCCTTAGGTTTCTAGAAAAGTAAAAACTACTGCGCAGTTCTACAGGCCATAGAAACTGAGTTAGACCAGTGCGCATCTTTGAAATTAAATATTTCCACAATATTTCAATGAAATATTTTCTCAAGTTGACCGTCTAATATTTCAAATAGGCGGACATTTTCCTGTTGCAGCAATATTTCATGGACCTTTCATTGAAATATTTCGAATCTTTCAATGAAATATTCAGGAAAAATTCAGGAAATTTAATGTGCTGTGTGGGAAATTTAAAAAGCAAAAATAAATTTTTATTTTAATACGTTGACATTTTGTGATGGAATAACTTGAAAATAATTATATTCTGTAATAATTAAATCTACAAAACAATTAAAATGAAAATGATTGAATTTTAAAAACAATTACAAAATTCAATATATTAATTGATTTCTAATAATTATTTAATTTGAATAATTATTTAAACTGTTAAAAAAAATTTAAATCTCAATGCCTTTTTTTTCATTTTAATTGAAATGGCAAAATTAATCAACCTCAAAATTGGTATACACTTTAAGTGTACGAAAATTTCGCCTGAATTCGTTGGGCAGACAATTTCGTCAAACAACAACAAAATTATTGAAATTTTTAATTTTCAAAAAAAATTTTTTTTCAATTTTTTTGTGAAAAATGTGAGTCAAATGAAACACTTTTTCCCTTCAACATTCTTTAATTGGAGTAAAAACAACAAAAATATACAATTTTTTTAAATTTTAAATTTCTAAAAATTTTTACACTTTAAGTGTATTATTCAAAAACGGGCGAAATAGCATTTCTAAAAAAGCACGGCCGTTTCTATTTCACCCATCACTAGCGAACTTATTCATTTTTCTTATTGTGCCCACGACGAGCGAAATAGATGAATGTTGTAGACAGGCGAGTATATTATTTTGTTCCTCAATTTACTTTTATTTAAATTTCAATGAACATTTGTTAAGTACATTTTTATCCGAAGGTAAAAAATCACATGTGCCAGCTGTTAGTTTGTACTGTAAAGAAAAATAAACGTTAGTTTCAAACAAAAAAATAAATTTTTTTGAGATATCAGAGTGGTTTCCAATGTTTTTTTTGTGTGCTGAACACGATCTAGGGTTCCAATATTGCGTACGACGTCAATATTTACATGAAAGTGGTGGTAAAGTCTTAAAAAACTGTGTTTTTGATGGTTTTCAGTATTTTTTCTCCTTAACTGGACGTAATAGACTTTTATATAGGTTTAAATTAATTTTTATATTTTATACTTTAAGACTCTTATGCGCAAGATAAAAAAATTTTGAAATTTTGAAACAAGTTAATTTCAAGTCACCCAAAAAGTTTAAACTTTTTTTTTAAACTGACGTCTCTAGCACGTCAGGTTAAAGAAAAAATACTCAAAACACTTACCTTAAAAACACGGTTTTTGGGGTATTTACCCCTATTGTTTTAAAATTTCGAATTTTTTTAATCTTGCATATATGGGTCGTAAAGTGTAAGATATAATTCTTAATTTAAGCACGTCGGATTGTGGAGAAAAAAATAATGAAAACTTTAAAAGACACTGGTTTTGAAGACTTTACCCCCTCTTTACTCAAAATCCTGACGTGATACGCAATTTGTGAACCCTGTATCGAGTTCAGCACACAAAAATAAATTAGAAACCACTCCGACAACTAAAGCAAAAAATTATTATTTTGTAGACCTGTGATATTAAGCTGTTAAAACTGTACTTTTTCAAAATTTAAAATTTTTAATGCAACCTCTACTTTTGCTATTGTATCTTTCTAATTTTCGAGCGTGAAACGCGAGTGCCGTGATGTGAATGTTATCCTTAAAGTCAATGTACTTTAAGAAAATAAAATTTAATTTATATTAATTACAAAAATTTCACTTAAATCAATTGTATAAACAATTTTTTAGGGATAAAAATCATGAGGGGGAAACCTAATAATTAATTTAATTATTTGCAATTTTTTTATTGCTTTAAAAATTCATTTATACTATAAAGACGTTTTTTAAAATAGGAGGGCCCCTAAGGCCTATATTGAGCCCACATTGGGTTTTAATTTAAATGGTTGAAAACCTTTTCTTAAGGTAGGAAAAGTAAGTTTTTATTGATTTTAGATGAAACGGGGGTGTTTTGGTCAAATTAACCCCTATATTTTAGAGGTTCTTTTCAAAAAGAGTGTCAAAAAAAAAATGGAAAAAATGTTGTTCAAATGCTTGAAAATCTTTACTCGGGGGGTGACGTCCGCCATTTTGAAAACCTAACATCGGATTCATAATCAGCGACCTCAAAAACCCTCGAATAACAATTTTCAAGCCAATACCCTAGTAGAAATTTGTCCCAGTAATTATCGTGGCACTGGACAGTTGCGCTAGAAGCTGTCTATAGCAACTTAACACTGCAATTTGCTAATTACTCGAATGGAATGTCACGCTTTTTTCGTCTAGTTATTGTCTAGCCCAACTTGATAAATTCTGATCAACGGTCCGTTAGAAAAACTAGACAAATTATTTCTTTTAAATATTCTCAAAATTTGTCTAATATTAAGATTTAATGTAAGAAACTAATTATACAATAATAAATTATATAATGACATTAATTTTTTTAAATTATATAATTACATTAATTTTTTTAAATTATAATCTAAATTATTTAAAGAAAATATAATGTATAGTAAATTGTTAAAAGCATAATATTTGTCAATACTGTTTAATTTTTAATTTAAAAAAAAAAATTTTACTTGTGTAAAAGGATCACAAATATTTTCTGATACACTGAAACATCCACTTTTTGATTGCACTGTAATGACGACTGAAACAAATATTTTTGTATTAGTAATTTATTATACAATTATTATTATCAACTTTTAAACACGAAGAGAACGCAATTTCAACAAAAAATCTCGGGGTTAACGGGGAGCGAACACGGGTCCGCTGGGCGCGAGGTACGCACGCTTACTCTTTGTAAACTAATATCTGTAAATTCAAAAATAAAACTACTTTTTCAAACCAAAAAAAGGTACGCACGCTACGCAATCTGCTATATTAACGATATCCATCAAACGAAAAATATAGCAGATATATTTTAGTTCAGTGCTGTAGCTAGAAATTGCATGTTTATATAAATATTTTTACTTTTATCTGACAAAATACATATTTTAGAATTTTAATTTTTTATAATTTACTGAAAAATAAATTTACACTTGAAATAACAATTTTAATCAGCACAAATTTCATTAAACCATTATTGTATTAAACAATAGATATTTTAAATTTTCTAAAAATTTAATTTTTAATTTTTTACAACTTAATTTTAATATTTTATAATTTAAAATTTTTTTTAATTTAGCTATTAATCCACCTATTATTAAAATTATATATTTTATTTAAAAAGATTTTAAAAATTTAAGGCATAAAAATATTTTAATTTAAAAAAATAAAAAGAGAAATAAAATATAACCTATCTATGTAACAAGGCATATTTTTATTATTGCATTTTGACATTTTTTAAAAATAATTACTATTAAAACTATTATTTATTGTTTTCTAAGTGAAAAACTCAACGAAAACAGTAATTTTTATTGTTTTTTAATATCAAAGGATAGATTTTATAGGTTAGGTTTTCTAAATTACACATTTTTTTCAATATTAATTGAGAATAAACTTTCTTAATAAAAAAATATATGATATATAAATGGAACAATAAATAAAATGCCCATAATAGATAATAGAGTAATTTAATTTATAAAAAAGAACATACTAAATATCATAAAACTTCAAATACTAATATATATTCAGAAAACATGTGAATGTAGATTTTATTTATTTATTATATTAAAATAATAAATTATGTTAATTTATATTTACCTGATGTACTGCAGCGCTGCTGCCACGAAAGAAGACGAAAGTATAATTTCTAGAGACACTATAGACAGTGCCATTCAAGCAACTGGACAAAAGTTGAATCTAGCCAATTTCAAGTTCAACTTGAATGTTTTCTAAGACTGTTGGTCAAGTAACTTTACAGTAATTATCTAGTTTGTCTAGAATCAGCGTCCACGAGAAAAACTGGCCACTTACTAGAGTATTTCTAGTGCTTCCATGACAAATTTCTACTAGGGTATTGCCCAACAATTGGACAACATTTTTTCCATATTTTTTTGACACTCTTTTTGAAAAGAACCTCTAAAATATAAGGGTTAATTTGACCAAAACACCCCCGTTTCATCTAAAATCAATAAAAACTTACTTTTTCTACCTTAAGAAAAAGTTTTCAACCATTTAAATTAAAACCCCAAGGAGGCGCAATATAGGCCTTAGGGGCCCTCCTTCTTTTGAACATTTTTTTTCAATTGAAATTAGTTCGAAGCGCAATAACTTATTTTAATAATAAAAAAATGTTGGTTTGATGCTTTTCGTTAATTACCAGGACCTGGGCAATCCACGGCGCAAAATTAAGAAACTAAGTTTGAACAGCAGTAGCACCGCTTTTCTCTTTTTTTTGTTCAATAAAATAGTTATTTTTGCAGCACGAGGCGAAGCCGAGTGATGCAAATCACACGAGTATAATCAGATTTACGCACGTGTATCATACAACATTTTTTGCAACACCCACCTCTAAAGTTAAGTACCTATTATGAGGAATTCCAACTTGCTGTTAGAATATTTTCGATTGTATAGAATTAAATAAATCAAACGAAGATCAGAAAAAATATCATAAGGCAGTAGTGTATAAATTTAAAAGTAAAGTTCGTTTTTTAATTTTGTGGTTTTGTATGGTCTAAAAAAATTCTTATATTATGTGAGAGAAATTTCGGTGCGTAAAGTAAATTTCAGTGTGTAAAGTAATATTTCAGTGCGTAAAGTAAATATCAGTGCGTAAAGTGAATCACTTTACACACCGTTCAAAAAAGAGCTTCTTTACACACACTTTTCGGTGTGTAAAATTTAACTTTAGAGGTTAGTGTTGCAAAAAATTAATTTTAATACCTTTAAACCTTATTTATATAATATAATTTAACTCATTGTTATAAAGACTTCTACTTTTTGATAGTACAATTAATACAATTTAAAAATTTAATTGATTAAAAATGATAAAAATATACACCGTAAAAAAAAGGAGTTGAATTTCAACTCCCTAGGGGATGCTATAAAAGTCTCACCCTTTTGGAGTTGAAATGAAGGGAGTTAATGCTTTACAAGTTAATTTTATGCCTGTGGAGTTGGTTTTCAGAAGTTAATTTAATTATTAACTCCCTGTTTGAGTTGATTTTTAACTCGAAAATTTTAACTGCCAACTCCCAGTAACGTTAACTCCCTAATTTTTTTACAGTGTATGAATTTACTTAAATTTTAATTATTTGATAAATAATCAATAACATGATTCGATAAATTTAAATCTTTCTTATGATTTTCTGAAACAGTAGAAGAAATGTTTTTTTTGTAATATATATTATTTTACGACTTTCATATTAAAAATTTTTTAAACTAACAAAAAACATTTTTACAGATTGTAAATAAACTGACCCCTGTTGAAAATTCCTATGTGAGAACACATATGGGATCCCATCCAGGATCTCTTGTGAGTTCTTATGTGGGTTCCCGTACAGGTTCACACATAAGATCCTGTATGAAAAGGTTCCTGGTATGAACTTGCGTGAGATCAAGCGCACGATCTTATGTCTCTGTAAAAGCAATAACACAGGATCCCATGAGGTTTCCTGTGTAGGTTCCTATATGAACAACACGATAAATAGGAACACACATGGGATCTTATCCGAGATCTTGTATGAGTTCTTACATAGGTTCTCACATATAAGAAGATTAATAGCATATATATAAAAGCATTCTATAAAATCTTATTAAGCTGCTATTAATCTTCTTATATGTGAGAACCTATGTAAGAACTCATACAAGATCTCGGATAAGATCCCATGTGTGTTCCTATTTATCGTGTTGTTCATATAGGAACCTACACAGGAAACCTCATGGGATCCTGTGTTATTGCTTTTACAGAGACATAAGATCGTGCGCTTGATCTCACGCAAGTTCATCCCAGGAACCTTTTCATACAGGATCTTATGTGTGAACCTGTATGGGAATCCACATAAGAACTCACAAGAGATCCTGGATGGGATCCCATATGTGTTCTCACATAGGAATTTTCAACAGGGACATAACCACACTTTTACTAAAATAATTATTTTGACACTTTCACTTAACCAAATTTTAAAAAACTTCCACACATTAATTATTTTTTCTTTTTTAGGGTTCCGTACTCGGTTCGGAACCCTATTAATATCGGTTTTTTTGAAATCGTGTACCCCCCCCCCCCCTAGCGGCCACATAAATTTATCTGGAGGGCTGAAAATTAGTACACATATGTATTTTCGCGTGTAGATTACAGGAAAATTATAGCGAACTTGATTGGAATTGATTAACATAGCGTTGTCAAGGAAAAACCATGAATTTTTACGAAAAATGCCTAAAAATGACTATGTACCCCCCCCCTAGCGACCACATATTTTGACATAAAGAGCTCAAATTTGACACACTTACGTATTTTTACGTGAAAATTACAGGAAAATTATAGCGAACTTGATTCGGATTAATTTACATAGCGTTGTCAAGGAAAAATCAAAAATTTCGAAAAAAATAATTTATTCTCCCTAGCGCACACAATATTCAACCCAGACAGATCATATTTAGTATACAAATGTATTTTTACGGGAAAAATACAGGGGAAAAAAAGCGGTCACGATTAGAGTTGATGATTAACTTTTTATCAAGTTTTTCAAGAAAAAATGACAATTTTAGGAAAAAAATGTATTTTTCCACCAAAAACGAACAAAATTTTATTTAAAGGAAATTAAATTTATATATTTTAACGTATTTTTACGTGTAGATTACAAAAAAAATATAGCGAGCATGATTGGAGTTGATTATCATAGCGTTGTCAAGGAAAAACCATGAATTTTTACGAAAAATACCTAAAAATGAGTATGTACCCCCCCCCTAGCGGCCACATCTTTTGACATAAAGAGCTCAAATTTGACACACTTACGTATTTTTACGTGAAAATTACAGGAAAATTATAGCGAACTTGATTCGGATTAATTTACATAGCGTTGTCAAGGAAAAATCAAAAATTTCGAAAAAAATTATTTATTCTCCCTAGCGCACACAATATTCAATCCAGACTGTTCATACTTGCTGTAAAACTCAATTTTTGCGTGAAAAATACAGGGAAAAAATGTAAGCGCGATTGGAGTTGATGATCAATTTTTATCAAATTTTTGAAGAAAAATGATAAATTTCAGAAAAAAATGTATTTTTCCGCAAAAAACGAAAAAAGTTTTTCTACAGTGATTCAAATTTATATATTTTGACGTATTTTTACGTGTAGATTACAAAAAAAATATAGCGAGGATGATTGGAGTTGATTTTTCTGGAATTAATAAACAAATTTTATTTTTTAGATAACTTTCGATTTTTCCTTGACAAGCAGCTACTAGCCTTACATCAATATCTTAAGTTTTATCTCTTTTTGACTTAGAAAGATAAAATTTAATATTCAATATATTTTTAAAATGTAAATATAATAAAAATATTGCGAGTTGAAATAAAATTATGTTTCTTATATTTTTTTAGTAAAATATTTTTAAAAAAATAAAATCGGACAAGTGCGAGTTACACTCGCACTGAAATCGAGGGTTCCGTACTCGAAGCGAACTTATTTGGTATAAAAACAAATGTTTAAAAAATATGTGTTGTATGACAACTAATATAAGTGATACAAAAAGGAACAATTTTCTTGAATTTTACAAAATTGTTCCTTTTTGTATCACTTATATTAGTTGTCATACAACACATATTTTTTAAACATTTGTTTTTATACCAAATAAGTTCGCTTCGAGTACGGAACCCTCGATTTCAGTGCGAGTGTAACTCGCACTTGTCCGATTTTTTAACACTATTACCACTTTTTCACTTACTGACACTGTTTTTCTTATTTTTTTATTTAAAAACAACCACGTAATGTGGCTCAGAATTTTCGAAGTCCCTGTTGCTGCGACTTTGGCTCTATAAAGCCAATAGCCATGCGCAGTAGCCATTTTCATTCGGGAATTTTAAAACATGCCCCTGTTTAACATGTATTTCAATAATTTATATGCAAATATGATTACACAGGCACACAAAAAGTAAAATGTGGTTTGGCCGAGACACTACACTAGTCTATTTTCATGTATTTTTTCACGCTGAATCCGAATCCGAAGTGGGAATTATCAGATTGGCTTTTACTTTTTAAGATAAACTCAAAAAACTACTCAGAAAGAGAAATAAAATCAAAAAGTTACAAAATTTTTGAATGTCACTGCGATGGTGTAATTCCATGTATTTTTTGTCGCTGAATACGAATCCAATATCAGAATTGTTAGATTCGCTCAAATTTTTGAGATAATTGCAAAAAAACGCAAGTAACAAAAAACTCAAAATACTCAAAATCAGTTTTTTGGAATTATCTTCAAAATTTGAGCGAATCTAACAATTCTGACTTTGGATTCAGATTCAGCGACAAAAAATACATGGAATTACACTATCGCAGTGACATTCAAAAATTTTGTAACTTTTTGATTTAATTTTTCTTTCTGAGCAGTTTTTTGAGTTTATCTCAAAAATAAAAGACAATCTGATAATTCTGACTTCGGATTCGGATTCAGCGTGAAAATATACATGGAAATAGGCTATTGTAGTGTCTGGGCCAAACAGCTTTTTATTTTTTGTGTGCCTGTGTTATCAAATTTAAGAACCATTTCCTCCTAAAACAACTCTATGACTAATATGGTGCTTTTCTTACTGTATAATAATAATATAATAATTATATTAATATATTATAGTATTAAATGTAGACTTAGCAGAACATTCGGAGCGCGTAGCGCGACGGAGTGCTCTTTGCGCGCCCCGAGGCGCACTCAAACATGCGAGAGCAGCGAGCCACCCCGCGGATGAGAATGTGTCCGCTACCCCGAAGGGGGGGCGGGCAGATTTTTTTCATTGATATTTGTTGAGAATTGTCTTATTCACAATATATTTATAATTGTATAAAAAAAGCCAAAATACTACGTGAAAATTAATATTCAAACTTACCTGTAAAATGTCAAAATTTGTCACATTTTATTTATATTTTCCAAGAAAGTTTATAAATATTTTAAAAATTATTACTACCTTACAGTAAGTACTTTCCATGTACTTTCTCATGATATGTTGGCTTTTTATTTTTATAATATAGAAATATGAGAAATTTTACCTTTAATGTTGAACTTTTCAGGATTTTATCTGAGTTTGAACACTTATATCTTCGCAGGCGATTAACGAAAAAATCCCATTTTGGTTATCCCATAGTTCATCTTATCAAAATTTGGTGATGATGAACGAGCTACTTTTTATTTTTATTCACTTTAAAAAATTCACCGTAAAATACGAATTTGAAGGTTAAAAAACAAGTATTTTTATAAATAAAATTCATACAAATATATCTATATTTAGAAAACAAACTTCAGTTTTATAAAATTACTTGTTTTTTAACCTTTAAATTCGTATTTTAAGGTGGATTTTTTAAAGTGAACAAAAATAAAAAGTAGCTCGTTCATCATCACCAAATTTTGATAAGATGAACTGAAGGGTAGAATGACAAAAGGGGTCAAGCGCCAATTTATCGAAAATGAGGTTTTTGCATAAAAAATCAAGAAAATTCATTTACACATTTCTGTAGAAGGATTTCCTTTTTTATTGCGTATTTAAATCAGTTTTTAATAAAAATTAAATTAATAAAATAGCCTCAAATTCACTTTATTGCAACCTGATTGAAAAACAAAAGAAAGTGGTGAGTCAATAATATTATCAAAATAAAAAAAAAATTATTTTTTTAGGTTTTATTTTAATATTTTATTTTAATTTTATTTTAATAATATTTTAATTAATAAAATTAATAATAATAATAATAATGTATTTTCAATTTTAAACAATTTTAAAATCATTTTGTTATTAATTTTTAAATATTTTTATGATTATACTAAGTGAACAATTGAATTTAACGATGAAAGTATTGCTCAATTCCAAAGCAAGCAATTAATTCGTAATTTTCTTGAAAACAAACAATTTTTTAAAGGAATTTTTTTCTATTCATTTCGTCGATTCCATAGAAAGAAACTAATTTTCCAGTTTTTCTTTAAACTGTATATTTTTTTTATAATTAATGCTTAAAGAAAATGTGCGCAGTTGATATAACCTCAAGGCACCACAGTTTTTTTTAATTTTATCGTTAATATGTAGGTTTATTTCAACAAATTGTTGTTTATTTATTAAAACATACTAATATATCGAAACGGTTTTCTCAGTTTTTTTAAATGACCTGCAAAATTTTTAAAAATGTTTTTTTTACTTCCTGTAAAAACAGTGAATTGGCGCTTGACCCCTTTTGTCATTCTACCCTTCAACTATGGGATAACCAAAATGGGATTTTTTCATTAATCGCCTGCGAAGATATAAGTGTTCAAACTTAGATAAAATCCTGAAAAGTTCAACATACAAGGTAAAATTTCTCATATTTCTATATTATAAAAATAAAAAGCCAACATATCATGAGAAAGTACCCACACAGCACATAAAATTTCCTGAATTTGTCCTGAATATTTCATTGAAAGATTCGAAATATTTCAATGAAAGGTCCATGAAATTTTGATGCAACAATGAAATGTCCGCCTATAAGAAATATTGCAGTTCCGATTGTACGAAAAATTTCAGCGAAATGTTGAGGAAATGTGAGGATGAAAAATTACTGACATATTATTTTTTAATATTTGCAAAATAAAATAATGAAATATGTTACAAATTTTTAAGTGAAATATTTTGAAAAGATTATTCATTCAAATTCTAGAAATATCGAAATGAAATATTTCTAAATTGTTAAAAATACATATTTAGGCAATATCATCCGGATATATTTGTGAAAAATAAAAAAAATGAATTATTCATTAATGAATAATCTTTTCAAAATATTTCACTTAAAAATTTGTAACATATTTCATTTTTTTATTTTGCAAATATTAAAAAATAATATGTCAGTAATTTTTCATCCTCACATTTCCTCAACATTTCGCTGAAATTTTTCGTACAATCGGAACTGCAATATTTCTTATAGGCGGACATTTCATTGTTGCATCAAAATTTCATGGACCTTTCATTGAAATATTTCGAATCTTTCAATGAAATATTCAGGATCACAAATTCAGGAAATTTTATGTGCTGTGTGGGTACATGGAAAGTACTTACTGTTAGGTAGTAATAATTTTTATAATATTTATAAACTTGACACAATGTATTTTTTTAAAAGAAAATATAGGAAAATAGCATGACAGGGGGGGGGGGTAGGAGTAAAAAAATTTTGAAAAAGTACATGACATCATTTGTGAACGTTCCCAAAAGTTTATAGTACTAATAAATAAAATGTTTTTTATTATTTTAAAAATATTTTAATATTTGATACTTTCCTTTTTTTAATATTAAATATTTATTAAAGATAAGTGGGAAGAAGGTTTGGAAAATGCACGAAGTAGTATAAAGAGACATATCACCTATGACCGGCTCTAACGGATTGTAGCCCCGTTTTCAATATTCACGGTTCTCAAGTTTTCACCAATCTTGCGCCTCTAGAGGGAAACCTCGGTATTAAAATCACGTGTTTACAGAATACAGAGTTTAATACCACAATTTCCCTCTAGAGGCGCAAGTGTAATTAGATTGGTGAAAACTTGAGAACCGTGAATACCATGTGAATACCGAAAACGGGGCTATCTTTTATATACAGCAATATGTCTTCTTATACTACTTCGTGGGAAAAAGTCAGGTAATTATTTTTACACTTCTTGCTGGACACCCTGATGAAGTATAAATTTCCATAGGATGTATTTTTCGATTAACGCTGAATATTAAGTGGCCTTCCACCCCGATTCATTTTAAAAACAGAATTCAAACATAAAATAATAATAAATAAAGTTTTCGGCAAACTATGTGTTAAAAAAATGTTTCTTAAATAAGTAAGCATTTAGGAGACTAAAGACCCAATAAAATGTTTTGAAAATTCAAAAATTAATTTTTTTGATTTTTCTTTCTTCTCCATAACTTGTACACAAATACATTTCTTGAAAAAATATTTGTTTAAAATTTTCAACTCATTGATACCAACATGTATCATAACTTTCAGCTTTTTATGAGTGGGGGCAGTTTTTGTATATGGGTGATTCTACAAACGAAGGATGAAAATGAAGAAAATATGGACGCAACATATTTTCTCATTTAAGGTCTCAAAAGTACTTTAACTTCAAGTTAATGACACTAAAAAAGATATCTGAAAGTGTCCAGACAAAATATTAAAAATTACAAAAGTTATGATTGTTTATAAACAATTTATCCAGGAAATTAAGATCGTGTATTCACATTAATACAAAAAATAATGGATGGATTTATACAAAATTTATTACTCGGGGGTTTTCGGGGTCGCTGATTACGAATCCGAGGTCAGTTTTTCAAAATTCAAAATGGCGGTTCCTATATGACGGAATTTTTTTTTTAAAATCGTTTGGATTTGCTTAAAACTCTCTACTCGGGGGTTTTTGGGGTCGCTGATTACGAATCCGAGGTCAGTTATTTAAAATTCAAAATGGCAGATCCAATATGGCGGACTTCTTTTTAAAAATTCGTTCGGATTTGCTTGAAACTTTCTACTCGGGGGTTTTTGGAGTCGCTGAAAATGAATCCGGAGTCAGTTTTTCAAAATGGCAGATGCAACATGGACAAATATTTAAAATCAGTGGAAACTACTTACTTCAAACGAATATATTAAGTTTTTTCAAAAGTTGTCCGCCATTTTGAATTTTGAAAAACTGACGTCGGATTCGTAATCAGCGACCCCGAAAACCCCCAAGTAAAGAATTTTACAAGGATCAATAAAAGCTATCGGTTTAATTAGTAATCTGTTTATATAATTTGTTTATAACAAATTACGTGTGTTCTACTAAAACATAATTTTACAAATCACAAATCTGTAGGAGTACTTTAAGTGTCTAATAATAAAAAATATTTCGATTTTGTTGAGATATTCATACGATTCACAGGAAAAAAGTGCTTTTTATTTTTTTATTTATATTAATATAATTAAATATACAAAATGAAAATTAAAGACTGGGGTTTATCAATATCTTAAAAATTTAGTGAGGATTATTTTAAGTCAAGAAAATCGAAAAATGTTTAAAAATTATTAGTTTTACGCTGTTTTTAGTGCTTAATGTATATCCTGTCTCCAAAGTGCCAGACGAATGAGATCCAGATGAATGAGAATTTGGCAGTTTTTTAAGAAAAAGGTAGAAACAACATTAAATAAAAAAATAAGCAATTCTATCCGATAGAGAATTCAAATTTGCAATACATAAGCCTATAGAAGGACCTAAAAATAATATTTTTTTCAAAAAAATGGAAGCCAGACGAATGAGAATTTGTCTGGTCACAACACAATCTTGGTTAATAGAATAACAAATTTAAAAAAACGCGCGTGGTATCACATTTAGTTTAGTTTAATTTAATTAACAACAATAACGAACTGTAACTTCATTAGAATGTTGATTTTTAATAATTTTAACGTGTTTTCAACTGCCAGACGAATGATGACAAAATCCAGGGACAACATTCAAGAAGATATTTTATAAATAAGGTATAGAGTAATGTCATAATTATTTCCACATTAATAATCTACAACTATTCAAAATTACTAATCCAGTACTATTACTAATTTTTTGCAAGAAATATTTTTTTTCATCGGCTGTTTTTTAGTGCCACAATAGAAACCATTTAGATTTACAATCTTCATAAAAGAAAAAATTATTTTTTTCAAAATTAATATACAAAATAAGCTTGACCGCTCATAATTCCCTCGTTTGTAGAATCATCCATGTAACAGATAAAAGTAGAAATTTATTTGTAAATAATTTATTAATTGGTGTTACAAGTAATATTTAAATGTATTACATGTTATATTACACAGAATAGGAATGTTGAGTACTTCGTAGGCTTAAATATCTGAATCTGATTACATAAATTATGAATAATACAACTCTTAATGTATAAAGGTATAATTGTAAACATAAATATAATGCCATTGGAAATAGAAACAAGTCTATAAAAAAACTTGTACATTTTAGATTCCATATTTATTGAAAATTTTTGATTTTTTGCCTTCAATATAATGATAATATATATATTTTATGATAGATTAATGATATTTTATATAATACAAACTATCAATTAATTGAAAAGAGACAATTATTTTCAGTAGAAAATAATATTTCCAATAATTGACAAATGGACATCACTTTTTGCAATATTTCATTTAAACACTTATATATGCTTTTCTACAATATTTATCTTACAATAAATTAAATTATTCTGTATAAAAATTAAATTGCATCTGAATAATATTATACATTTTTGCATAGTTATGAAATTTAATTTGACTTATTGTTTTTACAACAATTAATTTAAAGAAATCTACTCGTCTATAATCACTCTTTATAATAATACTTTTTAAAGAAGCCTCTTTGGAATATGAAAAATATTAATATTAGACTTACGATTATCCTATAGTTTTGTACTGTTCTAACAAATGTGTTACAAAAATATGATGTTTATAGATCTAGAAAATGTATGATTTTCTGAGGTAGTTAGTCAAGCCCAGTTTTATACTTTTGTACGGCTTGGAAATAATCTAAAAATATTAATTCTTGTGAAATCAAAAGTACCAGTAAACTGTAAAATCTTACTTTAAAGTTGTTACTAAGTACTTTTGATCGTAACTATACAAAGGCAGTTTATCTTTTATATGACCCTGAGGCATTTATACAATTTCTTTCTAATTCACAACCACAAGTTTTTGGCTCGAAATATTTCGCAAAAGCAACCAAGTATATATAAATAAATAAATATATATATATATATATGATGGCCTAAACCGCAATTCTTAATTTTTCTAATCAATATTATTCGCTGATAATAACAGAATAACTTGAACACTGAAGACTAAAATACATTTAGGATTATAATCGTAAGGCGCTTAATTTACTTAAGTTACTTCGCTTATAATAGAAAAATAATTTCTACCAAGTGTAAGTTGCTTTCATCATTACACTGCTAATTTCAAGAGAAAAAGAAATGTCGCTAATTATGTCACTTGCTCAATGCTTTGACTTAGCAATGTGAAGAAAGAATGACACCTTATCTGAACACTGATGCCCACACATGTTACAAGTGAAAGGATTTTGATATCCATGGTAACCCATGTGAACAGTGTACATGACGTCATTTCCAAAAGAAATCTCACAGTATTGACATGCGAACTGATCTGCATTTTCAGATTTATCTTTGGAATCGGAATTATTAGGCATAGTTGACGCTGGTTTATTGTAAGATGTTTCGTAGTCCTGAAACAAAAAATTATTATTCATTAGAAAAACTGTAATCATAGAACATGTTGAATTTCTTTTAAAATTAAAGTTGAAATTAAATTACGCAATTGATAATATTTTATAAAAAAATAGGAGAACTATATTTTTATTAGGAAAAACGAAGTTTCTAATTCTTAAGAATTAGACACTCTGACGTGCTCTTAATATGTAGCCAATACAAAATTGAAATGCTCACCTGCTCTTCATCAGAATCTTTTTCCAAGATATGTTTATCTAATTTCACAGCTTTTCCTTTACGTCGACTAGTGCCTGTTTTCTTTAAATTATTCACATTCTGCTGTTGCACAAAATGTTCCTCTTCTTTAGAACTTTCATACTTTTTATCAATGTAACAATTTTCAGGAACTGATTCGCATTTTTCGACAATAGAATCCATATCTTTTTTCTCGGGACAAGAGATATTATTTAAAGGAATTGTTCCTGTAGAAATGCTCTTCAGCAGTGAGTCTTCGAGAATTTTCTCATTATTCATAGATCTGGTGTATTCAAAGTACGCTTGAAGTTTCAATGCATTCTCCGCAATATTCTCGTTAAAAATAGAATTCGGCATCGGATAACCAGCAGCAAGCAGTTGATTATAAGATGACAATGCATTTAGCACATTAGCATGATTTGGCACAAGATTATTCATTCCATTTGATCCGCTGTTTAAAACGGACATATTCATTGCAGTTCCCATTGGCGGCATTGATGTTGGCATCATCATTTGCGAAGCAACAATTGGTGGTGAAATCGTACTCAATAAATTATTGTTTAACTGATTCTGAAATGACAATTATTTGTTAGAAAATACTTTTAAGCTAGAGAACTGTTTTTAAAATACAAAATAAATCAAACAAGTTTTTTACCTGCACGCTGTATTGACTCTCTTCTTTTGTCTTCACTGGCTTAGGTTTTGGTCCTCTTCGAGTTCCATAAACGTCGATAATAGGCAGCGGATTTGGAGATCCATCGGCGTTTAAAACCATTGCAGGTTGATGATTATATTTTCTTAAATGAAGCTTCAACGAATGACAGTATTTGGTGGCATAAGAGCAATTGGCACATCTGTATTGATAAACATTGGAGTGTGATTTAAGATGGCTATTGAGCATCGACTTATTGACACATGAGTATGGACACTTGGTGCATTTGAAAGGCTTCGACCCAAAGTGATTTCGAAGATGATATTCAAGGTGATGTTTATATTCCGTAACGAATGGACATTTAGGGCAAGTTAACAATTTGTCAATCTTGATATGTCTGCGATTGTGTTGCCAAAAATCCAACTTTGTAATAGACACATAGCTACACTGTCTGCATTTGTGAGTTTTCACCTTGCCCTACAAAAAACATCAATTTTAATAAATTAAATTTACTTGTTTGTAGGAAAATTAATTTTACATACTTTTATTTCAATGATCTTCCTAAAAATTGTATCAATATCTGAATTTATAAAATTACTTTTTTACTTTTGAACTGGACTCAAAGAAAGAACTTGAAATCCATATATGCACAATAAAACATTTCCTTTAAATACTGTTCCCACACTGAATAAAAAGACTGTAAAATATACTTTAGAATAATGCAAAAACTTTCGATTGAAATGGTTGAAATACCTATATTTACCGAATTAAGATAAAATTATTAAAAAATAAGAAAATTAAGATTAAATAAATGAAAAGGAAAGTTAAAAAATATTCAACTGAAGCGACGAAGACGGTATCTTGCGGCTGCTTACTTTAATATTCGAAACTTTATTTTGTATGTCAATTTCAAGTCTTTCTCTAACCTCATTTAGAGATTCAATTTAATTTATAAGACTATAAGATATTTTTATTGAATTTTTTCAGAATTATAACTAAATTCTTAATTAAACTTAACTAAAAATAACTTATGTTTTATATATTGGCATGAGGGTCCATGAAAAAAGAACTTTCACACCGAAACGTCTGAACTAATGAAAATCGCTACTTCTTTACTTCATAGATCGTCATGCCAACATATAAAACATAATTTATTTTTAGTTAATGGCCAATTTACATAACCAATTATGTCAATAACTAAAAATACCTGAGAGTTAATGCGTGGCACATTAATATCTTCAAAATCTTCATATTCGTACTCTGACCTATCTCCTGACATGGTTGGAGATATCCTGCCATCTTGCTCCATGATAGCTCTATCGTATCCAGAATTATCACTCGGTGTATAATGAACCATTAAATGCTGAGTAAAAGTTAATCTGAAAGTTTCATAACAGGTCAGGATATTTTCCATTGTTTTAATTTTAAACTGTACTATAATCTGTACACAGAATTCCAATAAATTTTATTTATCACTGTGTCATCTACACAAACAACACCTCCCTCATTTGTTCAAAGAAAAAATAATCAGCCAAAAAATGTTAACTTAATTTGAAATTAATATTGAATTACCTATTTGTAGTAGTAAAAATGCAAAGGGGACATTGATAATTGCAAAAAAGTTGTTGTTTACTAGTAGAAGGTCCGTCTACTTCCTGATGGTCGTTCTTCATTCCAAGTGTATCTTCATCTATTGAATTTATACGTCCAAAGGTCAACGGTGAATTGTCAAGCTTATATGAACTCGGACTATAGTCGTAAGGTGTACACTGCATGCTTTGCGAATCTGAAATGGAACTTCCAGGCGAAAGACTGCAGTTCATCACTGAAGACGACCTTCTGCTTCTTGGAGATGCGGAATTGCTCGTATAGTGTCCGGGTGAAACACCAGAATCATCATTTTTTTCATCAGACAATTCATCTTTCTAAAATGAAAATAAACGTAATGAGTACTTTTAAGTTCTCAAGTTGTGCAACAGCTATTAAAAAAAATATCGATGTCAATGTGCAAGGAATGAGCTATCCATATGTATTTACGAAGGGTGGAAAGCAAGAGAGACAGAAAGTAATGTCAAGAGTGAGATAGTTTTTATTTTGATTCGTTGAAGGGTCCATAGGCAAGGCGATTACTCACCAGGATCCTTTTCCTTTATCCATCTAACACTGGGGCGCTTCGCTTTGTGGCGTTCCTTCGTCAAAGCCGTTAAAATTCAAAAAGCGGACATTTTAGAAACAATACAATTTTAACAACATTATAACAAAGTTTCTTTCTACATATTTATCGAATCCGGTCAAAAGGATATCACATTGACTAGTGAAAAATATGATGTATGTAAATAAAAACATATTTTACAAAGAACAGAAATAACTAATATAAGTTATAAATTATTTTTTAACTAAAAATTCTAATTGTCACAAATATAATATTTTTATATACACTATAAGTATAAAAACGTTAAGTAGTGGACAAAACACAGGTTTTAATATGAATTTGTCATTGATCGGTTATTTAGTTATTTATAACTATGTAGTTTTGAACATTTTTAACTTCCTTTTATACAATAAATTGTACGAAATTTATGCACACTTTCTTTTCACGGATAACATTAAAAAACAAAAAAAGATTTCAGAAAGGATATTCTTCAAGATATTGAGTCCTGTTCTAGTTAACACATTATTATAGAAGATTTTTATAGAAAACTATAATTTCTTATTTATATAAATGTATACTATATATTTTTTTAAATTATATTATATATATATGTGTATATATACCAATAAGCAACGGTGGCTGTCCCGTAGCCAAAACCCATAAACTAATAATAATATAAACATATAAATAATAAATTGTAGTTTTTTATAAACAACTCTTCTAAAATAGTCTTTGGCCAGATCAGGATTCAGTATCTTAAAGATTACCTTTTATGAATTATTTTTATGTTTTTTAAAAGTTGTCTTTGACAAGAACATGTGTATAAATTTCGTACAATTATTATCCCTTGAAAAGGAAATTGATAATGTTCGAAATTAATTGGGAGTACTAAATACATAAGAATTAAAACTGAATAACCGTTCTAGGTTTTTCTTTTTATAATCATTAATACTTCTTAATTCTCTTAAGAAAACAAACGAGCTAAAAAGTAAATACATTTTTGCGATTTTGTTTAAAAAGGTATACAATTGGATCTTTCTAAAAAATGTTATCATAGTTTATTAAAGAAAAACAAGATGTTTAAAGCAGTGTGTGAGTTTTATTACTACCTCTTTTTTGACTTTATCTAGATAGCATTATAGTTTTTATATAACAAAAATTCCGTACCCATAGTAACTAACACTCAATTCTTAAAGTTATTTAGTTTTTTTTATTTTTGATGCATATAGAGGTCCAGACATGTCAACCAGATAACTTGTCGGAGTCAAAGAAGGGGGGGAGAGTTGTCTAAAATAATTATATATTTAGTTAATTATCTTTTTTGTTACTTCAATAAAGTATGATATAAATTTCAAAAAGATCCAATGATAACATTTTAAAAAAATTTGTAAAAATACATTTGCTTTTCAGCTTGTTAGTTTTTTGTCCCCTCAATCCCACAAAACATTTCATTTTCTATTCTTTATATTTCTTCATGGCCAGAAAATGACGAAACAAAGTATATGAAATTAGAACTAAAACAATATTTCTAATATTTGCCTTTTATTAAAACCGTTTTAGTTTTTACAGGATGGGCCTAATTATTGTCACGGATGAAGAAATAAATAAAAAGTAGAAAAGCATTTCTGTGTAAGAAACAGCTTTCAAATCAAATGAATATTGAAAACAGTTTCAATACAATCAAATTGTTTTATCCATAACTTAAGATTTTTAGGTGATATAGTTTACAACCTACACCTTGTCTTTCAAAAAGTATTTTGAGTTCATTTTTTTTATTGTAAAATCATATATGTAGTATATTTTCAGTAAAATGTCAGTGAATCCAGTTTAATCCAATTTAAAGGCAAACTTCATAATTGTTTAAAAATAAATAAAAGAACTGGAGAAGATTCCACAAAACAAAAGAAGTACTGTTCAGTGGAATCAGACATTTTGATATTTGTGAAGGAAGGGTGCGACTATAACAATTGAGAAAGAGACAGACTTAGTAAAGTAGGTGGGAAAAGAGAAAGAAATTTGATACCGTTGAGGGGTGCAATGGGGCGGTGATAACTCACAATACTCACTACTATTTTATCAGCGATACTCCAGGAAGGCGTGGTTGGTGACTGGGGGGGATGTTGCCCCTGTTTTTGTATATCAGGCTGCTGCTGCAGTAATTGCTGACCTCGTTGCTCATCCATTTTCGGCAACATAGATTTCGATATTTTCAAATGATTTTATAGGCTGAGACTGAAAAATATAGAAAAGCTATTATCGATTTAATGTCTTCCCTAATGAATTTTTATATTATTATTTATGTTTTTTTATTATTTATTTTTCTTTTTGAATATTTGTCAAGTGCTAATCTCAACATAACATTTCAGTATCTAGTAGGGTAAAAAATTTTAATTTTTCTACAATTTTTAAAAAGGTCCTGATTTTGAATATTAAACGTAATCGTATAAGCATATTAAATTTTGTGAAAAACAATAAAAATGAAAACATAATTTAATAGTGAACGATAGTAAATTTGGGATATTCATAGTCGCAGTATTGAAAATTAATATAGTTATTGCAAATTTTAATCACTACTTAAACTCAGTTCAATTTCTACCTCATGCGACTTTACCGACAGAGTTCTGTAATATAAACTTTACTGACTTTACTTCATTGATCAACTCAGCGCACGCTGCTTTAAAAATAAGTTGTTTCAAATATGAAAATGACCCGTTTTTCGAGATGTTTATTAATAAATTAATTAATGTTAATAAAAAATAAAATATTTTACAAATAAAAAAAATTATTTCAATTCTCAAACTACCAATCAAAAGCTGACGTAATTCTGCATCCGACGAGCCTGATATGAAGTATTTTTGTTTAATAAGTTTTTTTTATAAACAATGAATTGTAATGACAATTAATTGTTTATAAACAATTTTTTGAGATTCTTAAACAAAAAAATTCTTTTTATATTTTTGAAGTTTAGTTTAAAATAAGCGAATGACTAGAAATAATTCCATTTTAAAATCCCTTTAAAAAGAAAAATTTATTCGAAACCAATTGTAAGTATAAAATTAATGGGTGATTAAAATTAAAAGGTCGTTTTTATCAGCTACGAATGTTGACTTGGCGATGTTGGAACTTGGGGTTTACAGTATTTTCTTTAGTTGACTAGCATAAATGATGCATTAAATTAATAGTGGTCAAACAAATGAAAACAAATATTTTGATTATTGGCAGATAGGATTTATGAAAAAATCGTACACTTGCTCAATGAAATTATTACCATTTTAAATTGTGGAAATACTTAGATAATAAAAGTAAATTAGTTTCATAATAAATTATATTGTTATAGAGAACAAGTAAATTAAACATAGAAGAATTAAAAATTTACCGAACGTAATTAAAAAAAAACATTTATAATAATTGTGAGCACACTACACTATTATTCTGCTTCATTGCCTCATTTTAATAAAGGAAGATTGTATTTTTAACTTTAAGTTCTTAAAGATTTATCAAAACTCAGTTTAATAACTGTTTGACGCTCCATAAAGCAGTTTCATATGTTCGGCCAATTAAAAATATTAAGCGACTGTTTACACTGTATCTTCGTAAATAGTTTTCATCCCATCTTCAGGAATTACACAGAAAAAACCGTAAACTGAAATTAAGAATATTTTCGTGGCGCATATTTAAGAATATTTTATACTTAAACTTAGTTAATATTATTCTTAAAATAAGAATATATACTGAATTCAAGCTTATTGAACAGAAATTTTTAATGACTAAATCAAAAAAAAAATATATTTTTTGATTTTGAAAATTTTTGCATAAAAATTCATTTTATAACAACTAATAAAACAATTAAAATGTAGACGATAAAAACCTTTAAAATTCATTTTTGAACTTTCTTATAATCGGATTATTTGAGTTAGAACTACATATTTTTAAAAAACACACATGTTCGAGACCAAATTCTAATTTTGAGGTTTAAAAGATTAAAACTTTGGGTATCATTTTATTTTGTCAAATTATATACAAAGTAACATTTATGTACAGTAATAGAACAAAATATTTATTTGACAATTAGTTTTATAAGTTAAAAAGTGAAAAAATGCTTAAATTTCATTTGAAACTCTTAAAAAAGTTTCTATTCTTAACGTTTTTATTTTTGCGGCGTGTAAAATATCACTTCAGCTACTATGGAAATATCTAACAGACATATTTTGTCAAAAAATTTTCACTATCCCATTAGTGTGCCACCACTGAAATTTAAGTGATAGCACTTTTTAAGAAAATTCAATTGCACGTCTTCTTATGAAAATATCTATTACGGCGTTGGATAAAAATAAAAGTTCAATGCACTTCTAAGAAGATGATGAAAAAACAAAAATTTTAAGACCTTCTTCAATGATGTGCCTCTAATTGTATTCCTGTGGCAACAATTTGAAGATGATAATAAAAATCGTGATTTCATTTAAATTTATACATTTTTAAAAGGCACAACTGCATTTTTGCTTTAAACAGGTCAATCTATGGTGTGATCGAAACATTCTTATACATATATTTGAACACAAAAACGTCGCTTAAAGATTTTGAGTGAAATAAATTTTATTAAGATAAGAATATGCTGAAAACACTTTTTTGGAGTCTTTACTCCCTCTTTTCTCAAAATCCTGACGTGCTAAGAAAATTTGGGTGCCAGAATCGTGTTCAGACGACGAAAATACTTTGGAAACCACTTCGATATCAAAAATAAAAAAAGTCGAATTTTTCAAGTTTATATGTAATTTATTAATATTAAAGAGTTTAAAATTAAATGTACTTAAACATGTATAAAAAGTGACATCAATCTGCCTTCAAATTAAAAAAAGAAATTTTTTTTCTTGAAAGTTAAAAGTTTCGTGGATCTGTCAGGTAGAGATTTTGATTTTGATTATAAATCTAAAATACAAAGAAAAGTGAAAAAAAAGAATGAGATTCTTCATTTCCGATAAGTAATGTTTTTTAGAAAAGAAAATTTTCAATTTAAATTTTATCATTTTTTTTGTACACATTAGTTCACCTTGAAAGTGTTCAACAGAACAAAGAGCGAACTATCGAATCCTTCATGTAGCAATACATAATAGTTTGTTAAGCTTTGTTTACTTTATAATAGCAAAAATGTCTTTTAATAGGAACCTCTGTGTAATAAAAACAATAATATCATTGCTGTGGACCTTGGTGTGATTATTTATTATTATTTACAATTTTTTTATGAAACGAGACAGCTATTTGGATAAGTTTATGAGTCATATAATATAAATATATAAAGTAAGTACCGAGTGAGGAAAACAAAATTATTACAGCAGTAAATTTTAGTCTAAAAAGGGGTTTATAATGGACTCAGCGGTCAGTTTTGTTCGGAGAAAAGGGGTTTTGCAAATGCAGCCGAACCTCAAGCTACCAACCTAAAATTGTAAAATTTAGCTTTCCGGTGTTCTGAAGCCGGAGTGGTCACCACATTTTCGGAAACTACACGTGCCCCTGCTGACAAGGTTCGGTTGATTTATTCAAGTGGATCATTTTCTAGCCTGGACACCGGAAAGTCAGGATTTAGCTATTCAAAGAAGCTGGCAAATCTTATTGTCCATCATGTCCTTGCCACCATAAATAACTCACTTCGGCCACTGTCTTCCCAGTGAAATAACGCTAGGGGTAACCGTGAAAATAAACAACCCTTAATACAATTTGCAAAAAGAACCAAGCACAAGACTTCTTAAAATCATAACTTTTTCTTTTCTTTAACTTTAACGTGCTGCACTTTCCAAAGTAATATTTTAGTTTCTTTTCAAAACAATTTAGGTAATAAATATGACGCAAATACGTAAATTGCTTTGATTTATTGTCCAGAAATGTATTTTCAACAATGTCCATTTGTCATAGAGTCAAAAGAATTAAATTTTTACCCGTGCATTAATTTATTCTTTAAACGAGACTAACAATTTGATAAGATCTCGGATAAGGTGCAAATTACAAAACGTGGCCTTAATAGTTTTTTACTATTGATAAACAGTAAAAAGTCGAGTAAATAATTTCAATTTCACCACAATTTTAATAATTTTAGATCTTTTTACATTTTACGTCTTAAGAAGCGACAATAAAATAAAAATGACGGATGTCCATATGGGGATTACAATTCAATTACATATCTTGGGTGTTTTATATTTTATTTTTCACTCACACTTCATTCCACTAATATTCATAATAAATAAAATAAAATATTTAGATGTTATGTATATATTGATAGTAAATTCTTTTTGATAAAATAACAAAATTCAACTAAAGAAATTTATTTGTATGATACATAATAATCTACATTTATTTGTAAATAAAAAAATAAATGGAAGTGAAGTTTTAGATAAAAAGAAGAGAGAAAATGAACTGTTTTCTGCAATCCTTACCATTATAATTTCAAATGAATTCAATAAAAAAATGTATATAATAATAATAATATATTGCTTCTTTTCAAATAAAAGAATAAATAAATACACTACATTTTGATTAAAAAGAAAAGCAAGCATAAATTTAGTTTATTTTCAAGTTTAGACCTTTAGGTATATGTATTTCAATGTTTTCATTATTTAGATGCTTTGCGAAACAATTGAAATTCTCGGAAGGTGAAAGAAAAAGCACAAAAATAAAAACAATAAATTAAACTTTTCCTCGATTTTAGAAAATAATATTCTTATATTTAATTCTAAATTCAATTTTAAAAATATAGCTAGTTTTAATATGTGAAAAAATTTTATATCAAATAATAAATTGACTGGACGAAAATATTTACTAATTTTTAATGATCTTAATTTGCAGGTTTAATAAAAAGAAAAAAGCATCAAATAATACTATTACAAAACAGAGATTAAAATAAAGGTCATTCTTGAAAAACTAATGTTTTAAAAATTTTGAACGTAAATAAAAAGTATAATTGACTGTTTCTCAAACTAACCTGTTAAAGAATTTCTTGTGTAATTTCGAACTCTTCAAATTAAACACTAATCAGTCCAAGGGTTGATATGAAGAACATTGGCTGAAATTTTACACAATAATCACAATACAATGCAATGTCACTCACAACACAAAACTCTTTTCACCCACAAACTTTTATTGAAAAGAAAATTCAACTCAGGAAACCCGTCCTCGATACAAAATCCAACATACTAGCAGAGTTCAGAAAACAGACTGACTGTAAAAACCAAAGTAGAATTGTGGCTTATTGGGTATTTGCGAAAAGGGGCTGCACAACTAAGTTACCCTATCCCCACCACTTTAAGCCATCCAATCACCGTTACACCCTTCACAGAATTCGGAGAATATTCTCTTCGCCAGCCTATTCTTCCCCACTACCCTTTCATTGACACTTTCCACTTTTTTCTACACTATATACGTATAGATATACTTTTCCATAATATGCGATTTGGACTTTCTTGTTTTCGAAGCACACATACTGGAGCACCCTTTATTTTTTTTTCTTTTTTCTCGGCGAGTGCCTATCACGCCGACACAATTCTCAGAAAACATATACCTAATAAATTTTTAAGAATAAAATTCGCATTAATAATTTATATTTTCTCTTATGTCAATAAATATTGACAATATTCAATATTAGACGAATATTGAGTTTAAAAAAAATTCAAGACTACTTTCTTTCACAAAATAAAAAAGTTTTCTTTATTTCGTTTCCATAAATACAATTTTTATTTAAAGACATGTATTTGTTCTGTTTAAGCAATTTACAAGGTATGTAAAAATAATTTTTGCATTTTTAGCAACTTTGAAGCAATTTATTGTAAATAGTTGTCTTATGAAATATAAAAATAAAAATAAATAATTTTTTATTCAACTTTTTTTTGTAAATTCAATAGATGACGCCGGAGAGCGCACTAAAGGGCGCAAATGCACGCGTCCTTTTGTCCACCTGAATATTGCTTATTCAAGCAATTCTAAATTGCGGTCTATGCATTAGCGTCTTTAAGTGCTCTCTCCAGAGTCATTTCTCAATTACAAAAAAAAGTTAAATAAAAAATTTTATTTTTTTATTTTCTTCACATTTCATGACAAATATTTCACAGAAAAAAACTGAACTCAGAATGAGCCGCCTAGGCGACTCATTTTGATGTGCAACAAAAATGAACCAGGTTGGTGGCGCCACTGTCTATGTCGTTTAGCATTGGCTCATTTTGATTTGCAACAAAAATGAGACTAGGTTTTTTCTGTGTTACAATAAATTGCTCCAAAGTTGCTGAAAATGTATTTTTACATTAATTAATTAATATCTCGAAAATAACAAAAAAGGACATCTCAATATTTTTTGTGGTGAAAATACACACTTTTAGCTTTCAAAAAAAAAAAAATAAATAAATAAAAAAAATAAAAAGGACCGAACATAAAAAAAAATTCGAAAAAATGTTTAATCTTCAAAAAAAATGGGTCAAAATTTGAATTTTTGGAAAATTTTTTTGCACCATTCGAAAGAGAAGGAAAAAACCATTCGAAAACATGCAGGACAAATTTTTCTTCTTCTTTCTGTTTAAAAGTTACAAGTCTTCAAAATATTCACTGTTTAAATTTTTTAAAATAATTCAACCCCCTCCCTCTTCGACAGTTTTTGAAAAAACCTAACAATATTTCGTGGTTAAATTACTCACCCTTAGGGTTAAACTATGTGCAAGTTACAGCCCGATCCGAGCAACTTTTTTTTTCACTTTGTTCGCCACAGGAATTTTACCCCATATATATAAATATATATGTTTTTATATATTTATATATAATATAAAGTATTATAAAATATATTATAAAATATAATATTTTTATTTTATATATTTTTCTAAAAATATATAAAGTTGTTGCATTTTTAATTTTTATTTTAAGGACGTTTATCCACAGAAATGCAGACCTCTAGAAAAAAATAATTAATTTGCATTTAAATATTTAAAATAACATTATTAATTGTACTTTCCGAAAGATGAGATATCAATTTTTAAGAAAAAAATTTGAAACGAGCAAAATTTATTTGTTTAGACAATTTGCATTGGATAAAATTTTTTTTTATGTTGCTTTTACAGAACTTTTTAAAAATAATTCGATTTCAATGAAATATGGCTTATTTTATTCAGAAAATGATTCTCTACAAATTCACCGTGGGGATTTTCGAACAAGCTTGCTGTTTGGAAAATACAGCTATTTGTTTAAAAGAAAAATTTGGATTTTTTAAAAATAAATAGCTGTATTTTTCAAACGGCAATATTTCAGGCAATCTTTCAGAAAGTACAATTGATAATGTTATTCTAATTATTTAAATGTTAATTGATTATTTTTTTCTAGAGGCCTGAATTTCCGTGGATAAACGTCCTTAATATTAGAAGCTCAAAGTATATGTGGGCTATGGTGAACTATCTTTCTTATATTACATTAAGTTCCAGAACGACCAACACTAATATACCACAAAATTTTCGTTTTCTTAAATAAATTATTTACAGTTTTTCTTCAAATTTTAAATTCACATGCATATAACATAGAGTAGAGTAGGGCGAGATCACCACTTTTAAGTTTTCGAACTGTATCTCCAGTCCCCGAGCCGATAAAGACAAAACCAAAAAGGTTTGAAAGATAGACTCTTTGGCTACATTTTACTCCATTGACGCATGTTCCGGTCTCTTCATTACTTCGAGCTACAGCCATTCTACGCTATCCCTGCAAGGGATAGCCCCCAATATTTGGGGCGAGATCACCACTTATCTTTTTTTAAGTAAAAATGAAAAAACAAATGATTATAAAACATCAAATAAATAAAAATTATAACTCTTTTATAACACTCTCTAAATCTAAATTAGTAAAAATGTTTACTAATTTGAATTAGTGACTCACTTTTTGCTTCTGAATTAGTAAAATTTTACTAATTATTAGTAACTTTTAATAACAGTTAGTAAAATTTAACTAATTCTAAAGCAAAAAGTGAGTCACTAATTCAAATTAGTAAACATTTTTACTAATTCAGATTTAGAGAGCACTAAATTTATTTTAGAAAATAAAATCTTTTATAATTAACAATTAAAATTTTTTTGCAGTTTTCATAGATTTTCGCTTTAATTAGATAATTTTAATGAATAGCAATTGCGTTTGGGCTTTCTCGCCACAAATTTGTTATATAAAATAAAATCTTTTATAAATAATAATTAAAAATTGAACAAATCTAATAATAATATCGTGGTGGTGATCTCGCCCTAAGTACCTAGAGGGTTAAATATGGATTTTTGACCATACTTGATCTTTGACTTTGAGACAATTAAAAGTGTGACTACTAAACTATTTAAACCACTGACGTGTCAAATATTTAACTATATGCAAACAATTTAATTTTGACTATGTACATTATCTTATAAACAATTAATGACTCGATTTTTCATAACTATTAAATTTTACTATTATAAAAAATGAATTTCTGACTGCATGACCTTCTACGCAATCTAAACTTCAAATATTGAACTGATCGAACAATCATAATGTCAACTATTTGACTTCCACATTTTTAAATCTGATTTTTAGACTTTTTGATCTGCTAAACAATTAAATATTAAGTATTAAGTCGCCTGTGGTCCATACTTTTAAATTTCCATATGTTGGTAAGAACGTGCTTCTATGATAAACACAAAAACCAACTATACGTATATAATTTGTCTGCGTCTAACGTGCCTATGTGCATGTAAGACGAAGATGACGAATAACGAGTCGGTATCAAAACTACACAAGAATTTTCATAAAAAAGTTATATTGTACAAAACATAAAAATTGTTATTTTTTACATTATATTTTTTTAATCTTGTTTTTATTTTTTGTAAATTTTAACTTTTTTGTAAATGAAAAAATTTTTTTTTTAATTTGTTATTTTGTACATTGAATTTTTTTTTGTTTTTTCTCAACGTTATTTTTTACATAATTTTTTTAGTTATTTTTTACATAATTTTTTTTGTTATTTTTTACATATAGAAAAAAAATTTTTCGTTATTTTTTTGGGGCGGTTTGAGGTGCCCACAAACTAAATGCATACATTGAAACTGTATATAAGTTGCATTTACAAGTACAAATGAATTTTAACATTAATTCGTATGCAGTTTAAAGTTTGGGTCAGTTGGGGTAAATGGGGACAAAATCCGTATTTTTCACAAATTACGTAAGTTTCTTCCTTTAAAAGGTTATATTTGCGGATTTATTTTTTAAGTTATTATTTACATTCCCAGGATTAATTTTATGCAGCAGAAAAAATTTAGATAAGCTTTAAACGCATAAAACTGACTGTCCCCATTTACCGTAAGATTTAAATTTTTTTTTTAAATTTGGGGTAAATGGGGACAGCAGAGTTTCTAAGAAAGGTTTAAGAAAAAGTTTCCTTAAGTATATTACTGTATTAAGGGATGGAAAATCTTGAAAAAAATTTGTAGTAGATATATAATAGTTGAACCAATTAAATTTTTTTTTTATTTGAGTATTTTGTCTCGCATTTGAAAAAAAACAGACTTAAAAATCATACAAAATTTGTTTCTTATTCCTTATGACTCCCATAACAGAAATTCACTTGAATTTTTGATTTTTGTCAATTTGGTTAATAATAACCCTAAAAATTTGAAAACTCGGAGTAAATGGGGACAACTTGTTATTATTAACCAAATCGACAAAAATCAGAAATTAAAGTGTATTTTTGTTAAGGAAATCATAAGGAATAAGAAAAAAAATTTGTATGATTTTTAAGTCTGTTTTCTTTGAAATGCTAGACAAAATACTTGAATAAAAAAATAATAAAAGATATCAATTAAGCAAATTTAATCAATTTATAAAAAAAATTTAAGTTCGTCCGCCCTATTAAAAATTCCTTTCAAGTATTTTTATCCTTTAATACAGTAATATACTTAAGGGAACGTTTTTCTTAAACCTTTTTTAGAAACTATGCTGTCCCCATTTACCCCAAATTAAAATTTTTTTTTTAATCTTACTGTAAATAAGGACAGTCAGTTTCATGCGTTTAAAGCTTATCTAAATTTATTTCTGATGCATAAAATTAATTAATTTGTGAAAAATACGGATTTTGTCCCCATTTACCCCAACTGACCCAAACTTTAAACTGCATACGAATTAATGTTAAAATTCATTTGTACTTGTAAATGCAACTTATATACAGTTTCAATGTATGCATTTAGTTTGTGGGCACCTCAAACCGCCCCAAAAAAATAACGAAAAATTTTTTTTCTATATGTAAAATATAACAAAAAAATTATGTAAAAAATAACTAAAAAAATTATGTAAAAAATAACGTTGAGAAAAAACAAAAAAAAATTCAATGTACAAAATAACAAATTAAAAAAAAAATTTTTTCATTTACAAAAAAGTTAAAATTTACAAAAAATAAAAACAAGATTAAAAAAATTTAATGTAAAAAATAACAATTTTTAAGTTTTGTACAATATAACTTTTTTATGAAAATTCTTGTGTAGTTTTGATACTGACTCCGAATAACACTTCGACGCGTTACTGTGACAGAACTTAGAGAGATTATCGTTTAGAGATTTATTATAAAGGAGATATAGGATACGAAATTCCTGAAGTGTACCAATAGCCAAAATGTAAACATTAAATTTTTTTAAGAATCATAACTTTTGTATCAAAAATAAAAAAAAATTACCTACATATATGTTTTCAAAAGGTTTTTTCCTGCTCTTTCGAATGGTGCAAATTTTTTTTTTTAATTTAAAGTTTACTCCTTTTTTGAAAATCAAAAATATTTTTGGCTTTTTTTAAATAAAGGACCCTTATTTTTTTCTTTTTTACCCCTTATAATAATGAAGCTTGAAATGTATACTTTTAATTAACAAAATTTTAAAATTGACGCTTTTTTTGTTTTTGAGATTAATGTTTATTATTTTGTTTTTAAATGTTAAATGTCGAATATTCGAATAGTTTATTAAATTTTTAAAAAAGTTTTGTATTGTTTAAATTTATATTTAATGGTTGTTATTTTTATGTAATTCTCATAAAACAATTGCTCCCCAGTGGGCAAAAAACCATGTTCGTTCTAAGATTGTTTTTGGAACGTTTCATGTCCACCAAATAATGTTATATAAAACATTTTAAGAACATGGAACCGCTCGCTCAGTTTCAGGTGAGTGTAAAATCAGCATTATGCTGAGTCTACATTGGTCTGGAAAACGTGTACAGTCGAATCTCCCATAAGTTAATTCTGGTGGGGGGTTAACTTATGAGAGAATTGCCGCGTAAGGAGAAATAGTTGCGCAGTGACCTATTGCGCATGGCGGTCAATTTCAAAATATATGTTTGAAGTCTTGTGAAGTAAATGAGTTATTAGAAATGTTTGAATATTTAATTTAATATAAGTTTAGTTGACTGTGAAAAACATTGTCGGTACATACTTGTATTATTCTTTTAACTACTTTTATTAATTTTATAAATCATGGACGGAATTTTATTCATGATAAAATATTATTTGAGTTAATTGGAAATATTATTAAGGAATTAATATTCGTAAATGATGCAGCTACATCAGTGAAACAATTATTTAATAATTAAATTAAATTAAAAAAAACAAAATTCAATTAAATTAAAAGAAAATTCTTTTAAACATGAATCGAATGTTTTTATTCTAGGTAGTGGTACAAGATGTTAATTACACGTTTTAGAAGAACATTGTTAAACATCGTAGACATACATGTTAACTTGAGAACTAAAAATAACATAAATTGAAATCAATTTTTATTATAATTATAATTCAAATAAACTGTATTTTTAAATTCAAATAACGAAAATATATATTTTAACTTCCTATTTAAAAATAAAATAGAATATTGAGATTTTTTGAATTAGTATTTTTTTAAAATTAAAAATCTTTTTTGACAGTTTGTCAAATTCAACATATTTGTGTACATTAAAAGTAGTCAGTCTCGAGGAGTCTTAAAAGTACATAAAACTTTAATTTTTAACAAGTTATCTTATTGTTTTTAATTTTATAAAAACCTTGATTTTTTATTTTGAGGTTCTAGAATAAGATGTTATGTGTCAGCCATCTTGGCACCACTATGCGCATGTGTAATGACTAAAGTTTTGTTTAGGTAGAGGGGGTACGTGATAGGGGAAAATTAACTTATGGGAAGTTAACTTATAGGAGATTCGACTGTACGTGAACGTGCTGACGTCACAATGTTATTCAGGTTGAATCTAGGGCTGGTTCCACAATGGGTTCGACGCAAGGTAAACGCAGCGTTGACGCGACGCATTGGAATGCGTCGCGTCAACGCTGCGTTTACCTTGCGTCGAACCCATTGTGGAATTAGCCTAATGTAAAAGCGTGCGATGTTAGGTTGCGTTTAGTTAGGCAGGGTTCGAATCTGTATAATTTATTAATTTATTAATTGGAGAAAATTTTTTCGAACCCATTGATTATTCTATTTTAATTTATTAAAATAAAACAAGAAAATATATATAGTTCTTTTTATAAACATTTTTAGTGACAAACGCGCAGGCGCGCAGCTGCACACGCGTCGGCATTTCCACCACCCGTCGTTGTAGTGGTACGGCCGATTACTACTTTTAATAGTAAAAATCCTTACGAAATAGTAATAATTGCTCCGCTTCATAATAAAAATTGCTTCGCTACTAGTATTAATTGCTCGGGACATTTTAAATATTACTCAGCTTTTAATAAAAGTTATTATTTCTTGAGCAGTTCCCAAATTACTATTTGAAAGTAATAATTTTTAATAGAAAATGTTACAATTATTACTCTTTTTTTCTCCGAGTAATTACTTAATATATCAATAAGATTATTATGTTTTTTATTGATGATTATTGTTTTAATAAACACTTTCAAAAAAGTTTTAAACAAAATTTTGAAGTGATACATTTTGCTTTTTTAAAAATTAAAATAAATATAAATTAATATGAATAAATAGGTATCACAGTAAATAGAAACCGATTTATTATCCAGAAAGTTGCCGGAAATTAATTATTAATAAATTATTAATTTATTACAAGTAAATTAAATTACACAATATATTGGACATCCTAAAATCGGAACCGTCTCAGTACAGAGCCAGTACCGACCTAATAACCAGCATTCTTCCGACATCGGTAGAAAATAGAAGCGAAACCAGTACCAACGACCGCAGAGAGACGGATCCGAAAATCGGTACCGCGCCGGTTGTCATTTGGCATCCGACTTGGTACAGATTGCCTGCACCGGTAGGCCTCCGCCAATAGAACCAACTCGGATCCTAGCCGGTTGTACGTTTCGGTAGGCGTTCAACTTTTCCGGCAGGGGGGATATCCAAATTTCTATCCCGTGGGTAACCCGTGCTGTATATCCCAGGGATACCTTATACAGGATTTCCCGCAGTATCTGAGACGGGATATCTCACATTGGATATCTCATATAGACTCATATAGACAAAATAAATTGAGCTTTATAAATTTTTTAAAATTGAAATAGAAAAATTATAAAATTCATTATACTTCTTTTATTAAATTCTGTTTCCATCAAATATATAAATATAGCTTTACATTACAACAAATGATTTACATCAAGTATTCTTGGAATGACGTTCCTGAAACATTTACACTGTATACATCTTGTCAGCCGTGTGGAACAATCACAGGGAGTTTCCCGCACTTGGTATCTTACAATAAGATGTAATATGGAAAAATGGTATCTTCCATCTTAAAAAAAGATATTTTGTAAAGTATCTTATTAATATTGAAGATACTTTTTGCGTTTTAACAAGAATTAAAATATTTCTTCCATCTTAAAATGTAAGTATTACTTGACAGAAAAAACCTAGTCTCATTTTTGTTGCATCTCAAAATGAGCCAATGCTAAACCACATAGACAGTGGCGCCACCAACCTTGCTCAGCTATGTTGCACTTCAAAATGAGTAGCGTACGCTACTCATTTTGAGACAAAGTTTTTTCTGTGTTCGGCAAGTTTATTTAACTCGTTGCCTGTCGCTGACGCATATATATGCACAAAACTAAAACTGGACAAGAGTGCATTTGACATTAGCAACTTATAAAAAGTGATTTAAAAAATCTTAAATATTTCTCAAACTGGTTACTCGAGAGTTTTCGGGGTCGCTGATTCCAAATCTGACATCAGCAACCCTAAAAACCTTAGTATACCAAGTTTCATGGAAATCCATTAAAATTTTTTTCAACACACTTTTGCCCCAAACAGTGGAAATCTTGTCGACAGCCAAGGGGTTAAGCAACTTAAATTTAGATATTTGTGGAGTCATAAGATGTTTAAAAAAAAGATATATGCTTGTTAACTCTAAGATATATATATATATATCTACCTATATTACAAAAAGATATCGCCGCCAACGCCGCCGCCGCTGTTCCAAGACTCTGAATATAGCCACAAGTCAAGAGAAGGGGGGTAGAAGAGAAGGGAGGGGGGGGGGCTTGCGGCTATATTCAGAGTCTTGGAACAGCGGCGGCGGCGTTGGCGGCAATATCTTTTTGTAATATAGGTAGATATATATTATATTATATTATAATATATTATATATATATTTCAAATAACTAAAACTAAAACCGGGTACCTTTTTGGAATTTGCGGTTTACAAAGAAGCAAACGAACAAAAGAGTTCAAATAAAGAAGGTTCTACAATAGATGCAAAAGCCAAGTGCATAAGTCCAAGTGCCAATCTCATGAGTGCAAAAGAGATATGTAGTTTATCTATCTCTCTTGCACTCATTTTATTGAATTTGGACTTATATGTACTTGCACTTACTTTTTGCACCTTTTGTAGAATATCCTTAAGACAGAATTCTTCCTTGAACATTAGGGAGTAAGAAAATATTGATAATTGCCTGAACAAAATATATGAGTATAATACAAGGTATTTTACGTGTAATATACACGTATTATACATACATAAGAGACGGAAATATCTTTTGTCTCTTTTACTCCAATGGTACACGACAGAAGTATACTTGGGATCGGTGAGGTATACAAGCGCCTTTAATCTTATTGTTTCGAATTTCCAATTTTCAAAAGTTCTGATATTGGCAAAAATTAATTATTGATGCTTTGATAAAATTTAAATTATATTAGTATTTCTTTTCAAATAAGATAATATTATTTGACTCAACTGAAAGTTCTCAATTGACCAATATTTAAATATTTTATTCATTAATTAATACTTATTTACCAACAATAAACCAGAAAGTAAATAACAAAAAGAGGTTATGTTGCCATTGATGCAGCAACAATGTAGAAAACCTGGTTTTTTACAGTATTATACGTATAATACGTCATTTATGTATTATACGTAGAAAACCTCCAGAAAAGCACTTTTACCCATCTCTGCCTCTGATTATAGTACATCGATATGTCAACAAATCGATATATTGAAAGTTAAACATCGATAGTACCCAAGTAGCACGTAATATTACAGTAATATTAAAATGTCCGCCTCATATGGTCATAATATATTAGGTACTGTAATATTACACGCTTATTTGAAATATATAAAAATTACAAAATTTATTATGATAAAGTGGAAAAATATAATAATTAATCAGTCAAATATTTTTAAGTGGTTTTTGATATTTTTTGTAATATTACTGTAATATTACGTGCTACTTGGGTACAGATGTCTCGAAACGAACACAAAAATTGGGAACAGCACAACCTGATTTGCGTTAGTACAGAGACATAGCGCATGCGCATCGAATTGTATTGTGACACACTCTATGAAATTTGGTTGTTTCCCAAACCTCTGCTTTTGTGAATACTCCAACCATGTTTTATAGATGGCACTAGAGATCCTGTTGGGGGTCACTCATAAACTACGTCACGCTATTTTATTTCATTTTTGTATCCCCCTCTCCCCCACGTCATACACTGTTACATACTTTAGCGCCATTTTTTCTACGGGTCGTCAAAAATTGCTTGACCCCCCCTCCACCCTTGAAGTGTGACGTAGTTTGTGAACGATCCCTTGATAACACTAGAAATTTTTTTCCGTCTAGTTGCATTAAGTAGAATTCTCGTTAAAATAACCAGAATTCTGGTTAAAATAATTAAAACTCTGGTTACAGAATCACAATGTTAAATACTCTAACCAGAAAGAAAAATGTTTTCAATTGAGTTTCCATTTTTATTATGATTTTTGATGCAAAACACAAAATATATTAAATGGATCCCACAAATGGAAGCACTATCATGGAAAAGAGGAGGTACTCGGTTTTGCCAAACTCTCACCTAATGTAAACCAGTAATGTCCCGTTGCTGACGTAATATCAGGATGAAAACGATAATCAGTACATGGATTCCAGTACCCAGTAGGAAATTTCCAATACCCAAGTAGCACGGAATATTGGTTGAATGTCACGGTGATATCAAGTGGGAATATTCCTGTGACATTCAGGCGATATCATAATGTCCGCTTCATGGGGACATTCCACGGTGATATTCCTGTGACATTCGCGTGATATTCGTATGGTACCGAGAGAATATTTCCGTGAAATTCATGTAATATTGAGGGGATATCCCTGTGATATTGAGCGGAATATTCCTGTGATATTGAGGGAATATTCCTCTGATATTGAGGGAATATCCCTGTGATATTGAGAGAACATTCCTGTTATTTATAAAATTCTAAAATGTTGTTTGTTTTGATTGTTTTGAATATTTAAATGAAAAAATAAATAAATGGAAAAAAATAGAAAAAATTTTTTTTAGAATTTTTTAAATTATCTCATCAATATCACTGGAATATTCCCTCAATATCAGAGGAATATTCTGCTCAATGTCACAGGGATATTCCCTCAATATTACATTTCACAGGAATATCACCGTGGAATGTCCCCATGAAGCGGACATTATGATATCGCCTGAATGTCACAAGAATATTCTCGCTTGATATCACCTTGACATTCAAGCACGGAATATTGCTTGAATGTCAAGGTGATATCAAGCGAGAATATTCTTGTGACATTCAGGCGATATCATAATGTCCGCTTCATGGGGACATTCCACGGTGATATTCCTGTGAAATGTAATATTGAGGGAATATCCCTGTGACATTGAGCAGAATATTCCTCTGATATTGAGGGAATATTCCAGTAACCATTGAGTCATTATGGGACCAATGATGGTCCAATATTGGTCCAATGCTGCCAATATTGGGCCACTCTTTTGCCAATGGTAAATTTCCCACTGGGTACTGGTGCAGTAATGGCGCAAAACTTAGTAGAGGAGGGTCGGGTAAATCTGTTTTTGTTAATAACTTTTTCAAAACTTAATATAAAATCTAACTGTTTTTAAAGATGAATAAGTATTACACGGAAAGAAAAATTGTAATAATATTTAATGTTTTAAAATCAATTTTTACTATAGTTGGTAGCATGTAATGGAAACTAACGGATTTTATTAATTATTATTACCACTTTTAAAAAAGCCTGAAATAAAAATAATATTATATAATATAGTTAGAAAATAAAAATTAGTAAAGTCATTTGAAAAACTTAAATTTTACTATAGGAAACTCAAATGACAATTTTTATTAAGAATTTTAGAAATATCATTATAAAATGATAACGTTAATTGATTCAATATTTTCATATTTTGGTATAACCGATACGAAAATTTCAGAAAAGAAGGCTGAGGAAGAGGGACCGAAGGCAACCAAGCGAGTCTGAACGAACTTGACTAACGAAAAGTCGCGATGATTAATCCTGTATGTATTTGGCTATTTTTTCAATGATTTGTTTTTCGAATTTATGTAAAATATATATTGTATTTCTTTAATCATTATTAAGATTAAACTGAAATGAATGTGGATCTTATAACCGAGCAACTTAAAAGTTCACATAACGAGTAGTAATTAATTTTTAAAAGTAAAAACATTTCTCAAAATTTGCTAATAAATTTTTAAATATTCACTCAATTCACTAACTAATTAAATTAGGAGTACTGGTTTTTTAGATTAACAAGAATTTTATAAGAAATCATAAGAAATTCATGATCATTGTTACTTTAAAAAATGACCTCTTAAACGTTAATTTAAGTTAGTTATTGTTTTCTTATGAATATTAAAAAATAATAGCGCATATAATTTAAAATAATAAATAAAGCGTTTCTCGCAAGTGCATTAAAATCTATCTTCTTAGTATATAAGGAAATTTTCTACCTTCGTGAAACATGTATATAATATAAGTGTGTGCGTTGCAATATTTTGCGTTTATGTATATGCGTATTTTCGATAAGTTAGGTAAGGATATATGTTAAGAAAATCAAAGCAAACTTGCGTGCTAACTTGGACATCGCCCTTTCGTATAGTTTTAGCAAACATAATGAGCGCTTTTTAATTCCGCTTCCCTTTTTCATATAGTTTTAGTAAAAATAAGAAACCTTTCTTATGAATTTTAGAATAGTAATTTTAATTTCTGTTAAAATTGTTTCTACAAAGCTTTTGCTAAAAATATATTAATTTTTAATAACTAGCCTTAGTTTCCATTACTTGTTAAATAATATACTAAATTTTTAAATCATTTTTAACATTTATTGCAAAGGATTTTCTTTCCGTGTATGTGGTAACAATGATTTCTATAAAGTTTTATGGTAGTCAGTTTGTTATTGAAATAATGTTCAAACGATACTTCCAAACGATAATTTTTTCAATCTTGAATTTTTGAAAAAATACTTATTTCATTTACAGATATAATAGTTTATAAAAACTATATTATTAATATTAAAAACCATGTTCGTTTTAAAAACGTTTTCAGAACGTTTCATGTCTACCAAATAATGTTATGAAACATTTTAAGAACATAGGGTCAGTCCGGGGGAGTTGGCCATGCGGGAGAGATGGCCAATTCAAATATTTTATAGAATTTGCTGCTAGTTATCGCTTATTAAAGATTAGTTCGCTTTGTTTTGTGGCAAAACACAATTAAAAGAAACAACTGTTATTAGCACCCTTGAGATTCGTGTGTTCGCTAAAAAAATCATTAATTCTGTGGCAAATGACATTTTTCATGACATATATTGCAACAAGACACTCCATCAAAGATTTTCAAATTTAAATATGATCAAATAAAATAATCACTATTGTGTAATTAAATCTTAAAAACGTTTACAAACAATCATAACACAGGTCTACAAAATAAGACTTTTATATATATATATATATATCAGAGTAGTTTTCAATGTATTTTTGTGTGCTGAACACGATCCCGGGTTCTAAAATTGCGTATGAAGTCAGGATTTTGAGTAAAGTGGGGGTAAAGTCTTCATAAACCGTGTTTTTGAGTGTTTTCAGTATTTTTTTCTCCTTAACCTGACGTGCTACCCACACAGCACCCAAAATTCCCTGAAACTTGACAGAACCTCACACGGCGTGGTTAGAAAACTTCAGTGGTAAGGTTCTTACAAGTTTCTGTCGATGTTTAAATGTCCACATGAAAAGAATATTCACACGAAACTTTGAGGGAATATTACACTATAAATATTCACGTGCAATGTTCAGTCAATATTGACATTACATTTTCGCCTAGTTATGAAAATTTCGTTTACTAATGTAATAAGTAGAGGTGAATATTGACACAACATTGACTGAACATTGCACGTGAATATTTATAGTGTAATATTCCCTCAAAGTTTCGTGTGAATATTCTTTTCATGTGGACATTTAAACATCAACACAAACTTGTAAGAACCTTATCACTGAAGTTTCCTAACCTCGCCCTACTGAAAATCCCTGTACAAGATCTTGTATAATTTCCTGTACAGGATCAGCAACTGAACTTGTACAAGTTCTGACCAGTTCCTGTACAGGAAAATGCATACGAATTTGGAACAAGTTCATGTGTGAGATCTTGTACAAGAAAGATACTTGTACAAGAAAATGTACATGATCTTGTACAATTTCATGTATAAGTACTTGTACATGAACACGTCCACGTTCTTACACATGTTAATTTTTTTTTTCTTTACTAAAAATTAAATACTTTAAAGGCTGCGCAGTAGTTTTCTTAAGCCTTTACAGCTGCGCAATAATTTTTAGCAAGCATAAGTGAAGAGTCTTAATAGTTATAACTTATTAAATTTTCAAATTTTTTTCAAAAACATTTTTGAACAAATGTTCTTGTACAAGAACATAAACGTGTTCATGTAAAAGTACTTGTACATGAAACCTGCACAAAAATATGTACAAGAACATGTACATTTTCTTGTACAAGTATATTTTCTTGTCCAGGATCTTGTACAAGTTCTGGTACAAGAACATGTCTCAATTCCGGATGCTGAACTTGTTCAAGAACATTATTTGAACATGTACAAGAAAATATACAAGTTCATTAATGAATATGTACAAGAATTTGTACATTTTCTTGTACAAGTTTTTTCAGCCGGGTACTTTATGCGGAAAACGTAATTGTGTCTTTTATTTTGAAATTAGTATAAGAACGAAAGAATGATAAAGGTATTTCGCAAATTTTTTAAAGTTTCGTACGTGAATCATCAATAAAAACTTATTTTTGCTGTCAAAAAAAGCGCCTAGTTGAATTTTTTCTTTTTTTATGTTTTCTTCCTTTTTCGAAAAAATATTCTATTTTTTATTTTGTTTTTTTATAAAGATTCCAAAAGTACAACAAATAAAATAAGATTTTACACTGCAAAAAATTCATTTTATTAAATTTTATTTAAAAAAAAAAGTTTTCTTATAATTTCAATTTTATGTTTTATTTGAATTAAAAAATATCTAAATAAGACATTTTTTGAAATTGAGAAAAAACGTGAATACAAGAAATCAGTCGAGCCCTCGGATGCACGCTCTGATGGTAGTCGGAGAGCAGTGGGAGGGCCATTGCTGTTTACTGCGATTTCAGATAGTAGATGACATTTCAGTGTAAAAATCTTATTTTATGAATTGCACTTTTGGAATTTTTCTAAGAAAATAAAATAATTTGGAATAGGTATATGAAAAAAATAATTTTTAGAAAAAATATGTAGTTAGTAGGTACTGCGTTATCATTGGGTCAATACTGGAATTCGTTTACTGAGACAACTATACTGGCGCAGTACTGGTACAGTATTACGGCCATTTAAAAGCAGGACTTGAACTGGGCCGGTACTAATGAAATAGGCTGCAAGAATCTGTTGGCGGTGAAACAACGGGACTGAAAGTTAAGTACCAGTCCGGTATACCTATTCGACTGCCGACCTGGTGCCGGTATACCTTCAATTGTACAACCGGGCCTATACTATATCGGTTGTTTTTATACATCCGGATCAGTAGCAGACAGTTGGTACAGGTATAAATCCTATTTTACCACCGGGTACCTCGTTGGTCGTAAGTATTAGCATTACCCCGTCTTTTCTAACAGCGTTGTTTAAATATTTTTTAATCGTTCTTTCTTTATTCGATATTTATACATTTCAACATAACTCAGTATTTTTTGCTTTCAAAAATATTAATAAATTTTACAGTTGTGCATGTTTATTCGTAAAATGATTACAAAATGATTTACATACACAAAAAAAACTTGGACTAATTTTTGTTGCAACTTATTTTGAATTGGGTATCGAATTAAGTAAGCAAAAAATTTCAAGTTACTCGAAACGATCCCGGATGGAATTTAAGATTTCTAAGTTGGCAACAATTATAGTGATTTTGAATTACAATTATTTTTTTTAATATTTCAACAATATTCTCTTTATCAGTATTAATATTTAGTAATTTCTAAGTCAAAATTGGTAGACCGTTCCTGTTGTCAAAACACTTGTTTTCATTTTTATAACATAAAAATATGTTTCTCTTTATATTTACGCAATTACATGCAGTTTGACAATCAAGGTGAAGTATATTAAGTCTAACATGTTTTTGCGTTAGAATCATTATATTTAATGTATTTGTGCAAAATTATTCGTTAGTTGACAATATTTCCACCTTTTTTTAATTCTAAAAATGAATCTTACCTACACTGTTAGAAAAATCTGTATTAGATTTAATATACATGCGTATGAAGCGAATATGCACTACAGGAATTGAAATCTAAGATACATGTATATTAAATTTAATGTGACAACATGGCGGCTGTAGATGCCTATTTCACCAAACGGTCATTATTTCCTTGATATTAAAAATTTATTTGAAATTGAAACAACAGTGCGTAATTCTTTAACTATTGTGTTGTTTATGTTTAAATAATGTTTTATAAGGGGAAAATTTTTCAAAAAAAACATTCTAAATACAAGAATTTTAATACTTATATGTGACATTTAGGTTAAGTACTATAAATGTCAAATTATATGCATTTTTACAATGTAAATTGATTTAAACTTGTATTTACATGAAAGAAATTACTTTGCTTTATTAATAAAAACCTTATTTTGTACACAAGAACATGTATAAATTGAGTAAAATGCAATTTTTTTATTTGAATTTTTTTCAGTGACAAAATTTAATATACTTTGTATATGAATTGCACTCTAATATACCAGTTACCTAAATGTCACATATAAGTATTAAAATTCTTGTACACTGTTAAAAATGTTTGTAGTTTTAATATATATAAAGTACTTAAATTTAAGAAACTGGTATATTAGAGTGTAATTCATGTACAAAGTATATTAAATTTTGTCACTGAAAAAAATTCAAATAAAAAAATTGCATATTTCTCAATTTATACATGTTCTTGTGTACAAAATAAGGTTTTTATTAATAAAGCAAAGTAATTTCTTTCATGTAAATACAAGTTTAAATCAATTTACATTGTAAAAATGTATATAATTTGACATTTATAGTACTTAACCTAAATGTCACATATAAGTATTAAAATTCTTGTATTTAGAATGTTTTTTTTGAAAAATTTTCCCCTTATAAAACATTATTTGGACATAAACAACACAATAGTTAAAGAATTACGCACTGTTGTTTCAATTTCAAATAAATTTTCAATATCAAGGAAATAATGACCGTTTGGTGAAATAGGCATCTACAGCCGCCATGTTGTCACATTAAATTTAATATACATGTATCTTAGATTTCAATACCTGTAGTGCATATTCGCTTCATACGCATGTATATTAAATCTAATACAGATTTTTCTAACAGTGTAGTTCATTTTGATACATTTTAGCTTATATGTTCAAAATGGAGGTTTATTTTTGATGCGTTTAATAAAAATGAACCCAGGTTTTTTCTGTGTACATCATTTTTACATTTTGAAAAAACATCTGCTTCAATTTTGTTGTTCAAAAAATAATTAAACCAACACGATATGCTTCGATATAATTGTAGGTATTATTGTCTTGTTGTAAATGTGTGATTTAAATATTAAACCGAACGGTCAAACACAACCCAATTATCGGCCACTATGTGAATGCTTTTGTGTCGTCTCAGTCTTGAAATGACTAGCTATTGGGTCGTTTTCCTTTTAAATGATAAAATTGAGATCATTAATTGTGACTTAGAATTTGTCAAAGTTAAGTGTCTTATGCAAACTCACTCTCAAGTTAGGATTTCTCACTGAAATCACATGTTTAAGTTAAAAATCAATATTAACATCTTTAGTGGTAGGGTCATGATCCCCCGTGGGGCGAAAAATTATATCTAAACAAAAGATTACCTCATTTTGTCCGACGAATGCTTCTTCACCGGTGTACTTGGACATAAACACATTTTAGCACCAACTGGGATTTCTCAAAGTGTAATTTAATTGGATTTGTAGTTGCAAGTCAATAAATAATTTAATTATTTAAGCTTAGTCAAACTTATAAATAGTAAAAAAAAAAATTAAAACTGAAAATTCTTTAGGTTTTTTAAAAAAAAAAACTTTAATTAATTAATTAATTTGAATAAATTATGCAATTGAGCGTGAACATTTTCTTTTAAAGTTATATGCACTATTTTGGGAAGTGCTATAAGTGTTATAATCGTAATAATATAAAAATAAATAATACCTAAAGAAAAAAACCTACCTCGCCGGCGACTTATTAACACTTTGGGCACATTTGTTTCACGACCCACCCGTGGTTCGTCAACCAGTAATGAGTTAATTAAAAATCTTATTTATTATGTAAATATTTTTAAAAAATTTACGAACAACTTGTTTTATATTAATTTTTAAAGCGAATCGACAATACATATTTTCTATGGTTAATGAGTTATGAAAGTGTGAGAAATTCTAACATTTAATTATACAATTTTTTTCTAGGTAAATCTTAAATTCAAAGCAAATAAATGCAGATGTGCCTTCAGCAGTGAAACTTGAAAATAAGTGAAAACGTGTTCTGCGGTTAGTTTGAAAAGCAATATAGGGACTGCAATGTCGAAGGGTGTAATAAATCGTCACTAGATTCTTTAAAAATACTATAGCCTGGAAACGACGCTGAGGATAGTAAAAACCTCGGCTTAAGCCTTAAACCCCATCAAAAAATTTCCCTCTCAACCCTTTGCACTATAATCTCTATCTTTTCCGCAAAAGCAACAGTAAAAGGTAAGTGCACATTTCCTTATTTTTCATTTATGGCACCTTTTATGTACAGTAAAGAGAGAAGGCCAACTGTTTCTTCTTACACTTCTTTCTAACAGTTTACTTTCCTTTTCCAGTTTTCTATTACCTGACTCACGGATGAAGATTGAAAATTGTAAGGATGCGTTTATCTTATTTACTTTTAAAAATAAAAAATTAAGAAGGCTTACTTTTAAAAGAATAAAAGAAGCTTTTTCTAAGTTTAGAATTCCCAAATTCTAAAGGGCCAAATATAAATACAAAACAGTATAAAAAAATGTAAAACCTGACAAATGTAAAAAGTAACTATTTTCTGCGGTTATATTTAAAACTCCATTTTTCTTTTATTATTAAATGAATATAATTGACGTTATAGTAATTTGTCAATTAATAAAAGTAAAAAGGAAGATACTTTAAAATGGCAATAATTAAGTTGTTCGTCATGATTGACATACTGACAAAAATAATGAAAATAGAAATAGCTGTAAAAAATAAATAGAAAATATCCTTCCAGTCGCAGTTATAAAAAATTTTCAATTGAAACTCGTGTCTTCACAGACGGAACGAAAATTGGAAACGATAATCAGGTTATTTACTGCAGTGTGAAATAAAAGTTTTCCGCCTCCTAACTCCAGGTGCTAGGAAAGATGTTATTCATCAAGCAAATTTCGTCGTATATATGACAATGAAATTGCAACATGGATATAGGGAAGAACCGTAATAAAATACAGGCTTTAACTTTTATGAAAAAGGGTGTAAACGAGACCCACTTAACAACTTAATCTATTTAGCCCGACAAAACATGATCTGATATTTTGCACGCGACCTTAACGAACATAAATTTCAGTTAGTATAAATTTTACAACTTAATATTTCAAATTTTATATCGTGGTGTAAATTATTTCTACTAAAGACTGTAAAGAGATTCTTCATTGGCTGTATGCTTTTGCTTCCTTACAGAGAAAGCTTTGTAGTCCTTTAAAGTTAAAAATATTTTTAAATGTTTTAGAACAAACTTATCTAGAAATTTTTACGTATACGGATAATCGAGTATATAATTTAAACAATATATAATAATATAATATAAAATTAAATATATAATTATAATATAATTAAACTATAATATTAAGGGTTTAGACCACTGTGTTGAGTGTTAAGTACATATTAAACTACTAAAAAATTATTTTCAAAAGGTAAAAAAATTAAAATGACGGCTCTGACAGTCGATTCATAAAACCCCTTTTTTATGCAGAGGTGTACGGTCGGTAGAAAATCTTTTTCAGCTTTTAACTTAGAACAAAAAAATAATTTTTTTCTTAATTTATAACTCAAAATCTATTAAAGTACGTAGGGGTTTTTGAAAAAACTGATTTTTGTGAAAATGGCACATTGTTTTAATCAAAATTTAGAGTTTTTTTTAGTAAAAAATCGGTACAAAATTATTAATAAAAAAAGTTTTTGATAAGAAAAACGTCCTTACGTACTTTCATAAAGAATATTATCTTGAAGCTGTAAACCAATTTTTAGCTAATTTGGTCAAAAATTGTACGAGAAAAGCTACCGGCCAGTTTGTAAAACTTGATTTTGAGAAAAGCGCGTATACTTACGTTTCAGTGATATACAGAACTATATATCCGTCACCACGCGGATATAAAAAACAATAAGTGGCAAAATTTCTGAAGTGCACCAATTCAAAAAAAAATTCTCAGATCGGGCTGAAATTTGCATAGCATTCAGTAATATGTGTGATTTATACCCATAAATTATTATTAATTTTTATCAAAAACTGTAGAGGAGAGGATTAAAATTTTGGTTAAACATATGAAGAGTGGATTTTTTGAAAAATCATAACTACATATTGTATAAAAGGATAAAAAATTTTACCTGTATGTTTTCGAAAGGTTTTTTTTTGCTCTTTCGAATAGTGCAGCTTTTTTTTATTCAAAATTTACGGAATGCCGTTTTTTTATTAAAAGTAAACATTTGAAGCTTCATTTTAAGGGGTAAAAAAAAAGAAAAAAAAAAGGCAAATTATTTTTGATTTTCAAAAAAGGGGTAAATTTTGAATTAAAAAAAAATTTGTACCATTTGAAAGAGAAAGAAAAAACCTTTAGAAAACATACAGGTCAAATTTTTTGTCATCCTTTTATACAATAGTATTGATCTTTCAAAGAATCCAATGTTCACATTTTAGCTATTGTTACACTTCAGGTATTTCGCTCCATAATTATTTGTATTTTGTAAAATAAAGGGTAGCAGTATTAAAATATAATGAATATAAATATCAAAATAAATTGTTTAAAGCACCATGGTCTGGCATTCGAAAAATCACCCATATTTGTTATATAACAGAAGGTGTGACTAGGGCGCTATAAAACATTTTTTATTTTTTTTTGATTATTTTCGTCCTTTTCAAATTATTTAAAACATAAAAATTTACTTTAATTTCTCAATTTTAATTTAAAAAAAGAACATTTCGATATCTCTTATAGTTTTTTTTCTAGAACAATTTTTCTGAAGTAGTGCAAGTGCTTATAATAGAATTTAACATTAGGGTAAGTCCGGGGGAGTTGGCCATGCGGGAGAGATGGCCAATTCAAATATTTTATAGAATTTGCTGCTATGTATCGCTTATTAAAGATTAGTTCGCTTTGTTTTGTGGCAAAACACAATTAAAAGAAAAAACTTCACAAAAAATATTGAAAAAGTAAGTAAAAATCCGATTTGTTGTTTTGACTAGTTCGGAAAAAAAGTGATGAGTTTACGTTTCTCACTGGTGTTATGTTATTTTACAGAATAATTTTGAATTTCATGTTTTTTTTGTAAAGTACATAACCCAAGCTTTGTCATAACTTTATATTTATTCCAAAAATTTATTTATTTATTTAAATTTTAGTTGTGTCAATTTGTCTCCTGACATTAGGAGAGATGGACATGTTTTTTCGAGGTGAGATGGCCATACTGTTTAAGTTATTGGCACCCTTGAGATTCGTGTGTTCGCTAAAAAAAACATTAGTTCAATGGCAAATGACATTTTTTATGACATATATTACAACAAGACACTCCAACAAAGATTTTCAAATTTAAATATGATCAAATAAAATAATCACTATTGTGTAATTAAACCTTAAAAACGTTTATAAACAATTGATTATTTTCGTCATTTTCAAATTATTTAAAACAGAAAAATTTACTTTAATTTCTCAATTTATAATAACACTGTGTATAATAACACAGGTCTACAAAATAACACTTTTTGCTTCCTCGTGGAGGAAGCTATGTAGTCCTTTCGTTTATAAAAATTTTAAAAATGGTGAAAACAAATTTTCCTCTATATAGAAACATGTTATATGAGATCCTGATCAATTGTCCGGATGTATGTATGTGTGTGTGTGTGTGTGTGTGTGTGTGTATGTGTGTGTGGATCGTTTTTGTGAACACGATATCTTTAACAGGTTTTAATGGATTTGGATAAAATTTGGTAGGCTTATTTAACACATTAATCTCTCAAAAATGACGAGAGGATTTTTAAAAATACCCCAAAAAAAAAATTTTATCGTCTTTTTTCCAAAAATTTTTTTTTAATTGAAAAAATTTTTAAATCGAAAAATTTAAGGTAATATATAATATAATCGTCTTCTTTATGTCAAGATGAATCGATTGATATATATAAAGTATAGATTTGATTGAAATTTAAAGAATTAAAGAAAGTTAAAAAATCAAAAATTCTCATTTTAGCTAAAAAATGATGTGTTTATTTAAATTCATGTTTATATATGAAATAATTTTATTCCCTGCATTGAAACGAATTGGTTGGTATATATAAAGTATAGATTTGATTTAAAATTTGAGAATTAATAAAAATTGAAAAATCGAAAATTCATATTTTAGCTAAAAAATTTTGTGTTTTTTTTAAATTCAAGTTGATGAATAAAATAATTGTATTCCTTGCATTAAAACGAATCGATTCGTATATATAAAGTTTATGTTACACTCAAAATTAATTAAAATTTTCTTTATTTTTCAAAAAATTTAATTAATTTAAAACATTTTTAACTCGAAATTTTTTAAATCAATCAATTGAATTGGACAAATTCATTGCTTCCTTCACGAGGAAGCGAATTTTTTGCTTCACACAATGAGGAAGCATAATGTTTATGAAATAAACATAAAGGACCCCCTCCTTGTTTATATATATAGCGGAATGGTTTCCAATGTATTTTTGTGTGCTGAACCCGATTCCGGGTTCCAAAATTGCGTATCACATCAGGATTTTAAATAAAGTGGAGGTAAAGTCTCCAAAAACAGTGTTTTTGAGAGTTTTCATTATTTTTTTATTCCTTAACCAGACGTACTAGACACTTCTATATATGCTTAAATTAAAGCTTAGATAGTACACTTTAAGACTCATTTACGCAGGATTAAAAAAATTTGAAATTTTGAAAAAATGGGGATAAATACCCCAAAAATCTTTTTAGGTGATTTGAACCTAATTTTTATTTAAAATTTCAAATTTTTTTTTCCTTGCGCATATGAGTCTTAAAGTGTAAGATATAAGATTTAATTTAAGCCTATACAGAAGTCTCTATCACGTCAGGTTAAAGAGAAAAAAATACTGAAAACCCTCAAAAACACGGGTTTTGGAGACTTTACCCCCATTTTACTTAAAATCCTGACGTGATATGCAATTTTGTAACCCGGGATCGTGTTCAGAACACAAAAATAAATTGGAAATCACTCTGATATCTCAAAAAAATACCTTGTAGACTTGTTGTGTTGGTGAGACAGACAAACAGAGAGCGCTTATCGAAGACTGGATTCAGTGCAATGATTGTCACCTTTGGCTTCATGAAAATTGCACTGAATTTAATGATAAATGTTCGAAATGTGGTCAGAAGAAGAAAAGAAGACTTTAATCCCTTTAAATTAAAAATTTTGATAAAGCGGAAAGCTAAATATTGATTTTAAAGTACTGGACATCTCTCCCGTACGCCTATGGCCATCTCCCCCGTACATTCCGGGAGAGATGGCCAAACGTGTTTTTTAAAAAATATTAATTTTAAGATTGTTTACATTTAAAAAATTTATCATTTCTATTATTATTTGTAAGTTAAATGTTCAATGTTTAATTAGCAATAAAAGTTAATACATAACTCACTTTTTTCTTATTTTTACAGGCCTTTAAAAAAACTATGGCCAACTCCCCCGGACTTATCCTATATGTAATGTCAGTGAACACAATATACATATACATACAATACAACCCACTAAATCAGGTTTGCCAGATTACTTATATAAAAACTTTTTCTTAGAACTGAGAAGAAAAAAACGAATTTTTATTGTTCACTTTTTCATATAAATATAATATAATTATTATTTCACGAATTAAAAATTTAGAATACATTTTTATGAATACTTATAATAATAATGTTTATTTCAAATAATAATTATTTAATATTTTTTAGTTAAACAGTAAAAGTCTAAACAATACAATACCATTCTAAAACAATACCTTATACTGTTCTACATTTTAATTAATAAAAATTTTATCTAATTTCAATAAGAGACTGCTTTTTACTAAGAATTGATTAAATTCTACTAAATTAGTAGTAAAACAATTATTTTCACTAATTTATTGGTAAAATTTAACAAGGTCACAACAAAAAGTTTGTCTTTAATCAAAAATACTTATAGTTAAAATTTTTATAATTAATTCTAAAATATAAAATTATTTACAAGAATTCTTGTTACAACAAAATTAGAACAAATTTCACTCGTTTTTATCTAAATGAACTCTTATTCTTCAGTTTCATAAGCTATAATATATCCAAACATAAAAGTGAGAGAACAATAGATTTTCGAGAAAATTTCAAAATCAGAATAACATTTTTTTATCCCATATAATATATTTCATGTATATATTTCATTGGAAAAAGTCTCCACTTTGCAACACGCATAGAAAAAGTTTGCTGTAGCAGCGAACTATTTGCAGACGGGCAGACCACTTTTCGCCGTGTGTGTATAACAAAATCTTATGTGCAATAATTATCTCCAACACACTTTGATGGATTGTCCTGAAATTTCGTAGGCTTATTGTAGTCATCAATATCTAAAATCAGACATAAGGTTTTCCAAAAAACAATGCAATTTTTTTATGTCACTTTTTCAAAAATTCAAAAATACGGTTTTTAACCAACAAATTTTTTCTTTTTTTACAGTGTAAATTTAATTCTTTTTGTCTAAAAACTGATTTCTCGCATTAAAACGAATGTATTAACCTATATAAAGTCTATATTTTACTTAAAATCTATAAATTAAATCATTTTTTAATTTTTGAAAAAAATAGTTTTTCGTATTTTTTGTAATAACTTTTTTCTTCATGAAAATTTTTAATAAATTTTGTCTAAGTTGTATTTCAGGCATAAAAACAAATCGATTGATGTATACCGTAAGAATGATTTCATACCGATCGTAGGTAAGATTGAGTGCGAGAGAGACGCAAATGGAAGTGCACAAAAGAGTGTCTTCGTCGCACTCGTGAGCTGGTTTATAAGCAATCATTCTTACTGCATAAAGTTTACATTTTACTAATATTTATAAAGTTGATCGCTATTTTTATTTTCAACAAAAAAATGAAATTTTGAATTTTTTTAAAACTAATAATATATGTAAGTGTTTATCATGAGGAGGAAGCTCAATGGTCATGGAATGAACAAATTTTTAACTTGTTATTAATTTGTTATTATTTTCAGTAATAAAGAATTTAGAACAATAAAAAAACAACCGTAATCTTGTTTCAATTTGGGACCATCTTTAAATTATTTAACCCTTCAAGGGATGGTATTAAACGTCCCTTAGGTAGATTTTATTATATTTTATTAATATACGGTATATTTAAATAATAAAATCATTTTTCTGTTAAAACAGTTTTTTACAAACAATTTTGAAAAAATCGATCAGCACATCAATTGAGAAAAATGACTTTATATCTGATTCTAATATCGTTTGAAAAAAATTTTCGATTTTTTTTAAGTACGTTTAAAAACACATTTTGAAAAAAGCTTTTAATATTGGTGCATTTTTAAGGAAGTTATCCCTACTGAAAATCCCTGTACAAGATCTTGTACAATTTCCTGTACAGGATCAGCAACTGAACTTGTACAAGTTATGACCAGTTCCTGTACAGGAAAATGCATACGAATTTGGAACAAGTTCATGTGTGAGATGTTGTACAAGATCTGGTGCAAGATCTTGTACAAGAAAATGTACATGTTCTTGCACATGTTAATTCGTGTTTTTCTTTACTAAAATTTAAAAACTTCAAAGGCTGCGCAATAGTTTACATTAACCTTTACAGCTGCGCAATAGTTTTTAGCATGCATGAGTTACGAATCTTAGTGGTTAAAAATTATCAAAATCTCAAATTTTATTAAAAAAAAAAAAATTTACAACTATACATGTGCAAGAACATGAACGTGTTCATGTACAAGTACTTCTACATGAAATTGTACAAGATCATGTACATTTTCTTGTACAAATATCTTTCTTGTACAAGATCTTGCACCAGATCTTGTACAAGATCTCACACATGAACTTGTTCCAAATTCGTATGCATTTTCCTGTACAGGAACTGGTCAGAACTTGTACAAGTTCAGTTGCTGATCCTGTACAGGAAATTGTACAAGATCTTATACAGGGATTTTCAGTAGGGATGATCATTCAAAAATAAGAAATCATTAAAACTCTAAAATTTTGAAAAATTCATATCTCGTAAACGGCTTGCAAAAAAAATTGAATAAATTCATGAAAGTTAGTCTCGATTAGTACTAAAATAAAAAAAAGTTTCAAAAAAATCGAAGATGTAAATGTAAAATTCTGTCTGATTTGGCGTGAAATACATCATATACTTTATAGTACAAATGTTGTTACAGTATACATACTTTACTTTCGGTACTTGCAAAATTCACATGTGACATTTACAAGGAACACTAGGTACACAGGAAAAAATTAATCTCTGTACTTGAAATAACATTAATCTTACATCCAGTGAAATATTATTATGTCTAAATTAGACATTATAGTCATAATTACGGTAAAAGTCGAGGTAAAAGTTGTGTTTCATTTTGTCAAACTTTATATACCTATAAAAACGCCATAAATTCACATCTCTAATTTAGAGATTTGTTCATTTCACAACTCGTCTAATATGGCTTGCATTGTATTTCCCACTTTGAGTCAGTTTTCACTTTACGTATTTGTTATCACGTGGAAGATATTTTCATTATTTTTATTAAATTTATTTATCACAATGGCTGACGATTTTGTCAAAACCTGTTTAATTAGATGGAATTTAACAGAGTATTTGCAGGTAAAACACTTATATCATTTGTTTTGACACCGGATGACCTAACCTATAAAAAGTTGTATACTAAACCGTGGTTTTTTATTATTAAAAAATATGAAAAAAAATTAAATATTTATTCTAATAATATATTATTTTAATTTTTTTTAAATAAGATGATAGTTTAGAACTATATGTTCCATATCATAAAATTAGAGATTTCTAATATGATTTCTAATAATCTCACATTAAATCTCTAATTTAGAGATTAATTTTTTTCCGTGTAGGTGTCCTTCTCCGATTTCGTTCATCTTGATATATGTTGTAGTACTCGAAAAACTAATCGAAACGTATATTTTTTTATCGGCAATTGTGAACATTTAAGGAGGTGAAAACCACCCCTAAAGTTATTTTACGGAAATATAGAAATTTCATAATATAAAGAAAAATTCAATAAAAAAAAATTTTTTTTGCTCAATAACAATTTAGCACGAAAAATGGAATTAAACAGTAGCATTTTTACCGCCAACCCCCATGAATTTAGGGATAAAAGTTCAAAAATGAACTTTTTGTTCAAAATTATATAATTCCTCGCTTTATACTTTATTTTTCTGTTCAAGTAGATATAAGAGTTGTAAAATAGTTAATATTTAAAAAAAAAATGTTTTGTAAAAAAAAATTTTTCTGAGTAGTTACCCCTCGAAAATAAAGTTACAGTCTTGAAAATATTTTTAAAATGAAAAGAAAGTATCCTTCTTATTTTATAGATGATTTTTCCAGAAGAAATAAATTTTTTGCTGATAAAGTCTTTTATTTGAAATAATATATTTTGAGGGGTTGTTTATCTCAATCCACTCTACGAACAAAATATAAAGACAATTGCGATGATTTTTCAGGACCCAAACGTTCTTAATTTGCATGTCAAAATGGAGTTTAAATTGTGGAACAGTATTATTTTAACGAAAATATTTTCAAAATTAAACGAAAGTGTTCCTCTTATTATACAGATGATTTTTGCAGAAGAAAATAAATTTGTTTACTGATAAAGTCTTTTATTTGAAATAATATACTTTAAGGGGTTGTTTACCCCTATTTACCCCCTAAAAAAATTTTTTTTTTACATTTGTTAATATTTTACAACTCTTATATCTACTTATTTTGCACAAAAAATAAAATATAAAGCGGGTTGGCGGTGAAAATGCTACTGTTTAATTCCATTTTTCGTGCTAAATTGTTATTGAGCAAAAAAAATTTTTTTTTATTGAATTTTTCTTTATATTATGAAATTTCTATATTTCCGTAAAAACTGTAGTGGTGGTTTTCATCCCTCAAATGTTCACAATTGCCGATAAAAAAATATACGTTTCGATTAGTTTTTCGAGTACTACAACATATATCAAGATGAACGAAATCGGAGGGGAACACCTTCCTAGTGTTCCTTGTTACTCTTAGTATTCAATTTTTACAAAATTTATACAATTTTCTTAAAGAAACTGACAAAAAAATATTTATATTGGGTTTAATACCGGGTTGAAACTCATATGCTTCCAATTGACCGTATTTCATAAAATAAGGTTAAATTCCTAGAAAAAGTTACACAGAATTGACATGAAATCAACTTCCACAACCCCGTGTAGAAAATGAAAACTGATCCTAGCTTGGTCCCATCTATTTTGCCGTATTATTAACTATGTCCAAGTTTGTCATTCTAGCTTGGTTCTACAATGGTTTGTGATGCGATTTTTTTTTAAACACAATTAATACTAACTTTCTAGAAGGAATATCCTATAAGTTTTAAATTAAACTCTGAGAGTTGAATTAAAATTTGAACCACAGACGTATGACCTAAGAGACCTAACGAACGCTTTAACGACCGCGGCTACCGAAACTATTTAGATATTTTTATTTGATTTGTCTATATAAATTTTCACTATATTTTTTTAATTCTATTTTACAAAAATACTTGAAATCATCCAGAACTTTCACTTTAAGTGTTTTATGTTGTCAAATAATGGATTTAAAACATTATATTGCATTGTTTAATTGTTTAAACAATTTATTGTTATTTATATTAACTTTTTTTGTAGTGCGCCTTGAAAGATGCAGTTTTTTCCTAATTTTACAATTTATCAAATCGAATATGAAGCCAGATAGATTTGATGTAAAATTATTAATTCAACAATTGTTTAAACAATTTATTGTTGATATTTATTAACTTTTTTGTAGTGCACCTAGAAAGATGCAGCTTCTTTCTAATTTTACAATTTATCAATTTTATATTATTCTACTTGATAAATTGCAAAATTAAGAAAAAACTGCATCTTTCTAGGTGTACTACAAAAAAAGTTAATTAATAACTATTATAACTTTATATTTTGTTTGATAAATTGCAAAAATAAGAAAAAACACTTCATTTTTCTAGGAAAATTTTGAAAAATTTTAATAAATAGAATCAATTATTTCTTTAAACAATTTAACATAATAGTTGTTGCCAATTTAATTCTTTATTTTATTTTATTTATAACCTTCTAATTAATAACTACTAGGAGAAGGTAACAAATTTATAAAAAAAACAAAAAACAATAAATTGTTTAAATAAATAAAAATTCAAACAAAATATTTTTGAAATATATTATTTGGCAATATATTTAACAATTAAATAAATTAACAAATATAACTATGAAAAAATGTCTTTAAATATTTATTGCAAATTAATAAATAATTAAAACCATATAAATAATTGTCAATTAATTTAATAAGTACTATCTGAGAATATTTTACAAATCCAGTCTAGAATATATAAACAGGGGCTGCCAAGGAAGGACCAATGTTGGGCCAACAATCATTTTAAGCATACGTTGGTGATTTCTACACGGGACATTTAACATATCTCTGTAAAAGTTGACTCGAAATGTGCTTATGTTATTATTGGGATTACTTTTCTTCAGTTAAATTTTTACATTTCTGAGGCAAACAAAATATGGTTAAAATATGTGAAGAGATAAGAAATGTAAATTTAATAAAAAAATCCAAAAATTTTAAAATTTTAAAAGTCTTGTATTTTTCGACAGAAAGTAATTAGCACAATGAGAGATTACGCCAGGCGCCCCAAGGTGGTAACGATGTCCCATCAGAGAAGGTACCAGAAAGAAATTTAAATAATTTACTCGAATTAAACATTCTTTCAGAAATGACCACATGACTATTCTTTAATTATCTCATTAACCATAAATATCTTAGTTTAATTTTCTTTGGAAATAGTATTGAGAGGTAAATCATTTTGAATAATAAGAAGGATTAAAGTATTTCTCAACATTTTAAAGTCAAACCTTATTTACAATAAAGGCGTGGAATATTTTGAAAATTTTATGTTTTAATGCCCCTCAAATCTGCTTATTTAACAGCACAATATAAGAATGATTCTTTTGAGTGATTTGTTGTAAAATATTGAAATGCAAAGTTTTGTTTTCATGTCATTTGAGCATCAGAAAATGCTGCTGGGTTTTTCCTCATCCATTGTTTCTGATGAATCCCACCTTTCAATGCATATTTAAAAAGTACATCAAAAATCCTTTCGAAATTTTCATAATCAGATTATTATTTGAATGGGTGATTATCATTAGAGGATTTTCTCAAATGTTTAAAAAACTCAGCCGGGTTTACAAATTTGTGTGTCAATTACTTTTAAAAACCTAGTCATACTATTATACTTACAGTTTGTTATGCACAATCAACGAGAAAATAATTTATTGTTTTTCTGCTGCACACACCATGTTAATTTTCAGTTTCGAATACACGGAAAAAATGAAAATTAAGATTTCGGACTGAGTATAGAACAATTGAAATAATTTCTATTACCGTAGGAATAAATAGAAAATTTTAGGTTTCTATCCCTAAAAGTTTAGGTTTTGTTATTATCAAGTAAAATGAATTCTAAACATCTTAGAAAACGCTAGTATTTTCCTTTAAGTGAGTGCTATCAGTTTCCGTGATTTGTTTTAAATCGTAAAGGAATTATTATGAAATAAATTTTATGATCGTGTTTTAGAGTGAAATGCAGTCTTAATTGAAGTTCATATTAGCGGTCACATTAATTGTGTACATTTTAGTACTTTTAAAAAGCAATGAATTATAAGTTGCAAAAAATTAAATACAATTATTACATTTAAATTTATTTTAATTCAGTTTTTCAATGATTAGATTAGTCTTTAGATTCATTTCTAAGCAGTTAAGGGTTCAATCATAGGCACAACAATAAATCTGCGACGTGCCGGAGTTGTGTAATGCTCTCACGTCAGTGTGTTGCTTGGGCCTTACGCCATATATGTGACGCTCCACGAGAGAAGGGACCTAACGTGCTTTTGACTTAAGGTTCATTCACTGTATCATTGCACGGTAAATGCGAACTTTAAGTCAAAAGCACGATAGGTCCCTTCTCTCGTGGAGCGTCACATATGTCTATGCCCTCGTGTTGTTATAAATTGCGAAAAGTGTTTGCAGTGTGCGTGTTTATTGTTTTAAAATGGATCAATCATCTTTAATGAGGAAGCAATTATCATTTTTTTGGAATGTTCAATTGGAAATTCAATAAAAAATCTAAAATCAAATAAATAAAAATGTTAGAACAGTTTGAATTTTAAAAATATGAAATTTTTATTTACCTTTATAAATATATTTAAAAATGCAATCTTTCTTTAAACTGTTTAACAAAAGCCTTTAGTGAAAATGCTACAAAAAACGCTTGGATTTAATTTTTAAAGAGATTCGATGTTTAAATATTTTAAAGATATAATAAAAATCTCCTTGAAAAGTTTTTTAAAATTAAAAATATTCTAACATTTTTATTTATTTGATTCTAGATTTTTTATTGAATTTCAAATTGAATTTTCTAATAAAAGTAAATATATATTTCTGATAGAAATATAAATCAATAATAATGATATTAATAATTGCAAGAAATATGAATGTCTTGATTAATAAATATAATAATTTAGGTTACAAAAAGATTTTAGTTAATTCATTAAGTTGAAAATAACATGATCCACACACAGAAAAAACCTAGTCTCATTTTTGTTGCAAATCAAAATGAGCCAATGCTAAACGACATAGACAGTGGCGCCACCAACCAGGTTCATTTTTGTTGCACATCAAAATGAGTCGCCTAGGCGGCTCATTCTGAGTTCAGTTTTTTCTGTGCACTGTTTTGGCTCACATTATAGTCCGTTCAGGACTCAGTACTAGACTCGAGTAGAACTCATTCCAGAAGCGCTAACCGATATGTTCATCAGCTTTGCACCGTCTATAAGCAAGCATATGAACCTCGAATTACTCAAAACTATCCAATTTTGAAAAAATGTCAATCTTTTGAAAATGAAAAACTGAAGAACGTCATTTTTTTGACATTTTATCACTTACAAAAAGCATAAAAATGAATGTTAATATTATATTAGAGGTTTAATAAAAAAAATTCCACAGTAGGAGAATGTAATAAGAATTTTTGAAATCGGTCAATCGGTATTCGAGTTATGGTAGCAGCCGAATTTTAATACAATTTTTAAGTGCGTCTTCCATAGGAAGAAAATATTAATATTATTAAAGGCTACACCGAAAAAAATGTTGCCGAGAAATCCAACTACCATTGAGTAGTTGACTAGAAAGTAGTTAAAATAACTACTTTTTTAGTTAATCTTACCATGTTCATGTAGTTAATGTAACTATTTTTAAGAAGTTAATAAGTAATAGTTGATTTTACGTAAATATGTAGTTAAAGTATAACTACAGGTCGGTAGTAAAATTAACTTTCTTAACGTAGTAGGAACAACTGTAATTGTAGTAAACTCAAAATTTCAAGACTAGTAAATCCAACTACTATTCACCAGTTATATGAAAAGTAGTAAAAGGAATTATTTTCTTTAATTGATATAACTGCTTTTTGAGTAGTAATTTTTTTATTAATTTCTATGATTTTATAGGCTTCAATTAAATTCTTGTTGTAGAATTAACAAGTCGTCTGTAATTAAAACTACTACTTTAAATAGTAGATTTTTACTATTTTAATTAATTCGATAAACTTGAACATTTTTTATGTAGAATTTACAAATCGTTTCCAGTTAAAACTACTACTTTACAGAAAAAACCTGGTGCAACAGAAATGAGCTAGGTTGGTGGCGCCACTGTCTATGTCGTTTAGCATTGGCTCATTTTGAGATGCAACAAAAATGAGACTAGGTTTTTTCTGTGTTTAAGTAGTAGATTTTACAATTTTTTTTTATTATTTATTATTATTTGAAACAAGTTATCGATTTGGTGATTAGTACTTATAGTCAAAAATAAAGAGATGTTTAATTTTTCTAAAAATATATAAAGTTGTTACATAATCACAGCCCCACAAAAAAAAAAAAGTGTCGTGCGCGGCAGACCAGACTAGTCATTTCCTATGTATTTTGACGCGCTGAACACGAATCCGAAGTCCGTTTTGCTCCATCACGTCAGGATTTTTTTCTAACCTCCAAAAACCTGTCGGATTTTGAGAGGTAGGCTATTTTTTTAAAAATTGATGGATTTACTTCAAAATTGGTATCTAGGGGTTTTTTGGGTCGCTGATGACGAATTTGAAGTTAGATTTTCAAAATTCAAAATGTCGGCTCCAATATGGCGGACGAATTTTGTAAAAATTGATGGATTTACTTCAAACTTGGTATCTAGGGGTTTTTTGGGTCGTTGATTACGAATCTAAAGTTAGATTTTCAAAATTTAAAATGGCGGCTCCAATATGGCGGATTATATCGACCCTTCAAAGGTGATAATTCCGCCCTTACACACGAAACTAGGAGCAATTAAACAGTTTGTCAAAGCCTTAGATAAAAAAGGAAACTGTTTCAAATACCTGGAACAAAAGCGAGAACAAAAGTTTCCAGAAATCTCTGATGCGAAACTAAAAGAAGGTGTTTTCGACGGACCACGTATTCGCAAATTGTTAAAAGATGAGCAATTTATCACCAAGATGAATAAAAAGGAGAAAGCCGCAAGCAGTTTCAAAGCAGTTGTCAAAAATTTTCTGGGTAATCACAAGAGTGAAAATTGGGAGCAAATAGTTAGTGATATGATTAAAAACTTTGGTAAGTTAGGATGCTTAATGAGCATAAAGTTGCATTACTTAGACACGCATCGGGATCAATTCCCTGAAAATTTTGGAGATTACAGTGAAGAACAAGGAGAACGATTCCATCAAGATCTGAAAGAATTTGAGCGTCGTTATCAAGGAAGATGGGATATAAATATGATGGCCGACTACTGTTGGATGCTGAAAAGGGATATTGTACCTGGAGGCACCAATTTGAAAAGAAAACCATTACACAGATCCTTTGAGGACAAAAGTGTGCGCTATCATAAAAAGACGTGAATACCTTACTTATGTATATAAGAAATTCCATTTCTAGTTTTGAAAATCTAACTTCAGATTCGTAATCAGCGACCCAAAAAACCCCTAGATACCAAGTTTGAAGTTAATCCATCAATTTTTACAAAATTCGTCCGCCATATTGGAGCCGCCATTTTAAATTTTGAAAATCTAACTTTAGATTCGTAATCAGCGACCCAAAAAACCCCTAGATACCAAGTTTGAAGTAAATCCATCAATTTTTACAAAATTCGTCCGCCATATTGGAGCCGACATTTTGAATTTTGAATATCTAACTTCAAATTCGTCATCAGCGACCCAAAAAACCCCTAGATACCAATTTTGAAGTAAATCCATCAATTTTTAAAAAAATAGCCTACCTCTCAAAATCCGACAGGTTTTTGGAGGTTAGAAAAAAATCCTGACGTGATGGAGCAAAACGGACTTCGGATTCGTGTTCAGCGCGTCAAAATACATAGGAAATGACTAGTCTGGTCTGCCGCGCACGACACTTTTTTTTTTTTGTGGGGCTGTATAATTAATTTTAATTTTCAGGACGTTTATCCACAGAAATGCAGACCTCTAGAAAAAAATAATGAATTAACATTTAAATAATTAAAATAACAGTATTAATTATACTTTCTAAAAAATGAGATATCAATTTTCAAGAAAAAAATTTGAAACCAGCAAAATTTATTTGTTTATACAATTTGCATAGGATAAAATTATTTTCTTATATCGCTTCTACATACAAATTTTTTTTAAAATGATTTGATTTCAATGAAACATGGCTTATTTTCTTTAGAAAATGATTCTCTACAACTTCACCGTGGGGATTTTGAAATAAATCATAAATTTCTAAAAATTTAAACTACTTAAATATTCATAAAATCTTTATTTGATCGATGGTTGGTTGCTCATCGGCTCAAAGTATATGTGGGCTATGGTGAACTATCTTTCTTATATTACATTAAGTTCCAGAACGACCAACACTAATATACCACAAAATTTTCGTTTTCTTAAATAAATATTTACAGTTTTTCTTCAAATTTTAAATTCACATGCATATAACATAGAGTAGAGTAGGGCGAGATCACCACTTTTAAGTTTTCGAACTGTATCTCCAGTCCCCGAGCCGATAAAGACAAAAACCAAAAAGGTTTGAAAGATAGACTCTTTGGCTACATTTTACTCCATTTACCGTCTCGTGTATTTGCAACCATTTTCCTCCCTAGATGCACAATATACTATATTAATGAGATCTGTAACTTTTGTCTAATTTTTTTTTTTAATTTTGCATATTTTACCCAATAAACGAAAAAACCATAAATTTTGGGACTTTTTTATGGTTTTCACCATAAAAATCAAATTTTCGGGTATTGTCACTATCATTTTCGTAATCAGCGCATCAAAATACATAAACGTACTTAGTATAAAAAAAACCAAAAATATTTTTAAAAAATTCAAAAATTTTTGAAACATTCCGAAAATATTGTAGTTAAATTTTCCACACTGAAAAGTGTGTGTAAAGAAGCTCTTTTTAAAACGTGTAAAGAGATTCACTTTACGTACAGAAATTTACTTTGCGCACTGAAATTTACTTTACGCACCGAAATTTTTGTCAGATACTACACCCAGAGAAATGATTTATTTGAATCAAATAAAATATATTTGAATTAAATAAACATATATTTGTCTCAGAGCCTACTAACTTATTTATTTGGCGTAAATAAAAATTTTATATGTCATAAATAAATTTTTCCTTGGCTCAAATAAATTTTTTGTTTAAATGAAATAAAATATATTTGCAACAAATAAATGAGTTAGTAGGCTCGGAGACAAATATACCATTTCTCTGAGTGTATAAGGATTGTTTTAGGGACCATTCATTAATTACGTAAGGACAATTTTGGCTAATTTTGACCCCCCTACTTATTTAATATATATTCTTAGCATTTAGAATATATACAAAGTACGAAGAATATATTCTAATTTTAAGAGTATTACATACTGAACTTAAGTATAAAGTATTCTAAAATATAGATCCCAAGCATATATTCTAAATTTAAGAAAATTTAAAAAGTTTGAAATTGAATGAAAAAACTCATAATACAATTAAACGATGAAAATATGAAATTGTAAATAATTTCATTAGTTGATTACATTATTTAAATTTCATATTTTGAATTTCAATGTTAACCCAATTTAAATCATTTGATTTTTCAAATTAAAAATTTTACAGTAACAAAAAGGAAGCATCTAAACGACTAAAAAATGCAATTGTAATTATTTAAATTACACAGTTTTAATTTCAATGTAAATCTGAAATAATTGATTTTAAATTTTAAGATTGAAATCTTTAAGGATTAAAAATAGAGCAAGAAATTCTTTGTATAGAAAAGTAAAAAATTTTATAATTGAATGAAATTTAAAATTAAAAAAAATTTCTGATAAATGTAAAATACATGATGAAATTTTAAGTAATTTCAATAGTTCATAAAATTATTTAAATTACATATTTTCAAATTCCATGTCAACCTAGTTTAATTTATTTTAAATTTTAAGTTCTAAAATTTTTATAAATCAGATCGAGAGTTTATCGTTTAGAGATTTCTTATATAGGATATATATATATGTATATACTCAATGTATACATTTTAACCACACTGAAAAAAAAGTCTGGTTAAAATAACCAGAATTCTGGTTAATCTAACCAGAATAAAAAGTTATATATACCCTTACTACTTTTTCTGGTTAAAAGTACTAGAAAATTTGGTTAAAAAATTCTGGTTAAAATTCTGGTTAATTTTACCAGAATTTCAAGGTAATCTTACTAGAATTTTTCTAGTTAAAAATTTTTGGTAAAAAAATTTCTGGTTGATCTTACCAGAAATTCTAGTTAATCCGAGAATTAATTACATTTATTATTATTATATTATATTATAAAATATTATAAAATATGAATTAAATTATTTGTATTATGTACATATAAATGCAATCAAATAATAACACCTTTACACTGCAATTCTCTTAATAATGTTTATTTAAAAATGATTATTCAGAACTAAAATTCTGATAAAACGTGTCGAGCACGTTTTCAACATAACCTTCAAACTATTTTCCACACGAACGGGTTTGCCGTTCGTCAACAATTTTTTCACTTATATTATAAAATTAATTAACCTACCTTTAAACAGATCTTTTAATTCTCCCAAACTCCAATTTTCCAGAGCTTTAATTTTAATTGTTTCGATAAGCTTGAAGAACATTTTTGATGTAAAATTTGCAAATCGATTCCAATTAAAACTACTTTAAGTAGTAGATTTTACTACTTAAAAGAATATTTATGTTGTAGAATTAAAAAATCCTTTGCAATTAAAACTATCACTTTAAGTAGTAGATTTTACTGCACTATGCAATTAAGCAACTAATAATATAATTAAAAGATGAAAAATTTAGAAGTCAAAACTTAAAAAGGATATTTATAGCAAGTAATAAAAGTAGTAAAAATGACTACTTTAAATAGTTAAATTACCAATTGGACAAGCAGAAAGTAGTCTTTAAATAGTTTGCAGACTGTCGTAGCGAGCGTGCGTGGTTAGTCGGTTAAGGTATCGGATTGCGAGCGTTAGGGTCGAGGGTTCAATTCCCGTCGGTTAGGAATTTTCTCTGTTAGGTACATAAGCATTAAGGCATAAAATAATAAGTGTCAGTATAGAAGAGAGGATGAAAAAGTCAATTCTACTGATAATAAACAATTATAAATAATAAATAATTTTATTTTCCTATTTTAAGTAGTAAAATCTACTAGGGTAAGTTCGTGGGAGTTGGCCATGCGGGAGAGATGGCCAATTCAAATATTTTATAGAATTTGCTGCTAGTTATCGCTTATTAAAGATTAGTTCGCTTTGTTTTGTGGCAAAACACAATTAAAAGAAACAACTTCACGAAAAATATTGAAAAAGTATGTAAAAATCTGATTTCTTATATTGACTAGTTCGGAAAAAAAGTGATGAGTTTACGTTTCTCACTGGTGTTATGTTATTTTATAGAATAATTTTGAATTGCATGTTTTTTTGTAAAGTACATGACCCAAGCTTTGTCATAACTTTACATTCATTCAAAAATTTTATTTACTTATTTATATTTTAGTTGTGTCAATTTGTCTCCTGACATTAGGAGAGATGGACATTTTTTTCGAGGTGAGATGGCCATACTGTTTAAGTTATTAGCACCCTTGAGATTCGTGTGTTCGCTAAAAAAAAACATGAATTCTGTGGCAAATGACATTTTTCATGACATATATTGCAACAAGACACTCCATCAAAGATTTTCAAATTTAAATATGATCAAATAAAATAATCACTATTGTGTAATTAAATCTTAAAAACGTTTATAAACAATGGGTCTACAAACACATAGGTCTACAAAATAAGACTTTTTTATATATATATAGCGGAGTGGTGAATAAAGTTTTTGAATAAAGTGGAGGTAAAGTCTCCAAAAACAGTGTTTTTGAGGGTTTTCATTATTGTTTTATTCCTCAACCAGACGTGCTAGACACTTCTATATATGCTTAAATTAAATCTTATATCTTACACTTTAAGACTCATATGCGCAAGGAAAAAAAATTTGAAATTTTAAATAAAAATGGGGGTAAATACCCCAAAAATCTTTTTAGATGACTTGAACCTAATTTTTATTTAAAATTTCAAATTTTTTTTCCTTGCGCATATGAGTCTTGAAGTGTAAGATATAAGATTTAATTTAAGCCTATATAGAAGTCTCTATCATGTCATGTTAAGGAGAAAAAAAATACTGAAAACCATCAAAAATACGGTTTTTGGAAACTTTACCCCCACTTTACTCAAAATCCTGACGTGATACGCAATTTTGTAACCCGGGATCGTGTTCAGAACACAAAAATAAATTTGAAACCACTCTGATATCTCAAAAAAATACCTTGTAGACTTGTTGTGTTGGTGAGACAAACAGAGAGCACTTATCGAAGACTGGATTCAGTGCAACGATTGTCACCTTTGGCTTCATGAAAATTGCACTGAATTTAATGATAAATGTTCGAAATGTGGTCAGAAGAAGAAAAGAAGACTTTAATCCCTTTAAATTAAAAATTTTGATAAAGCGGAAAGCTAAATATTGATTTTAAAGTACTGGACATCTCTCCCGTACGCCTATGGCCTTCTCCCCCGTACATTCCGGGAGAGATGGCCAAACGCGTCTTTTAAAAAATATGAATATTTTAAGATTGTTTAAAAAATTAAAAAAAAACATTTAAACATTTAAAAAAATTCTTATTTCTATTATTATTTGTAAGTTAAATATTCAATGTTTAATTAGCAATAAAAGTAAATGCATAAATCACTTTCTTTTTATTTGTATAGACGTTTAACCCTCGGAGCACATATTGGGTCACACAGACCCTGTCATTAATTTCAATGAAGTGTAATTTGAAAAGTCGGCAATACAACACGAACCTAAGGCCATATAGTGGTAACTAACTAATAAGGAATAATAAGTAACATGATAATCCAAAGAAAATAATAAAATACTAGTAAATATGTTATTAAAAAAGTATAGTTTTAAAAAGTTGTGTCGAAAATCACATTTTTATCGTCTTAAAATTTACCTTCGTTAAACTACAAAATAAATACCTTTTTTAAAAAATAAAATAAGGTGGTATTTTTTCCCTTATTCTAACACACTTCGAGAATATAAATCCCAATTTTTAGCTTAAAATATTAAAAATTACAAAAGTTACATTTTTTTTTAAATTCAATTTTTTCTTTTTAATTAGTTAACTTCACGAATTTTTTTTCAATATGCAAATAATTTAATAATATTTCTAAACTGCATATTCTTATTTTACAAGGTTCAATGAATAAAAAAATATTTTTTTTGTGTTGATCAGTCCAATAGTTCAAAAATGGGGGAGTTTTGTAAAGTAAACAGGGTCACAGCGACCCAGACTGTGCTACTTGTTCGAAAAGAGGTGTGTGCTCCAAGGGTTAAAAAACTATGGCCAACTCCCCCGGACTTACCCTACTTATAGTAGTAGTTTTAATTGCAAAATTAATTCTAGAAAAAAAATATTTCTTAAAGCCTATTGAACCACTTTAAGTAGTAAAATCTACTACTTACATCTTGAGTTGTTTTAACAGTTTTGAATTGAGTTAATACAATCACAAAATGTCATTCTACCAATTACATTATTAATTGGTTTAACTATTTTTATATAGTAAATAGAACCTTTTATATTCAGTTGAGGACCTATTGTACTACGCAGATTAGTTAAAAAGTAGTAAAACCTACTAGTTTTTTTCAGTGAATAAATTAATTTTTTTTAAGACATATGTGACGCTCCACGAGAGAAGGGACCTATCGTGCTTTTGACTTAAGGTTCGCTTTTACCGTGCAATGACACAGTGAATGAACCTTAAGTCAAAAGCACGTTAGGTCCCTTCTCTCGTGGAGCGTCACATATATATGTATCTATCGGCGGGGCTTGAGTGTCGTTCTTGCGGGCTTAATGCCTTTTCTATTGTATTACTCTTAATGAATTTTTCACCAAAATTTTATAAAATTTTTAAATATAAACATTCTTTAATTTTTTTAAACATATTCGTATTCCTCAGAATTTCACGTACGATTACGAGCATATGTTGTTCCAATTAAAAATGTTTACATTTAAGGAGGTTCTCCGGCTCCAGTGGTGCTCAGTTCCTTGCGAGTAGTTTATACTAATCAACAGCTCACTTCACTTTCGTGCTTTCTCTCTCATTCTCAAGCGAGTAATATACTTGCCTTTCTTGAAAAATGTATAAATAACCTAACTTTTCTATTTTAAAACGTTATAATTCAAAAATTAGCATGGATACCCATATTAAATTTTTTTTATATTCTATTAATTGCATTCAACAATATACTAGTTTTTTAAAAAAATTGATAGAAAACTTTTTAAAATATTAAATTAAATGTATCACTGTTGCATGTTTAGGATAGGAATCCTATGTTAATTGTGCCAACTTTGAACCCGAATATCTCAGTTTCTATCATGGATAGAGGTACTGAGTTTTTTACCACTTATAAAGTACACAAAAAGGAATATTTTTGCAAAGTTTAAGAAAAATTCATAGAAAATTGATTAGCCGGAGAACCACCTTAAAAATTTTGGTGAAAAACTCATGAAGAGTAATAAAATGCAACATCATATTGCATTATCGAAGAAAGGTTGCAGGAAGATCGAAAGCAAGATCGATTATTTGAACATCCATGTTCTTAAAATGTTCCAGAACATTATTTGGCGGACATGAAACGTTATAAAAACGTCCTTAAAACGTTTTTAGAACGAACATGGTTTTTTGCCCACTGGGAAGGGAGACCGCGCCTGTTTGGCGCAGGGGTTTGCTTGGTGCACTTGCTTTTATTCAAAAGTGTTAAATTGAATAAATTTTTGATGAACTGTACATTTGTGCAAAATTTCATTAATATTAATTCATTATTGTGCACGGAGAAACTTTGTGTATCACTTTTTGTTAAACTCGTATGTATTTTTAGTAAATTGACTACTAAAGTGGGGAAAAAACGGGAAAAATACGAAATTTCTTATTTAATAGAAGTCTCTTTAACAATATATGACTTCTTTTTTTCAATATTTAGTAGTCAAGTTAAGAAAAATTCGACGTGGACATTGTCGTAACTAAAATGGGTTAGATGAAGCCTCGACTTAATCGCAACAATTATTAATTAATTTTTAATTGAATCATAAATAATATTAATGAGGCTTTACTTTAGGTTATTTTTCTTTTTCTGTGTTTAAAATTTCACAATCTCGGTAGATTATACTTCGAAAATACTGTTTTTATGAAGTTAGAGGAGCTTAAAACATACAGTACTCTCCTGAGCACATGTGAGCTTGTCTATGAAACCCCCCCAAAAAAATATTTCATGTCATGTACATCTCTTATTCAAGCATATAATTCTTTTAATTAATGAGAATCGGTTTCAAATGAACACTATTTTTGTTTTTTTTTTTTTGTAAAGTTGAAGTGTATTTGTGTTACTTCGTGTCACTAAAAGTGAGGTTAGGTGCGATACAATACTTATACGACAAAGTTATTAATCAAGACAAGACAGCGGAAACACCAAGGCGAAGGAACAAGTTCTCATCAGATCACGGAAGTTAAGCAACGTTGGACGCGGTTAGTACTTGCATGTGTGACTGCTTGAATTGACATTCGACGATATGTTTTTTCGTGTAATTTAATTTTCGATCAAATGCCAAATTTTAGTAGTCAGACTAAGAAAAATTGATATCGTTGCAGTTTTTCCCCACTTTAGTAGTCAATTTACTAAAAATACATAGTGTGTTTAAGAAAAAGTAATACTCAAAGTTTCTCCGTGTGGAGTATAGATTAAAATAACTGATTTTGGTATAGGAATATTTTTTAAAAACGTAGAAAAGTTAAATATATCTTCATCTAGCCCACCCCAGCGGGTAAGATGGGATACCCCCATCTTGCCCTCCCATACGAAATGACACTAAAAAACTAAACAATAAAAAGTATGATTTAACAAACAATTAAACGAATGTTTACCTGATAAAGTAGTCAGTGACATTTATAAAAAACAAAAAATAAAAAACAATAAAATGCTGTTATTTACAAAACAAACACGCTCTGAACAAAATGTAAAAATTAAAAGAAAATCGCCGAAAACAATTTTTTTCATGAAACAAATAAAAAACGTGGGATAATCATTCAATATTTTCACCAACTGAAAACTGTAATATTGGTTCCACATTAGATATCTCGTCTTTCCCCCCTTTCCCCTAATTTTAAAATAATTTTACAGTTGAACTGTAGAATAAATGTACATGAGAAAAACTTAAAAGTTACTAGAATAAACCTGGTCGTACCGCAAAAAATTTCTACTAGGGATAGTTTTATATTTGATTGTTATAGAAGAAAGGACAGAAAAATTCTTTAAAGTTGAAAAATTCAATTTAAAATATGGTGAACCATATTGCCTAATTTTTTTCCATCAAGTACTTAAAAATACTCGAAAAGAAATTCCCTTAATTCATGCTTTTACACAAAGGAAATAAATGCTGAGGGACTAAAGAGGTTTAGCCGACGAAGCGAAATTTTCCATGTTAAAGATTTTTTTCCTAAAGGATGGGTGTGAGAGAGAGAGAGAGAGAGAGAGAGAGAGAGGGGGGGAGGTTAATAGAAGAATGTAGAAGAAATAAGTAAAAACCAAATATTTTGGAGTACAGCATTCCATACACTCTCTGATTCAGGGTGTAACATAAATTCTATACCTTCCTAACTTAGTTTGTCGAAAAAAGGAAGGCGGAACTATTTAGAATAATAGCTGAAGCTTAGGTTTATCGTTTAAACAGCTGTGTCCTTCTCCTGCAACCCTTTCATTTTTTCTGTATAAACCTGAAAGCGATAGGATATTTTTCACAACCAACCGATGAGGTATGAAGCAAATATATATACCAGAATATAAAATTTTGATTGGTTTGGCCACTTTCTATGTCGTTTAACATTGCCTCATTTTGAACTGCAGCAAAAATGAGACTGGAAAGAATAAATTCATGAAAAATTATAGAACTCCGTTGAGTAACTCTGGATATCGCGACCATTTCGGGATATTTTCAAACTTATCTGTTTAAATAAGTAATAAAATATTTTGGATACAGTCTAAAATATTTTCTCATTTTTTGTTAAAATGAACATTAATAATTGAGCATGTCAAATGTAATAATCGGACGAGCGCTCGGACGCACTCTCTGATGGTAGTCGGTAGCAGTGGCAGAGCCCTTCCCAGTAAAAAAGGATTTTTTGAGATAGCAGTTTGGACAATTGAGCAAGCCGTTTGCTCAATTGTCTAAAATGCATTCGGACAATTGGAGTGTTTGTTCAATTGTGCAATGCATTATGCCCAATCATCCGCAATATTTCTCGTATCTAAAAAGCTGCTAAAATAATATGAAAAACTATTGAAACATTGAAAAAACGGTAGAAAATGCATAATTCTTGATATATACAAAAAAAGAAAGTATAAAAATACCTCGATCGAGGAAAAGGAAAGAGTTTTCCGAAAAATCACTTTTTAACTGACAGTATACTGCTGTACTTGACATTTTATGGGTAAAGAAGAGAAGATTATGATTATTCATTTTCATCAAATAAAAAAATAAAAAAATACGCATTTCCTTATTTTTCATATAGATTTCGAAAAAAAATGTTTCGGACAAAAAAAATTTTCAATGAAAATTTCCCATAGAATGCCCCATATAATATTATTAATTAATAATAATATATAATTATAATTATACTTATGTACTAAAAAATTTCAAATAATTAAATTAATTTTAAATAATTAAACTAATTTTTAATTTAATTAATTTAATTAAAATTTAAATAAAAATATTTAAATTAGTACTAAAAAAATATAAACATATAATAAAAACATAACAATAAATGAAATATAAAAGTAAGAAAATTTTTAATTCAATTAATTCAATAATTATTCCTTTTTTAAAAAATCAGAAAGAAATCTACTATTATATTTTACCATTCGACAAATATTGAGAGTTGATAATGAAGTGTCACTCATTATCATAATCTTCTCTTCTTTACCCATAAAATGTCAAGTACAGCAGTATACTGTCAGTTAAAAAGTGATTTTTCGGAAAACTCTTTCCTTTTCCTTGATAGAGGTATTTTTATACTTTCTTTTTCTGTATATATCAAGAATTATGCATTTTCTACCGTTTTTCAATGTTTCAATAGTTTTTCATATTATTTTAGCAGCTTTTTAGACACGAGAAATATTGCGGATGATTGGGCATAATGCATTGGACAATTGAACAAACACTCCAATTGCCCGAATGCATTTTCGACAATTGAGCAAACGGCTTGCTCAATTGTCCAAACTGCTATCTCAAAAAATCCTTTTTTACTGGGAAGGGCTCTGCCACTGCTACCTGACTACCTACGCTCAATTTAAGAAGAAATCAAAATCAAAGCAAATTAGAATTTGCTTACAACATTTCAGAAATGTTAAAGAAAGTTCCTTACTTATTGACGAGTTACTACATGAATTTCTCATAAAGCCTCATATGAAAAATTACGGAACTATTTCTGAAAATTCTTAGGTAAGAAAGACAACAAAAATTGTGTTCTGTTTCTCCTTTCATCACTCACATTTTTTGTAAACACACGCGTAGACATAACTATTACGTCACACTTCACAATTTATATATAGCGAACAAATACAAACTCATTTATTATTAATATCACACAAATAGAAAAAAAACTGAACTCAGAATGAGTCGTGTAGGCGGCTCATTTTAATGTGCAACAAAAATGAACCAGGTTGGTGGCGCCACTTTTTATGTCGTTTAGCATGACTCATTTTGAGTTGCAACAAAAATGAGACTAGGTTTTTACTGTGCACATGAAACAATTTTTATTAAGAATCTGAAGCAGAAAATCTAGGTACAGAAATCCAGTGTGTACCCTCTGAGCTAAAACAGGTATTAAAACTTAAACGCGACGTGTACTTTTTTCCACTAAACGAGCGATAAAATAATGTTTAATTTTTTAAAACTGCCGTCTGCAAAAAGCAGCCAACTGAAAATTCCTACACTGAAAAAAAATGTTGCCGAGAAATCCAACTACCATTGGGTAGTTGACTAGAAAGTAGTTAAAATAACTACTTTTTTAGTTAAGCTAATCATGTTCATGTAGTTAATGTAACTATTTTTAAGAAGTTAATAAGTAATAGTTGATTTTACGTAAATATGTAGTTAAAGTACAACTACAGGTCGGTAGTAAAATTAACTTTCTTAAGGTAGTAAAAACAAGTGGAATTGTAGTATTTACAAGTCAAAACTTAAAAAGGATAGTTATAGCAACTAGTAAAAGTAGTAAAAATGACTACTTTAAATAGTTAAATTACCAATTGGACAAGCAGAAAGTATTCTTTGAATAGTTTGCAGACTGTCGTAGCGAGCGTGCGTGGTTAGTCGGTTAAGGTATCGGATTGCGAGCATTAGGGTCGAGGGTTCAATTCCCGTCGGTTAGAAATTTTCTCTGTTAGGTACATAATCGTTAGGGCATAAAATAAGCATCAGTATAGGAAAGAGGATGAAAAAGTCAATTCTACTGATAATAAACAATTATAAATAAAAAATAATTTTATTTTCCTATTTTAAATAGTAAAATCTACTACTTACATCTTGAGTTGTTTTAACATTTTTAAATTGAGTTAATACAATCACAAAATGTCATTCTACCAATTACATTTTTAATTGGTTTAACTATTTTTATATAGTTAATAGAACCGTTTAAATTCAGTTGAGGACCTATTTTACTACTCAGCGTAGTTAAAAAGTAGTAAAACCTACTAGTTTTTTTTCAGTGTATATGAAATCCTATATTGTTTCCTTTGGGCAAATCTCACGAGCTGGGTTCTTTTTGTTTAAAAAAAAAAAATTATTTTCAATTTAGTCGCACACTTTTTTCTACCATAAATTATCATTTTTCGACAAAATATAAGTAAATTTTTACCCGCGTAATTCATATTTCTTAATAGCTACTCGATTTAAACCATATTTTTCATTTTTGTGGTTATGAGTGCAGGTAAAACGTATTTTTAAGAGAAAATGTTTTCAAACAAAGTTCCTTACTCCATTTTCCTTATCTTAAACGTAAAAACATGTTCACAATTAAAATAGAATTTTATTTTAAGGAGGAAAATGAGTTTTATTTTAAGATGCACACTAATTTCCATTTAAATTAAAACTATCTTGATTTTTAAGACTGATTAAACTTACGAGTAATCTTTATAGAAGATTTTATTTTTACTGTGATGATATCCTTATTGATATCAATCGTTTTATACTCAGAAAAGCTACTCCAAGAAAGAAATCATCTCTGTGGCGAAAGAAGGACGAAAATCGTAATTGAAAAAAATATCGAAATTAACTATTTCATATAAATTTCAAAATTTTTATAAGTACCTGACAAGATGTGAATTATAATTATAATAATAATGTAACTTCATGGATTTGATATAATTTTTCTAAATAGGGGTAGATATCACCCCATCGGTGATTTTGTAGATAATTCATTTTTAAATAATACTTTCTTAAGACCAAACACATGTACATATATACAGGGTGTTCCAAAAGTATGGAAACTTGCAAATATCTCGAAAAGTACGAATTTTTATAAAAAATGTTTAAGACAAAAGTTGTTCCAAACAAAAAGATGTACATCTTTGAAACAAAAAAATTGGGCCCAGAGCCCAATGTTGGGCCCTACAATGAAAAAAGTGGTTTTCTTAAATGAGACCACTATTTTTCAGTATCAAATTCGTAATCCCCATGAAATTCTGCGTTCAGACATGTGGTATAAGTGCCCAAAATATTGGGCCCAATCCAAGATATTGGGTCCAAAATTTATCAACAGATAAATAAATTTTAAAAAATCGCATCTTGGAGGGATTTTGAAATCACAGGATTAGAAATTGGAAGCTAATTTTCAAATTGAGCATAGAGCCCAATGTAAGATTCCGCGGCCCAATGTGAGGCCCACAGTAAAAAAAATTAGTTGTCGTAAATAAAACCCATTAATTTTCAATATCCAATTCGTAATCCCCATTAATTTCTGGGTTTAGACTTGTAGTAAAAATGACAAAAATATTGGCCCCAATGTCTCGGATTAGGCCCAACATTTTTGGTTAAATAAATAAATTTAAAAAATCGCATCTTTAGGGGTTTTTGGGGTCACAGGATTAGAAATTCGAAGCTAATTTTCAAATTGAACCAACGGATCGTAGAAGGGCATATACGCAATGTATTTAGCATGGCCTATATGCCCTTCTACGATCCGTCGGTTCAATTGTACTCAAAGCCCAATGTAAGATTATGCGGCCCAATGAGAGGCCCACATTAAAAAAAATTAGTTGTTTAAATAAAACCCACTAATTTTCAGTATCCATTTCAGAATCGTTAGAAAATTCTGGGTTTAGACTTGTAGTACAAAAGCCAAAAAATATTGGGCCCAATGTCTGGGATTGGGCTCGACATTTTTTGACAAATAAATAAATTTTAAAATCGCATATTTTGGAGTTTTTGGGATCACAGGATTAAGAATTCAAAGCTACTTTTCAAATTGGGCACAGAGCCCAATGTGAGGCCTACAGTAAAAAAATTAATTTCCTTCCATTTCGTAATCGTTATGAAATTCTGGGCTTAGACTTGTAGTACAAATTCCAAAAATATTGGGCCCTCACATTGGGCTGCAGAATCTTACATTGGGCTCTATGCTCAATTTCTAATCCTGTGATCTCAAAATCCCTCCAAGATGCGATTTTTTAAAATTTATTTATCTGTTGATAAATTTTGGACCAGAGCTGAGCCATCAGCGCAGCGCGGAAACATTTGAAAAATTTGATTTTATTAGATATTTTATTTTATTTTAAATATGACAAATAATTAACTTAATAAATAATTAATGTCATAAATAATTATTAATAACATAATGTCATACTTAATAATTCGTTAATTAATTATTTTTAACGAAAATTTGACAAAAAAAAAATTTGTTGGCCAAAAAAAATATTACCATTAAAAAATAATTTTTTGGTTAAATTTTCGTAGTAAAAAAAATTTTTTTAAGACAATTATTTGTGACCTAAAAAAATATCACGATGAGAATATAATTAACAAAAAAATTACTCGTAGCACAGAAAAAATTTCACCATGAGAAAATAATTTTTTTTTAATTTTATTTGTAAAAAATTTATTGGTAGCTCAAAAAAAATATCACGATGAGAAAATAATTTTTTGTCAAATTTTCTCTGTAAATAAATTAATTAACTAAATAACGTACCGTAAAACGGGGTTATTTCGCTCATTGCGGGTAAATTCGCTCACTCACTTTTATGCTTTATTTCAGCTTTAAAATAAAGTTTAATACATTTATTACCTGGTAAAAATGTTAAATTTGTTAATAGAAATACTAAATTTTAGTTTTTAATCAAATTTAAAGCAAAAAAATGGGTGAGCGACTTTACCCGCACTGAGCGAAATAACCCTGTTTTACGGTATTTATTAGTTACTTAATTTTTTACTACGAAAATGTAACAAAAAAATATTTGTAGCACAAAAATAATATCAAGATGAGAATTTTAATTATTTTTAAATTTTCTCTGTAAAAAAAATATTTTGTGGCCCAAATAAAATATCACGATGAGAAAATAATTTTTTTTGTCAAAATTTCTCTGTAAAAAAAATTAATTAAATAATTATATAATAATAAAATGTTTGGTCTGTCTTTCTGTCCTAACTTGAAGTTGGCCTTTTCTGATTTCACGTGTTTTCTTTAATAGTAATCTTATGACGTGTCAAATTTTGACAATTCTTTTTCTCATTTTTGCCAAAGTTGTATAATTGTGTTTCCAAATTTTCTTTAAAATAAAATAATAAAATAAGTTTCTTTAAAATTCCAAATTCGAAAATTCAATTCACGAAGCTGAAGTACACAACGTTTACCAACGAAATTTTTTTTAAAGTTGTATATTAATTTAAAAATTGTATATTGATTCAAAAATAATTGTATACAAATACAAAAAATTTATGATGAGAAAAAAGATGCGCCAGGAAATTTCGTACAAGATAGTAATTTGAAAAAAATTTATTTTTAAGGTACCAGGGGCCAACGATTACCTATTAAATATTAATTATAAAAACACAGGCCTCGAATCAACTTAAAGACACAAAACAGTCGTTTTAGTCGATTTATATTCCAAAAAAAAGTGGATTTGTTTTTCATTTTAACAAAAATATTTTACAGATTTTTAAATAAAACTTTTTTTTTTTAATAATAATCCTTTTCGAAGGGTTAAAGTTGAAATTTTTAGAAATAATTAAATTTCAAAAGATATTGTTAATTTTCAAACAATTATTAAATTTTACAGAACTAAAAATAATTTATCAAACAATTTTTGGAAAACATTTTTTAAATTCAATTGAATTTTCAAAGATTTAAAATTGAGATTTTTGAAATTAATTGAAACTTTAAGTGTTTTGTAATTAAAATTGTAGATGATTTCATTAAAAATTTATTAGAAAATGCGGACAAAATACAATAATTTGAAAATCACTTTTAATTGAAAAATGGTTTCAGATAGTTGAATTTTCAAAGAATATTATTAAAATAGTTAAAAATAATTGAATTTCCTTAGAGTTATAATTAAAATTATTAAATTTCAAAAAAAAAAAAAATTTCGATGGAAAATTTTAGAAATTTTAGATGCTTTTAAATTCAAATTATTGAAAATTCAATTAATTTTGAATTCAAATTTTTGAGAATAATGAAATTTTATTTGATTTTAAATTTGGAAAATAATTGAATTTCAGTTCATTTTGAATTGAAAATTTTGGGAAATAATTGAATTTTAATTGAAATTTTGGATAATAATTTAATTTAAGTTCATTTTTGATTGGAAATATGGATAATTAATTTTGAATAGAAATTTTAGAAAATAATTGAATTTTATTTCATTTTAAATTGAAAACTTGGTAAATAATTAAATTTTAAATTGAAAATTTTGGATAATTATTGGATTTTTAATTGATTTTGAATCAAAATTTCGGGTAATAATTGAATTTTAGTTTATTTTGAATTGAAATTTTTAAAAAATAATTCAATTTTATTGTGATATTTTTTTTTAAATTATAAACAATTGTTAAATTTCATAAAAATTTTAATTGAAAAATAATTTTGATATAATTGAATTTGTGATGTATTTAATTAAAATTATTAAGAATAATTAATTTAGTGAAGAATCATTTTAGTTCATTTGTTAAATAATTGAATTGAAGAAGATCTGAAGAAGATCTACATTTTATACAAAAAAAAATGTATTTTATTTACATTTTTTCAAATGTAAAAAAAATGTCGCATTTTATATAATATAATAACATATAATTTTCATTATTATCATTTAATATGTTATAATATTCTAATAAATTAAATTATTATTAATAATATTAATCTTTAATTTCTTTATAACAAATAATTAAATCCTCAATTTGCCGAGCTTGCGCGCGTTTAATTTTGCTAGTTAGCTTAATAATTAGTTAATTAATTTTTTTACTACAAAAATTTAACCAGGTAATAAATGTATTAAACTTTATTTTAAAGCTGAAATAAAGCATAAAAGTGGGTGAGCGAATTTACCCGCAATGAGCGAAATAACCCCGTTTTACGGTACGTTATTTAGTTAATTAATTTATTTACAGAGAAAATTTGACAAAAAATTATTTTCTCATCGTGATATTTTTTTTGAGCTACCAATAAATTTTTTACAAATAAAATTTAAAAAAAATTATTTTCTCATGGTGAAATTTTTTCTGTGCTACGAGTAATTTTTTTGTTAATTATATTCTCATCATATTTTTTTTGTCAAATTTTCGTTAAAAATAGTTAATTAACGAATTATTAAGTATGACATTATGTTATTAATAATTATTTATGACATTAATTATTTATTAAGTTAATTATTTGTCATATTTAAAATAAAATAAAATATCTAATAAAATCAAATTTTTCAAATGTTTCCGCGCTGAGCTGATGGCTCAGCTCTGGACTTAAGTTCGCTCAACGCCACAGGGAGGGCGAACATCATAACTGTTTCTCGCAGTTGAGGTGCCATTAGATTGGTATATAAGCAGTGATCGAAAATTTTTTTTTTGTCGAAATTTTTTTCTGCCCGATGTCTCTCCTTTATTGGATTTGAGACAAATTCTTTTTTGGAAGAAATGGTTTCACTAATATTTTGATGACCATTTTTTTATTTTAATTTAAATATTAAAAATAAAATAATAATAATAACTATTAAAAAATAATAAAAATAAATTTTTTTTTAAATTATTGATTTTTTAAATTATTATTAAAATTTTTAATATTGGATATTGGACTTACTAAATTACTAAATAAATAATATTAAAATAATTTTTGCAACATCGTAAACGACGTAGTAAACGACGTAGTTTGCTATCCCAAATTCCGCTTTCATTTACGACGTCGTTTACTATGTCGTTTTCTACGTCGTTTACTACGTCGCTTACTACGTCGCAAACTACTTAGAATACGACGTCGTAAACGATGTCGGAATTTTCAACTGGGAATTGCCTAAACCTACAGTCATCAAAATTCCACCCGGGATTTCTTCAAGGGCACTTTAAACAAACTAATGAACTAATTTTCTCTTGAAAAATTGTCCAATATCAACCCTTAATGTTAATTTTAGGGGTGAGAATTTTTCACACATATTTATTTATACTAAAACAATAAATTACAAAAGGATATGTACATTTTTTTAAGTATAATTTGTTGTGCTCGTCGAAAAACCATTTTTTTGGGAACGAGTTACGCACTCGTTGTGCGTTTTCCCGATTACATAGAAATGTTAAGTGGCACAATGTTATACCACCCAGATTTCTTTTCTTGGATAGCTGAAAATGTAAATTTTATATGGACGAATGTTAAATAATGATCGATCAAAAAGTATTATAAGAAATTTAATGATTCTCAATAATCAGCAAAAATATAGTTACACTTATGAATATTTCATTATCTCGCATATCACAAGTGGCACACTTGTCTAATACACATTTTTTAATCCTTCAGAATCCATAAATGAATGTCAAAAAACCCCAAGCATTAAAAACGATTGCTCAAAAAGTTATCGTTAAATGAAATTTAGATTTAATGCGAGTTACATCAGGATTTTCTCTATTTCTTCGATTTCAGTGAAGAAATTTGTCGTTTTTCTAGATCAAGTCGTTTGTGATTTTTAGAGGTGAAAACAACCCCTAAATGAAAAGTGACAAGATATCTTTTAAACTAGGTGTTTATTTCATGACTATTTAGCTTCCTCATCATGATAAACTTATATTCAAGATTAAAAGAAGGATTACAACTAAAATAGCAATCAATTTTATAAATATTAGTAAAATGTAAACTTTGTATACCTCAATCGATTCGTTTTTATGCCAGGAATACAATTTTGACAAGAATTAATTAAAATTTTTATATCAGAAAAAGTTATTTCAAAAAATACAAAAAAAGATTATTTTCAAAAATTCAAAAAAATGATTTAATCTATAGATTTCAGTAAAATATGAACTTTATATAGGCTAATCGACTCGTTTTATTTCAAGAAATAATTTTTTTTACTAAACAAAATTAAATTTACAAAGAAAACAAAATTTGAAAAAAAAATTTTTTTTTAATTTTGAAAAAATTGTAAAAAATAAAATAATAAAAAAATTAGAATGTCTTATAAGTATTCAAAATGTACATATAAAGTATTCAAGGAAGTTTTCTGGAAAATTTCAACAAAATTTATTAAAAAATAAAAAAGTTATGCAATTTTTAAAGAATACGCGCCGGGTGTCACATTCGCTCCAATAGACAGTACAGTGCTATAAAGGTGTCACCTTTATAGCACCTTTATGTTATTAATATTATTACACAGGCCAACAAAATTAGCAAACTTTTTTGGTGCGGCAAATGTCAGACCTGTTTCTGATAGGTTTTTTCGTGCCGAACACGAATTCGTAAACGAAAATCTCCTATCAGCTCTAGTTTTTGAGAAAAACGGGTTTAAAATGTTCAAAAATCGCGTTTTTGGCTAACTTTGAGTACCTCTAACACTGAAACAAAAGGTCTTAGAACCTTCCACTTGGGCTTAATTTGAAGCTTAATGTTTTAACTATTATCCCCAAAAAAGACCTATTTTGCACCATAACCTCAAAGTCATTTGTTATCCATTTTTGATTCCCAAATATTAATTTTGTAAAAGTTTGTGCGCGTACATCTAGTCCTTGAGGTTAGGGGCCATTCATTAATTACGTAAGGACGATTTTGGCTAATTTTGACCCCCCCCCCCTACCCCCATGTAAGGATACATAAGATTTTTCAGACCCCCCCTCCCCCTTCTAACGTAAGTTTTTAACAATATTAATGTAATTAAAAAATTAATTACATCAATACAAATGAAAAATACTTGGCAAAATCTTACGTAAGATTAGCTTCTACCCCCCACCCCCCCCCACGTAAGACCATGTAGAGATTTTATAAACCCCCCCCCCTCCCCCTAAGGACCCTTACGTAATTAATGAATGGCCCCTTAAGGTGCAGCAATGTAATTTTTATGAACTACAATCAAGGGATAAATTGAATTGAAGCTCAACAAGAAGGTTCACTCACCTTTGATTTTATTGACTAGAGTTATTTAAATATTATCAAATAAGTTCTGTAGCTAAATACTAGTTACCAACAATTTTGAGGTTATTACTGAATAATATAATTTTTAGGGCTTGTAGTCTAAAATTCAAACTTTATTTTAAGTTCGAATAAAAGGTTCTATGAACCTTTTTTCTTTGCTAGCGGTACGCGCTCAAACTTTTACAAAATTAATATTTGCGAATCAAAAATGATAACAAATGACTTTGAAATTATGGTGCAACATAGGTCATTTTTGGGGATAATAGTTGAAACATTAAGCCTCAATTTAAGCCCAAGTGGAAGGTTCTACGACCTTATATTTCAGTGCTAAAGGTACTCAAAGTTAGCCAAAAACGCGATTTTTGAACATTTAAAACCCGTTTTTCTCAAAAACTAGAGCTGATAGGAACTTTTTGTTTACGGATTTGTGTTCAGCATGAAAAAACATATCAAAAACAGGTCTGACATTTGCCGCACCAAAATCAGTGTTGGCCTGTGTTATTTAACAATTAATAATGATAACTATTTATTAATAATTATTTGTTAAGAATTAATTATTAATCATTATTTATTATATTTATTAATAATATTTTTATGGTTAATATGTCTGTCATTTTTTTCCCTGTTTATACATGTGTTTATATTATTTTTTAATTTTAGAAATAATCAAAATGACTCTTTGGTCAAGCTTGATATTAATAATATAATGAAATGTCACAATTATTAGTAAAATAGTTAATAAAAATAATGAAATTAACAATTTAATAAATTATTAAAATAATAAAATAAAATCATTAGTTCATTAATCATTAGTTAGTTATAATAAAAGCATTAATACTCTTCACTGTTTATTTGTATTAAAATATAAATTTTTGTGATTTTATTTCAAAAATTTAGTTGAAATTAAAAGTTTTTAATTAGTGTAGAAAATGCAAATATTTTATTGTTGTTATTATTAAAAAATGTGCTCCATGAAAAATTTGTACAAATAAAAAAATTTTTGAAATTATTAACCATAATGATAATAATAATAATAATAATAATAATAATAATAATTTTTTGCGAAGGAATAATAGTTAATAACAATTTAATAATAATAACAATTTAATAAAAATATTAATAATAGAAAAAATAAATGAATAAAAAGGTGACTATAAAGGTGCTATAACCTTTATAGCATACCGAGGAACAATTTTCTCACTGGAAGTTTGATCAATTCAAAACTTCACTACAGAGTTTTCCTCATCGAAAGTAAGAAAAATATATTACTGACAGGTTATTGTTTACAATAAAAAATAATTAAACAATAAATAATTTTTAAAGTTTTTATGATTTTTTCGGTTTCAGCAGGCCCAAATGAACTTGTATAAAAAATTGCAAGTTAATTCATTAACATTTGACTTCAAAACAACGATTAATGTTTAAAAATTTAATTAAATTTGAAAAAAAAATTTTGGTGTTTTTAATTTAATTAATATTGGTTCTACAAAAAAAAGTATTAAGGAAAAAAGTTGTGTTTTTTTATTCCCTGTAAAATAGTGTTTTCTAAAAATTAAAATTTTGAATTATAATTTTTCACTATTTTTGATGCGTCGAAATACCATAAGGGCGATGTTTCGAACGCGAATCGAGTTATTTGATTGACCTTCTCATTTTCTCTTAAAAGTACGTTTTACCTGCACTCATAACCACAAAAATGAAAAATATGGTTTAAATCATAGCACGACTTCTTGCTGTGAGGTTACTATATGGATATCTGTAGGGTTTGTAAGGTTACCGTGTAAGCCTATAGTAAACTTTTGAGGTCATCTTAAAACTTCCGCCATAACAGTAAGCTTACACAGTAAGGTCGTGGTAAGTTTACATGGTAAGGTTCTGGTAAGCTTACACGGTAAGGTTGTTGTAAGCTTCCCGTAAGGTTGCTGTAAGGTTACTGTAAACATAGAGTAATATGAAAATATATTAAAAATAATTATATTATAATATATAATGTTTACAGTAACTTACCACGACCTTACTGTGTAAGCTTACCTTAGGTTTACTGTGTAAGCTTAGTGTTATGGCGGAAGTTTTAAGATGACTTCAAGTTAATTGTAGGCTTACACGGTAACCTTACAAACCTTACAGATATCCTTACAGTAATCTCACTGCAAGAAGTCGTGCTGTGTGGGCAGTAGCATAATTGATTTGACCGTATTCAGTTCCACGATTTTCTGGAACCAAGTAAAATTTTTTTGTATCAATACGTGAAGTGATCAAGGTTCATAAAATTTTTTCTCCGATCACGCTTACATAGTAAAAGCCAGGCTCAAAATGATCCAGCCAGCAGGATCATTTTGATCCGCAGCAAAAATGAGTCAAGTAGGTGACGCCACGTTCTATGTCTTTTAGCATTGGTTCATTTTTGCTACGGATGAAAATGAGCCCATGTTTTTACTATGTAAACTCAGGGCATTTGTAATACTCATAGATGTTAATCTTTGATAAAAATATTTTTTTATTTAGTCGAATATTTTCCGAGCAGGAGGAGGTGAAAGTTTTGGGGTTTTACGCTACACCGCATGTTTTAATAAAATCAAAATAAAAAATGTTTATCAATATTAATTACAAATGATTTTTTGATGCTCTTTCGATTGATAATATGCATTTTTTAAAAAAAATTTTTGACCAAAAAAAAATGAATTTTTTTAAATCGAAAGCTGAGATTTTTGCCTACAAAAATATATAGTTAAAAGAATGGGACAAGAAAGTTTAAATATTGCTAATTAACATTTTTTGCTTTTTTTGGCTATTTTTAATCATTTTCGACTATTTTCAAATTTTTAAATATTTTTGTCACATTTTTTCAACCATATATTTAGGAAAAAACCTCAGCTTTCAATTAAAAAAATAAAATTTTTCAAATCTGTAAGTTTATAAACCTAACTTGTGTTAATACCTATACTACAGTGACAAATTTCATGCAAATCGGTTAAGCCGTTTTTGCGTGATTGGCGAACAAAGCTTTGTGACAGACATACATAAATACATACATCCATACATACATACATGAAATTTTTTATGGTCATTTCTGGAATTCTTGACGTTCGAAAAGACAAATTATGTCAAAATTTTTAAAGTTTAAATCAATGTACAGACAGATGTCTAATTGAGGACCCCGATTCTATTAGGAGACTTACGCTTGAGGCAGCCGCCTTGCGACCAGTCAGGTGGTTTAAAAATGGAAAAAAATAAAATTCAAATTTTTTAAAAACGCGATAGATATTTTCATAAGAAGACGTTCAATTGAATTTTTTTAAAAAGTGCTATCACTCAATCAAACCTTCGTATTTTTAGTTTTAATGGTGGCACACTAATGGGATAGTGAAAATTTTTTGACAAAATATGTCTGTTAGTTATTTCCATAGTAACTGAAGTAAAACGTTAAGAATATAAACTTTTTCAAGAAATTCAAATGAAATTTAAGCATTTTTTCACTTTCTAACTTATAAAACTAATTGTCAAATAAATATATTGTTCTAATACTGTACACAAATTTTCCTTTGTATATAATTTAGCAAAAAAAATGATACCCAAAGTTTTAATTTAAAATTATTCAGTTTTTTAAGTGTTCGATTCGAGAATCACAAAAGTTAAAAGTTTCGTGGATTTGACCATATAGGTATATATAGATTGTATACATAGTATAGTTTAACGTGCGAGATCTCCCTGTACAGGTATACCCACACGAATATAGATTGTATACAAGAAAATGTACATGTTCTTGTACAGGTTCATTTATGTCTTCGTTTAGTAAACATTAAAAACTCTAAAGGCTGCGCAGTAGTTTTCTTAGGACTTTACAGCTGCGCAATAATTTTTAGCATGCATAAGTAAAAGGTTTTAATGATTCTACATTATTAAAATCTCAAATTTAAAAAAAAATTTTTTTAAATAAACTTGTACAAGAACATGTACAAGAATATGTACATTTTCTTGTATACACATATTAAATATATTTACTTGTACAAGATCTTGTACAAGTTCTCGTACAAGAACTTGTTCCAAATTCTGGTGCCGAAATTGTACACGATTTTTTACATATTCTCACCAGAACAGATACAAGTTCAGCTTCTGAACATGTACATTTTCTTGTACAAGATCTTGTACATGAATTTTCAATAGGGAAACGTTGTAAAAATGTTCTTAAAATGTTTTTAGAACGAACATGTTTTTTTACTTAATAATAAAGTGGTGTGTTAATATAACCTGTAGTAAGCTTGAATGTAGTCTGGGAGTTTATATAATTTTTGTTTTCTAAAATATTTTTTTTAGACTGCTTGAATAAGACTTACCAACTGAGTAAGTTATTTAATATCACAAGTCTGCTGCTTAAAACTACCCAAAGAGCTTGCTAGAAATATAGATCTTGTTTACATGATTAACCTAGTAAAAACTAGCGATGTATTCAATTGTATGACAATTGTTAAATATTAGATGTTTTTTTTATTATAATTATGACAACAATATTAATTATATTATATTATAATATTTTATATTGGTGTCGATTTTGAAAATTTGTTAACTTAATATAATAGAAGATGTTTCGTTTTAAAATATGAAATATTAAAATTATTAATTTAAAAACAATTGATTTCAATTACACTTAAAATTAGGCACAATATTATAGGTTCGGAACTAAAAATTTAAAAAACAACAGTAAATAATTTAAAAAAACCATAAAAAATTGAAAAAATTGTTCATATGTAACTTTTTAAAAATGGAGTAATTTTAAAGGTATATACCTATCCAAAAATTCATAAAAAATTGCATAAAATTGCAAAATAACCCTTTTTTGGGATAAAATTAAAAAAACATGTTACAAAAAAAAGTATGTAAGATTTTCTAAAAGCATGTGGCAAAGTATTTTAATTTATTTGAAAATAAGTGAAAATAGATTTTCCAAGGACGGTGTCGAGGTCACGGGGTCGGTGTCGTTTTTGGAAATTTGTTAACTTAATATAATAGAAGAAGAAGATGTTTCGTCTTAAAATAAGAAATGTTAAAATTATTAAGTTAAAAACAATTTCAATGACACTTCAAATTAGGCACAATATTATATGTTCCTAACTAAAAATTTAAGAAACAACAATAAATAATTAAAAAAAACATAAAAAATTGAAAAAAATTGTTTATATGTAACTTTTTAAAAATAGAATAATTTTAAAGGTATATATCCAAAAAGTCGTAAAAAATTGCATAAAATTGCAAAATAACCCTTTTTCGGGTTAAAATTAAAAAAACATGTTACAAAAAAAAGTATGTAAGATTTTCTAAAAGCATGTGGCAAAGTATTTTAATTTATTCGAAAATAAGTGAAAATAGATTTTCCAAGGATGGTGTCGAGGTCACGGGGTCGGTGTCGTTTTTGGAAATTTGTTAACTTAATAAAATAGAAGATATTTTACTTTTCTTTTTTCTCCGTGTTACCTTACAAGCTATAAGTTCAACCCATACCATAACTGTTTTCTTGCTTTTTCGAATGGTCAAAAAAATTCAAAATTTGACCCTTTTTTTTGAAAATCAAAATTTTTTTGACTTTTTTCAAGGTTGTTTATTGTTTTTTCTTTTTTAAAATTTTTTTATAAAGTTAAAAATGTTGTTACTAATTTGAATTAGTGACTCTCTTTTTGCTTTAGAATTAGTTAAATTTCACTAATTGTTAGTAAAATTTACTAATTGAGAAGCAAAAAGTGAGTCACTAATTCAAATTAGTAAACTTTTTTACTAATTCAGATTTAGAGAGTATATATACTCTGTTTTTCCTTGACAGTTTAATTTTATTTTTCGCGTTTGATCATACAAAAATCCTATGATTATATTCGTTTGAAATTCGAAGGCTGTGATGGCGTCGTTGGGTGGACTCGTAAAGCTGATGGGGTCGATCTATGAACGTTGCGAGGATTCAGTGGACAATGGCCGGCGTATGTGTCAACCTATAAATCTTTTATTGTCCAGAGCCAATGTTTAGTTGCCCGCATATTAACCTGGGGTGCAAAGGCCGTGAGCTTTATATTGTTCCGAAGCTGACCCCTCTCCTAGTAGCGTGACCCCCTGGACTTCTTATTTATCAGGTTACGAACTATACATTGCTGCGAAAAGCACTCGCAACCAACCCCAGACTCTCCCGACTGGGGCTTGACCAGCGTAATAGTATAACAGTAGGTTAGGCTCAAACGAGTCATTTACTTTCCTTTCCCATTGGCACTGGAACCCAAAAATCAAATCTGAAGAGAGAGAGAGAGAATACTTAATAGACTGTAAAAAGAAATTTCGAGGGAGAGTACTGGGAATCTCGCGCTCCTAATCGGGTAAATGTCATTGGAAAAACGTCCAGATGTTTACCACAAAATTTTGAAGTTTAGCAGTAAAATTTTAAACGGCTTTAACCTATTTTCAAAGAATCCTACCAGTCGGTGACTTTTCAATCTTTTTTCGCAATTGCTATTTGGTTCTATTCATTTAAATTATTTAAAAAATATTTACTTGGATCAACAACTTTTTATTTTATTCGGATTTGGATCAAAGAAATACATATTTGATTTAAATAACTTCAATTATGTGAATTAAAGTTATTTAAACCAAATAAATAATTAATTGAATCTAATAATTTATTTATTTATTTTACTGAAATATTTTGTTAGTTGATGTAATTAAAAATCATTAGACACCACATATTTATTTTATTGATTCAAATAAGTTAAATAATTAAATGCAAGTAATGAACGTTTTCAATGCTAATACATTATTTTATGAAAACAAGTACATATAAAATAATTTAATTAAATACATTATTTATTTTTATAAAAATAATGAGTTATTTGAATCAACTAAAAATTATTTGACACAATTTTATTTTATTGATTCAAGTAAACTAAATTATTTAATGCGAATGTATTATTTAAGGTCTCAGCTCGGGTCTCCGAATTTTCGTCTTGAAGTACTTTTTCATTTAAAACATGGCCTTTTAAAAAATTCAAAATGGCTCCCGAAATATGACATTTATAATTAAAACGTTATAAAAGTAGCAAAAAAAAGTTCAAATTATCTCTAAATTAAGCACTAGTAATGCTAAAGTATTACAAAATGAAAACATATGAATTTAAATAAAATAATTTTAATTTTAATAAAATTAAAATAAAAACTTGAAATCAATTAAACTTATTATTTGTAATATAATGCTTACATGATATATAATATATGTATAATAGCCAGAAGCAAATATGACGTCAAAGATTGTCAAAGACTGAATTCGTCTGCTAGCTAGTTACTGTAGCGAATTCAGTGACACCTGCTTGACGGACTGATATTAATTTTTCATAGCGGTATCCTAGGTCGCATCCTGGTAAATTAATAATAGCCTACTGTACGAACTTGTACAAACTTTTCAAGTAAGAATTCTAGACAATGACTAGCTAATTTCTAGAAAGGCTACATATCTAAAGAAAAAAAGGGAAAACTGTATAAAAACTGCACATGAAATTTAAGGGGCCATTGCAGTTATTTGAAAATAAATTTCCACGACAAACACTGTCTATAGCTATAGGCTAACACTAGGACGGCCACGATAAATTTCTACACTGGAAACCAGAAAGTCCCTTTAAATTACGTCACAATTTGTAGGGGAGGATGGGGCAAGGATAGTTAAGGGGTAAGGATAGTTAGTTGCTGTTATGTTTAGACGGCTTGCTCAAAATTCTCGTCATTCATGGTATATTTGCGTCTTAAAACCAATAGATGATAGTAAAAATTGGAAGTCAATCTGCCACCATTTGCGAAGTCAGTAGTTTATTTTTGTAAAAAGTCTGTTTTGCTAAAATGTCAACGTAGTGTTTATCATACTGTTTTCTATATTAGTGCTTCCGAATATTTATTTTCGTAAGTGTTTTCCGGAGTAAAATTTCCAGCTGAACACGAATATCGTATTTATTTTCAAATTAATTAACGTCGTTCCTTAAAATTTAGAAAAAACTGAAATATGGGCTCATGGGGCAAGGATAGTTAGGGCTATTACGGCTCGATAAAATCCTGCTAATGTGACTGCAAATTATAAAAAAATGTTTAATTGTTCTTTTTATGTTGATATGCATAATGGTACGTAATTATATACGAAAAAAGAAGCTTATTGACCAAGAAATTGGTGATCATCTGAAGAAAATTGGTTAAACCTCAGATTTTAGTTCAGACGAATTTTAATGCAATAATTGATATTTAGAAAATGTTCAAAACGTGTTGTTAATACTTGATATATCAATATTAAATAGTCTAAATCCAATAAAATAAAGAAACCGAAAATTTACTGATTTTCTATGACCATTTTGAGCATTTGGATTCTTTTAACTATCCTTGCCCCGGTACTGGGGCAAGGATAGTTGAAATTTTTTTTTAATTTTTCATTCGTATCTCGTAGGGATTGCACTCTACAGCAAAATAATGTATAGCAAAATTATAGCCAAATAATCAGGTTTTCTGAAGATACTATTTGATTGCTGATATATATTTAGGTTTGGCCGCTAGATTTGAAAAGGTCTTACCTAACTATCCTTGCCCCATCCTCCCCTATAATTATTTTTTTCCAAATTAATCATTGTTATAATAATTAAAGTTATGTATGTAATTAAGTATATTCTGATAAATTAAAAAAACAAATTTGTAGGATATTTTTATTTATATTTTCTTCATAATTTTTAACAACATATCTGCTGTATGCTTAAACTCAAAGCTTTTTAGTAACAGCCTAACATATTTATTTTTAAAAATAAACTTTTAAATTTATTTTCAAAAAAATAAAATACTATGTCTATCTTTTTCTTATACTTTTACTTGCGTTGTCGTTTGCGATTGTATTGATTTAATTTAAAAAAACTTTAATCACTATGCTATTTACTATTACTATTAATAGCTATTCACTATTAATCGCAAACGACAACTCAAGAATAAGTATAAGAAAAAGATAGATATCAATAGTATTTTATTTTTTTGAAAATAAATTTAAAAGTTTGTTTTTATAAATAAATATGTTAGGCTGTTACTAAAAAGTTTTGAGTTTAAGCATACAGCAGATATGTTACAAATTGCGAATAAAATCAATTTTTTAATTTTACTGACATTTGATGCACCATTTCGAATTTTTGAAAACTATCCATATATTTTAATTTTGTAATACTTTATTATTACTAGTGCTTAATTTAGAGATAATTTGAACATTTTTGTTAATTATAAATATTCATTTTTTCAGACATATAATGTCCCAATGGGAAACTGCCACGAGTCACCTCACATTGCACCATTCATTCCAGGAAACTATCCGAGATAAGTTCGGAAATTTCCAGTGGTAACTTTGTGGAAACTTCCTGTGTATTTCCCTGAACCTAATAATGCGTCTTAGGTCTGGTAGTTTCCCTTGTTAACTTCCTCGGTTAACTTCCAAAAAATTATCTGAGTGAATTTCCCGGAAAAGTGCATAGGAAAGTTCATAGAATTTTAAATTGTTATTTTCCAAGAATTTTCTCTAAAATGATCTCGTAATTGCAATATGTATATTGTATAATATTTATTAATATAAATTATTTACATTATATATTTATTATTTTTGCTTTATTATTATTATTATTATTATTACTATTGTAATGTCAATAATAATAATAATTTGCCAATGATGGTTGCCAATCATTGGCAACGACGTGGACCAATAATGGTCCATTTATTGGGTGCCATTTTGAATTTTTTAAAAGGCCATGTTTTAAATGAAAAAGTTCTTCAAGACGAACATTTTGAGACCTTAAACGTTATAATTGACCCAATACAATTATGTACAGAGCACTGATCCTCTTGACGTAGAACGTCCCATAGATATAATAATGTTAGTTTTATTGAGCTTTAAAAGTTAAGTATCCCATGTTGACCCCCTTTCTCCTATTGACGTTTAAGAAAAAAAACTAGTTTAGAAAATAAAAATTTTTTAATTTATTTAATTAAAAAATAAAATTTATTTTTAATTTTTAAACTTGTTATCGACCTCCGTTTAAGGGGTTACACCACTTTGAAATTTAAAAAAAAATCAAAAATTGTTTGCTTAAAGTACACCTTATAGGCATAGAAATGATATTCTATATGAACCCCGCGTAACTGGTTACAAGTAATTTTTAATTTAATCATTTTTAATCACGACCAAACTGTTAAGAAAACTTTAAACGCGTTTTTCTCAAAACTACAATTGAAAAATCGGTGGGCACTCTAGCTGCCACAAATTTCAATCGATCCTCTTAGTTTTTTTTTATTTTGTTGGTGATATAATTATCTAGTACGAATTTTTTGAAATATTAATATAAACTAGCGATGTATTCCGCGCTCGCTGACGCTCGCTTGGTTATAGATGTACTTATTGTTGTTTACTTATTGTAGTTTATGTATATTATATATATAATTTATGTTTCAAATTAATATATTATTAATATTGTATAAAATTTATCTTAATTTTGATCAGCATCATTGAAGGATAAAATGACAATTGTTAAATATTAAATGTTTTAATTTATTATAATTATAACAACAATATTTATTATATTATATTATATTATATTATATTATATTATATTATATTATATTATATTATATTATATTATATTATATTATATTATATTATATTATATTATATTATATTATATTATATTATATTATATTATATTATATTATATTATATTGCTGTAAATTGCCCCACAAACACATGGAGATTTTGCAAATTTTTTAGAAAAATGTTCATAACAAATCGAAAAACCTTTTAAAATATCGGTTTTTATTTTTATTATCCAGAGTAAACCTTTATTAAGAGATTTTAAAGGTATATATCCAAAAATTCGTAAAAAATTGGATAAAATTGCAAAATAACCCTTTTTTTGGGAAGAAAATGCAAAATAAACCTTTTTCGGGTTAACATTGAAAAGACATGTTACAAAAAAAAGTATGTAAGATTTTCTAAAAGCATATGGCAAAGTATTTTAATTTATTTGAAAATAAGTGAAAATAGATTTTCCAAGGACGGTGTCGAGGTCACGGTGTCGGTGTCGTTTTTGGAAATTTGTTAACTTAATATAATAGAAGATTTCTAGACAACTTTAAGTAAAGAAAATTTAGGCAAAAATAAGCACATTTTCCTTCAAATCGATGCCATTTTGCGAAAAATGCATTTTTTAAAAACGGATACGTATTCTGCTAGATTTTGAGCTGCAGAAACTAATACTTTTTTCTATTTTGATCTAGCTCAAATCTGGACCGAGTTATAGTGCCCACCGCACGACCATACATTTTTGAAGCACTTCGCCATATCATCTGTCGAACCGACATTTTTGAAAAAAAATTATTATTTGTTTTGCTGTTCAAGGGTAGTAGATATTAATTAATTAATTAATAAAAAATAAAATATTTTTTAAGAACAAATAAAATTAGAATAATTTTAAAGTCACCCATCCAATGCTTAGTAATACTTAATATTCTTTTTTTGATGCAGAATTAGATGATATTTCAAATAAAAAATCGGACAAGTGCGAGTTACACTCGCACTGAAATCGAGGGTTCCGTACTCGAAGCGAACTTATTTGGTATAAAAACAAATGTTTAAAAAATATGTGTTGTGTATTAAATAATATATGTGATACAAAAATGAACAATTTTGTAAAATTCAAGAAAATTGTTCCTCTTCGTATCACTTATATTAGTTGTCATACAACACATATTTTTTAAACATTTGTTTTTATACCAAATAAGTTCGCTTCGAGTACGGAACCCTCGATTTCAGTGCGAGTGTAACTCGCACTTGTCCGATTTTATTTTTTAAAAAATATTTTACTAAAAAAATATAAGAAACATAATTTTATTTCAACTCGCAATATTTTTATTGTATTTACATTTTAAAAATATATTGAATATTAAATTTTATCTTTCTAAGTCAAAAAGAGATAAAACTTAAGATATTGATATAAGGCTAGTAGCTGCTTGTCAAGGAAAAATCGAAAGTTATCTAAAAAATAAAATTTGTTTATTAATTTCAGAAAAATCAACTCCAATCATCCTCGCTATATTTTTTTTGTAATCTACAAGTAAAAATACGTCAAAATATATAAATTTGAATCACTGTAGAAAAACTTTTTTCGTTTTTTGCAGAAAAATACATTTTTTTCTGAAATTTATCATTTTTCTTCAAAAATTTGATAAAAATTGATCATCAACTCCAATCGCGCTTACATTTTTTCCCTGTATTTTTCACGCAAAAATTGAGTTTTACAGCAAGTATGAACAGTCTGGATTGAATATTGTGTGCGCTAGGGAGAATAAATCATTTTTTTTCGAAATTTTTGATTTTTCCTTGACAACGCTATGTAAATTGATCCGAATCAAGTTCGCTATAATTTTCCTGTAATTTTCACGTAAAAATACGTAAGTGTGTCAAATTTGAGCTCTTTATGTCAAAAGATGTGGCCGCTAGGGGGGGGGTACATACTCATTTTTAGGTATTTTTCGTAAAAATTCATGGTTTTTCCTTGACAACGCTATGATAATCAACTCCAATCATGCTCGCTATATTTTTTTTGTAATCTACACGTAAAAATACGTTAAAATATATAAATTTAATTTCCTTTAAATAAAATTTTGTTCGTTTTTGGTGGAAAAATACATTTTTTTCCTAAAATTGTCATTTTTTCTTGAAAAACTTGATAAAAAGTTAATCATCAACTCTAATCGTGACCGCTTTTTTTCCCCTGTATTTTTCCCGTAAAAATACATTTGTATACTAAATATGATCTGTCTGGGTTGAATATTGTGTGCGCTAGGGAGAATAAATTATTTTTTTCGAAATTTTTGATTTTTCCTTGACAACGCTATGTAAATTGATCCGAATCAAGTTCGCTATAATTTTCCTGTAATTTTCACGTAAAAATACGTAAGTGTGTCAAATTTGAGCTCTTTATGTCAAAAGATGTGGCCGCTAGGGGGGGGGTACATAGTCATTTTTAGGCATTTTTCGTAAAAATTCATGGTTTTTCCTTGACAACGCTATGTTAATCAATTCCAATCAAGTTCGCTATAATTTTCCTGTAATCTACACGCGAAAATACATATGTGTACTAATTTTCAGCCCTCCAGATAAATTTATGTGGCCGCTAGGGGGGGGGTACACGATTTCAAAAAAACCGATATTAATAGGGTTCCGAACCGAGTACGGAACCCTAAAAAGAATTAACCATTTATCTTCACTCCTTCAGATGTTATTAATTATTTAAATAATTATTATTATTATCAATTATTAATTTAAAGTTCATTCATCTGAAGTAGTTCATACAGTTGTTGGATGCGAATTTTGAAAAGCATTAGAAGAGTGATATTTAAACAGGGATGGCAATCGAAATTTTTTCGGTTTCGGTATTCCGGTTTGGATTTTTAATGTCAAAAATTTCGGTTTTTTGGGTTACCGGTTAATCGATTGTTTCCCTCTGGTAATAATATGAATAAAAATATTTATGGATTTGAATTTTTTAGAACAAAATAAATGTATTACAATTACTCATAATTTATTTATAAATTTATTTATAAACTTTTACATTATAAACTTTTTCTAGCACCAAAAAATTCATAAAAATGATAATTTTTGGCAAATTTATTTATTTATTTACACTATTTTACTTTATTTACCAAAAAGTTCCCTGACTTTTAATTAAATTTCCTACTAACATTCACTGACTTTTTCCTTATCGCTGGACACCCTGATAATTATTATTTTTTTTTTATTTGCAAAAATATCAAGCCCACGGTTTTAACCTATTAAAGGGCACTACATAAAGTATAATAACATACATATAAATGTTTCTCAGAATAGATAGTAGATTGAAAATGTAGAATTTTAGTTTCGAAGTAGAAGTTTAGAAGAAAAATTATATGTTCGAGAGTGTCATTGAAAGGACAGTTGACTGAATTGTTAATTAGTTTGAAAATAAACAGAGATTGGTTTATAAAACGTCGTTCAGCTAATGTAAGAAAACCAAATTCTTTAGGGTAAGTCCGGGGGAATTGTCCATAGGTTTTTTAAAGGCCTGTAAAAATAAGAAGAAAGTGATTTATGTATTAACTTTTATTGCTAATTAAACATTGAACATTTAACTTACAAATAATAATAGAAATGATAAATTTTTTAAATGTAAACAATCTTAAAATTAATATTTTTTAAAAAACACGTTTGGCCATCTCTCCCGGAATGTACGGGGGAGATGGCCATAGGCGTACGGGAGAGATGTCCAGTACTTTAAAATCAATATTTAGCTTTCCGCTTTATCAAAATTTTTAATTTAAAGGGATTAAAGTCTTCTTTTCTTCTTCTGACCACATTTCGAACATTTATCATTAAATTCAGTGCAATTTTCATGAAGCCAAAGGTGACAATCATTGCACTGAATCCAGTCTTCGATAAGCGCTCTCTGTTTGTCTGTCTCACCAACACAACAAGTCTACAAGGTATTTTTTTGAGATATCAGAGTGATTTCCAATTCATTTTTGTGTTCTGAACACGATCCCGGGTTACAAAATTGCATATCACGTCAGGATTTTAAGTAAAGTGGGGGTAAAGTCTCCAAAACCCGTCTTTTTGATGGTTTTCAGTATTTTTTTCTCCTTAACCTGACATGATAGAGACTTCTGTATAGGCTTAAATTAAAGCTTAGATCATACACTTTAAGACTCATTTACGCAGGATTCAAAAAATTTGAAATTTTGAAAAAAATGGGGATAAATACCCCAAAAATCTTTTTAGGTGATTTGAACCTAATTTTTATTTAAAATTTCAAATTTTTTTTTCCTTGCGCATATGAGTCTTAAAGTGTATGATATAAGCTTTAATTTAAGCATATATAGAAATGTCTAGCACGTCTGGTTAAGGAATAAAAAAATAATGAAAACCCTCAAAAACACTGTTTTTGGAGACTTTACCTCCACTTTATTCAAAAACTTTATTCACCACTCCGCTATATATATATAAAAGTCTTATTTTGTAGACCTGTGTGTTTGTAGACCCATTGTTTATAAACGTTTTTAAGATTTAATTACACAATAATGATTATTTTATTTGATCCTATTTAAATTTGAAATTCTTTGTTGGAGTGTCTTGTTGTAATATATGTCATAAAAAATGTCATTTGCCACAGAATTAATGTTTTTTTTAGCGAACACTCGAATCTCAAGGGTGCCAATAACTTAAACAGTATGGCCATCTCACCTCGAAAAAACATGGCCATCTCTCCTAAAGTCAGAAGACAAATTGACACAACTAAAATATAAATGAGTAAATAAAATTTTTGAATAAATGTAAAGTTATGACAAAGCTTGGGTCATGTACTTTACAAAAAAACATGCAATTCAAAATTATTCTATAAAATAACATAACACCAGTGAGAAACGTAAACTCATCACTTTTTTTCCGAACTAGTCAAAATAACAAATCAGATTTTTACATACTTTTTAATATTTTTCGTAAAGTTGTTTCTTTTAATTTTGTTTTGACACAAAACAAAGCGAACTAATCTTTAATAAGCGATACCTAGCAGCAAATTCTATAAAATATTTGAATGGGCCATCTCTCCCGCATGGCCAACTTCCCCGGACTTACCCTACATAAAGCATAATAATTAGATCCTTGGGGCGGATAGAATCCTGTCCTACAAAACACTAAAAACTTTAGAAATTTTATTGAAATTTCATATTAATTATTTAAAGCAAATAATATATTTTGACGAATAAGAAACACATTTTCCAAAAATGTCCAAAAAGAATTTTTGCAATTTCTTTAATATACTTTTCTTACAATAAAAGTTTTAAAACGTGCCTTTTTTGTCAATTCTAATCCAGAAAGTCCCCTTAAAGGGGGTTTATTCAATGTTACTTCCTTTGACAAAATGTACAAATTTTTTTATTGCTTTAAACTTTATGAAAAAAGTTTGTTATTATTGTTTGTTTTTTAGTTGTGCACGGAGCTCTGGAGTGAATTTAAATAAAATTTTTAGGTAACTCAAATTTTCCAGTGGATTATGTCTCTAGGTGGTATTAGAATGAAAATAAACATTAAGTCAAAATAATCCACTTGGAGCTTTTTTTGGCAGCGAAAATAAGTATTTTTGTTTCATTTTCAAAGTTTGATCTATAGCTTCTTTTGAGAAATAATATTATCACCCTAGTAATGCATTTTAAAATTAAAGTTTCCAGTATATTTTGCAAGGAGTAAATGTTAGCTTTCAAAAAAAAGCTTGTTTGGTATACTAAAATTACATTTTTCTGGAAATTTGGAATCTAAATCTGGAAATTTGCAAAAGTTTTATCATTTTTCGACTTTCATGACCATTTTAGTCAAGAAAATGAATTATTAACACAAACATTAAATTTTTTCTAAAATATATATAAACTATCTGTATTCTGAACTAAATTTCTTAATGTTCATTCATTTTTATTATAGTTTTTTACAACAAAATATAATGTAACGCAACGTAAAACATACAAATGTAAACAAAATTATTACTTATTATTACTATTAAAAAAATATTTTAAAATATCTGCGTGCTGTGAGGGGTAATGTAAGTGTGCACCGCATTTCTGTTATTTCTTAAATGTTTAAAAAAAAGCTTTAAAAAAATTGTCACAGAAAAAAATTTATAAATAAAAATATTAACATACATCTCCTAGTTACAGGAGGAACAAACAGTAGTTGAAACAACTATGTAAAAATTGTCAGATTAACTGTAAAGTATAATAAAAATTACCACATTTACAGTTAATTTAACTAAATAAAGAAGTTATTACAATGATTTTTTGTCAGTCACATTAACAGTTTCATTAGGGCGCACTCACACCTCCCGCTGCCTACACAGGCAGCCAGTAAGAGCCAATCAGAGAGTCAGTAATTTTAAATTTGAATTTTCTGTCTCTCATACTCTTGTACGTTTCCTGCGTGGTGGGAGGCTGCCTGTGCAGGCAGCCGGAGGTGTGCGAGCGCCTTTACATTACAGTAACTAATTTTCATACACCGAAAAAAATAAGTTCTTAATTTTAGAGGATTCCTCTTTTTTGACGCATTTTTTTCTCTTATATATGGGCACTAAAGTATTCATATCTAATTGAGAGGATTTTCCTCTTCTATATTTTGAGAGGAATAATCTCAAATAAAGAGATATTCATCCTACGTTAAGTTCAGAAATGTCAATCTTCTTTATTTAATTAGAAGAAATTATGTTAGTTCACACTTTAGAACTTGGATTTATTTATTTATAGGAAAGAAATCATTTTAGAGAACGAAACATGGCAAAAAGACGATTTTCTATTTAATAAAAATACTAAAATTTTTTAGTTTATGAAAAATACTTTTAACTTAGGGTTAATTTTAAAATAAAATGAATAGTATGCAAGTGAAAAAGTTTATCAATTATTTACATAATAATTTTTATATTTACTTCCTTCCAAAAAATCGAAAAAGTAATTTATAAACATTCCTATAAATAAAAATATGGACGAGAAAAATTCATTCTTATTTTTATTTAAATATAAAAATGAATATATTTTGAAAATAATATTTATAGATTATTATGCTGAAAAAATTTAATTCTAACTGGAATATTACAAAAATCTCATCATAAAAAGAATAGGGGTTAAACACATTGACATTAATTTATTACGAAGCTGTAGTATGCAACGTTTATGATAAACGATTTTTGAAGAAAAAATTTTTTAAAATGAAAAATTCTGTAATTTTTTGCCTAAAAAAATATTTCTTGTAGTTTTCATTAATCAGCAAATTATAAAAAAAATATTTTTTAGGCAAAAAATTATAGAATTTTTATTTTAAAAAATTATTTCTTAAAAAATCGTTTATCATAAACGTTGCGTACTTCAGCTTCGTAATTTATTATAATAATATTATTGATTATAAGTAATTAATATTATTTTAAAAATTACAGATGTAATGTGTTAGTCCCACTTTACATAGAAGGTTTCTTAGTGGGATGTCCATTATTTATTTTTTAACTGTCAGTTTTCGAACAGTTTGAAGGTGTGCGTAAAAAAAACAAAAAACTATATTTCTAGAGGAATAATCTCAATTATAGAAAAAAAATCTCAATTGAAAAAGAATACTTTCAATCGAAAAATAAAGATTAAAAGTAATCATCTAACCAAAATGTTCTTAAATAAAAAAAAAGAATCCTCTATTTTTTAGATGAATATTCATATATTGAAAATAAAAGGTAAAAGTAAATGTTGAGAGGAATTTTCTTCTCATTTTAAGATTTTATTTTTTTCGGTGTATAGTTCCAGGAAGCGCCAAATAACAAAACGTATTTGAGACAACTATGTAAAACCGGTTAAATCAACTGAATACCCGGATCAAATAACTCGACCGACGCTCGGACGCACGCTCTAATGGTAGTCGGGTAGCAGTGAGCCGCCCACAGGCTGTCACTGCTACTTGACTGGTAATAGAGCGTGCGTCCGAGCGTCGGTCGAGTTATTTGATCCGGGTATTCAACTGTAAAATTTAGTATATTATATTATTTAAAATCGATTTTTGGAAGACAGGTGAATAAAACGTATTCACATTTGTAATGACAACATCTCGGAGGCACGGTTTGCCACCATCATCAGGTCACTTTATTACAATCTAAACCAATTTAATACAAACGGAATAAACAAAAAAATATCTTAATCAAAAAAATGTTTTTTTAAATTTAAAACAATATATACCTAATTAAAAGAAATTGCACCAACATTTCGTCAAAGGAGTAAAAAATTAAATATATACAAAAAACGAATAAAAAATTGTAAACGTGATTAGTCAACTGAGTACCTGGTAAGGAGTGGATTAAAATGAATAAAATTGAATTCAAATTGAACACACTTTAATTCAAACGAATGTCGTTTTAGTCTAGTTTCATTTCAATTTACTTTCTGGTAAAACTACTGTTTTCATTTCTATCCAATTTAATTCTTTGAAAATTTAGTCTAAAAAACGTTTACACTTGAATTGTTATCCAAACAATGTAAACTGAAATTAGTTTAAAACCGTTGAATTCTAAAAATTACTACAAAATTTGAAATCATTTTAATTCTTGTGGTCAGAATACTAATTGTAGCATATATCTAATTTGATATTGAAATCAATTTTATGACATCCCTGCAATAGAAAATGTAATTAAATTAATCGCATTAAAATTGAGTTTGTTTTAATTTCTTTAAGAAAAATAAGATTGAAAAAAACTAATCCTGCGTTAAATCCCGCCGTTGTCAGTTTAATGCAATTCAAAAAATAGAAAATCAACTTGTCGTTTCAAAGATGAATTGCAGTATCACTTGTGTTGCGCGTCGTAGGGATATCGCGTGTTATGTTCAGTGCTTAATTATCAAATTAAAACATTAAATCTCAAAAAATTGTTCTTAAAAAATGAACAAGTCGTGCTTTCATTACGTGAAATGTTTTTAGTAAAAGAATATTTTAAGTGTACACGGTTTAAAGTCATTTTATGAAACTTAACCTTACTTTCTTTTGGTACATTGTGAAGTGTTTTTACATGTTTTTTTTACATCAAAGTGAACTTTAAATTTTTATTTCGACTGATGTACATAATTTGTTAAGAATAAATACTGAAATATCTGAACCATAACTTATTTTTGTGGGTAGCATTTACCAAGATTTCACTGGTAGAAAGTACCATAAAAGTTAGTTGAAATAGCTTATTTTTCTAGTGATCAAAGATTAAAAATAATAAGTTAATTTTACCAACGAAGTTTTGTACCCAGCTAAAAATTCCTGTACAGATGTTCCTAGATGTTCCTATATAGGATCCTTAAAGGTTCCCTGAGGGATCCTGTTAAGATTCCTACGCGGTATCCCACTAGGAACCGTTGCAGGATATTAGAACCAAGTTTTTTTTCGGTGTATATGATGAAGATACCAATAATATTATAAATGCATGGGGATCAAATATAATAAATATAAATAATATGTAACAAATAAATAATAATAAATATAATAATTTATGCATAATTATATTTTTAAAGGATTAATGGTAATTTTTAAGTAATTTTGAATTACATATGCAAATACTATCTATACTTAAAATTTATTCTTATTTATATTTTGTTTTAATTTAAAAATGTGTAAACTAGTTAATTCTAATTAATTAATTTATTTTATAACTGTTTAATTCTTTTTTAATCAAATTCAAGAAATGTTAGCATTTTAATCTGTTTATACCCGTACCATCTATTTCTCTCTGTGTAAACTATTGGTTTTAACTAATAAATAACACCGTAAAAACATTTTTAGAGTGATACCCAAGTAAATCGACGCACTTTTGTGTATAATACAGCAGCACGAAAAAAATGGTGTTAAAAAATGTGGAAGTTTTGTGTCCATCTTTTTAGAAACTAAAAAAATATTTAATTTGTACTTTTTCAAAGTCAGTTTAATTTTTTTTATTATTTATATATTTATTTTCATCATACAAGAAGAATTTAAATATAAATATGATATTTAAAATAGCTTACATTTCCATAAGTAGACCCAAAAATTTCAAAGTCAAAAATTTTTTTTGGAATATTTTACCAGATAGAACATCAATATCTCTAAGTTTCAGTTTTTTTTCGAGAAATCGAATTTTTAACTTATAGGATATTACACGTGAAATGCCTTATGCATGTAATATTGTTTCAAAAGCATATATGACATGAAATTTAATCTTATTTTGTGAATTCTATAGAATATGCTTCTGAATTAATAGTATTTTTATGCCTTTGGCGGAAATGCTGTAGATTTAATATAGCATATTTTTCTTGGTGTGTAAGACCCGCATGTTAAAAAACATTCACCCCTACCACTTTTATAGAATTGAGATATTGATATGAAAATGTAATGTACACAGTAAACTACGATTATTAAAATGTTCAAGCATAAAAGATTTAAGTAATCCATTTTTTGGATTACGTTTTTTTTAATTTGGTAAAAATAAACGATTTTAAGTTCATTTTTTGAAAGTTTGCAATTTTAATCTTTGAATGGATTATTTTAATCTTCCAAGGATTAAAAAGTTGCAATTTGGTATTAAAAAAATACCCTACAATTTACTGAGTATATTACACACATACACAACGACATTTTTTAAAAATGTGATTTTGAAAAACAAAGAATTATAAAAAAAATCGAATTTGAAAAATGTTGGTATTACATTATCTCCTGCATGAGGAAGCAATCAATAAACAATCGGATTGATGTGAGTATATTTTTTTATGTAATGTACAAAGAAGAAGTATATGAATTTAATCTTTGTAAAAATCGATAAATTTGTTTTAGAAAAACGTTGCATAGAATTTCGGTGGAAAGCGTACAGCTGTCAGTTATCCACTAAAATTATGAGGAAACAAGAAACTTTAATTCTTTAGGTTTGTCCAATTTATTGTTAACATTTAAGAAGTTATTCAGGAGGTGGAAGTCAAACATCATAGAACAGGAAATTTTTTAATATCTTTAGTAAAATATTGTTAAAATAAAGGTGAGTTTTTGGAAAATAAAAAGCTAATGTATAGTTATAAAACTCGAGGGGAGTTGGACTGTTAGCGTCCGTTGCTTGGATCCATATTTAGAGAACTTAACAGACTCCGCAGGCTGCAAGATCTGACCAATGGCAGCCACCCTTCTCTCTGCCATGAGGACAAACAACTGACAGCTGACCCATGTTCGCGTGCGGGGTGACCCATACTTATGGTTCATCTGCAGATTCCTCTATGTATTTCGAAAACTAATGTACCAATAGGTATAGGTGATTGAGTGTGCCTATACCGAAGAGTGTGCACGTGCCAAGTAATTCTTTCTTGAATGCGTTAGAAAAAACCCAATCGTGGTGTAAGGTTTGATCTAAACAAGGGCCTTGAGGGGATCATTTCTTCACCATTTTCTGGCATGGACACAACACTGTATAGGAAAGGTCATTTTTAAGTCAAGAATTTATCCAATTTATAAAATGGAAATAAATTGTCTTGTAATTTTAACCAAATTATTTTTTATCCTTTATTGCTAAATGATTAAAACTGCCTATGCTTAAAATAGAGTTAAATGTGTTATACTTAAATTGTATCGAAAAGTGCAATTTGGTGTAAACGTTACGAAAGTACTGTATAGTTAGTAAAATATCTCGTTACTTTATTTAATAATATTTGCTTTTTGTTAACACCGTTTTTTGTATAATAATTGTAAAATGTATATAAAATAATAATAATAATTTTATAATTACGAGACTTTAGCGCGCTGGTTATTTTTTTGTAATCATTAAATTATTTTTTATTAATAAAATAGCAGTGTAATGATGTTTTATATTATATTTTATGTTGATATTATATTCGACTAATTTATTTTTTTAGTTTTACTAAAAAGCGTTACGCGAATGCAGAAACCTGCAATTTAAATATATGTTATATGAAGAGGAATTAATAAACTATAAGATATATTAAATTGAGCATATGGTATTTAGAAACAGCTGCATATGAAGCATTCTTTGGAAAAAATGTCACTCCAAAAAGAAAATTCTGGGATTTGTTTGATACTTTTGTAAATTGTTGTCCTTTACGAAAGTAACAAAACCTTAAAGTGTAAACTCATTTAAACAAATATAATTATAAAAAGTAGAGGAGGTTGAAGTTTTGACATTCTAGCACATATAGAAAAATTTTATACATTTGCACTATAGATACAATGTTATTTTATATGGAATCTAGGGCAATTCACAGGAAAAAAAAGTTTTACTCCGAACATAGTCTAATTTTTTATTTTGATTAGAAAGTAGCCGATAACTAATATTAATCACAAATAATGGTCTAAAAATAAGCCGTTGTGGTCTTACACTGAAAAAAATGTTGCCGAGAAATTCAACTACCATTGGGTAGTTGACTAGAAAGTAGTTAAAATAACTACTTTTTTAGTTAATCTAATCATGTTCATGTAGTTAATGTAACTATTTTTAAGAAGTTAATAAGTAATAGTTGATTTTACGTAAATATGTAGTTAAAGTACAACTACAGGTCGGTAGTAAAATTAACTTTCTTAAGGTAGTAAAAACAAGTGGAATTGTAGTCAACTCAAAATTTAAAGAGTAGTAAATCCAACTACTATTCACCAGTTAAATGAAATGTAGTAAAAGGAATTATTTTCTTTAATTAATATAACTGCGTTTTGAGTAGTAAATTTTTGATTAATTTCTATGATTTTATAGGCTTCAATAAAATTCTTGTTATAGAATTAACAAGTCGTCTGTAACTAAAACTACTACTTTAAGTAGTAGATTTTTACTATTTTAATTAATTCGATAAACTTAAAGAAGATTTTTGATGTAGAATTTACAAATCGTTTCCAGTTAAAACTACTACTTTAAGTAGTAAACTTTACTACTCAAATTGGTACAATAGGCTTTAAGAACATTTTTGTTGTAGAATTAACAAATCCTTTGTGATTAAAACTACTACTTTAAGTAGTAATTTTTTACTATTTTAATTAATTCAAAAAGCTTAAAAAACGTTTTTGATGTAAAATTTACAAATCATTTCCAATTAAAACTACTACTTTCAGTAGTAGCTTTTACTACTTAAAGTGGTTCAATAGGCTTTAAGAACATTTATGTCGTAGAATTAAAAAATCTCCTTTGCAATTAAAACTATCACTTTAAGTTGTATATTTTACTGGACTATGCAATTAAACAACTTATAATATAATTAAAAGATGAAAAATTTACAAGTCAAAACTTAAAAAGGATAGTTATAGCAACTAATAAAAGTAGTAAAAATGACTACTTTAAATAGTTAAATTACCAATTGGACAAGCAGAAAGTAGTCTTTGAATAGTTTGCAGACTGTCGTAGCGAGCGTGCGTGGTTAGTCGGTTAAGGTATCGGATTGCGAGCGTTAAGGTCGAGGGTTCAATTCCCGTCGGTTAGAAATTTTCTCTGTTAGATACATAATCGTTAGGGCATAAAATAAGCGTCAGTATAGGAGAGAGGATGAAAAAGTCAATTCTACTGATAATAAACAATTATAAATAAAAAATAATTTTATTTTCCTATTTTAAGTAGTAAAATCTACTACTTAAAGTAGTAGTTTTAATTGCAAAAGATTTATTAATTCTACAAAAAAATGTTCGTAAAGCCTATTGAACCACTTTAAGTAGTAAAATCTACTACTTACATCTTGAGTTGTTTTAACATTTTTAAATTGAGTTAATACAATCACAAAATGTCATTCTACCAATTACATTTTTAATTGGTTTAACTATTTTTATATAGTTAATAGAACCGTTTAAATTCACTTGAGGACCTATTGTAACTAGACGTACAACGAAAGTGCCCGAGTGTAAAGTGTCATGGACGCCTTTCCAAAAATGTGACGCGTCTATAGTTAATCGGAACTAAAAGAATTAATTCTAAAGTCTCACATCTTCATTCCTATATAAAAAATTTAAAAACTATGTTTATAAAACATTTTCATATCATGAATTGTTTGTGTCCTATAAATTCAGCTTTAATTGTTATGAGTGTGAAAATAATGTTATATATACAACATAATTTTATTACAATTTTCTCACAAATATAAAAATATACAAATTATATACAAAAATAAATTGGTCTCTTTATGTTTTATATATAAAGTATGATTTATATCAATAAAATGTTGTTTGATGTTTCAAAACTTGTGTAAAATTTCAATAATATAGTGTTGACAGGTTTCATAAAAGTTTAGGTTATGTTAGCTAATTTTTGTACCGCGCAGTGGCTTGATTTAAGCCCAGGTTCGGGCTTGTGGCTACTTTCTATTTCGAAAGGCAGCTTATTGTTAGCCCCTACAGTAGGCTTAAAGTAAGACTTATTCTATGAGCTAGTTAGAAACTATATCAGACTAGTTTGTGTCCCATATTGAAACTTGCTTCTTTTCGGGTTTGAAACAAAACTTATTTTTTCCTGTGTTGTATAGCACGCCACAAAATTATTTTATATGGGAGGTGATACTGTCATTTTCATATCCGTATAATTTCTACAAAACTTTATGGATTTCAATTTGTCAATAGGTTTTCTTGAAGGGTTTTTTATGTACCTACCTTTCAAGGTACGGTCACACGACTTTTGGAAAAACTATTCTTGTCTTTCTCTCTTCTATCACAGCACTGAAAAAATTATATTCTAGATTTAAGAATTTCTTCTTAAATAGGCGTCAAGAATATTCCCCAGTTAAAGTAAGTGGGAAATATTCTTATATTAAGAATATATAACTTATTGTAAGAATATTTCCCACTTACTTTAAGTGGAGAATATTCTTGGCGCCTATTTAAGAAGAAATTCTTAAATCTAGAATATAATTTTTTCAGTGAGAGACATAAGTTTGTCTCACTCTGCATTTTCTGTTTTTGGGAAAAGTAGGAAAATGCAGAGTGAGACAAACTTATGCGTCTGGAATATACGGAAAAAAGTGGTGCTAATATCGCACCAGCATTTATCGTCCGTTAATTACATCATGTGAGACGTGCTTTTATTGGACAAATCCATGCGCTCATAGCACAGAAAATTAAAAGGCATTAAAATAAGCTGCAACGCTTATTATTTTAATCCAATTTTGCTTAATTTAATACCAAAATGGATTAAAATAAGCAAAATTGGATTAAAATAATAAGCGTTGCAGCTTATTTTAATGCCTTTTAATTTTCTGTGAGTATCCCTGACTTTAATGTGAAAAAAGGTTGAAACATGTACCCCGATTTCATTAAAACCATGCTATAAATGCTCCCCACCACTCAATATGAAATTTGCTCGAAATCTATGCGCTTTTCGGATGGACTTCTTGCAATTGAAGAGATACAAATGAAGCGCGCATGCCTCGCGGGTCTAGTCCCATTTTCAAAAAATCTATCCAAAAAGCGGATGGATTTCGAGCAAATTTTACATATGGAGGTGGAGAGCATTTCTTTCATAAGTTTTAAATGTTTATAGTATACTGATGGGACTGAATTAGTATTTACCGCAACAAGTAAATTCATGTAATGAATACACGTTTTCATGAAAGAATTTCTTGTTTCAAAAACAATTTTTACATCACATAATGTCTAGCGAAAAGAGCAGCATGTAAATTTAGCATAATATTTTTTTCCGTGTAAGAGAGAGAAAGACAAGACAGTTTTTCGAAAAGTCGTATGCTCGTACCCTGAATGCCAGAAAATTATTTTTAACCCTATTTTTTGAAAATTAACCCTTATTTTTCATTTTTAACCCCATGTGCCCCTTTAAACAAATTTTTTGTTGTTATTTTTATTTAAAAGCTAAGATTTTTTTGGAAAAATTTGAAACTTTAACCTCCTCTACTTTTTATAATTTTTTTTAAATGAGTTCATATTTTTAAGTTTTGTTATACTTTCATATAATTTATAATATAATTTCTTTAATATAATTGTAACAATTTAAAATTTAAAAAATATAAAAACTACATGCGTTTTTTCCTTTATATTTCCAAAAAGTTGATACAAATCTTGAAAGTTATTTAATAAACAGTTAAAAAATTATTTAGATTAACAAAATAAGATGAGTCTTTCGCAATGCTAAATCCGCAAAATTGCCTGAATTTATTGTCTGAACTTACTATAATATTAATATTTACTATACTTCGGAACGGTTCCAATTTCGTTCAGAGGTGGATTCGGAAATGATGTAGGCATTCTAACTCTATAGAAATTTGTTTCCAATTCAAATTCTACCTTCTACTTTTACAGATTTATTTAAATTAAGAAACTATTCGTAAAAACAAAAATGACGTACCCTTTGAATCTAATTGGAATATAGGAACATAAATAAAAATAGGTCTTCATGCATAAGAGTAATACGCTATTTTTTCTATAATCGGATTTCTCCAAAAAGAACGAACACACTTCGCAACCGATGATCATGTCCATTTATAGGTTTTTTTGTATCTGTTGCCAAAAGGCATGCTGCTTTTCAAAGGGCGGAGCAATAGTACGCACCCTAAAAAGCGTATGGCACCCTGCCACATGCATTAATCCTGGCCACTTTTCAAACGTCGCGACTCTATAGTATTTTTTCCCTCTTTTTCTTTTTTTATTGTTACTCGACGTCTACACCCGATGTGTCTCAAAACGTGTGCTGTCGAGTCGTGATTTCCGTTTTCCTGTTCGTTCATCTATTTCTCTGCTAGATTTTCCTAGAATGTTTTATCTTATTAAAAGACCTCACAAAAAATAAAGTAATTTGATATTTCATGTAAAATAAATATTACACTTTCAACACATAAATATACATTTCAACGGCTGTATTCTAAAAAGTTTTAATATATTTATTTTCATTGTTTATTTTTTAAATTATGTATTATTATTTGGTAAATCATTAATATTTTAAATTTAAGGTTATTATTTATTATAAAAAATTAATAATATAAAATCATTGGTTAAAAGAAGAATCTCTATACGCAATAAAAAGTCTTCTGTAGCCAAATCAACAACAATACAACAACGCCAACTCAAAGAAAGTAAAATATACCCGGCTGAAAAAACTTGTACATACAAGAAAATGAACAAGTTCTTGTACATGTTCATGAATTAACTTGTACATTTTCTTGTACATGTTCAAGTAATGTTCTTGAATAACAAGTTCAGCATCCGGAATTGAGACATGTTCTTGTATCAGAACTTGTTCAAGATCCTGGACAAGAAAATATACTTGCTTCTTGTACATATTTTTTGTGCAGGTTTCATGTACGGTTTCTTGTACCAGATGTAGAACATGTTCTTGTACATGTTCATTTATGTTTTTTAAATTAAACATTAAAAACTTTAAAGATTGCGCAGTACTTTTCTTAAGCCTTTACAGCTGCGCAATAATTTTTAGCATACATAAGTAAAGAATCTTAATAATTATAATTTATTAAAATTTCAAATTTTTTTCAAAAACTTACTTGTACAAGTGCAAGTTCTGATACAAGAACATGTACATGAACTTGTACATTTTCTTGTACAAGTTTTTTCAGCCTATCCTTATTACCTATTATATCCTATTACCCTATCCTTGTACAAGATCTTGTACAAGAAAATGCACATGTTCAGTAGCTTAACTTATTGTACCAGTTCTGTTGCGGAAAATGTACATTTTCTTTGCACCAGAATTTGAAACAAGTTCTTGTATCAGATCTTGTACAAGATCTTATACATAAGTATAAGTATATTTGAAAAAAAATTTGAAAAAAACATGATATTTTAATAGTTTATAATCATTAAAACTCTTCACTTATGTATGTTTAAAATTATTGCGCAGCTGTAAAGTCCTAAGAAAACTATACTGCGCAGCCTTTAAAGTTTTTAATTCTTACTAAACGAAAACATAAATGAACATGTACAAGAAGATGTATCAAATCTGGTGCAAGAAAATGTACAAGAACCCCCGAGGCGAAATTTAAGCCCTAATTTACAAGGAGTAAAGTAGAATTAAACAGACCCTCTTTAGCTTCCTCAACTAGTCGCAAATTTCCCTTTCTTCCACGTTTAGATTCAAAGTAGGGTCTAAAAATTGATTAAAATATTGAAAATTTTGAAATTGCTCTCATTCTATTAATTTTTTGAAAACGCTTCAAGATATGTTAATTCCAGTTTTTAAAGGGTAATTAAAGAAATATTGTGTGAAGAAAAAATTCATTTTGCTTTAATCAAAATAATTAAAAGAGTTTTTTTTTTGCATTTTTTTGTACTTTTTTAATCGAACTAGACCCTCTTTAGCTTCCTCAACTAGTCGCAAATTTACCTTTCCTCCACGTTTGGATTCAAAGGAGGGCCTACGGGAGTCTACAAGATCGTAAAGAGGGCCTATTTAGGTTCTAAGGGAAGCTAAAGAGGATTCAAATTTCGCCTCGGGCCTACACAAGAATATGTACAAGAACACATATATTTTTTTCTATACAAATATTAAATAAATTTTTTTGTGGAAGTTCTTGTACAATTCTGATACAAGAACTTGTTCCAAATTCTGGTCCAAAAAAATGTACATTTTCCGCACCAGAACTGATACAAGTTCAGCTGCTGAACATGTACATTTTCTTGTACAAGATCTTGCATACTGAGATTTTCAATAGGGTATAGTTCCTACAGTCTTAATCCGTAAATTTTGTATACTGATCTGTGGTAATCTATATAGGACATCTGTTTGACAAATGTCGGTACTCGACTATAATTCAACTTTTTATAGAAACTGTAACCTTCGTCAGTAGATGGCACAGGAGTTTCTGTGAATTCAAGTTGTAGTTAACAAAATAAAGAAATTATCTTACAGTTAAATACAATTCAAGTGAATTGCACTTTTTATATAGCTTAATTATTAATTAATTAATGATAACCCAGCTAAAAATTTCTGTTCCTTTGTCTGAATGTTTAAAACAAATTTTTAAATAAAAATTCCTGGACATGAACCTCCACAGGATCCCATGCAGGAACCTTTGTTCCTGAATTTTAACAACTTTACTTGTAGCGCTGTAAATTTCTATGGCTCTAACATTTGCGCAAAGAATTTTTTTAATTAAGTGTATCAATATATATTCATCTCAAAATTAAAAAAAAAATTTTTATTGTATTTAAAAAAATCCACATTGGATCCTACGTAGAATCCTTTTATGGTTCCTACAAATGTGTTCCTGTGTACACGGAAAGAAAATCTTTTGCAATAAATGTTAAAAATGATGTAAAAATTTAGTATATTATTTAGCAAGTAATGGAAACTAAGGCTATTTATTAAAAATTAATATATTTTTAGCAAAAGCTTTGTAGAAATAATTTTAACAGAAATTAAAATTACTATTCTAAAATTCATAAGAAAGTTTTCTTATTTTTACCAAAACTATATGAAAAAGGGAAGCTAAAACTATACGAAGAATTGAAAACGACGTTAAAATAAAAGAAAAAAATTTTTCATTATTTGCTACCTGTCAAAGGATTGAGTCATCGCTGTTAATTGTTCTCTATATTGTAGTAGAGGATGCAGGTATGATTTATATACACAACTACACACGCACGCAAGTTTGCTTTGATTTTCTTAACATATATCCCTACCTAACTTATCGAAAATACGCATATACATAAACGCAAAATATCGCAACGCACACACTTATATTATATACATGTTTCACGACGGTAGAAAAGGGTATAGGGGGTTAAGGATACAAAAAGTGCCGTTGCAGGTATTCTGTTCAAATTGACACCATATATTGCTACCCCTATGAATATAAAATTCTGCAAGTATGAACCCATAATTCGAATTTTTGGGGGAGTTATGGTGGGGGAAAGGAAAATAAAGAAATCCATTTTTCTCGAAAACTACTGAACCGATTTTAATGAGCTTTGAATATGTTATACATGTCGCTAAGACAATTCTAAAAAAAAATCTCAAAATTTTTTTTTGAAAAAAAGTCAAAAAAAATTAATTTTGAAATTTTCAAAAATTTTTTTTGGGGTGATTTTTTGAAGTGACCACTTTACTTTTTTTTTTTAAAAGTTACCTTATAATATCCCCTTTAACATATATTTTTTTCAGATTTTTAAAAAATGTAGTTTTTGAATAATTTAACGAAAACCATCGTCGCGCTACATGACGCAGCGCGCTCAGTGTGCTGATGCAGTATACGGGTGTTCCAAAAGTATGGAAACTTTCAAATATCTCGAAAAGTACGAATTTTTGTAAAAAATGTTCAAGACAAAAGTTTTCTTCTATTTCGTAATCGTTATGAAATTCTGGGCTTAGACTTGTGGTACAAATTCCAAAAATATTGGGCCCTCACATTGGGCTGCAGAATCTTACATCGGGCTCTATGCTCAATTTCTAATCCTGTGATCTCAAAATCCCTCCAAGATGCGATTTTCTAAAATTTATTTATCTGTTGATAAATTTTGGACCCAATATCTTGGATTGGGCACAATATTTTGGGCAATATATGGTGTCAATTTGAACAGAATACCTGCAACGGCACTTTTTGTATCCTTAACCCCCTATACCTTTTCCTTATATACTAAGAAGATAGATTTTAATGCACTTGCGAGAAACGCTTTATTTATTATTTTAAATTATATGCGCTATTATTTTTTAATATTCATAAGAAAACAATAACTAACTTAAATTAACGTTTAAGAGGTCATTTTTTAAAGTAACAATGATCATGAATTTCTTATGATTTCTTATAAAATACTTGTTAATCTAAAAAACCAGTACTCCTAATTTAATTAGTTAGTGAATTGAGTGAATATTTAAAAATTTATTAGCAAATTTTGAGAAATGTTTTTACTTTTAAAAATTAATTACTACTCGTTATGTGAACTTTTAAGTTGCTCGGTTATAAGATCCACATTCATTTCAGTTTAATCTTAATAATGATTAAAGAAATACAATATATATTTTACATAAATTCGAAAAACAAATCATTGAAAAAATAGCCAAATACATACAGGATTAATCATCGCGACTTTTCGTTAGTCAAGTTCGTTCAGACTCGCTTGGTTGCCTTCGGTCCCTCTTCCTCAGCCTTCTTTTCTGAAATTTTCGTATCGGTTATACCAAAATATGAAAATATTGAAGCAATTAACGTAATCATTTTATAATGATATTTATAAAATTCTTAATAAAAATTGTCATTTGAGTTTTCTACACGGAGAAAATTTGTTCCGAGAGTTTTTCTGAACTTAGTTCGGTAAAATTGGGATAAAACAGCAAAACGGTAATTTTCAATAATTAGTACAGTAAAATGAATTTCATAAAACTGTAATGCAAAAGGCATAAAATATTATAACACATATATTAGTGTCTCAAGTTCAGTTCGGGAAACCGTAAGGTACTGGCAGTACATAAACTAGAACAATGGCTAAGAATATTAAGGTCCGTTTTTGAAAGATCAGAATTGAAATTTCATAAATTATTTAAATTATTAATGAAGAGTTCGGTAAAACTTCAGGCAGAAATATAAAAAATAAATATTAGGGGAATAGTGTCAGGGTTGGACACTTGTCAGGGTTGGACACTTGGCTTTTTTTAAATAAGAACACTAGCGCCACCTGTGTGCGTACGTGACGAATCTTCTAGTAGTATAACCTAACTTTTTGTAGCATTACATTTTTGGAGAATCAAAAGTAGCGTCTCTTGTGACTTCGGTGCAATCGAAGAGACAAAAAAAGTTTTGTTTGACTTGTGAATAAACCTAAAAAATGTGTAAAAAAAGCAAGAATTCGGCAAGATAAGCTTATTGAATGTATTGTGGGGTACATAATTTAAGAAGAAAAAAAGTGAAAAATCGAATCGCGACACATGTCTAGTTATGGTTAGCACAATTCGAAAATGATGCTTCTAGTTAGGGTTGGACACTTTATACAGTTAGGGTTGGACACCCATATTAATTATGAATTTGACACAATTTATAAATAAATTTTATTTTATTGATATTTCAGTGCAAAATTGTGCCAAAGATATTAGAAAAATAATACTTAAATTGTATAAATTTTGTTCATCATTTCATTGAGTTATTTGGAACAATAAAGCGTTATTTTTTATAATTTGAGTTCATTCCTTTTTTAAACCCATGAAGCTTTACAATTTGTAAACAATAAGTAAAGATAAACATGAAAAAATAAGAATAAAAAACATTACAAATGTTATTTTACGTTTTTACCAATAATGCGTTTCGATTTTCAAAAAGTGTCCAACCCTGACTGAAAAGTCCAACCCTGACTAGATTTTTTTTTTTTAAATGTTTATAACTTTTTTAATTTTGGACCAATCAATTTACGGTCCACAGCAAAAGTGTTCCTCTTTTGTAGATCTTTCCACCCATATACCACAATTGACTGAATTTAACTAAACAAAATATTTATAAACAAAAAACCAAAACTGTGTCCAACCCTGACACTATTCCCCTACCATTACTGGAAATCTCAATTCACCTACTTTAATGATTCTCTGATGGTTTACAATTTGATACTCACATATACGAATTGAAACAGTACATCATGTTAACCTTACACCTAATACACGCAACACATTTTTATTTAACGCAATACATACTAAACGCATACATATAAAATAACGCAATACATATAATCGCTCGCTTTACATTGCTTCAGAAGGTTTGACCTGTCCTTATATATTAACCAGGATTTTAGTTTACCGCTTGTGAGAAACGTTCAAACAATTTATTGAAAAAAAAAATAAAATAATTTAGATTCAATTATTTCTGAATATGCCAACTAATTTTAAGACTACATATAACAAAATTAGGAAGCAAACTTATTTTTTTAAGTAATTAATTCATTTTTTCTGAAATTTTTATTTAAAATTTATTTGTGATTTAAATAGAAACAAATTAATGAAAAAAAATTATTTTGTTTGTATATTAAAAATAAATTATTTTCCCTAAAATTTAATTTAAAAATATGATTTAGTTTGAAAATACATCTGAGCAAAATTCAATTTTTTGTTTATTTCACCTCTAATAATAGTTAATGAATTAAAATAATTTTTATTATGTTTTCTAAAAATTGAAAAAAGACTGTGTAATAATAATGATATATATATATATTTATATAAAAGGTATAAGTTCATAAAAAAAGACTTCAATCCTGAAAACAAATACGATTAGAATTGTACACAAGTTTTACCGAACTGGACTTGAATTATGTAGTGCACAGAAAGGAAATACTCAGGAGAGCTAGCTATAGTTATCGTAATATAAACCAATGTTTAATGATTCAAATTTTTCATATATTTACAGTACTAGCTTGTAATAAATTAAAATATCATATCAAGTTTTAACTATCATCACTACAAAAAATAAAAAAAATATTTTGAAAAATTCCTTTTGTGCAACTATATCCCAACTTTCAGTTAAAATTCAGTAAAATATCCGGAACAAATTTTCTCCGTGTATAGTAAAATTTAAGGGATATACTTCCGAAGTAGGGGTACCTCCGATTTTAATAAAACTTGGTATACTAACGAATTTTGGTGCGCTGATTACGAAAATGATAGTGAAAAATGGCGCAAATTTGATTATCATGGTTAAAACCATAAAAACACCATAAAATCCTGGTTTTTTGCGATTATCTCGTAAAAAACGCAAAATTTCAAAAAAAGTTTTAGACAAAAGTTGTAGATCTCAAAAAATCACAAGTTTCATGATTTATGCATTTTTTACCAAAAGTCATTATTTTTCGAGAAAAATCCAAAAAACGATCAAAAACGCCACAAAATGATGGAAAAATAGTAATTAGAGAGAAATTTGGTAGTTGTAAGTATACTAACGTATTTTGGCGCGCTGATTACGAAAATAATAGTGAAAATTGGCACAAATTTGATTATCATGGTAAAAACCATAAAAAACACCATAAAATCATGTTTTTTGCGATTATCTCATAATAAATGCAAAATTTTAAAAAAAGTTTTAAACAAAAGTTGTAGATCTTAAAAAAACACACATTTTATGTTTTATGCATTTTTTACCAAAAGTCATTATTTTTCGAGAAAAATCCAAAAAACGATCAAAGACGCCACAAAACTTTGGAAAATCAGTTGCATAGTTTGCGGAAATTGTGGGGTGGAGTCTACAGCAGCGGTAAATGCAAAATAGTAAACACGGCCTTCGGCCGCGTAAGGTACTGCTCGCTTTTCTTTTTAAAAAACCTTTGCGAGAGGGGGTGAATATGGCCGAAAGTATTTTGCGGAATTCGTTGAATCCTGAGTAATAATTAGAAAAAAAATTGGAAAAAAACTAGAACAAAAATTTAACTACATACTTAAGTAAAATGAAAAACAATAAAAAATAAATAACAATAAAAAACAATAAAACTATGTGATATATAAAAATTTTAGAGTTTTTTAAATTTAACTACACACTTAAGTAAAATGAACTGTTTATTTATTAATTCCATAGAAAAATAGTAATGGTGAATATGATACTATATACGAGTCAAATAATATGTCTAACCATGACTGATGTACATGTTTTCATTATCATGGTGTTTTTGGTTTTTTGTATTTTTCGCGAAAAATAATGACTTTTGGTAAAAACTGCATAAATCATAAAATTTGTTATTTTTTGAGATCTACAACTTTTTTTAAAACTTTTTTCGAAATTTTGCGTTTTTTACGAGATAATCTCAAAAAACCATGATTTTATGGTGTTTTTTATGGTTTTTACCATGATAATGAAATTCGCGCCAATTTTCACAATTATTTTCGTAATCAACGCTCCAAAATACGTTAGTATACTTACAACTACCAAATTCCTCTCTAGTTACTATTTTTCCATCATTTTGTGGCGTTTTTGATCGTCTTTTGTATTTTTCTCGAAAAATAATGACTTTTGGTAAAAAATGCATAAAACATAAAATGTGTGATTTTTTGAGATCTACAACTGTTTTTAAAACTTTTTTCGGAATTTTGCGTTTTTTACGAGATAATCGCAAAAAACCATGATTTTATAGTGTTTTTTATGGTTTTTACCATGATAATCAAATTTGCGCCAATTTTCACTATCATTTTCGAAATCAGCGCACCAAAATACGTTAGTATACCAAGTTTCATTAAGATCGGAGGTACCCCTACTTCGCACGGTGCGCGGGAACGAGCTTAGAAATTGACAAAAATGACGACAAAATCTGATAGTGCCATCTTTTATATCACTTAAAATTATGTAAGAAAATGTTTTTCCCAAAATCTAAATCGCAGAGTTTCGCGTTTTTTAAATCATTTTGTAAAAAAAATAACTTTTTAACACTAAATCTTTTTTAATGCTTTAAACTTTTTTATATATAGATGATTAAGATTAATTATTTTTATTTTAGCATAAATTATAAATTTGGTCATAAAATACAAAAGTTAAACTTTTTATAGATGACAAAAGAGATCATAAGCTACTGCTCAAATTTAAACACCGCGTGACATGGTAATTTACTAGTAGTCCAGTCAAGTTAGTCTAAAAACAAGGCATATCATGTTTTAACTCAGGACCTCAATTTTTTTCCCTTAAACCCTTTATTTTGGGGTAAAAAGAAAGTACCTAAATTTGGTACTTCGAACTGCAACCGGAACCTAAAATTTTTCTTAAGAAATAGGTGCAAAAATTCAGTTTTCAAATTGCCGCCTTTCATGACATTTTAGTATAAAAATACTTATTATAAAAATGAAAGTGTATCAAATTCTGAGTAATTTGATAAAAAATGAATCCTGTAGCTCAAAAATTTACCGAGATATAGGTTCCGCAAAAAACAAATTTTTTTCGAGATTTTAGCTAAAATGAGGTATTTATCAGTTTTTCCAATATAGCTTTGAAACAAATAATTTTTTGAAAAAATTGCCTAACTGGAAAGTTAAAGCTGACAAAATTCCTAACAATTTGCAAAAAAGAACAATGCAATAACTCTGATAGTTTCCGAGATACAGTCTCTCAAATATGACCCTTTTGAAATTTTACATAGAATCTCATTTTATTACCATTGTATGTAAAATCTCAAAAGGGTCAACTTTGAGAGACTGTATATCGGAAACTATCAGAGTTATTGCATTGTTCTTTTTTGTAAATTTTCAGAAATTTTGTCAGCTTTTATGATAAAATGTCATGAAAGGCGGAAATTTGAAAACTGAATTTTTGAACCTATTTCTTAAGAAAAATTTTAGGTTCCGGTAGCAGTTCGAAGTACCAAATTTAGGTACTTTCTTTTTACCCCAAAATGAAGGGTTTAAGGGAGAAAAATTGAGGTCCTGAGTTAAAACATGATATGCCTTGTTTTTAGACTAACTTGCCTGGACTACTAGTAAATTACCATGTCACGCGGTGTTTAAATTTGAGCAGTAGCTTATGATCTCTTTATTGTCATCTATAAAAAGTTTAACTTTTGTATTTTATGACCAAATTTATAATTTATGCTAAAATAAAAATAATTAATCTTAATCATCTATATATAAAAAAGTTTAAAGCATTAAAAAAGACTTAGTGTTAAAAAGTTATTTTTTTACAAAATGATTTAAAAAACGCGAAACTCTGCGATTTAGATTTTGGGAAAAACATTTTCTTACATAATTTTAAGTGATATAAAAGATGGCACTATCAGATTTTGTCGTCATTTTTGTCAATTTCTAAGCTCGTTCCCGCGCACCGTGTTCGGAAGTACACCCAATTTAAGTTTTTCAAATGATTTTACTAATTTTTATTTTCTAACTATATTATATAATATTATTTTTTATTTCAGGCTTTCTTAAAAGTGATAATAATAATTAATAAAATCCGTTAGTTTCCATTACATGCTACCAACTATAGTAAAAATTGATTTCAAAATATTAAATATTATAACAATTTTCCTTTCCGTGTATAAGAACAGGATTTTGTACTGTATCCCTGTTCCAATATCCTGCAACGGATCCTAGTGGGATCCCGCGTACACGGAGAAAATTCTAATTGTATAGCGGTTATAGAACTCCCCCTGTACTGATTGGACGAAATGCCCACTTTTGTTATGGGTGCACAACAATATTGATTTTTTTTAAAAACAGAACTATTAAAATTACAGAACGTTCTGTAATGTGTCCCAAAGCGTACTATATTTGGATTCCGAATTTTTGTTCTGTGGTTAGTATATTATTAGGGTAAGTCCGGGGGAGTTGGCCATGCGGGAGAGATGGCCAATTAAAATATTTTATAGAATTTGCTGCTAGGTATCGCTTATTAAAGATTAGTTCGCTTTGTTTTGTGTCAAAACAAAATTAAAAGAAACAACTTTACGAAAAATATTAAAAAAGTATGTAAAAATCTGATTTGTTATTTTGATTAGTTCGGAAAAAAAGTGATGAGTTTACGTTTCTCACTGCCCAGGTGCGAATTTAGGCTGGCTGCCAGAGTTGGATGGTTGGGCCTAGGTTGGCCTAACTTTGGCAAGCGAAGTTTGGTAACCAAAGTTGGTCCAACCTGGGTATTTACAAGTAACCAAGGTCGGGCCAACTTTGCATGCCAACTATGACATGCTGAGTAAAGCCAACCGTTGGCTCAACTTAAACCAGAGTTGGGCCAACCGTCGGCAAAACTTCGGGAAACATGGTTTAAAAGACTTAAATGCTTCGGTTGGCCAAACTCTGGGTGAAGGTTGGCCCGACCGTCGTCAAAACTTCGGCAAACGTAGTTTAAAAGACTTAAACGCTATGGTTGGCCAAATTGTTTTTATTAATTATTTGTTAACAATTCGTTAATTCAAAGTACTTCATATAATAGGCATGTTAAATGCAGAATTTGATAAGCTTTTAATTAATAAATTCAGAATAATCCTCATTTCATTAGTTTTAAAATATTTCATTTTTTAATAACGTTTATCAATTTTGTTAAATATATTTTTTATTAAAATATGTATGTCGTGCTGCATCATTATTGTTTCTTTATTCTTCTAATGCTGCCTAAGCTATTATTTTCTTCAGTCAGCTTTCAAATACATTTCTGAAAAATAATCCCATGTAAGCGTAGCGTAATGGTTAGCGTATAAGACTGCGATGCGTTAGGTTAGGGGTTCCATCCCAGCGAGCGTTAGATATTTTCAAAAATGTATTAGGAGATTGCGTTTAATATTAATAAGTAAGGACATATGTAAAATTCTTCAGAACTTACCAGTGTGCTAATTGTATAATTAATTCATGTTTTTAATTATTTATATTTTTGGTACATACTCATTTAAAGTTGGTTCGACTCTGGGACAAGTTGTCGGACCAACTTTGGGACAAATTGTCGGGCTAACCAATGAGAATTATAGTTGGTACAACATACACTTTTAGAGTTGGACCAACCTTGGGACGAGTTGTTGGGCCGACCATCGATGCCAATGGGTGGTAAACCGTTATCATTTCACTAGTTGGCCCACCCTTTGGCAGGTGAAGTTGTTCCAACTTTTGCAAAGTTGGCCCAACCATGGGCCGACGGAAAATTCGCACCTGGGTGGTGTTATGTTATTTTATAGAATAATTTTGAATTTCACGTTTTTTTGTAAAGTACATGACCTAAGCTTTGTCATAACTTTACATTTATTCAAAAATTTTATTTACTTATTTATATTTTAGTTGTGTCAATTTGTCTCCTGACATTAGGAGAGATGGCCATGTTTTTTCGAGGTGAGATAAACATAAATCACTTTTTTCTTATTTTTACAGGCCTTTAAAAAAGCATGGCCAACTCCCCCGGACTTATCCTAGAAGGCACAAAATAACGTTTGAATGAGAACATTTTAAAGAACTATTATGTAGCGTGTTAAGGTGAGATTACGGTGATTGTTTTCAAAAACTCGAAATTATTTTTTTTTTATTTTTGGTTAGTATGACTATTTAAGAACACGAAAAAAATAGTCTAAAGTATTTCCATGGTCTAGAACTGATATAAATTGAGTAGCAACATGCATCAACTCACCGAGCGCGCGAACGCACGCGTTTATTCCAGTCGGGTAGCAGTAAACGGCTCACTGCTCCTTGACTGGCAATAGATTACTTGAAAATGATCTTTTAGAAACCAAAGAAGGATCTATGTATGTAGCCGGTATTGCCGATTGCGTAAGAATATTTTTCATTCTATTATTATCGCAACCCAATATTTTATTTTCCCGAAGTACCAAAAAGTATTCAATCAAGAATATTAGGTTATTAAGCAAAATAATAAAATATTGTCTGAAGAATTTTCATTTCTTGAATCAAATAGTTTTATTCATTTGCTTTGATTTAATTTTTTACGAGGGGGAATTTACTAGTTAAAAACGTGTACACTTGACTACCGGTATTACACCTCATATTATCCTTATTACTAAGTTATTACACGTTATTACAGAATATTACACATTATTACAGAGATATTACAGAGTTTTTTGCGTTATTACAGCACTGTAATAACGCATTATTACACGTTACTACATAAGTATTACAGGAAGAGTGTACACTTGACTACCTGAGTAAATTCCCCCTCGATTTTTTACTTAATACAAATCCCGTATTCTTGATCCAAGAAAATATTTCTCTCCAAATGGATGTGAAACTTAAATAGGAGTTTTTGAAAACCATCAATTGAGTCAGGATGGCATAGTGCGGTCTACGTTACTGTCTTTGGTGCGCGCAACTCGGGTTCAGTTCCTCGGACCGTGAAAAATTTTCATTCAAGGTATACTTGTTTTAGTTGTGTTAACCCTCGGAGCACATATTGGGTCACACAGACCCTGTCATTAATTTCAATGAAGTGTAATTTGAAAAGTCGGCAATACAACACGAACCTAAGGCCATATAGTGGTAACTAACTAATAAGGAATAATAATAAGTAACATGATAATCCAAAGAAAATAATAAAATACTAGTAAATATGTTATTAAAAAAGTATAGTTTTAAAAAGTTGTGTCGAAAATCACATTTTTATCGTCTTAAAAGTTACCTTCGTTAAACTACAAAATAAATACCTTTTTTAAAAAATAAAATAAGGTGGTATTTTTTCCCTTATTCTAACACACTTCGAGAATATAAATCCCAATTTTTAGCTTAAAATATTAAAAATTACAAAAGTTACATTTTTTTTTTTAAATTCAATTTTTTCTTTTTAATTAGTTAACTTCACGAATTTTTTTTCAATATGCAAATAATTTAATAATATTTCTAAACTGCATATTCTTATTTTACAAGGTTCAATGAATAAAAAAATAGTTTTTTTGTGTTGATCAGTCCAATAGTTCAAAAATGGGGGAGTTTTGTAAAGTAAACAGGGTCACAGCGACCCAGACTGTGCTACTTGTTCGAAAAAAGAGGTGTGTGCTTCGAGGGTTAAGTATTAATTAAATATAAATATGTATGTAAAATAAACATTATTTAAATAAATAATAAAAAATATGAATGTTATAATAATAAAAAATAAAAATGTTTGACTTAAGACATAGACATGGTGGGATAAGGAAGGGGTAAATTCAAGTAAATATTTACTTGTATTGGAAAAATATTTTTTTGGTTCAACTCCATAAGTTTTCTCAAGTCAAGAAAATATTTTCTTGAGTTAATTATATATATGATCTTGACTTAATATATTTTACATTTCTTAGAAGTCAAGAAAGTTCTTAGACGAATTCCATATTTTCTTGGACCAAGAACATATGGTCTCCTCACAATATAAATAATATTTTGATTTAAATCTTGTCTTACTTGATCCAATATTGCAAAGAGTTGAAAGAATCAAATGAAACAATTGATTTGACAACATATATTCTCAGAACAAGAAAATATTTTCTTCCTTTAATGTACACGGAAAAAAATCAATGGTTGCCACAGCCATACCTTTGGTTGTCTCAACCATATTATATTGAAAAATACGTCCCAACTATACCTCCGGTTGCTCCAGCCATATTAAATAGCTAGCTTTAAATTGTTAGCACAACTAGAATATATGGCTGTGGGAACCATATATTTGGAAAACATACAAATGCTAATATGGATGTGACAACCATTTTTAATTGATGCTTCGACCATTATTTAGTGTACCATATTAATATTGTTGAAGCAACCATTTTATATGGTTACAATTTATGTTTATTTTATTTGTTTAATATTATCAATAAGGTTATTTTTCATTAATTTAAAACATTGAGTCCCATAAAAACGTATTTATTTTTTTGAAATAATCGCCAAATACAAATTCGTTAACAAAATAAACAATCGTATCGCACCTTTTATTATAGTATTTTTTAACTTAAAAAACACATTAACCGGGATCAATATAATTCTTAAATGATTATAGAAAATGTTTAGGACTGCGGACATATATGTACACGTTTCGCGACGCTTGGAATTAATGCGAATAATATAGACGTAATATATTGCATCACCGCGCAGACAAGGTGCGCAAGCGTCTATAGGGGCCTTAGCAATTCAAAAATGGATAGGATAACAAAATTGTTAAAATCCAAACCAATATTGTTACCTTAACTAAAGCTATGGTTGATATATCCATATCATATATACAAATATTATATGGTTGCCACAACCATTCTTTTTTGTCAATGTATCCATACTGAAAGCTGCTTCAGTTATATGTATGGATGCCTCAAGAATATTATGACCAACAATATTTTTATGGTTGGGACAACGATACCTTTTCTTTCCGTGTATTTTACATTTGTTACAAAGTGATTAATATATTGCTCGAATTCCATATTTTCTTGGATCAAGAATATATGCTCTCGTCTCAAATATACTATATCAAGACAATTCCACGGTTTACTTGAAGCAAGTAAAATTTTCTTGATTTAATACTAATTTTTTTCAGTGTATTGGTCAAAAAAGTTCTCTTATATACTACGGTTTTTTAGTTCATTATTTCAGTACACTAAAAAAAATAGTATTGAATCAAGAAAATTTTACTTGCTTCAAGTAAACCGTGGAATTGAATAGGGACAAGTCAATTACGGCATTTTCAAAATTGACTTCGGTAGGGTAGGCCTTTAAAAATTGCTGTGACCAAATGTTCAAGTCTCCAAATTTAAGATTTGATTTGAATTGATTTTTTTCATTTTTTAAAAATATAATTTTTGTAATAAATTTGTTTATTAAATCAATACTAATTTCAAACATAATAATAATAATGATAATAATTTTTTTTCATTATTATTATTATTATTATTATTAACATTGTAATTAATTATAATATTAATATTAAAATAATAAATATTATTATTATGCATATAAACTGTATTTATAGTTTAAATTAATTTTGAGGGAAATTTCCTTGTAATTTTCTAGAAAATTAAGAAATAACATTCCTGGAAGTATACACTTTAATATTGCAAAACATTTCCAGTGCAATATTCCAACAAATTTATATCTGAAACTTCCAGGAAGTTTACTCCGTGAACTTTAAACAGTGAGGACATTTATAACTTGCAGGAATTTTCCTGGAAGATTCCACTGGAAACATGCGAACTTTCCAATGGAAACTTCTTGGAAAAAGTGGTGCTATGTGGGTGTAATACTACAGTAATATTAACCGGTAATATTACCATGAGGCGGACATTTTAATATTACTGCAATATTACGTGCTACTTGGGCAATTTATTTCTTAAAAAACACAAGGGACATGGAATTCGTAGGTGGACGTTTTTCCCAATCCATTTTTTCCAATACTTGAAATTCTCAACCTATTATTTTACCAACGTATATTTTTTCCAAGTTAATTTTTTACCAACAAATATCTTTTCCAATGTGGATTGGGAAAATGTTCAGCAGTCGCCTCAACTACTTTGTTCTCTCAGTGTAATGATTGAATTTGTATTTAATAGTTATGTAAAGTTGATCATATTTCATGCGCAGAACAATAAGGGCGCAGTAGATTTAAATTTGAATTTTCTGTCTCTCTTACTCTTGTACGTTTTCTGCGTTAATTAATTAATCGTTAGTTAATCGGCTTAAAATATAAACTGACTTAGCAAATAAATGTTTCTGAAAGTTTTATTTTTTCTATTACTTAAGCAATGAAGGGATCAAGCGTTTCAATAGGACAGGTAGTTTGCACTTACATCCGTAATTCGATACAAGGGGACTTTTTTTGATATTAAAAAAACTACGAAAAAAACTCGACCATGTCGACACACCAGTCCCCCTTGTTCCCATTACCCCATAGGTTATACAGTCGTTATTAAAAAAAATCCCCCTTCATTCGACAGGTTGATTTCTATTATATAAGAGGTGGATTTAACAAATACACTTGTAAAAAATTTAAACTCCCCTTCACTTAACAAGTTAATACTTATCAATGGCTTAAAGAGCCTATTATTATCTAACGCTATATGGGTAAATAATTTTGCTGCAACCCTTCGTTCATTTTTCGAACTCACAAGTTTAAAATTCCCTGAAGGGTGAATATTAAAAAGTTCCCATATAGCACGTAAGCTTGCGGCAAGCTTACCAACCTTGCACGGTAAACTTACCGCAAGCATTAAATGTCCCACCTGACCCAAGCTTGCATGGTAAGCTTACCGAAAGATTGCAGTGTAAGATTACTGCAAGATTGCGGTGTATGGTTACTGCAAGATTGCTCAGTAAGCATGTAGCAAGGTTGCCAAATAACCTTACTTTGAACCTAAAAAATTTTTGTTGTTTAATTTTTCGTCTAATTTATATATTTTTATTATATAACTTTACTATATAAATTAAACGAAACATTTTATTATTTAAATTTTTTACTTTTAAAGTAAAGTTATTTGGCAATCTTGCACCAACCTTACTACAAGCTTACCGTGCAAGCTTACTGAACGAATCTTGCGTTAATCTTATTGTGCAATCTTGCAGTAACTTTACATTGCAATCTTGTAGTAATCTTACATTGCAATCTTTCGGTATGCTTACCATGCAAGCTAAGGTCAAGTGGGACATTTGATGCTTGCAGTGAGCTTGCGGTAAGTTTGCCGTGCAAGGTTGGTAATATTACGCAGCAAGGTTACTGCAAGCTTACGTACTGTCTGCTCTCTAAATCTGAATTAGTAAAAATGTTTACTAATTTAAATTAGTGACTCACTTTTTGCTTTAGAATTAGTTAAATTTTACTAATTGTTAGTAAAAGTTACTAATAATTAGTAAAATTTTACTAATTTTAAAGCAAGAAGTGAGTCACTAATTTAAATTAGTGAACATTTTTAATAATTCAGATTTAGAGAGTGGGTTTATTTTAAACAAAACATTAAGGGATTACAATCCTTATTCTTGTGCAAAAAATTGACTAATTTTTATCAATTTTTTTTACTATTTCATCGAAATTTCATTGAAATCAAGTAAATTGTATCAAATAAATTAAATGTTCAAGATACTTGAAACGAGTTGAACCAAAAAAAATGTTAATAAATTCTGGTAACTAAAAATACATCGCAGGGATAAAATTCCTGTAGCGTACTAAATGAAAAAAGTGGGTCAAATCGTGCTGTAACTTGCACGTAGTTTAGCCCTATGGGTGAATTAATTAATATTAATAAAAAATTAAACATTTAAGAAAAATATATAGTTATCGCAATTATGAAGCTACCAATCGAAAGGAGTAATTTTGCATTTAATGAGCGTATTTTGGAAGTATTTTGGATTAGAAAATTTTTAATAAGCAATTGCAATAATAACTAATTGTTTATTAAAAATCCACCAATCCAAAATACTCCATGTAGGCCTTATTAGATGCGGAAAAAAGGAAAAATTTCAATAAATAATTAATTAATAATATTGTAATTATTATATTAGGGTATGCATATAAAGGTATCCAACTAAATTTGAAAATTGTATTGATTATTATCAAAAATTATTTAAAAGAATTAAAAATGCAGTTTTATTTAGTTAAACTAAATAAAAAACTAGTCATCTAATAAACATTAGTTGAATTTCTCGGCTACATTTTTTTCAGTCTACTTCAAACACAAAGTAATTATGTCATTTCGTAAAGAATTTATTTACACTACCGGTCAAAACTGAGAGACCATTTGCAACAATGACATTAAAAATATGACTTTTTCTTTAAAAGTTGATAACTCTGTTAAATATTAACATCCCTGGCGGATTTGATTTACCTAAATTCGACCCAGTTGGGGCGAATCTAAGTTGAATTTAGGTAATTATAAAAAAAAAGCTTTAAATTGATGAAAATTTTTAAAAATTAGTATTGTGAGGTTAAATGAACATTTATAGAGTTAATTTTTGTAAGAATTTTAATTATTAACATGATAAATAATAAATAATCACTTGATATGTGCGCTACAATAACTTTACTTACCTGAAAATATCCTCTTGCTGTCGGTATAGTACAGTTCTTATCACTTTTAAGAAAACTTTTTTTTTTTTAATTAAACTGCAGTTATTTTAAACTGTGCTCGATAAATAATAAAATAATTTAATAAAATTTGCAACTTCTATTAAATATAAATTATTTTTTCACACATTTTACACTAATGTCTTGAAAATATTATGAAAACTGACAACGAGTTAAAATCTACAGTTACCACTTGCACATATCAAGTGATTATTTATTATTTATCACGTTAATAATTAAAATTCTTACAAAAATTAACTCTATAAATGTTCATTTAACCTCACAATACTAATTTTTAAAAATTTTCATCAATTTAAAGCTTTTTTTTATAATTACCTAAATTCGACTTAGATTCGACCCAGCTGGGTCGAATTTAGGTAAATCAAATCCGCCAGGGATATAACGTTTTTTAAAACGCTTTTAGAAAGATTATAAAATTTACGGTTAAATCCTTCTATATAAAGACAGGTGTAATTTTCATTTTTAGTGAATTTTCATTGTCCAACTTTGATGTGCCCTAATTTCTAGACAAAAGTGGATGCCCCGTTCAGTGCCACTTGTCACAAGTAAACTATAGTTTTCTTTATAGTGATAATCTTTCGTGTATGGTTAAAATAATTTACTCATAACCTAAAAACAAATGCAAAAATTAAAATGCTCTTGTGCTTATTTTAAAGCTGAAAATTAAAGCTTTCATTTAGTATAAATTTCAAATTTTTCTAAACGGATTGGGTAAACCGAGTTGTAACCGAATTGGGTTACGATTCGTTTCCTTGTGAAATATTGTCGTTAATCGACGAAATATGTTCTAAATAATTATTATGAATGATTAATAGACATTAAGAGTGCTTATTTATGCAATAATAAGAATAAATTAAGCTACAATTACTTAATAATAAGTGTTTTAAGTGTACAGTGCATACAGTTGTTGAGTCACCATATATGAGGCAAAATTCCTGAAATGTCCGAACAAAAAATTAAAAGTTCTCGAATTTAATCCATACTTTTCTAAAATGTTGTTATTGTTGGTGAAAGTCTAAAAATCAATTATTATTGAATTTAATAAAATAGTTTTTGAATTACAACGTTTTTAATTTTTGACTTTAGAAAAAAAAAATTTTTTACAATGTACAATATTTATAAGTAGAATGCATAAAAGTTAACATATATATAATGATTTTTAAAGCTTTTTGACGGGCTACACGCTGTTAATAAAATTTTTTTTTTTTAAATAACATTTGACCTTGAAATTACGTTAAGTTTTAATTGCTAACTTCAGAATTACAGTAACTTTATTCGTTTGTAAAATATTTCATTTATTATAAACATTAATTAATTAATTAATTAATTAATATCTCAAAAACTTTAAAAGGTCCCACTCTGAAAATTACATGTTTTGTAGGAAATTAGTCAAGCTTTCCATTGAGATAGTTAAAAATAATTTTAAAAAATCCGTTTTTGAGATAAACGTAAATTAACATTTTGACCTTGAATTTCAAGGTCAAATGTTATTTAAAAAAAAAATTTTTATTAACAGCGTGTAGCCCGTCAAAAAAGCCAATTATATATATGTTAACTTTTATGCATTCTACTTATTTATTTATTTATTTACGGGACTTCAAAAGTAAAGTGCCCTTTAAATACAAATTGTATAATACATATGTATAACGCTGCTATTTATAAAATAAAGAAACTAATTACTAAATAATAGATTACGCAGTGCTGTATTAAATGTAATATTTATACTTATAAATATTGTACATTGTAAAAAATTTTTTTTTTCTAAAGTCAAAAATTAAAAACGTTGTAATTCAAAAACTATTTTTTTTAAATTCAATAATAATTGATTTTTAGACTTTCACCAACAATAACAACATTTTAGAAAAGTATGGATTAAATTCGAGAACTTTTAATTTTTTGTTCGGACATTTCAGGAATTTTGCCTCATATGTATATTACCATTAGCGGCAGCTGTGATACGCGCGTTAAACACTAGTTGGCGTTGAAGATTACTTTGTGAATGAATTTCTAAAATTAAACCCATGAGTGTCAAATGTGTAAGTAAATATAAGTTTTAAAAAAATAGATCGATTTATTAAAACAACTTTTTTCATTTGTACAAATAAAAAAAAAATTTATTAGGAACAAAAAATTTTTTAATGTAAAAAAGTTTTTTTTCTGTCATAATTAATCTTTCTCCTTTCATTGAGAAAAGAAATTTTATTATTCAGAAAAAATTTTTTTTTTCAAAATTAATATTTCTCATTTTATTGAGAAAAAAAGTTTCTTTTGTGTCACAATTAATTTTTCTTATTTCATTGAAAAAATAAAATTTTTTATTAAGAAAAAAATTTTTTCGTGTAACAATTAATCTTTTCATTTTATTGTGAAACAAATTTTTTATTAAGAAAAAAAAAATTTCTTTTCTCAATGAAAGGAGAAAGATTAATTTTGACAGAAAAAAAACTTTTTTTCATTAAAAAAATTTTTGTTTCTAATAAAATTTTTTTTTATATTTGTAGAAATGAAGTTGTTTTAATTAATCGATCTATTTTTTTAAAACTTATATTCACTTACATATTTGACACTCAAGGGTTCAATTTTAGAAATTCATTTACAAAGTAATTTTCAACGCCATCTATTGTTTAACGCGCGTATCACAGCTGCCGCTGATGGTAATATACATATATGGTAACTCAACAACTGTATGCACTGTACACTTAAAACACTTATTATTAAGTAATTGTAGCTTAATTTATTCTTATGAATTTATTCTTATAATTTATTCTTATTCTTCTTCTTATTCTTCTTCTTACTCTTAATGTCTATTAACCATTTCTAATAGCTATTTACAACATATTTCGTCGATTAACGACAATATTTCACAAGGAACCGAATCGTAACCCAATTCGGTTACAACTTGGTTTACCCAATCCGCCAGGGAGTGTTTAGAAATTAGGGGCCCATCAAAGTAGAACAATGAAAATGCACTAAAAATGAAAATTACACCTGTCTTTATAACATTATATCTCCGGTTCTATTAATTGACAGACTAGGGTATAGCACGATTTAACGGCAAATTTTTTAATCTTTCTAAAAATGTTTTAAAAAACGTTCTATGTTAATATTTAACCCTTTAATGGCCGAGTTTTTTGTCTTTATTTTAGAGACATGATGTATATTAGATTTAATTGTTTAGTATTCAATATGAATAAAAAATATTTTTTAACACGTTTCACCCCTTAAAACCACCCCTAACGTTTAATACTACCCCGAAATACTGATAATTCATCAAAAGGATTAATTAAACATTTTACAACTCCTGCATACTTTATAATTATTTCTAAATATTTCCTGGTTGCTTTCAAATTGGAAATGATAATTAACAACCACGTAAAACCACCCTTAAAGTTAAAAACCACCCCTTAATTATAAAAATTTTTGTAAATCATTAAAAAATGTTTGTGAATTCTTACAAGTAAATATAACCTACAGAAGTAATAATCTGCTATTTCAATGAAACTTGGTATGAATGTAGTACTCGGAAAAATAAGAGACCCATTTATATCTGCCATGATCCACTTTAAAGGGTAGATATTACCCCTTGAAGTTAAAGGGGTGTAATGTCCCAGATAGCACAACAATTTGCAGCAATTCTTCAGCAAGTTTACAATGCCAAATTTGTTAGTTTGCAATGTAAATTTGCTGCAAAACTGTGGCAAATAGCTATATGTCCACGCTTTGCGAAGTTTGCATTGCAAGTTTGCAGAAAAATTTTACATACAATTTGCAGAAAATTTTTATGGCAAACATGAAGAAAATTTGCTGATAATTTGCTCAAATTCATGTCATGCGCAGTAGTTTTCTATGACACTTAGGGCTGCGCAATAGATTTTAGTCGCTTTTCCTTTAGAAAAGGTTTGCAGTAACAAAATATCATCATATTTAACAATGACATTTTTTAATTTTTGTCGAAATATGTCCGCAAGTTTTCTTAAAATTTGTCAAAAAATTTTCCTGCAATTTTTCTGAGAAATTTTTCTGCAAACTTGCAATGCGAACTTCGCAAAGCGAGGACATATAGCTATTTGCCACAATTTTGCAGCAAATTTACATTGTAAACTTATAATTTGGCATTGCAAATTTGCTGCAAAAAGTTGTGCTATCTGGGGTCATAATTAGAGGCTGTGCTCAAATATTTTAAAAATTTAATTGTTTAAACAATTACTTGAGATCAACAAAAATCTTGAAATCTAATAACGCCATTCGATTCTATGGAAAAAATTACGACGAAACTGTGTCTTGCAAAATTGTTTGTTATTTCATTTTACATAAAAAAATTAAATAAACAATTTTATGACTAATAAGAACTATGCTTCGATAATACGAAAACTATCAGGGGTGTCATATGAAATAAAAACCTCGAGTTGAAAAAAATTGATAAAAGGATGACTATCCACACAAAAATGAAAACAAATTTAAATGTTTAAACAATTACTTTTTTTATTTTTGTGTGGATAATCATTTCTTTTTATGAAACGTTTTCATCTTGTAGTTTTTATTTCACGACCCAGTGGGCACCGGGACGTCTAAAAGACGTCTTTTTTTGTCCGCGGACGTCCTGGGACTTTGATGATATAATGTCTCGAAGACATCATAAAGACATACAAAGGACTTTTTTAAGACGTTCTATGTCTGGCCAGAAGACGTTTAAATGACATCCAAAAAGGACGTCTAAAAGTTAAAACACATTAATTATTTATTATCTTACTTAAATTTTGACTTTATTTTGATTTTTGTTTTATTTGTACACGTTTATACAGAAATCAGGAATAAAAAAATCCACCCTGACCTGGGATCGAACCCGCGATACGTTGGGTTCAAACTCTACGCCTTAAGCATCTGAGCGATCGGAGACAGATAAAATCCTTTACAAAGTTTACGAACTTATTTGTCAATGAAATGAATCGAACTTAAGAAATTTCTATAACATTTATCTTAAACAGTTTGGATGTTTACGTTGAACTTAGAAAATAAAATATAAAAGTTATTTTTATGAAAAATTTTCTATTTTCTAAATCTGAAAAAGACATCTTTTAGACATGAAAAAGACATCTTTATGAACAGACATAAGACCTTTTTTGGACGTACCTCAGACATATTATTCACGTTTTTAAGATATACCATACGGGGATAAATTAAAGACGTCCACAAGACGTCTTTTGTCACAAGTCGAAAAGACGTCCGCAAAAAGACATCCTCAGAAAAGACATGTGTGCCCACTGGGGACACCGAAGATAGTTATCGTTTTGTCGTAACAAAGTTCTTTATAATTATAAAATTGTTTACTTAATTTTTTTAAGTAAAATGAAATAACAAAAAATTTTGCAAGACACAGTTTCGTCGTAATTTTTTCCATAGAATCGAATGGCGTTATTAGATTTCATGATTTTTGTTGATCTCAAGTAATTGTTTAAACTATTAAATTTTTTAAATATTTTTCTATGGAAAATTATCTATATTTCTAATGTTTTCATTGAGGTATTCACTGATTAGCGATTTGTAATAGTTTGAGCAAAGCTTCTAATTATGACATTACACAATTTAAAAAATTAATGCAATTCGCTTGAAAATGAATACTTAGACGTTTTCGTGGTCGCTGATTACGAATACGGTATCAGTTTTTAAAAATTTTAAATGGCGGATCCAATACGGCGGCCGAATTTTTAAAAACTCATCGAATTCACTTGAAACTCGTCACTCTTGGGGTTTTTTGGGTCGATGGTTGGCCCAACTACTCTTCCCAAAGTTGGGCCGACTTAATATGCTAAAGTTGGGCCAACTAGCGGAATAATAACGGGCAGCCGCTCAATGGGGTCGATGGTTGGCCCAACTACTTTATAATTAAAATATATTGGGCCTTGTCTTAAATTCATAAATTATTTATTGCATACATATTATTGCTTACATAAGAGTCTAAGGACGAAAATGATTTTATAAGCTCCAACTTCAAAAAAATTCAGTTTGTACTTCATGATGAAAAATAAATCAGATAACCCTTGATATTTTTTAGTTAATCCATTTTAGTTAAAATAAAATGTCACAAAATTTTTTTATTTTGACCATCCCTGGCGGATTGTATGATGCGAATGCTCCACGAAATTCGCAGAGCATTCGTGGAACACGAGATTGAGATTGAAATTCTGTCTAAAATGTATAAAAAATATTGAAATTGATAGTATAATTACACAGGCACACAAAAAATAAAAAGCTGTTTGGCCCAGACACTACACTAGCCTATTTCCATGTATTTTTTCACGCTGAAACCGAATCCGAAGTCAGAATTATCAGATTGGCTTTTATTTTTGAGATAAACTCAAAAAACTGCTCAGAAAGAAAAATAAAATCAAAAGGTACAAAATTTTTGAATGTCACTGTGATAGTGTAATTCCATGTATTTTTTGTCGCTGAATCTGAATCCAAAGTCAGAATTGTTAGATTCGCTCAAATTTTTGAGATAATTGCAAAAAAACGCAAGTAACAAAAAACTCAAAATACTCAAAATTAGTTTTTTTGCATTAACTTCAAAATTTGTGCCAATCTGTCAATTCTGACTTCGAATTAGGATTCAGCGTGAAAAAATACATGAAAATGCACTATCGTAGTGTTTCGGCAAAAAAAATTATCTGTGCCTCTAATTCAGAATTTTTATCAGTTTTTGGCGATTTTAGCTCAAAGAAATTTTTTTTTGCCGAAACACTACGATAGTGCATTTTCATGTATTTTTTCACGCTGAATCCGAATTCGAAGTCAGAATTGACAGATTGGCTCAAATTTTGAAGATAATTCCAAAAAACTGATTTTGAGTATTTTGAGTCCCAGATAGCACAACAATTTGCAGCAATTCTTCAGCAAGTTTACAATGCCAAATTTGTTAGTTTGCAATGTAAATTTGCTGCAAAACTGTGGCAAATAGCTATATGTCCACGCTTTGCGAAGTTTGCATTGCAAGTTTGCAAAAAAATTTTACATACAATTTGCAGAAAATTTTTATGGCAAACTTGAAGAAAATTTGCTGATAATTTGCTCAAGTTCATGTCATGCGCAGTAGTTTTCTATGGCACTTAGGGCTGCGCAATAGATTTTAGTCGCCTTTCCTTTAGGAAAGGTTTGCAGTAACAAAATATCATCATATTTACAACAATGACATTTTTTAATTTTTGTCGAAAAATGTCCGCAAGTTTTCTTAAAATTTGTCATAAAATTTTCCTGCAATTTTTCTAAGAAATTTTTCTGCAAACTTGCAATGCGAACTTCGCAAAGCGAGGACATATAGCTATTTGCCACAATTTTGCAGCAAATTTACATTGTAAACTTATAATTTGGCATTGCAAATTTGCTGCAAAAAGTTGTGCTATCTGGGGTTTTTTGTTACTTGCGTTTTTTTGCAATTATCTCAAAAATTTGAGCGAATCTAACAATTCTGACATTGGATTCGTATTCAGCGATAAAAAATACATGCAATTACACTATCGCAGTGACATTCAAAAATTTTGTAACTTTTTGATTTTATTTCTCTTTCTGAGCAGTTTTTTGAGTTTATCTCAAAAATAAAAGCCAATCTGATAATTCTGACTTCGGATTCAGCGTGAAAAAATACATGAAAATAGACTGGTGTAGTGTCTCGGCCAAACCACATTTTACTTTTTGTGTGCCTGTGTTATTAAAATCAATAAGTTTTATGCATTTTAAGATGATTATTGTTAAATAATTATAAAACTTTAATGTTTTTATTAATTTCAATGTTTTATATTTTATTATGAACATTTGTCGATAAAATCAATACAGCCGCGCTTTTTAGCATGTAAGTGTCAGCACTTTTATTTTCTTTTCATTAAATTTTTTCTGTATTTTTTTATTAAAGGCAAAACTCTTATTTCTTAAACGGAAATATTGGTAAAAAAATGTATTATTTTATCAAAAAAAATATTTTAATAAAAAGTATTGGTAAAAAAGGAATTTTTATATGAAAGAAAAAGGTGAAAAAATTAATTTTAAACGAAAATAATGGTAAAAAAATGAATTATTTTATCAAAAAAATTAATTTTAAACGGAAATATTGGTGTCACGGTGGTACCTAAAAATTTAATTTTTTTATTGTAGTAGAATTTACTTCTCGTAAATTTTAATACAATACTTTGATAATTTAAATTCACTTGTCAGCATAATGTGACGGGAACGGATTCGTGCCTTATTCTTAAAACGTCATATATGCACATATTATTATTACAAATATGTAGAATAAAATGTCATAAATATCACAAATAAATATGTGTGCATATATTCTAATATTATTTCAAATTTCCACGGGCATTCGTAAATAAATATACTCATTGATTTTAATAATGTAAATGTTACAAGTGTGTTAACGAACACTGCAACCGCGTTCGGTACGTTGCGGCAATGCTTCTAGTTTAAAATTGTGAAAATTAACAAATAAAAATGTCGTGAGTATGTCAATAAATATTGCGGCAGCGTCTTAAATGCGTTGAACGTTACAGCAATGTTCCCAAATCAAAATTGTAGAAGTTAATGAATGGGAATGTTGCAAGTATGTTAACAAACATTGCGGCAGCGTCCTGAATGCGTTGAACGTTGCGGCAATGTTCACGATCCAAAAATTACAGAAAATAGCGAGCGGCAATAGTTAAACAAATCTATACGCGATGAGCTTTTCCTTGAACGTAATTCTTCAGCTTTCCATCATTTTCTTACTTTACCTTGCATTCTCAGTTCTTATTATGTAATCTTGGCCTAACAATCTTACATGCCTATGACAAAACATTTTCCAACAAGGAAAATTCAAAAATAGATGCAAAAGAAAACAAGCTTTTCAGTAATAACCCATGCTTGATTTTATCAAGTGCATATTATTATATTTGGATATACCATCAAAAGAAAAACAAAAGCTCAGTATTATTGGCATAGTAACAGGCCTAGAGCTTACGCCTTTATCACGTGTTAAAAACCCTTAGTCCACAAAATTTTCCCACCTGAAGTCTCTAAACGTTCATATAATAGAACATCGCAGAAGTCAATTAATTGCAGTACAACTCTCATTCGCGAGTCAAATTTTTCAGAGGCATAAAAACGATTTTGAAACGTATCGTATCGTTCCGTCTTCTTATCTTTTGTATTATTCTTACATTTTTGAAATTGAGATTTTTTAAAAAATAAATTTACTAAAGGGTCTTAATTGTTTTATTGCATTTTACCCCTTTAATTTCTTCTCTAATAACGTAACTTGGCAGTTTCTTATAAAATAGGATACACGATCCCATAAAATAAACCGAACTTTATTCTAATTTCGGCAGCTTGGTGCCTCCAGGACATAAAGGATAATAAATTTTATAATTAATATTTTTAGGTTCGTAACAATTGGTAAAAAAATTTATTATTGAATCAAAAATATTGACGAAATTTCTTTTTTTAATATTGGTGACAAAAATTCATTTTTTTATGAAAAATATTGGTGAAGAAAATGAATTTTTTTATAAAAAAAAAGTTGAAAAAAATTAATTTTAAACGGAAATAATGGTGAAAAAATGTGTTATTTTTTTAAAAAAATTAATATATTAATAAAAAATATTGGTAAAAAAACAATTTTTTTATCAAAAAAAAGTTGAAAAAAATTAATTTTAAAAGGAAATATTGGTGACAAAAATTTATTATTTAATCAAAAATATTGATATAAAATTTTTTTTGTCAAAAATACTAGTGACAAAAATTTATTTTTTTATCAAAAAAAAAGTTGAAGAATGTTATGAACTATCGTAACGAAATTATAAATTAAAGATACGGGTGATTCTCCGCGTAGCGCACAACTTGCTTTTTTTCACGTTGTGAAAGGAAAATCACAAATAATGTTCACATAATATTTCGATTCCAATGTAAAAAGGTAATTTCTGTGATTACAAACAAAAACCAATAGTTACTTTTGTATTTAACATTATAATTTTTCGTGAAAAGTGGTTTCTAAGGCTGAAGACGTCAAAATTTGACCTGTCCCCACAGGATGTTTAAACAAAAAAGTTAATATTTTTAGCAATTTCTACTAATAAATACAATTTCTGTTGCTATTTTAGTATTGTATATTGTAGTGGAATTGAATAAAAAACGTTTGATCAAAAAAAAAAATTATTTTCTTTTTTTTTGCTATTTATACTTGACTGCATTTTTGTGTGTTATTCTGCGTTTTATTATTAAACATTGAAATATTTAAATAAAAGTCAAATGTTAATATAGTTCTACTTCAGTAACAGCAAAAGTTATATACCTTAAGTTGATCCATGAAGAAAGTACATAATCAATTTTGCTTCCTCGTGGAGGAAGCTTTGTAGTCCTTTCGTTTATAAAACTTTTCAAAGTGGCGGAAACAAATTTTTTTCTTTATAGAAACATGTTATATGAGATCCTGATCAATTGTCCGGATGTATGTATGTATGTGTGTGGATCCCTTTTTTGTTTAGAAGATAACTTTAACAGGTTTTAATTGATTTAGATAAAATTTGGTAGGCTCATTTATCATATTAATATCTTAAATCTGACCAAAGGATTTTAAAAAATACCCAAAAAAAAATTTTATCGTCTTTTTTCCAAAAAATTTTTTTTAATCGAAAAAATTTTTAAATAGGAAAATTTAAGGTTATATATAATAAAATTGTATTCCTTACGTCAAGACGAATCGATCGATATATATAAAGTATACATTTGAGGTAAATTTAAAGAATTAATGAATGTTAAAAAATCAAAAATTCACATTTTGGCAATAAAATTTTGCTTTCTCCACGACGAAGCAAATTTTTTTGCTGATCGTAAAGAGGAAGCAAAATGTTCATGTAATGAACATCTGAATTTTCAACTTGTTCTAATTGATTTATCCTTTTTTTTACACATTTTAAGATTCAAATTTGTACAGGGCATCACAAAATCGTCTCCACCGGCATCCACCGACCCTTCAATATTATTTAAAAAAATAGAATATAATTAAGTAATAAAGGTTAAATAAAGTGTAGTTATATTATTTTAGTCCAAATATATATATGTGAAACATATGAAACGGGTTAAAAATAAATGATAATTTTCTCAAAAAAAAATAAAAATTATTAACGTTCTTTCCACCGGTTTGACCGACCCCAGCGTCTCCACCCGCCACAGAATTTCGACCGTCACTAGTGCAAGTTTAATACACAATGAAACAAACGAAATTAAAAATATTTATTATAAACTATCATAGATCCGGTAAGTTTACTATAACTTACTAAATAAATTTCTATAAATTACCGTATAAATTTCCATAAATTACCGCATAAATTTCCATAAATTGCCAAAATAAAATTTTTAATTGTCGTTCGCGCTATATATATTTTTGTAAATTACTGCGAAAATTTTCATAAATTACCGAAATTAAAATTTTTAATTGCGATTTATGCTTTACATATTTTTATGATTTATAGCCAAAATTTCTATAAATTACCGTATAAATTTCCATAAATAACCGAAATAAAATTTTTAATTGTCGTTCGCTTTATATATGTTTTACCAATGTTACGTATGAATTTCGTAACGTATTATTAATAAATTATGAATATTATTAATAATTTATTAATACAATACTTGAAAAAGAGTACACATTATGCTACACAGAAAACAAATAACACTTGATAAACATTATAAGAAATGCCTTTAGAATTTCTTAGAGCTGTTCAAATAATTAGGTATATATTAAATATTAACTTTCAATTAATAACCTAAATTTTAAGGAAGACCTATTTTAACTTTCATGAGAAAATTGAGAAACTAAGTGATTTAAGGGGACTTTCTGGTTTAGAATTGACAAAAAAGGAAGGTTTTAAAACTTTTATTGTAAGAACAGTATTAAAGAAATTGTAAAAACTATTTTTGGACATTGTAGCACATTGCGTAGAGAAAATTTAAAAAATATGTTTGAGTGTATTTAGTTCAATTTCATAGCTGTAGGTGGCGTCTTCCAAAAGATACCTTTTTTTTGGTACGTTAGATTCCGGGCAACCTGTAATACATAAATTCAAGTTCCAAACGGGAATCTCTTCATAAGGATTTATTCTTGTGCCTAAACCTCAAAAACGATTTTTTTAAAGGTTTTTTTATTTTTTATGTACATTTTTCTCAAAAACTCGCAAAAACGCCGTGTTTTTGGGTCAATTTACCTCCATATAAAAACACAGGGGGTAGAAATATGAGTTTTTAGAGGTTTAGGCACCAGTTTTTTAAATAAAGAATCAAAAAATTTTTGGGATTTCCAAATCGGTTCTGTAGATTTCGAGAAAAGCTCTGTACGAGTTTGAAAAATGAGTTTTCGAGAAAAACGCGTTCAAAATTTTCGTAACATAATTCATTGAGTCATGAATATCAAACAACTTTTTATTACAACAGAACTTCGTATCCCGCTGTTTTTGGGGTCGCTGATTACGAATTTAATGTCCGTTTTGGAAAATCCAAAATGGCGGATCCAATATGGCGGACGAAAAAATAAAAATTCAGCCGGATTTGCTTAAAACTTGTTACTCGGGGGTTTTTGGGGTCGCTGATTACGAATTTGATGTCAGTTTTTGAAAATACAAAATGGCGTATCCAATATGGCGGACGAAAAAATAAAAAATCAACCGAATTTGCTTAAAACTTGTTACTCGGGGGTTTTTGGGGTCGCTGATTCCGAATTTGATGTCAGTTTTTGAAAATACAAAATGGCGGATCTAATATGTCGGACAAAAAAAATAAAAATTGAACTCAGAAACACTCTTACTCCATTAAATCAAAATCCAATTAGAATTTAGGATATATATACTGAAAAAATGCTATTGAATCTAAAGCATATGCTATTGCGAGCTACCAAAAGAAGATAATGTTAAATTAATAGCATATATGAACAATTCGACAGTATTACTTTCAAAATTGATAATGAAGTATTTGATTCAAACGCAATGCTTTAAAATTAGGAACATATAATATTCATTCAACAATATCTGCTTTTGGCAGCCCGCAATAGCATATCTTTAGATTCTATAGCATTTTTTTTCAGTGTATATGTATTTGAAACGTTCCTAGAACGTTAATGTTTTGTGCCTATATTCATAACTAGCAATCTCAAAAGGCCACAAGTAACCATTTTCAATTAAATTTAATTAATTTCTTAATCTTTGTCCGCCATATTAGATCCGCCATTTTGTATTTTCAAAAACTGACATCAAATTCGTAATCAGCGACCCCAAACACGTTTTGGGACAGTAATTCTATGATACTATGGAACATTTTTAAGCAAAAAAAAATCGATTTTTTTGAAATTCTAAACCAGAAAGTCCCCTTAATTTAATACAAGAAACAAAGGATGACGCAATAAAGATTGCTGCATACGAGGTATGTCCATTCAAACTGAACTGGAACATTACCCAATATTGCAAAGGTTTCAATAAAAACATTGACACCAATAAATTTGTTAAATAAAATATACTTTTCCCCACCAAAAGTCAACTTAATAAAATCAGTTGACACACGAAGATGGAGGTCTTCCAAGAGTGGTCTCCGAGTGAGACAGGTGGAACAACCCCTTAGATCAGGGTTGTTTAGTGTCAGCTGTTGTTTGGGAGAGTAGAGAGAGAGAGAGAGAGAGAGAGAGAGTTTGAGTCTCAGAGTTGAGAGACTCTTTGAAACACACCTCTAGTTTTGAGGTAGTTTCAATTTGGAGTTTTATTCTGAGTTTTTATTTGAGTTGTGATTTTTGAGTTGGATTATTTAAAGAGTATTTATTTTTGAGTTGAGATTATTTGACAAGAAGAGTATTTAGTATTGAATTGTGATTTGATTTAAGAGTATTGAGTTTTACAAAGAATTGATAATTGAAGTTTTTGAATAAAGAGAATCTGATTATGAGTTTGATTTAAAGAGTATATAAATGAGTTTTTTTTTGAGATCACTTAGTTCTGAATTGAGATTGAAAATAAATAGTAATTGAGTTTATGTTTTCTATTGAGTTTTGAGATTTATTTGCCATAATTGATTGAGATAAAGAGAATATTAAATATCTATAATAAATTGGAGAATTGAAATAACGTTTGAATTGAGTTACGTCGAGTATATTGGCAGATACAATTTTGAGGAATTCCAAAGGTAAATATACGAAAGAGTCAAGTTACTCTTAACAAATTACACACACAACATCCTTACACTTTCATTACATTCATACGTAAAATTGTATTGAATACAGATTACTGTACTATTGTAATATTGGGGTTATTACACAATATATATTTATATACAACTATTTAAATATTTGAATATTTAAATATTTAAATCTTTTCTTTCAAATATTCCTAAACCAATTGTTCTATTAATATGGAATCTCAAGCAACTCACTGAATAATAGTGAGGTAAGGAAGGGATCCACTACCTATACAACATAATTTGTCCGAAGGGGAACGTATGTTAAAGTACCAAGATCTTTTAGAGTTTTTGAAAATATCAATCTTTGATTGATATTGATAAAACTAATTTTCTAATTTTCAAAATTCATCTTTAACAACCAAAATAAAAATTTTTAATTGTGATTCATGCTTTACATATTTTTATGAAATTTAGACAAAATTTCTATAAATTACCTCGCAAATTTCCGTAAATTACCGAAATAAAAAATTTTAATTGTCGTTCGCGCTATATATATTTTTGTGAATTACCCTAAAAATTTCTATAAACATTTTAAATCAAATTTCAACTATTTTATAGAATTCAAAAAGCAAAGAATTTTTTTTTCATTTGTGGAAAAAAATTAAAAAATTATAAAATATTTTTCCGGCCCACCATGGATATTTATTTCTTGACACTTTATCTTCAAAAATATGTATTAATATTTATCATTTCGATAAAAAAATATTTTTAAAGTTTCAGACACCAAATCGTGCGCTACGCGGAGAATCATCCATAAATAAAATGACAATAAATAATTAGCAAGAATAATTGAAAATTATTTAAGAATAAAATCTCCAAGTCGATGCCACAATGTATATAGGCACGTAATTTGAATCCTCGATAATCGTGCGCGTTGAGTGATACTCCACACATACAGACTTATATTCTCGTTGCTTCTAAAAGTGTATCTATGGCTATGATATTATAATATAACTTTGTTAAACTGTTATATTACAATATATTATTTTATTCTATCTTATGTAATATTATTTTATATTATTATTTATAGGGGAGGATGGGGCAAGGATAGTTAAGGGGCAAGGATAGTTAGTGGCTCTAATACAGAAACGGCTCGTCAAAAAAACAGGTCATTTATCATGTACACTCGTCTTAACACCAAAAGATGACAGTAAAAATTTGAGCTTGCGGGGACACTATTTGTAGAAGCTACGTGCCCATTTGTGTTAAATCTCAGTTTTGCTAAAATATTTTCATCTTATTTTTATTATTCAATCTTATTTTTGCGGATATAATTTATTAAATATATTTGGTTGCGTAAATGTTTTCTGGTGTAAAATTTTGTGCTGAAAACGAATATCATATTCGTTTTTTAAAAAAAATTTTTTTTGTACTAAAAATTTGTGATAATTCGAAAAAAGCGCTCACGGGGCAAAACTAGTTAGTGCCTTGTTGTAATACTTATGACAAGGTAATGTCTGGCTAACACAATTTTTTAATTGCAAACGAAATGCTAATTGCTTTTTATGGATCGCGATTTAATAATTTTTTTGTTTCTCAAAAAATTCACAAAAAACATGTTTTTTTTTATAAAAATGATCATCCTTAACTGCTAAGTTGTATTAAACATGATTCGATTTAATTAGAACAATAATTTTTATTGTTAAGTCTTGACAAATATAATTCGATACCTTAAAACAATGGAAAATCAAATTTCATGATTTTTTGTATCATTCTTAGTAAAAACAAATTTTCAACTATCTTTGCCCCACTAGTGGGGCAAGGATAGTTAAAATTTTTTTTTTACTTTTCCAATATTATCTCGAAGGCATTGCAATCTACAAGAAAACAATGTATAGCAAAATTGTAGCTAAATAAACAGGCTTTCCAACGATACTATTCTTTTTCCGATGCCAGTTTAAATTTCACGGCTAGATCCAAAAATATCTTACCTAACTATCCTTGCCCCATCCTCCCCTACTATGTTATATTATGCTATATTATAAATTATATTAGTTATCTAACACCAATATTCAAGCTTGAATATTATTATAAATATATGCATGGAAAATATAATATAGTGTACTTACCTTATATAAAGATACTAAAATATTATTGCATACACTGCCTTCCTTCCTCTATTCTTTTCCTTATAATACCTTCAAACTCCAAAAAAATAGGAAATAAAGATACAATAATTCGCTTATCCCATTCAAAAAGCAAATAAGTTTCAGAGCATATTTAGAAAACGCGTAACTTTCAGAGACCATGTAGAAAAGACTTAACTCCCGAAACCGTTTAGAAACCGCGTAACTCTTACAACATATTTAGAAAACGCGTAAACGACTTTTTACTATTTTTCAGGACAGCAATTTTATTATTTAAAAGCTTCAGATAATTCGAAAAATAAATATATTGCACTAAATATCACTCAAGTCTGAAGTTCGTAATCTCCTGAACTTGTACAAGTCATGCGAATAACAAAAAGTCTCTTTATGACCCATAAATCAATTTATATAAACTGCATAGTTGGGCATTATCAACCTCAAAAAAATTATTTTTGCAAAATTTTTTTAAATGCACGATTTTTAATATTAATTTTGTATTCAGAACAGAATTTTGTATTATTATTTTAATATATTTTTATTATATTTTATTATTAAATTTATATTAATAATTAATATTAAAAAGTAAAGATTAAAAATAATATTTACCTTTCATTTAAAATTAAAACAATAGTAATAATTTTACAAATATTTTTTCTTTTTTTTTTAAAGTGAATAATTTTAAAAACTTTTTCTTTTCGTTATACTTTTTTATAATTTAAAAAGGTTATTTAATACAATTTATATATTTGAGAATTTATAATTTTAATCTGTAAAAACTAAAATTTCTATAGAAATTTTAGTTTTTACAGATTAAAATTATTTATTGACAAAATAAACCAATTTTCTTGTTAAATTAATTATAAAGCAGAAATTGTTTAACAAATTTATTTTTATAAACTTCTCAGGTTAGTTTTTCTTTTGAATTTTCTTCTTATAACCTGGTTTCTTTTTGGGTTGAACAGCTTTGCGTTTTCGTTCTTTTCCAATGATAGGTTCGTCGGCTGATTCTCCCTCATCTGAATCAATTGCATTTTCTGATGTCTTTAGTTTTCTGTAAAAATCGTGATGTTCCACAGGAATGTGCTTGTTGTCACAATAAAACATCAAGTTCTTGTGTTTTAATTTGGCGATAGAAAGGAAACCGTCGTAAACGTTTTTTAATTCGTATGAATTAAAATTAACAGGTCGTCCAACATTTTTGGTTGAAACTGCAATGAGCTCATCATCAAAGTTGACTTTGAATTGAAACTCATGATCACTCGAGCCATCAAATACGAGTTGCCTCATTTTTAACCAAGGAATGTTTCTTTTACCAACGTCAATATCAAGGTTTAACTTGTTAGCAAGGTCTTTCCAATCGAAAATCATTTCTTGAGTAACTTTTATCAAGACAATTGGATGTTGTTTCGACCTCTTCGCAGCTGCAATACTGTCGTACCACATGGATGGCGTGAAAAGTTGCAATGGTCGTGTTTTTCTTTCGATTAAGCTATGCACTGTATCGGCAGCATTATAGGTGTGACCCTTCTCTAAAAACGTGTGTACAATTTTGACATTAAACGTGCTGGCTGCATATAAGAACGAAGTCGCTACGTATCGATTTTTGTTCTGTCTGATGCAGTTGTCACTGTAGAATCTAAATTCGGTTACTCCAGCTTCCACTTTTCGCATTATAAAATGAAGAAGAAAACTGTCCACCTCATTGGATCCTTTTTTCGCGATTGTTTCATCATAGACATAACAACAGTCTTCGAATCTTCCAACATCAACGACAGTGAAATTGTTGATCGATAACTTTCTTTTGTAGTAATAAGCAGAGGAATTCGCCTTGGGACAAATAAGAGACTTTTCATAATCAAAATGAGCAACCACAAGATTTGTATGTACTTGTTTTAAGTCTTGCCATTTTTGTATCAGCATCTTTCATTGCGACAACGATATCCTTATTTTTTACATGGTCCGTGTAAATGGTTCTGATCGTTTCCTTTTCAGTTTCAGGCGTGTTCTCCCAGGTATCGCAAACATCACATAGATCCTTCTTCAAAATGAAAAAACTGATGTTATATTCACAATTAAAAACATCCCTATACTGTCTTACAGTTGCAACCTGCTCGTAATCCTTCGTAATTTTCATGTAAGTCAACAACTGACTGAAAATCTTGAACAAGATATTCTTTGGTGGAATTTTCTCTCGAGTAGTGACTTGGCATTCGCTTAAGAAGCTCAATGTGATTCCTGATAAAAGCCTTTGATTTTTCAATGCTGGACGACGAGTTAATTCTAGAATTTTTTCCACGCATGTCAGGTGCAATAAAACCTTTGTTTTTCTATTTTTTTACAACTGTCTCAATCCAAGAATCACCAATGTCTAAAGTGTCTACAAACATGACTTTACAAACTTGTACTAATCCATTTTGTCCCGAAAGAAAAAAATTTCTTGATGATTTTTTCTTGGGGGTCGATTGATTTGATTCCTCAGTATCATTAATTTGTATATGCCTTGCTATGAATCCCCATTTTTCAACTTGAGTAGGAATTTCCCAAAATGTTTTAAAAATAAATTGTCTATCAGATTCTGTAATATTTAGACGACATTTTCTGCGGCAACTTAAATCACATCCATCTTGTAATTTGCGAGATCTTTTGAGAATAACTTTTCCGTCCTTAGTCGTACATTCATGTTCTAATCCTTGAGCAAATTTCTCTTTTAATACATTTCTCCTCCAAGTTTTAGGTTTTGCCACACGTTTTCGAGTTATTTTCTTATTTGATTCGGGTACAGTATCGTCATTTTCGATATCAACGTCAATAGTAGACAATACAGAAGTTGAAGAATCGAACTCCAAAGTAGTTGAAGAATTAGGCTGCAAAACATTCAAATTTCGATTTTCTGGATTGTGAAAAAACATCTCATCAGAAACTGGTATTACTTCCTTAATATTTTCAACCAATGAATGAAATTTTGCATCAAAATTTGTATCTAAAGTTTCTTCACCTGAAATGCCAGAAGAATAATTAAAATTAATAATTTAATGAAAATTTATATTTTGTTCATATTTCAATTTAACAAAAATTTCTGGTTTAATTAAATAAATAATAATGTTTAATTGAAAAATTGAATAATTTTTATGAAAAATTAATTAATTAATTAATTAAAAATTTATCAACAATTAAATAATATTTAATTAAAAGGTTGATTAATTTTCATAAAAAATTTCTTGGAAATTGAACAAGAAGGTTATAAAATAATTTTTTTTTAATTTCATAGTTACTTTGAAGATCATCTCCGTCAGGATCCAATGATTGACTCGAATTTTCATTTCTTTCTTCCATATTTTTTAAATTAGCTTATTTCATGAAGAAGGCGCATTCATTTCAAAATTGCAAAATACAATTTATGTTTGACACTACAATAGAGAAAATTAAGTAGCATAAATACTTAGCGGTTAAACAGTAAAAATGCAATGAATATTTATTAACAAAATATGTTTAATTTTTGCATAATATTTAATTTAATATATTTAATATTTAAAATATTATAGTTATACTTACTATTTTTTAAAATTATTTTTCAAACACAAAAATAATCTTTTTATGTCAAGTATTGTTTACACTCACATAACCAATTCGAATTGTAACAAATCACTATCAACATTGCTTCAGTTCGAGTTACATCTTTTTTGCAGGGACTGAATCGAACCAATTTCATAATATGTTATTTCAAAAAACGAATACAATTTATTATCTATATTTAATCCTACTAAAAAAGGATAATTAATAAAAAGATAATTTTATTCTCTATCGAATACAACAAAAAATTCAAATCTCAAAAAAACCGAGTTACGTTGTTTCTAAATATGTTGTAAGAGTTACGCGGTTTCTAAACGGTTTTGGGAGTTAAGTCTTTTCTACATGGTCTCTGAAAGTTACGCGTTTTCTAAATATGCTCTGAAACTTATTTGCTTTTTGAATGGGATAAGCGAATTGTTGATAGCTTAAATTGGAACATGTCACATTTTCCAAGCACATATAAACTCGCAACAATTAGGATTTTATTTTAAGAGGGTCAATTTTGTAAAAGAACAAAATGCAGATAATGAAAAAAAAGAGAAGAAAATTTTTTAGACATGTATGTCGTGCATATATGCAAGTGTACTAAGGTAAATGTGCGTGTGTATGTGTAAAATGTATATGCATATATAAAAGGGAAAATAGTTTCATTTTTAATATGAAAATGATAATCTGTGCAGAACTATGACCGCTCTGGAATTCAACAAAAGTTGCGAGTTATACTTTATTAAAAACACATATATACTCTTACACATATAGAGATGTGCAGTTCCAATAGTGTCAACAGAGAAAAGAATAACAAGAATCATGGGTTCCGAGAATATCGATGTACGATAATCTAAGCTTTCTTATCGATACCCCCCCTAATCCCACTAAGTGCATCTCGTGATGCTCTTTATAAGCAGAAGCTCATAGGGCCTCATTGCCTATTCGTCTTCAGTCAATCACATAGTACGTGTTACTGATTTTTGCATTATTTCTCTAACAAGTGAACTTAGAGTTTAAACCATGGAGAAATCTCAATAATATACCTGCTGAATCACGATAGATTTTCGCTGAGCCAGGTAAATTAACAGCAGTGCTTAAATTTTTAAAATTAAAATTGTTGTATCACGATAGATTTTCGTTGAGCCAATTTTTAATTTTAAGAATAAGGCTCGTCTGCGAGCTGGCTCCCATTTAAATTCTATTTTCTTTGCGCGGACGTAAAATTAAATCGAACCTTGAACCGGCTGAGTCCCAATCGGTTGATCAATACAGTGAGAAATTATTTAATAAATTATTTTATAATTTATTAAATAATTTTTTGTTCTTAAAACCGGCCAGTCCTTACGGATTGTATCTGCGCCGCTTGTGTCTGATAAGGTACCGGTACCGCGTTTCGAGACGCGGAAATACGCATAACACCTTTCTTTCGTTTTGCCCGTTGATTGTGTGACGAGATCGCGAGAATTCTCCCTTCTCAACAAGCTCTCTCGACGGTAGTGTGTAAGAGAAAATTGGCCGTAAGTAATAAAACTTGTATCGTTCCAAAAAAAAACAGTACTCTTTACAAAGAAAGCATATAATGTGTCATTTTTTGCAATTTTACTTTGATTTTTAATAAATTTTTAAACTAAAATTCCAATTGTTCTATTCAATCAAATAGACCTTTTATTTGTGCTGTCAAAAGTAGTGTGAATTTTCATCTTAAAACTAAGATACATTATTTACGATCTAAAGATTAAATTGGCAGTTTCGTCTTCTATCGGCGAATTAATTAATCGAATCCACATTAAAAATAAACATTATTAAGTTAAATGTTCAGTTTGACTTTTAATGGCAACTTGGTTCCTCCGGCGAATAGAAAATTTTAAATAATTGTTTAAAATTATAATAATTAAATACTTAATTTTTCTCGTTCGTAACAAGTTGATGGTGGCAGCAGTGGGATTCAATTAAAAATAAAATCAGTGGAATTTTTATTTTCAATAATTTGGATTAATTTTTAAAAAAAATTATTTTTTATTTTTTTTTAAATTTCTAATCAAAGATAAATGCTTTCTCTTTAAACTCTGCCTACTCTTTCTACCTTATTTAAACTATTTTCAGGGCAGTGCTTATTGTTTGCACGCCTGACTTCTATACTATTTTAGAAACTAGGAGTGCTTATTGTTTGCACGCTTGTTTAAACTATTTTTACTCTACTATTGCTTAAAAATGAACTTTGATAAAAATAAATAAATCTTTATGATAGAAGAATGGTCAAATTTAACTTTTAGTCATCTAAACCATACGACCATAGTAACAATAAATTCAGATTCTCTAAAGGAAAATTCTGGAGATTTTGTTTACGATCCTACTGTTAATTTCAATTTAATAGAAAGGAAAAATTTAGCATCTTTCGTTCAGATTAATTAAACAAATTTTAATATGGAAAATGAAATATTAAGTATATTAGGATCTGTAAAAACTCCAATACTATGGAAAGAAATGAAATTCTATGTTGTTGACACAGGACTAAATTAAAAAACTATCGGTATTGTAGGCAAATCGTTTATGAGTGAACTTAGTTTACCTATTCCGGAAAATCAGTAGCTTTCAAAAAAAATGTATTAAAATGAATTCTTCAAAAGGTAGACGTGGTAGTAAAAAAAAATTTCCGCGTCGAGAAAACTCTCTCAGACGAATTCGGTATAACAAAAATTGAACGCGATGACATTCAAATTCGTGAAATAAAAAGTTTTGAAGAATTTTCGAAATTATTTGATTTTGTTCTTGAGAAAGCTGAGCAGATTATAAATAAGAAAATTTGTTGGATTTCTTTTCTTTCCAAGTCCTATAAAGAAGTCACAGAATCTTAATTGATTTTTACCTGTAATCTTGCCGCTCGAGGTTTAGTCCTTTGAGAGCTTGATCGTGTACTTCTTTCCTGAAATTTTTTTTAAAGTTATCAAAAGTGTCAAATTATATTAAAGCAATATAATTGCTTTAAGATAATCATCGTTCATAAGCGCAAAAATATTTATTTTGATGCTTTAGCTCGAGTAAGTATTCTGCAGCATTGAATATTTTGACGTTTAAAAATAAAAACCACACATTAAAAAGAAAACAAACATTTCTGTGAAATTGGTTCTTTATTTAAAATTTCTGCAAAAAGTAGATATTGAAGATGGAGTCTTAATTTTCAAGAATTAGTTTTCTTTCTCCAATATTCCAAATCCTAAAAAACCTCAAAAGAAGACGCGGAATCTTTGTTGATTTACCTGCGACCTTGCCGCTCGAGGTTTATACCTTTGAGAGATTGGTTTTGTTCTTCTTTGCTGGTGCCCTTTTAATATGCAAGAGTGCTAAAATTATATTAAAATAATGTAAATTGTTTTAAAATAATTATCGCTTAAACGTGCAAAAATAATTACTTTGCTGCTTAAAGCGCAAGTGATTATGCTGCAGCTTTGAGCATCTTCCTATGTTAAGAGAAATAAGAACAAAAATAAATTTATTAAAGTACGATATAACTTATTTTAGAATTTATTTTGTAAAACTTTATTTATATAAAGTTTTCCACTTTCCTCCATGCCGAAAGACGGTAAAAATCAACAACCATCTTCTTCAAAAAATTCGAAAAGAGGATCTAGAACGCGGATCTAGAAAAATAAAGCTCGTTACAAAACCATCCCTTTACCAAAATTTAGTAAACTCACAAATTATAAACAGACCAGTAGCAAAAGTTAAAGCAACTGTTAGAGATATCCCAGAGCCGGTACTCGTTAATAATAACAATGAAAACATCGACATTACGATTAAAGATCTAACAGTTGAAGAAGCTATCGAACAAAGAATTTTATCTCAGCAGGAGGAAATCAGACAAATTGAATTTCAAAATAATGATATCGACTTAATAAATTAATTTATTCTTAATGGCGCCTTTACTTGATGATATACGTGTTTTATTAGGTCGTCCTACCGGAATTATATTTCAATCGCCACATTTAACCGGAAATACATTTATATTATTGATTTTTCCAGGAACACCGTAAAATTATATTTCGGAAGAAGATTTGCAAGTAGAATTCTACAATTTTTATCAATGTAGAAGAATAAACAATTTTAAATACCGATTCTTCAATGACCGACTCTACAAATTTTGTTAATCAATAAAAAGAAAAATTTAAATCCCAATTCTTCAATGACCGATTCTACAAATTTTCTTTAACAAGAAAAATAAAAATTCCAATTCTTCAATGACCGATTCTACAATTTTTATCAATGTAGAAGAATAAACAATTTTAAATACCGATTCTTCAATGACCGACTCTACAAATTTTGTAAATCTTTAAAAGGAATAATTAAAATCCCAATTCTTCAATGACCGATTCTACAATTTTTATCAATGTAGAAGAATAAACAATTTTAAATACCGATTCTTCAATGACCGACTCTACAAATTTTGTTAATCTTTAAAAGGAACAATTAAAATCCCAATTCTTCAATGACCGATTCTACAAATTCACTTTAAAAATAAAAGTAAAAATCCCAATTCTTCAATGACCGATTCTACAACTTTTATCAATGTAGAAGAATAAACAATTTTAAATACCGATTCTTCAATGACCGAGTCTACAAATTTTGTTAATCTTTAAAAGAAATAATTAAAATCCCAATTCTTCAATGACCGACTCTACAAATTTTGTTAATCTTTAAAAGGAACATTTAAAATCCCAATTCTTCAATGACCGATTCTACAAATTTTGTTAATCTTTAAAAGGAATAATTAAAATCCCAATTCTTCAATGACCGATTCTACAATTTTTATCAATGTAGAAGAATAAACAATTTTAAATACCGATTCTTCAATGACTGTCTCAACAAGTTTTGTTAATCTGTAAAAGGAATAATTAAAATCCTAATTCTTCAATGACCGATTCTACAAATTTTCTTTATCAAGTAAAATAAAAAATTTTAAATACCGATTCTACAATTTCCGATTATTTGTAAATTAATAATTATAAATCCCAATTCTTCAATGACCGATTCTACAATTTTTATCAATGTAAAAGAATAAACAATTTTAAATACCGATTCTTCAATGACCGACTCTACAAATTTTGTTAATCTTTAAAAGGAATAATTAAAATCCCAATTCTTCAATGACCGATTCTACAATTTTTATCAATGTAGAAGAATAAACAATTTTAAATACCGATTCTTCAATGACCGACTCTACAAATTTTGTTAATCTTTAAAAGGAACAATTAAAATCCCAATTCTTCAATGACCGATTCTACAATTTTTATCAATGTAGAAGAATAAAAAATTTTAAATACCGATTATTCAATGACCGACTCTACAAGTTTTGAAAATCTTTAAAAGGAATAATTAAAATTCCAATTCTTCAATGACCGACTCTACAAGTTTTGTTAATCTTTAAAAGGAATAATTAAAATCCCAATTCTTCAATGACCGATTCTACAAATTTTCTTTAACAAGAAAAATAAAAACTTTTAAATACCGATTCTACAATTTCCGATAATTTGTAAATTAATAATTATAAATCCCAATTCTTCAATGACCGATTCTACAATTTTTATCAATGTAGAAGAATAAGCAATTTTAAATACCGATTCTTCAATGACCGACTCTACAAATTTTGTTAATCAATAAAAAGAAAAATTTAAATCCCAATTCTTCAATGACCGATTCTACAAATTCACTTTAAAAATAAAAATAAAAGTCCCAATTCTTCAATGACCGATTCTACAATTTTTATTAATGTAGAAGAATAAAAAATTTTGAATACCGATTATTCAATGACCGTCTCTACAAGTTTTGTTAATCTGTAAAAGGAATAATTAAAATCCAAATTCTTCAATGACCGATTCTACAATTTTTATCAATGTAGAAGAATAAACAATTTTAAATACCGATTCTTCTATGACCGATTCTACAAGTTTTGAAAATCTTTAAAAGGAATAATTAAAATTCCAATTCTTCAATGACCGAGTCTACAAGTTTTGTAAATCTTTAAAAGGAATAATTAAAATCCCAATTCTTCAATGACCGATTCTACAAATTTTCTTTAACAAGAAAAATAAAATAAATTGGGATTTAACTTTTTCTTTTTATAGATTAACAAAATTTGTAGAGTCGGTCAATGAAGAATTGGGATTTTAATTATTCCTTTTAAAGATTTTTAAAACTTGTAGAGTCGGTCATTGAAGAATCGGTATTTAAAATTGTTTATTCTTCTACATTGATAAAAATTGTAGAATCGGTCATTGAAGAATTGGGATTTTATTTATTCCTTTTAAAGATTAACAAAATTTGTAGAGTCGGTCATTGAAGTATCTGTATTTAAAATTGTTTATTCTTCTACATTGATAAAAGTTGTAGAATCGGTCATTGAAGAATTGGGACTTTTATTTTTATTTTTAAAGTGAATTTGTAGAATCGGTCATTGAAGAATCGGTATTTAAAATTTTTATATTAACTCATTAACATAATGTGTAGAATTGGTCATTGAAGACTTGGGATTTTAATTATTCCTTTTACAGATTAACAAATCTTGTAGATACGGTCATTGAATAATCGGTATTTAAAATTGTTTATTCTTCTACATTGATAAAAATTGTAGAATCGGTCATTGAAGAATTTGGATTTTAATTATTACTTTTACAGATTAACAAAACTTGTAGAGTCGGTCATTGAAGAATCGGTATTTAAAATTGTTTATTCTTCTACATTGATAAAAATTGTAGAATCGGTCATTGAAGAATTGGGATTTTATTTATTCCTTTTAAAGATTAACAAAATTTGTAGAGTCGGTCATTGAAGTATCTGTATTTAAAATTGTTTATTCTTCTACATTGATAAAAGTTGTAGAATCGGTCATTGAAGAATTGGGACTTTTATTTTTATTTTTAAAGTGAGTTTGTAGAATCGGTCATTGAAGAATTGGGATTTTAATTATTCCTTTTAAAGATTAACAAAATTTGTAGAGTCGGTCATTGAAGTATCTGTATTTAAAATGTTTATTCTTCTACATTGATAAAAGTTGTAGAATCGGTCATTGAAGAATTGGGACTTTTATTTTTATTTTTAAAGTGAATTTGTAGAATCGGTCATTGAAGAATTGGGATTTTAAATGTTCCTTTTAAAGATTAACAAAATTTGTAGAGTCGGTCATTGAAGAATTGGGATTTAAATTTGTTTATTCTTCTACATTGATAAAAGTTGTAGAATCGGTCATTGAAGAATTGGGACTTTTATTTTTATTTTTAACCCCTTGGCTGTCGACGAGATTTCCACTGTTTTGGCCAAAAGTGTGTTGGAAAAAATTTTTTTGGATTTTGGTGAAACTTGGTATACTAAGGTTTTTGGGGTCGCTGATTACGAATCCGAGGTCCGTTTTTCAAAATTCAAAATGGCGGATACAATATGGCGGACGACTTTTTCAAAAATTGATCCAATTTGCCTAAAAATCGTTACTCAGGGGTTTTCGGGGTCGCTGATTACGAATCTGCCATAATTTTTTCAAAATTCAAAATGGCGGATCAAATATGGCTGACGACTTTTTCAAAAATTGATCCAATTTGCCTGAAAATCGTTACTCAGGGGTTTTTAGGGTCGCTGATTACGAATCCGAGGTCTGTTTTTCAAAATTCAAAATGGCGGATCCAATATGGCGGACAATTTTTCAAAACTGATCGGATTCGTTTAAAAATGGTTACTCGGGGGTTTTTGGGATCGCTGAACACGAATCCGGTGTTAGTTTTTAAAATTCAATTTTTATCATCTGAATTGAGATTTTTTATCAGGAAGGCTAAAAACTGATGTTCCAAGCGAATTCGTACAATTTTAATCCATTATTCTACCACATTGAATTCGACATTTTGAATTTTGAAAAACTGATGTCAAATTCGTAATCAGCGACCCCGAAAACCCCCGAGAAACAATTTTCAAGCAAATTTGACCAGTTTTGAAAAATTGTCCGACATATTGGATCCGCCATTTTGAATTTTGAAAAACCGATGTCAAATTCGTAATCAGCGACGCCGAAAACCCCCGAATAACCATTTTCAAGCGAATCCGATCAGTTTTGAAAAATTCGTCCGCCATATTGGATCCGCCATTTTGAATTTTGAAAAACTGATGTCAAATTCGTAATCAGCGACCCCAAAAACCCCCGAGTAACCATTTTCAAGCGAATCCGATCAGTTTTGAAAAATTGTCCGCCATATTGGATCCGCCATTTTGAATTTTAAAAAACGAACCTCGGATTCGTAATCAGCGACCCCGAAAACCTCGAGAAACGATTTTCAGGCAAATTGGATCAATTTTTTGAAAAGTCGTCCGCCATATTGGATCCGCCATTTTGAATTTTGAAAAACTAACACCGGATTTGTGTTCAGCGACCCCAAAAACCCCCGAGTAACCATTTTCAAGCGAATCCGATCAGTTTTGAAAAATTGTCCGCCATATTGGATCCGCCATTTTGAATTTTAAAAAACGGACCTCGGATTCGTAATCAGCGACCCCGAAAACCTCGAGAAACGATTTTCAGGCAAATTGGATCAATTTTTTGAAAAGTCGTCCGCCATATTGGATCCGCCATTTTGAATTTTGAAAAACTAACACCGGATTTGTGTTCAGCGACCCCAAAAACCCCCGAGTAAACAGTTTCAGCGATTTTGAAGGAGCTTTTAATAACTTTTTTTAAGTTGCGCATATTGCGTCAAGAGCACTTTTGGCCAGTTTTAAATCCGCGCATATTGCGTCAGCGACAGTCAAGGGGTTAAAGTGAATTTGTAGAATCGTTCATTGAAGAATTCTGATTTTAATTGTTCCTTTTAAAGATTATCAAAATTTGTAGAATCGGTCATTGAAGAATTGGGATTTTAATTGTTCCTTTTAAAGATTAACAAAATTTGTAGAGTCGGTCATTGAAGAATCGGTATTTAAAATTGTTTATTCTTCTACATTGATAAAAATTGTAGAATCGGTCATTGAAGAATTGGGATTTTAATTATTCCTTTTAAAGATTAACAAAATTTGTAGAGTCGGTCATTGAAGAGTCGGTATTTAAAATTGTTTATTCTTCTACATTGATAAAAATTGTAGAATCGGTCATTGAAGAATTGGGATTTTTATTTTTCTTGTTAAAGAAAATTTGTAGAATCGGTCATTGAAGAATTGGGATTTAAATTTTTCTTTTTATTGATTAACAAAATTTGTAGAGTCGGTCATTGAAGAATCGGTACTTAAAATTGTTTATTCTTCTTCATTGATAAAAATTGTAGAATCGGTCATTGAAGAATCGGTATTTAAAATTTTTATATTTACTCATTAACATAATGTGTAGAATCGGTCATTGAAGAATCGGTATTTCGTGTTACGGATTGGTATCTTTATTAATTTAACAATCCGTTTTTGTAGGGTCAGTCATTGAAGGGTAGAACGTTATGAACGGTTTTGTTTGTACAGTTGGTTGTGTAGAATCGGGTAATTGTAGGATTGAAAAAGGTTGAATTGACTCCCTGCCGCGATCAATGGACAGAAATAAACGATCGATTAGAGAATTTAGAACATCACAATCAACAGTTAGCTTTTTTTGCAAATCTCTCTATTGCTATTTAGCAAAAATTGAAAGACGAATTAAATTTTTATCTTCATGGTTACATGCTGTCAGTGATTCGAACACGGCGTTGGTAGATTCGGCTATTGAAATAAGAGAAAATTTGAAAGAGCAAGAGAATGTGATAAAAGATCTAATTAACGAACTTAAATCTCTAAGTATTAAAAAGGACATTTAGATAATAGAATGAATCCTTTCTGGAAAAATTTAACGTTCAATAATTCTGAAGAACAATTGTCAATAATAGACAATAGGATTCAATCTTTTCTTGGTGATTATCTTAGGATAGCACAGTATGCGTTATACTTAAGAAATCAGTTGGAAATAGCTTATGAGATAGTAGATAACCTTACTGACAGAATTCGTGATGAAACTAATAGAGACATGTGTTTAAGGGCTAACATAAAAGAAATAGAGCAATTATTATCAAATTTAAAATTGTATTAAAAAATAACAATCGAAGTGACAAAAATTATTATCCGCGGTGGCGAGAATTCATACGATACTGCCAATTTTTTTTTGCACATGATAATAATTTTCGAATAAAAAAATAATAAGCACATTATATGTTTAAATAATGAATGCGTGATGGCTGAAGCCATTTCTTTAGAACCACCCTAAGAAGTACTAATTTTTTCTTCCGGTTTAAGATTAGGAAATGTTAAATTAAAAATCTCGTCTGACATGTATTACAATTTTATTTCAGAAGATGCCTTAATCGGTTATCAAAGAAGGTTTCCCCCATACTATTATCCATTTGGTAACGCTTACCATCTTATCCTAGGCGAAGTAAATTTGTTCTTTCCGAATATAGCTCTGACATTTTACGTAGTGTATGACATTACAACAAAGCACTACTCATATTCCACATTTTGACGGTAAAAATCCCTCGTTAAATGAATTTTTACAAGATGTGTTAAACGTCGCAGTATTTATAAGCAAAAATAGTGAATCTGCTTTTATAAAACCAGTTTTTGGTAAATTAAAAGGACCTGCTCGAGAAAGTGTTAGAGATAAAACCTTTGATAGACTCGACGACCTTATTACTCACTTAAAACAACGTTTTGCCTCTACAAAAAAATACCAATGGTACTTTGAAAGTATCATTAATTTGCGAATGAAACAAACGGAAACAGTCAGTGACTATAATGATAGATTACAAGGGCTAATAAGCGGTGCGAAACATGCCCTTGGAGAAAAGTATAGTGCATGTTATCGACGCGTTAACGACGACGATGAAGATAACGATATACCTGTCAGTGAAATTATGTTCAAACCAATAATTGACTGTGCCCTTGAAGCCTTTATAAGGGGTCTTCCTGAGGAAATGTCAATTTTTGTTGACACACGAAATCCGAGAAACCTATCCGAAGCTTTTGAGCACGCGTTACGCGCAGAGGAAAGACAACGTTATTCAGAAAAATCTAAGTCATCATCCTATCACATTTCTCGTACGGGAAATATAGATAGACCAGGTCACCAAGTCCATATTCGCGACAGTTAGAGATCGGAAACGAAAAAAGATCACGCGAACTAATTCAGGATTCTCGGTAACAAAGTGCTTGACCCCCCCCTCCCCCAAAAAATGTTACGTAATTTTTGAACGCTCCAGCGTTCGAAAACGGTATACACTTCACGGAGAATTCAGTAAAATCCTTAGAGTCGGAATTAGGAGCGAAGACTCCCCAGTAGTCGAATTGACTGCCCCCGAGTTTAGACATCTAAAAATCAAATTTCCTGGAACTATCGAACTTACAATTCAGAAAAATCCAGTCGAATACCACGTGGTTAGAAATAATTTTCCAATATCCACATCAGGTATTTCAGGAAGACCTTTTCTTCGTCAAGAGCAAGCTTAAATATGGTTTCGACATAATGCGTTAGTTACAATTTCGGATCCTATAACTCCTACACCCTTCGTAGATTTAGAATCACAAGAATCGAAACAAAATTTAAAACCTGAAATTAAACCATTTGCTAGAATTCTCAGAATTAAAGCGAGAACTAGACAACTAATCGTGATCGACGTTTCTAACATGGGCCTAAAAGAAGGTTATTTGTCTCTAGTACCTACACCTGAAGGACTTTACCTTGGTGAAGCAGTGGTTACCAATGCCAATGGTGTATATCATGCAGTGGCTATCAATACCACTGACGAGGATATTGATCTGGAACTAACTCCACAAGAATTAATACCTTTTGATTTCTGCAAATTTCCTGGAGAAGAATTAACAGATTCTGAACTAGAGGAACTGCAGGATCAAAATGTTAATAGTTATTCTGATAGAGTTATAAAGGTTAAAAATGCCCTTTATGTTTCAAATTTGAGCCCTGAAGAAAGAAAAGTTGTTTACGGTTGGGCAGAAGACTGTGCTAATATTTTCTACTTGAATGGGGAACCTTTGTCATGTACCCATTTAATTCAGTATAGAATTCCAACAAGAGATGACAATGTCATCACTAGAAAACAGTACAGGTGTCCTCGTGAAGCTCGAGAACAAATGGATCTACAGCTTCTTAAGCAATTGAGCTGTGGAATCATTGGTCCTTCGACTTCACTATATAATTCCCCAGTTCTTATCGTTACCAAAAAACTCGGTGCTTTGGGACAAAAGAAATGGAGAGTTGTTGTAGACTATAGGAAACTAAATGAGCAAGTTATAGGTGACTCTTTTCCGTTACCTTATATAAATAGCCTGCTCGAAAAATTGGGCACTTCTCGATATTTTACTGTTTTTGATCTAGCCATGGGTTTCCATCAAGTAGAAACGCACCCTGACGATAGGATTAAAACAGCTTTTTCCACCGGCAACGCTCATTACAAATATAAGCGTATGCCGATGGGAACAAAGAACGCCCCTCCCACATTCCAACGATTATTAAACAATGTTTTAAACAGTATGCTTGATACGGAAGCTCTTGTATATTTAGATGATATTATTATTCATTTCGAGACCTTAGATGAACATGATAGAACAGCAAGACGACTTTTTAATCGCCTCCATGAAGCAAACTTAAAATTACAACCTGACAAATGCGAATTTCTAAAAACGGAAGTAGCATATCTCGGTCATATAATCGGTCCAGAGGGGGTAAAGCCTAATCCTGATAAAATAATTTCGATAAGGAATTTTCCCCATCCTACCACTATCAAGGAACTTCGAGGATTCCTTGGATTGACCGGTTATTATAGGCGATTTATACAAGATTGTGCAAAAATATCAAATCCAATAACAGACCTCTTAAAGAAAGAAACTGTTTGGAAATGGACTGATGTTCAGGAAAAAGCTTTTCGTGAACTCAGGAACTATCTTTGTGAAGAACCTATTCTACAATATCCTGATTTTACGAAAACTTTTAAATTAACTACCGACGCGTCAGAGCGTGCGATAGGTGCTATTTTAACCCAAGAATGCGACGGAATCGATTTACCCGTGGCTTATTTTTCAAAGGTTATAAATAAAAATGAACAAAAATATCCGAAAGCGGAAAAAGATTGCCTTGCGATCCTATATGCCGTAGAAAATTTTCGACCTTATCTCTATGGTCGAGAATTTATTCTAGCTTGCGATTTCGAACCGATACACTAGATGAGTTATATTGAAAATCCAGGTGCGAGATTAAACAGGTGGAGGCTATGTCTTCAAGATTACGTGTATAAATTCGAATACAAGCCAGGTAAAATTAACATAATTGTAGAAGCATTGTCAAACAGTCTAGCAAAAAGGATAATAAGGAAAAGTGCGCGAAAAAATTTAAATAGTAAAAAGCCTTCTACTTCTACAAGGTATAAGGAAAAGCCAAAAACTAATATTTTGAATCCTAATTATAAAAGAACCTAAAGTGATCCATCACAAGTTGCAAGAATGCGAAGACCCCTCCCTAAAACTCTCATAAAATCAACGATTCCTAAGCAACCCCTCTCCACAGGTAAAAATAGGAAAAGAACTAGGCGCAATTGCGCCTACATCTAGGGTTTCGTGGCGCTTTAAATTTTAATTAAAAAAAAATAAATAAAAAATAAATAATTTAAAAATAAATAATAAAATTTATTTTATAAATTTTATGTACTATTAAATTTTATTTATTTAGCAAAATTTTTATTATAAATTAATTATAAATTATAAAATATTAATTTCTATAAATTAATTCTCCCCCAGACAGTAAATTCGAAGAAAATCAAAAATTGGCAAAATCAAAATTCAAAAAGGTAAATGAAAGAAAAAAGAAATAGTGGCTGTGGAGTGGAGGTCTTTCTTCTATCATTTATCTTTTTTGATTCACAAACAAAAACATTAGGTAAAATGTCTATTCGATAATGTCCACTATTAAGACATGTCAACTATAGGGACATGTCAACTATATGGACATGTCAACTATTGGGACATGTCAACTATATGGACATGTCAACTATTGGGACATGTCAACTATTGGGACATGTCAACTGTTGGGACATGTCAACTATTGGGACATGTCAACTATTGGGACATGTCAGTTACTGAGACAGGTCAACTACTGGGACATGTCAATTATAGGGACATGTTAATTAATGGGACATGTTATGTCCATTCATGTAATGTCCATTCGGGAAAATGTCCATTCAGTAAATGGAGATTTGGGATCTGTGGGGCCCCAAAATTTAAATTTGGGAGCTATGGTGCCCCAAAATTTGAATTTGGGATCTGTGGTGCCCCAAAATTCGAATTTGGGAGCTATGGTGCCACAAAATTCGAATTTGGGATCTCTGGTGCCCCCAAAATTCGAATTTGGGATCTGTGGTGCCCCAAAATTTGAATTTGGGATCTGTGCCCTAAAATTTGATTTTGGGAGCTGTGGTGCCCCAAAATATACTACGGACAGACGGACGCCAAAGTGAAACTATAAGGCTTTCGGCCATGGGCCACAAAACCCTAAAAATCCGCCGGGTCGACCTAATGGTAGTACCAGAAAAGATGAACGAAAGGATCAAACATTTACTTTACCTCGAAGTACTAAAAATCTCGTCGATCCGAACCAGAGTTGTATTGCAAAAAGACTAACTAGAGGAAAGGAAATTCCAAATCCAGAAACCCCTGTTTCTAGTGAAAAACCATCATCTTCTAGAGAATCAACAACGGATGAGGAAATAAATGAAGATTCTGATTCTCCAGTTTTCAGAAAGAGTCATAGCGGTTTCCCTAGTGTAGAGATAACCCCAAAACAAAAAAAGTCGAGTCCAAAAACAGTAGGTTCCGAGGATCAAATTCAAACCACTATTCCTCTGTTCTCCCCAGCGAAAGACATTTATATAGACGTTTATGTAGATGGCGCCTGTAGTTTTAACGGAAGTGGAGAATCAAGAGCTGGAATAGGTATTTGGTTTGGTTATGATCACCCCTTAAATGTTTCTCAGCGATCCAAGGGTCGACAAGCAAACAATGCGGCTGAAATAGAAGCAGCAACTGTAGCCGCCTTAAAAGCTCAAGAAGCAGGAATCCAAAATCTGAGGATTAACACCGACTCAAAATTCTTAATTCAAAGTGTTACAGATTAGATCCCAAAATGGAAACTAAATCAATGGAAAACTAAGGAAAATAAACCTGTTAAAAATCGCATTTCCTTTGAAAAATTAACAAAGTCTTTAGAACTCTTAAACGTTATCTGGGAACATATACCGAGCCATCAAGGCCTAACTGGTAATGAGATGGCCGATCAATTAGCTAAAGAAGGTGTCAAAGTGTGGAAAGTAAAAAGTTTCGAATGTTAAACTGGAAAATTCGCCTCGACCTTCGCTTACATTATCCCCAAAACAAATTGAAGGAAGACAGAGCACAGTACGTTTTAGAGACGATCCAGATGTCATGCAATCACCCTCTACGGATTATTCCCAATGGCAAAGATCAATATTTCAAACTCATGGATTTTCTGCCATCCCTGATGCTCAGTCTACTCCATTTGTCTATATAAAAAAAAATTATTCAAAAATAGGAAAAAAATCTAGTGTTGTGCCACGCCGACTACAGGAAAAACTAATGATGTGTGGGGAACAAAGTGTACACCCATAGAAAAATCTTCCAAAGGTGTAGGTATTCCGTATTGTGATTCCCCATCTTTTTCTGATACTTCCGACGACAATGACTTTAAAATGACGAAAGACGTGTTGACTAACAATAACGTAATTTAAAAATGGTCAGAACCATTAACCATTGTTGTCGTTTTTATATCGGAAATAGGGACTACTATGCAATATTTACTGAAATTATCTTGCATAGTGAGAATATACCGATTCCCATTTGGGGTAGTAGGTAACTTTCCTACGGTATCTAGGGATACTTTGTCAAAAGGACCTGCGGGAATATCGGTTATTATCATCGGTTCACAAGTACGAGCTCTAACTAATGGTCTATGAAAGAGACAATTATGCTCATTTCATGTCAGAAGATTGTGAACCAGTTGATGCTATTTCAAAACATTTAGTGGCAACCGAGAGAATCGATCTTCAAGAATTGCAGGAAAAACGACCAAAAATAGATCAGATACTTATTACTCCTAGTGGACGATATTGTACCTATACAATAATTGTTAAACAAAGACATTATGACGAAATTGACTGGCGAAACGTAATTGTAGGTTTGAAAAATCTTAAATTAGCTTTGAGCCGTGATACTCGATCGAAATGTCGTATGGCAAATACAGGTGATTTGTTAGATCCCCTTCCCCAAGGTAAAATGACAGAAATACTAACAAAAATATTCCGCGGTGGCGATATCACCATGATATTGTGCCACGGAAAAATTGAAGTTCCACCCCCAGAATTGAGACCAAAAATTATTTCGGAATATCACGAAAGTTTACTAGCAGGTCACAAGGGGATAAAAAAACATACAGACGAATTAGGGAACGTTACCTTTGCCCGCGAATGCGAGACGAAATAACAGAATTTATCCGAGGATGTCAGAGATGCCTTCAAAATAATTTAGTTAGAGCTCGTACTCGTGAACCGATGATAATAACCGATATTCCCGCAGGTCCTTTTGACAAAGTATCCCTAGATACCGTAGGAAAGTTACCTACTACTCCAAATAGGAATCGGTATATTCTCACTATGCAAGATAATTTCAGTAAATATTGCATAGCAGTCCCTATTTCCGATATAGAAACGACCACAATTGTTTATGCAGTAGCTACTCATTTATTCTCTCAGTTTGGAGCACCTAGATGTGTTCTTACTGATCGAGGAGGAAGTTTTATAAGTTCACTCATGAGGAAATTGGAAAGAATTTTTGGAGTTAAACAAATTACTACTTCTGGCTACAGACCTCAAACCAATGGAGCGTTAGAAAGAAGCCATATTGAGCTGACAGATTTTATTAAACATTATGCTGAGGATTTTGACGAGTGGTATCGTCTTTTATCTTTTGCGATGTTTAATTATAATACATCAGTTCATGAGGCAACTAATTTCACTCCTTACGAGTTGGTTTTCGGAAAACTAGCTAGAATCCCAAGTTCATTTCCCCAAAGACCAGAGCTTGAGACCTATGGATCCTGTTTAAAAGAAATTATAACTAGAATCAGCGAAATTCAGGGAATAGCTACTAAAAATCTTGTTCAAGCGAAACTAAAGTCTAAAGAATATCATGATAGAACTGCCCGCCCTCTAAAAGCGAAAATTGGCGACAAGGTGTTCGCGTATAAAGAAATCCGAGCGAATAAATTCGATAAGAGAGCCGAAGGTCCTTATACCGTAGTAGGATTTACTCAAAATAATAATGTAATCCTAGAAGATGAAAATAACGAAAGATTTTCAAAACATAAAGATAAATTAATTATGGCGTATTGTTAATTAAAATCTTTCTCTTTTATCAGGTTGTGAAGAGATTGAAGCAAATTGTGTAAGGAGTACTAAAAAAATATGTTGAAAATGCCACCTGTCAATTTTGAGGATGAAATAGTGTTAAATGGAGAAGAATATATAACGCTGATGTCCCCAGATTTAATTGCAGACAGAATAGACGTATTATTATCTCCAAAAACAAAACAATTTTATTTCTGTAAATCTTCTAAACGTGGCACATAAAAATATTTGTCATTCTATAGAGAAAATAGGAAACGAATTTCTTTTAGTAGTTGGAAGTGTAGAATTAGCAGTTAACGGTGTTGAAGTTTTCTTTCTAGTTATAGACCCTAATACGGAATCATCTTTTCAATTTAATTCTGCGATAATTGGAACTAAAACTGCTATAACATTAGGATTAGTTTCAAGCCTAATTGTGGAATATTATCTTCAACATCCCGTTTAGTTATTAGGTATATACAAAAAAATTAAACTCAAAATGAGTGCATTTTTAGAAGTCTTGCGTCCCAATGTAGAAGATGTCCCTATCTCGGAAATTAGTCGGAAAAATCCACCATTAATTATCAAAAGATTATTAAAGGATTTCGAAAAATCTTGGAAAATCCCAAGAACACTAGCTAATTTAGCATATATTGCTAGATTGTCTAAAAACTGCTCAAAATATTCAAACAATGATCATTTATGATGAATCCGACAATGAAATTCTCGAATCATTGACAGTAAAAGTATTTTCTGGACAATTACAATTATGTAGTGTGTGTTATTCTAAGCAGTAATACATTCACTCTTCAAATAGGTTTAGTTATGGGTTTTCACGTTATGGGTTATGGTTTCTTTCTTCCTGGATATATTATCTAATAAACAACATGAATTGTTGTTTTAGGCCTTTACAATTTCTACCAGATGGTCAATGCTTACACATCTCTTTTCCATTGTCTCTCCCATTCAAGACAGCTATCCACAAAGCTAGGGAAAATAAACTAAACAAAATAGGAATAACTGATTTTCATGAAATGCCTATAAATAGGAGATTTACAAGTTGTTTGTGTTAATGTTTTGATTTACCACCATTGTTTAAAGAAGCAGAAGAATCAAAATATCAAATTATAAATCTACCCTATCCTTGGTATTTAAAAGATGACTTCCAATATGTAGACCCTGATTTCATAGAGCGTTACAATGAAGATGATTGGCGACAATCTATTATAGAAAACTTGTTCGAAACTCACTTCAGGAAAGCGTTAGTCGTTGGAGGGCATTTTCGAACTATTACCTATTACGAAAAGGAACTCAGAATGTCAGATACGCATGTACGACCAAACGAGTGTGAATAGTGTCAGTCCTAATGTCAGTATGTATTGAAGAAATTCAAAATACAAACACTGTTTTCATTTAAATTCAATTTTAACATTTATTTCTTCTGTAAAAAAATAGGAGGTCTAGATCCATTTCAATAAACACAATTTGGAATAATTCACCTACGGCAAAGACCTCACGTGATGCTCCAGGACGGAGTTGCTTTTGACGTCTCTGTCTAAATGATGATCGATGCTGAATTGTGTTTTTCCAAAATCAGGCTCAGAAAACAATCCGGATTTCATTTTCGCTCAACAAGATTTATGGTGGCGAGAGATTAACAAACAAAGATTCTTTGCTATTGGAAAAATATATATATATATATTTTCTAAATAAAATTGTTTTATGAGTGATTATGTGTGAATTTTTGAGTGAATGAATTCGAGTAAATGCATATGTGTGAATAAATGCTGTGTGTAATGATTGCATTTATTTACATTTTTTTAAAATGTTGTGGATATATTCGTAAATCCTGTGTCAGATTTTAGGTATTAATGATTACAATAAGCATACAAAATTTCATGACAATCCGTTAAAATGTTTCTGAGATAATTTGTACACAAATATTTTGTGACACACATACACACATACATCCGGACATTTGCTCAGAACTTAATATATATTAATTCTAGATGAAAATGATTCCATATAACCCAATTTAAAAAAATCGAAAATCGTCACGAATGCAAAGCTTCCTTATGAGGAAGCAAAATATATAACCTATTCTAATATATATATATATTTATTTTTAAATGAGTAATCGTAATATTTTACGATTCTTTTCTTTTATAAAGAAAATTTTTTTAATTAGTTCGTAGTCAGCACATTTTGTTTCCATATACTTTTACGTGCGTCGTTGTTTCGTCAGTTCATATTTGTCGTGTTGATTGTCAGTTTGTTTTTATATTGAGAAAGAATAAAATTTTATAAAATAAAAAAATGTAATCTTTTGGTGATATCCGGAAATTGCGTGAAGCTTTCGCTTTGATGACTGTTGGAATGGTGGATATACCAACCTTCTTGGAGGCAAAAAAAGAACAACTTATGAAGACGCAAGTCGATAATTTGTTATCTGGGAGAAAAGGGTAAGTACTATTATCAATTGAGCCGCCGGAAAGTAAAAGGGCGCATAAAATTTGTACGGCCGTTCGAGTTGGCCCCTGACGCTTGAAAAATCGATTTAAAAAAAAAAATTTTTTTATTACTACATTACTGGAAATTTTATGCCGCATCTTTTTTCTTCTATGAAAAAAATCTCTATCTTTTTCGGTTTTCGAGTAAATCGAAAAAAACTGGATTTTTAAAAAACACAAATTTAATTAAATTTTTCACTTCAACTCGCTCTAAAAAACAAAGTTATAAATATTTTTTGACAAAATTTACAGGAATTATAGTTTAAACTATTCTTAAGACGACAAACTTTGTATGAATGTGATTTTTTTTATTTCGAAAACAGTTATGAATTTTTTTGTTTCACAGTGACAAATTTACGTTTCCAAATTTTCAAGGGCTTCGTTTATCTGAAAAATTTTCAGTCAGTGAAAACTTATCCCGAAAAAAATGTTCACTAGGGTCTTACAAACATTTTTGTAAAATATTTTTGCAATTGGAATAGCCGTTTACGAAATATTATTGAAAAACTATTTTTCGTCAAACGCGCGCGAGTCAAAAACTTCCCGTTTGTGTCTTAAGAATAGTTTAAACTATAATTCCTGTAAATTTTGTCAAAAAATATTTATTACTTTGTTTTTTAGAGCGAGTTGAAGTGAAAAATTTAATTAAACTTGTGTCTTCTAAAAATCCAATTTTTTTCGATTTACTCGAAAACCGAAAAAGATTTTTTTCATAGAAGAAAAAAGATGCGGAATAAAATTTCCAGTAATGTAGTAATAAAAAAAAATTTTTTTTTTAAATCGATTTTTCAAGCGTCAGGGGCCAACTCGAACGGCCGTACAAATTTTATGCGCCCTTTTACTTTCCGGCGGCTCAATTGACTATATCTATATATATACATTTTTTTTTTAATAATTGAGTTTTCATATAATATGAGTGCTAGAAATTTTGTAATGCGGTGAAAAATTCTAAAAAATATTCTTTAAATGTATATATATGTATAATGTTATTATTTTTTTTTTTAAAGGAGCTTATTGAAAATGTCCCCATGGTTTGTTGCTCCTGTTCGGGAGTTTGTTGGTCACTGTTGGCCTTTGGATTCTGAGGCCATGGTTCAGTGTCCTCAACCTGCCTATGACTTTAAGTGGAACAAGGAGTATAAGTGGAATTGGGATCACGCCCAGTTTATTACTCGTTCTTTCTGGGCGAGTGACAACTATTCTGACCCTACTCGGTGTGTGGTTTTCCCTGACGAGCCGGTTGAAACTCCCATAGGCTGTCTGAACGTTAACTCCGAAGTTTTGTGAGTATTTTTTTTATGTTATTATTATTATATATTTTTTTTTATATCTTGTCTTAATAAAAATTCCTCTTTTTTTATTTTTTTTTAGATCTAGCGGTGACATGCTTCCTATTCCTGGGGAAAAAAGATACCGTGTTTTAGATGACGGATTGCAAGTAGTGTTTGTCCAGCGGTTTTCATTGGAGTGGGACGAATACGTTTGCCATGATCCGTTTTGGGAAATGGTAAAAAAAAATTTTCCTTTTTTTTCTTTTTTTTTAAATAACATTTTTTTTACTTTTCTTTTAATAAAAAAAATGAAAGTTGATTATTTTTGAATTGTTTGTTAATGATTTTGTCAGAATTTATTTAAACAAACAAAAAAAATGTAAGAGAGAGAAGAAAAGAAATTAATTCATTTGTCGTTCTTTTTTTTTAGCGATGGAATATTCCTTTAGACGAGGTGTGGACTGATTGCTGATTGTGCTTTTTTTTATATGTATTTATAAATACCATTTACTTATTATTTTATTTATTTCTTCTTTCTTTTATTATTCTTCTTTTCACATCAACATTTGCTTTTTTTCTATTAATTTTAGAAATTTGTATATTTTACCAATTTTTGATTTTATAATAAATAATTTATACTCGTAGCACGTCTTCCTTTTCTTTTCTGTTATTCCCTTTTAGTTTGTTTTATGGGTTACACACATTGTATATTAAAGTTTAACTTAAATTGAAGGGGGGGGAAAGAAAAAAAAATCTAATTTATATATATAAACTAAATGTGATGCTCTTTTTATATAAAAAAAATGAGGAACACCTGTATATTATTTTTTTTTTTTAATAATTGAGTTTTTTTTTTTACCCAACAATGACCTAAAGTTGTGACAATAATATAATAATATATATAAGCGGCGAAATAAATTTTAAATAAAGTAAATTATTAGTTCTTACGCGTATTTTTATTTCAAAAAAATTGATAGTTTGACAATATTCTAAATAACATTAACTACCCTATTATTCATTTTATCATTATATTTTTATTATTTAAATTTTCGATATAGGTGTTAGTTTTGTAATATTTGTGGTCGTCATTGAGGTTCGCGTTTTACATATGAGTGTCCACATCTTACGGTTTCGCCGTGTACTGTTTTCCCCTCGTGTTTCGTCCCGCGCTCCCGTTTGACATTCAGTCATTAGTTTTATTACCGCGCGCGTGTTACTTTTCGATTGTGCTTGTGTTTTAATTGTTTTTTTTAATATTGTTATTGTTTATCCTTTTCTTATTTTAAAATTTTTTGGTGTGGTATTTTGTGTATAATTTTTTTTATGTGCGTGTCTGTGTTTTTTTTTATATTGTGTTTTTGTTTATTTATTGAAGGATATGAAGAAAAAAAATCTTGGATTCTTTTTGGTATGTTATATATTTTTAAATATTTTTCCTTCCCTTTTGTTCTATCTAGGTATTTAATCCTTTTTTTTTATTTACTTATTATTTTTTTTTATTAAATCTTCAAATTGGAAAAAAAAATTTTTCTTTCTGTTCTGCCTAGCGAGTGCGCGTGTCATATTGCACGTGTTTTCGCTGAGTCAATGTTTTGACTTGTCGTCTTTTAATCTTTTATTTACCTGTATTAATATTTTAATATTTTTCGTATTACTTTTTTTTATGTATTGTTTGATTTGGAAAGAATTTAATAGCCCTTTTTTTATTGTATTGTAATTATGATGGCAAATAATTTTGTTTTTTAAAACAATATTCTTATTAAAATTATAGTGGTTTTCTTTTTTTTTCATTAAAAAAAATTTTAATTTACTGTAACCCTCCTTTGTTTTTTTTTTTTTATATTATAATTTTTTTTTATATTACCCCAAATTGTATTTTGACTATTAATTGTAAGAGTATGTTGTATTTATTTTCCTTTAATAATTATGCTTTTGTTATTTAATTTAATCCCCTTTTTTTTAATATTTTAAGTATATATATTTTTTTAAATTGTTCACTTTTGTTGTGGGCTTTGGTAAGTTTTTTTTTGTAAAATTTCGTTTGTTTTATACATATATTTTTTTTTTTAGGAATAGCGTTGGGATTTTTCTTTTAACTTTCTGGAAAAAAAAATTCTTCCCTTTTCCTTTTTTTTAGGTGAGTTTTCTTTTCATGTTCTTTTTATTGTTTTATTTCTTTAATACTTTTTCTAAATAAAACCCTTTTTGTAGGTAACATTTTTGCAGTATTTGGCGATTGGTTTGTTCTCATGTTCTTGTCATTAAAGGTAAGTTATCTTTTCGTGTTATTTTTATTGTTTTATTTATTTAGTAATTTTTTCTAAATAAAGCCCTTTTTGTACATAAACTTTTGCAGTTTTTGGTGATTGGTTTGTTCTCATATTAATGTCATTAAAGGTAAGTTATCTTTTCATGTTATTTTTATTGTTTTATTTATTTAGTAATTTTTTCTAAATAAAGCCCTTTTTGCAGGTAAACATTTGCAGTATTTGGCCGTTGACTTGTTCTTGTTTTCGTATCATTGAAGGTGAGTTATCTTTTCATGTTGTTTTTATTCTTTTACTTCTTTAGTAATTTTTTTCTAAATAATGCCCTTTTTGTAGGTGGACCATATAGGATTTAATGGGCCAAATGTATCTTGGGTGCCAACTTTTTTTACTTTTCATCGTGACTGCTGAGATTGAGGATCAAATTTTCTATACGGCTTACCTATTTTTAGACCGTTGTACCTATTAGGGGTACTTCCGTCTTCGCTGATTTTTTTTAGGCTGCTAATCGATACCATCTACTTATGTATTCATGATACAGTATTGTTGTACGTGTATATTTAAGTACATGTGTTTTTCGATTAGTTTAACTTATGGGATATTTAAATATATATTTTCTCTTTTTTTTTTTAAATTTTAGTTTCGCGTTATTTTGAATTTTTCTTCTTCCCTATTTTTTTTTTTTAATGTATATCTATATCTTGTTTTATTACTCCTCTCGATTTATTCTTTGTGTAGGTAATTTTTGTTTCCTTTGAGGGATTTTCAAGGCTCGAATTTCTTTCCGTTTCGTTGTTTGTAGCGTTTATGTTCTGGACGGTACTTATTAGAGAAGGTATTTCATAATTTTCTTCCATGATTTTTGTTGATTTCTTCTTTCTTTTGGGCGTTTTGTTGTTGTTATGAATGAGTTTTTTTTTTATACAAATTATTATTTCACTTATTACTATGATTATACTTAGTGTAATGCACATTGCTAATGTATAATTTGAATAATGATTGTGTTCTAATTGTCCTAGTGTGTGCAGGCTTTGTGTTTTCAATTCTTTTTCCAGTTCTTTTAGTGTTTCATCTGTTTCCATTTTTCTCCAATACGGGTGTAGTTTATCGTTTTCGTCGTTGATTTTTTGTAAATTTAATTTCTTTGTTATGGGTGATATGTATTCTAGTTTCAGTTCTAATTTTGGTTTATATGTATATTGGTGCGGATTTTCTTTTATTGCTAAAATTGACAACTGTACTGCGTCAATTGTTAGTGTACATTTTGTACTTATGTGAATTATTCCTATTCCTCTTATTTGGTAGGTTTCAGGTTCCTTGTCTTTACATTTCAGATATAGTGTTTCATTCTTCACTAGAGAATAAAGCCAACTTCCAGTAGTTGTTAGTGGTTCCCATAGTGGTTGTTGGTCCTTAGTTATTCGTACGTCGCAATTTCTTAGGGTTTCGTTTGTGGGGTTTCTTCTTAATTCTGGTTCACAGCTAGGTGTTAAAAGTATATCATATGCCCCGTATTTGTGGTGACAAATATATTGTTCATTAGTTAGATAGCAATTGGATAATTGTTCTTCTGTCAAATAAAAATAAAATCTTTCGTTGGCTGTTATAGCTAAATATCTGGAATGCGGTAGTATGTATGCTCAATTGCTATTATTTTTTTTGTCCTGTTTGACTGGTAGTTCATGCATCCTGTAGAGTATATAAACTTTTTCTTCCACTAAAGGTATGTCTAACAATAGAATTAAATTATTTGTGTCTATTTGTAATTTTATTTCCGCTATTTTACTGATTGTTGTTGTACTTATTTCGTCTATAGGCATGGGAAATTCTTGGTCCTTTAAATATTTTTTTGCTTCCGTTGCTATTGTTATCAATTGTTCGTCTGATAACAATTCTGAAGAAAGATGTCCTTCTTTTGCTTCTTTTAAGATTTCTAAAGTATGATCTAAATTGTGCTCATAAGTATCTATTTGTCTAGTCAATCGTATTATATGTTCTCTTAAATTTCCTGTGTATTCTATTCGACTAGTTTGATTTTTTAAATCTAGTATTTCTCTTTCAGTTTTTATTAATTCCTTTCTTGACTGTTGCGATGAGTTATGTTGTTCTTCTGCCATATCGTAGAGCGTATGCAATTCTGCTCTTACTACATGTGTCTGTTCTCCTACCAAATGTGAAATATTCCTTTGAGCCTCATTTAGATCCCTTATTATTTCTTTATAATTTTCCCCTTCGTCATAAGTAAGTAAACCTATAGTTGGTCCGATTATTTTTCCTAATACACTTATTAATGGTGCATTTCTTTTACTTATTTTTCTGTTTTTTTTATTCCTTTTTTCTATTCTTTTGTGTCTTCTTAAATCTCCGATGATTTTCTCCAGGTTTTTCCATTTTAACTTTATTATTGCTACCCTACTTTTTATTGTTTCATGTGATACGAATTGTTCGCAATTATACCCTAAAATCTGTTTACACGCCTTTTCTGTAGCATTTAAACCCTCGTCTAACTCCTTGAAGTGTAACTTAAAATTTTCCATATTTAGTATCACTGCTGTTCTCCAGGAACCTGCTACTCTACGTATTGCGGGCATTCTTTCAAAGTATATGCCTATACCTTTATTCATTGTTATTATGCTAATGTCTTCATTGTCGATTTCTGCATAAGTTATTTCGATTATCCATACGGTTAGTATTAGTATTCCTATTGCGTAGTTCATTTTTCTCTAAACATAAATTATAACGTGTTTCTTAGTTAATACTATTTTAATAATTCTTTCGTGTATTATTCTATTGCTAATTTAGCTAATTTATCTGCCTCCTCATTTCCGGTTATTCCACTATGACCCGGTTCATATATTAATTCTACTGTTATTCCTTTTATCATTTTTTTCATTTCTTTGAAATCATTTTTATTAAGAACATCCCGTTTACGACTAGTTTTCCAACCATTTTTTTCCCATTTTGGTACCCAATTTGTTAGTCTTTCTATCGCAAACTTAGAGTCTGTATGTACTCTAATTTTTTTATAACCTAGCAATTTTATTATTTCGATAGCTCTCATAATGGCTTCGATTTCTGCGCTGTTATTAGTTTGTTTTTTACTTGCTCTTTCGCTAACGTTTAGAGAGTGCTTATGGTTAAACCATATACCTATGCCAGCTTTAGCGAGTGGTTTGCCATTTGCTTTGCAGGCACCGTCGGTATAAACATTAATAAAATCTTCTTCATCTTTTATGAATTCTTTAGTATTATTTTGTCATAAAAAAGCTCTTTTTACTTGATCCTTATGTTTGCGAAATCTTTTTTTTTCGGCATCGCTTAGAATCAAGTTGTTTTTTTCTGTTATTTCTTCTACTCTGTATGGTCCGTGGTAATATGGAGAGAATTTTCCCGCTCTGACTTCCTCTTTCACATCTACGAAATCTCCTACTTTTATGTTTAGGGGTGTCGTTTTATTATCGTAACTTTCTTTTACCTTTTCTTTTCTCTGTATGATGTTTTTGGCTACTATTCTTCTAATTTCAATCAATCTTGTTACTAACTCTCTTATGTATGATTCATAAGATTCTAATTTTTCTGGTGTTGGAAAGATTGATGGTGTTCTCGCTATTTTTCCGAATATTACTTCGTATGGTGTAAACTTAGTAGCTTCGTGTACAGACGTATTATACGCAAACATTGCATAAGGGAGGAGTCTGTCCCAGTCATCTTTTGTTTTAGCATAGTGTCTTAGGAATTCTGCTAACACTGCATGACTGCGCTCTAATCCTCCATTTGTTTGGGGCCTGTAGGCTGTTGTTGTGACTTGTGATAACTTGAATATTTTTGCCAATTTTCTTACGAGGTTACTTGTAAATGACCTGCCTTGATCAGTGAGTATACATTTTGGTGCTCCGTATACTGAGAATAAATTAGTGGCTATTGCATGTGCTATTGTAGTAGCGCTAATATCAGGTATTGCTACGAAAATACTATATTTGCTGAGCTGATCTTGCATTGTTAAAAGGTGAAAGTTGCCATTCGCTGTAGTTGGTAATTTTCCAACAGTGTCAAGAGATACTCTTTCCCATGCATCTAGAGGTGTATCTGTTATTATCATGTTTTCTCTATTTTGATTTCTTACTATTTTCTTTTGTGCACAGCTTCTACATTTTCTTATATACTCTGTTATATCTTGTCTTAATCCTGGCCACGTATATTTTTCTCTAATCCTGTGATAAGTTTTATTTACTCCTTTGTGGCCCGCCATTAGACTATCATGATATGCAGCAATTATTTTCGTCCTGTATTCCTCTGGAGGTATCACTATCTCTCCAAAGCACACTTGGATTTGTATATCATCTCTAAATAAAATTTCTACTATTTTATTGATCCATGTTGGTTCGAACTCATCTAGTGTTACTGTGTGTCGTGGAATTCGAATTGATTTGACGTTTTCTCTCAATAATACTTTTCTGAGATTCAATAGTACTTCTCTTAAATCTTCCTCGTTTATTACTTCATCATATTCTGTTTTTATTATTACTGTAAAAGTCTTGTATTTACTTCTAGGTGTGACTAAAATTTGTCCTTTTTTTGGTTTTTTGCTTTTCATTTCCTTTATGTCTATTGCTCCTATGGCCGAGATTAATTTATTCACAGGATCATTGAGTTCTAGATCTGCCGACATGAAGTGTACGTAATTTCCCCATGTTTCTGTTAGAGATTCCCTTCTATATTCCAATTTTTCTAACCTGTCTAAATTGGGTTTAATTATTTTATCCTCATATCTTTTTACTACTAGTTGTTGGACGTCTATGTATGGCATTGTAATGCCTAGGCCTAACCCTCTAGTAGATTTAATTTCACTTTCTTCGTTTTGTGAAATTTTTGTTTGCTCGATTAACTTTCTTGGTTTAATTCGTGTTTTTAATCTTTCTGGGTATAATTCCGCCTCTTCTACTTCTTCCGTTATTACGTTATGAATGTACGGGGTGGATCTAGCATTAGGTTGTTGTTGATGAAGCGGGGTATCAAAGGTTACCGACTTCTTAATTCTTTCAGTAAATTTTTGTGGTTCTTCCTTCCGACCTTTTTCTTCTTCCTGAATTGTTGTTTTTTCTAAATCTTTATTTAACTCTCGTAACTCTGCAATTATTTCATCTATTGTCCTAACTTGTTCTTGTGGTTCTTCTTCGATTTCTGCTTCCTCTGGTCTTTCTGTTATTTCATCATCCCAAAAATACGACTGGTGCTCTGCAATACTCATATCGTACCGCTTTATAGATTCCCTTATTTCTTCTAACATTTCTTTTTCTATTACTTTATTGTCTTCTCTTGTTGCTATGGGCCGCTCGTCGCTATCTTCCACTACCGTTTTCTTTTTGAAACTACCTATAGCTCTTCCTCGTTTTCCTTGCTCTCTAGCATTGCTTGTTTTTTTAAGTTCTACTGTTGAATCTGATTTAGCCCTTTCCCTCAGTTTTTTAGTTTGCTTACTCAATATGTTTTTGTCCTTGTTTGAGCCAGCTGCGCTACTTATAGGGAAAGCTCTTTTTCCTGCTTCTAATTCCTTTTCATCTTCGTCTGAATTTAAAGTCTCATCGCTAGAGCTTGTTTCTGAATTCTCTGACCCTTCTTCTGTACTTTCATCTTCTTTAATTGGATTTTCCGATAGCCCTGGTAGCCACCTATTAATTTTTCCTGGTTTGCACTCAAATTCGTATTGGTAATCTTGTAGACGTAACAACCATTTTGTCATTCGAGTCGTAGGTTTATTTGCGTTATTTATTATTTTTAAGGGCTCATGATCGCAAGAAAGTTTGAATTTGGTTCCATACAAAAAAGGTCTAAAATGATATACTGCACTTAATACTGATAAACACTCTTTTTGTGTAGTTTCATAATTTATTTCCGCTCCTACTAAAGTTTTTGAAAAATAACCTACAGGTAAATCAATTCCATCTTTTTCTTGTGTTAAGACTGCACTGACAGCATGGTCTGAAGCATCGGTTGTTACCTTGAATGTTTTCGAAAATTCTGGATGTTGTAATATAGGATTTTCGCAAAGTGCTCTTTTTAGTTTTTTGAAACTTCTTTTTTCGTCTTTTCCCCAATGGAATTGTTGTATAAAGGTATAAAGATTTTGCTATTTTAGCGTAATCTTTTATAAATTTTCTATAATAACCTGTAATTCCTAAGAAACCTTTCACAGCTTTTGCTTTGCTTGGTGTTGGAAATTCTTTTATTGCTTTGATTTTTTTAGGATCTGCTTTAATTCCTTCTGCACTTACAACATGTCCTAAATAAGCCACCTCTTTTCTCAGAAATTCGCATTTTTCAGGTTGTAGTGCTAGCTTTGCCTTTCTTAATCTTTCCATTAATCGAATTATAGTTTTGTCATGTTCTTCGAGGGTTTGTGAAAAAACTATAATGTCATCTAAATAAACAAATAGTTCTGCTCCTTGTAGACCTAGCAAAACATTGTCCATTAATCTTTGAAATGTAGCTGCTGCATTTTTTATTCCCATATGCATTCTTTTATATTGATAATGCCCTCTTCCTGATGAAAAAACAGTTTTGTGTTGATCTTCTTCTGCTGTCCCAATTTGGTGATACCCCACTGCTAGATCAAAAACTGAAAAGTACTGCGCATTTCCTAACCTTTCCAAGATTGAATTTACCAGGGGTATTGGGTAACACTCCCCCACCATCTTCTCATTTAGTGCCCTGAAATCCATTACTAATCTTCATTTTTTGTTGCCTTGTGCATCTGCTTTTTTTGGAACTATTAGAACTGGAGAGTTGTAATTTGATTTAGAGTTTATTATTAAGTCATCTCCATACATTTTTGTTTTATGAGTTGTTTTCCGGCTTGTTCGTACTCTGGAGGCTGTCGATATTGTTTACATTTTACAGGATTTTCATCGGATGTAGGAATGTAATGTTTAACTAGTGGTGTAACTGGTAATTTATCTCCTGGTAATAAAAATCTATCTTGTCCTAATTTGACCCATTTTTCTACATATTGTTTTTCTTCCGGATTTAAGTAATCTACTTCCATCTTTTCTAGTATTAATTTAGTGCGATTTTCTGCTTCTGAATTTTCTGTTTTGCTATTAGATTTGACATACTCAAAAGCAAATAATTCTTGGGGTGTAACTGATATTTTGATATCTTTATCCGTAGTGTTAATTGCCATTATTTTACATTTATTCCCCTTTTGTTTGACTAAAGCTTCTCCTAAATAAACCCCCTCCCTTGTTTCTATTCTGGTCAAATAACCTTCTTTTAGATCAGTACTTTGTAACGGTATTTCTACTATCTGACGCGACCTGGCTTTGATTCTTAATAAACGCGGTACTTGTTTTACTTCGCCTTTCATTTCATTATTTGCTGTTTTTGACTCGATGTCGATAAAAGGTATTGGTTCCGTAGGTTTTGATTGAGTGACTATCATGTTATAAAAAAAATCTAATTTTGCTCTTTCTTCTCTTAAATAGGGTCTGCCTAAAACTCCATCTGCTGCTATGGGAAAATCGTCCTCTACCACATGAAAAGTGTGTTTGTTTTGCAAAATTATTATATCTATTGTTCCAATAGTATATACTTTATCAAAAGTGATACCTGTTATATGAGATTTTTCATTTACATTTACTATGGCTTCACCTTTCAATGCTGAACCTTTAATTACATTGATATCTGCTCCAGTATCAATAAAAAATTTTGTTTTTTTCTTAATTAATTGATCCCCTTCTAATTCTGTTGCTGGAGATTCTTCTAAAAATTCATTCATCGTGTAGATTGTGTATTCTCTCGATTTCTGACATTGGTTGGGCACGTTTGATGGCTCAAGTTCGGCGCCGCGCCTTCCCGACGAACTTGGCTCCAGTTTAAAGTTCTCGATTCGTTTCCTCTTTCATTCTGTCTAAATCCGCTTTGATGAAAATTTTGAAATCCATTATTATGGTATTGACCTTGATATTGTCCTCTCCAATTTTCTCTGTTTCTATCGTTAAAGTTTTGACTACCATTTCTATTAAAATCCGGTCGGAATCTGTTAGGTGCAGGGTTGTAATTATTAAATCTGTCATTAAAAGTTCTACCGTTTCCTACATTCCTATATCTTTGTTGAAAATTTTGTACTGGCATATTAAAATTGCCCTGATTGTTATAATTGTGATAATTTCTGTCTCTATTCTCTTGATATCTGTTTGGGTTTTGTCTATACTTCTCTCCATTGTGATTAGCGCGATAGTAAGTGTAACCATTTTTACTTGATCTGTTGTTTTTTTCTTGCGCTCGTTTAGCATATACTATTGCTTCTTCTAAGTTCTGAGGGTCTTTATCATCCACCTTAGATGAGATTTCATCGGGTAACGCTTGTATAAAAGATTTTAATGCAATATCTTGTACCGAAACAATTATAGGATTTGCTATATTGTTAGCATATTTGGCTTGTAGCGCTGACCTAGCTCCTCCTATATAACTTTGTAATCTATCATTTAGCTCGTCTATATTCTCATCTCTATGCATACGTAATTCCATAATTAACTTGAGATAATGATCATAAGGTAGACCCGGAGCAAATCTATTTTTTAAAAGATCTAACAAGTCTGTTAACTTCCTGAATTGTTTATTTCTGGTACAATCTCGTGCACTATTTGATAGTTTAGCAATCACAGCAACTGTAAATGCTGTTTCTGATGGTCCTGTGATACAGGCGGATGCATTAACAACATCTTGTATAAAATCTCTAACAGACATATTTTTACCATCGAACATGGGGACATTTGCTATTGCTTGTTGAATAGTTAATGATTGCGCTAAAGCTTGGTGCATTTGTATGGAAGCGTTTTCTAAACCTGTTGCCTGCATATTTCTAGGATTTGCTAATATCGCTGAATATCCTAAATCTGTACGGTTACTGTATATTTCCGCTAAAGTTGTACCATTTAAATTCTCTACCTCGTTATCTCCTGTTTCCGTGTTTTCTTCTTCTCTGTCCGTCATTTTGCTTTTCTTTTAGCTGAATTTATAAATTGAAACTAGCAAAATACGCGTGTATTAAAGGGTGATTTAGCCAACTGTTTCCACCTGCTGTTTTCCACCCTATGATCGCCAAATTTAAGTTTTCTACTGTAGGGTAAATTGGTTCGACCACGTCAAAATAAACTTCCTGACGTTCTATTTCTATTTCAATTCCTCCGACACATAAAAATTCTTCTTCTAGGATATATACTGTTTCTCTATCGCACTCTTAATAATCAACATTCAATAATTCCGCCGAAATGTAATTATATTTAGTTTCGGCAGTCAATGTGAATTCTATTTGTCCGTCGATTAAATCCTGGCTTTCAAAATTTACTATATGTGTTTCTTGTACGACTGTAGAGATAATTTCATTTAAGATTAAAGAAGACATTGAAAATCAAAATAAACTGTCTAAACAAATTTAATTTTTTTTTAAACTCAATTATACTTGTCTTCTTTTAGAGTATGTTGCCTAATGACCTAATAACCTGCATTGTAACCTAAACGCGTACTCGATTACACATATGTCCAGTTCAGTGACTGTTTCGCAATATCTGTCATTAATTTAATTCGCAAAATTATTTCTTTTTAATTGATTAAATAATTCACCTTTTTTTTTACTCCGTAAAAAAAATCAACTGTTCCTTACGATTGTATTTTCACACATTGATATTTTTCGAATAATTTCTTTTTATAAGAATTAGGTCTCTTCTTTATACTAAACAATTCTTTTATTTATTTCGCGTCAAAATTACGACATAACAATTTACTCTCTAATTTCAATTTATAATTTCACTTTATTATTTCGACCGTGCATAACTCAAATATAATTTTTTTTTTTTAAATAACTTTATTCCGAGGTAAAAGCCTAATTTAAAATTTTATTTCTGTTATTTAAACAATTTCGTCGTATTAATCCTCTCACTTGTCCAAGTGGCTACACACTTCCGGCAAGGTTATTCGAGGAAATTTCACGTTTTTTGAAGAAACCAGAGCTTGACGGCATTCAAGGGTAGTTACTTTACCCTATGTTCGACGTTAGTGAACAAAAAAAAAATCTACCTGATATACCCGCACTTGTAGCTAAACATGTTTTTAAATAAACCATATACTCATATTAATTCACATAAAAATTATTTGTAAATGTTTTGTGTATATAAAAAAAAAATTTTTAATTTTATTTTTATTTCCGAAACCAACTATTCTCAAAAATATAAGGAAAGAATCCCACCGCTGCCACCAGTTTGTTAAAGATGAATTTTGAAAATTAGAAAATTATTCAATATCAATCAAAGATTGATATTTACTAAAACTCTAAAAGACCTTGGTATTTTAACACACGTTGCCCTTCGGACACATTATATTGTAATAGGTAGTGGATCCCTTCCTTACCTCACTATTATTCAGTGAGTTGGTTGAGATCCCATATTAATCAGAACAATTGGTTAGGAATATTTGAAATAAAAGATCAAACAAATATTTAATTAATTGTATATAAATATATATTGTGTAACAACTCAAATAGTACAATATTACAGTATTCTGTATTGTAATACAATTTACGTGTGAATGAATGTATGTGTAATAATGTTGTGTGTGTGTGTTATGTTAAGAGTCTCTGAACTCTTACGTATATTTACCTCTGGAATTTCCTCAGATTGATATCCTTCAAAATAATCGACGTATCTCAATTTAAGTTTAAATTAATTCTTCAATTTATTTTAATTATATTATATTCTCTTTTTTTTCTAACAATTATTAAGACAATCTCAAAACTCAGTATATATTCAATTTATTTTAATTATATTATATTCTCTTTTTTCAAACAATTATTAAAACAATCTCAAAACTCAGTATATGCTATAAACTTTATTTTCTCTTTTTTCTATTTAATTTTCATTCTCAATTTCAAAACTAAGTGATTCTCAAAAACTCATTCGTATATCCTTTAAATCAAATTCAAAATTAAATTCTCTTTTTCAAAACTACAATTATTCAATATCTCTTTAAAATACTCTTTAAAATAAATAAATCTTTATCTCTTTAAAATACTCAAAACTCTAATACTCTTTAAATAATCTCACTTCAAAAATCACAACTCGAATTAAAACTCAGTAATAAACTCAAAACGGAAACAACCTCGAAACTAGAGGTTTGTTTCTAAAAGGTCTTGGACATCTCTAAGAGATTCTAAAGGCATTTCTTATAATGTTTATAAAGTGTTATTTGTTTGATTTGCATATTTGTGTCCTTTTTTCAAGTATTGTATTAATGAATTCTTAATAATGTTAATAATTTATTAATAAGAAGTTACGAAATTCATACGTGACACTGGCCAAAAAAAAGTTGCAAAGAAACTCAAATTTTTTTTAAAAATAAGGAGACTCATGCTTCAACGACAGAAATGTTGAAACTAAGATTTAACAATGCAGTGACCGAATTTTACATCTACGAAACTTTGCTCCACTAACTCAAAAACAAAGTCAGCATTGATCCAGCAACCCCTGAATTTTTGTAATCGAAAAAACTAACCCTAATCTGAAGAATCAAATTCAGGAGGTAAAACAATAAAATAACTGATTAAAAAATTATATAACCAGGTATTTTTACTCCAGCAAAGCAGAAACAAAGCCAGAAATGCTCCCTCACCCTCTAAATTTTTTTTTAAATCGAAAAACCACCCCTAAAAAGAAAAATTCAAATTTAAGAAGTAAAAAAATATTAAATTACCGGCTTTTTTTAAAAACAGAACCTTACTTGTATGTAGTTTTGCTCTACTAACTCGAAAAAAGCCAGTATTGATCCATCACCCTCTGAATTTTTTCAATCAAAAAAACTACCCTCAATCTGAAGAATCAAACTTAGGAGGTAAAACAATAAAATAACTGATTAAAAAAGTTTATAACCACGTATTTTTACTCCAGCAATGCGGAAACAAAGCCAGAAATGCTCCCTCATTCTCTAAAATTTTTTTAAATCGAAAAAACCACCAAAGAATCAAACTTAGGAGGTAATACAATATAATTATATTGTATTACCTACTAAGTTTGATTCTTCAGATTAAGGGTAGTTTTTCCGATTAAAAAAATTCAGAGGGTGATGGAACAATGCTGGCTTTATTTTTTTGAGTTAGAAGAGCAAAACTACATACATGTAAGGTTCTGTTTTTAAAAAAACCGGTAATTTTATATTTTTTACTTATTAAATTTGAATTTTTCTATTTAAGGGTGGATTTTTCGATTTAAAAAAAATTTAGAGGGTGAGGAAGCATTTCTGGCTTTGTTTCTGCTTTGCTGGAGTAAAAATACCTGGTTATAAAATTTTTTAATCAGTTATTTTATTGTTTTACCTCCTGAATTTGATTCTTCAGATAAGGGGTAGTTTTTTTGATTTAAAAAAATTCAGGGGGTGCTGGATCAATGCTGGCTTTGTTTTTGAATTAGTGGAGCAAAGTTCCCACACATCACCGAAAGTTTCCTAAACCTGTATTAAAGCTGTGCGTGCCAAGTTGGAAAAATTTACCGTAAAGCTTAGCACAGGTTGTGTAAATATGTAAATGTCCGCAATTGAGTAAATGTTTAGCGTAAAACTGTACTGAATCTTTAAATTACGTATTTAGTACAGGTTTAGCGTAAAACTGTACTGAATCTTTAAATTACATATTTGGTACAGGTTTAGCGTAAAACTGTACTGAATCTTTAAATTACATATTTGGTACAGGTTTAGGCGTCAATAATATAAAAAAAAAAAAATTCTTCCGACGTGTTGACTCTGAGACGCGAACCCTCGACCATCACAGCTCTCATCCGCACTGGGAGCGCCTTAACGGGCTCGACCAGGGGAGCCTATGAAATATCTTGAGAAAATGTCTCTTATAACGAAAATACTTTAAACAGATACTTACATTATTTTGTAAAGTCATCAAACAGTTTTTCAGATGTTTATTATTACTAATGTAATTTGTATAATGCTAATACTTAATTACAACTCACTTTAAACCAGAATTTTCTTATATGAAATTAATGTGATCAAACATAAATTATTACATAACTACAATTCAATAATTATTTTTTTTAAACAAGGAAAATAAGTTACATTGACAGAATTCTTAAGTTTTTAAAAGTTCCAAAAAAAAGTTATCAAGCAACAAAAATTTACGCACAATTTTATTATTTTTAAACACTATAATATTAGGGGTACCTCCAATTTATTTTTATAAATTTTTATTAAAATTGGAGGTACCCCTAATATTATAGTGTTTAAAAATAATAAAATTGTGCGTAAATTTTTGTTGCTTGATAACTTTTTTTTGGAACTTTTAAAAACTTAAGAATTCTGTCAATGTAACTTATTTTCCTTGTTTAAAAAAAATAATTATTGAATTGTAGTTATGTAATAATTTATGTTTGATCACATTAATTTCATATAAGAAAATTCTGGTTTAAAGTGAGTTGTAATTAAGTATTAGCATTATACAAATTACATTAGTAATAATAAACATCTGAAAAACTGTTTGATGACTTTACAAAATAATGTAAGTATCTGTTTAAAGTATTTTCGTTATAAGAGACATTTTCTCAAGATATTTCATAGCCTCCCCTGGTCGAGCCCGTTAAGGCGCTCCCAGTGCGGTTGAGAGCTGTGATGGTCGAGGGTTCGCGTCTCAGAGTCAACACGTCGGAAGAATTTTTTTTTTTTTATATTATTGACGCCAAATAAAAACAAAATGTAACGAAATCTAATTTTATTTTAATAATTTAAGATAAATTTATATTTTTTGTAACAGAGATCTAGATTTGTTACATATGTGTAACCGGGAACTCATTTATAAATGCTCTTTTAAAATTTAATAATTTATTAAATTATAATTTAAATTAAAAAATTGTTTAATAAACAAAATTAAATTAAATTTAATTATTATTAAAGATTCAGTACAGTTTTGCGCTAAACCTGTACTAAATATGTAATTTAAAGATTCAGTACAGTTTTACGCTAAACCTGTACTAAATACGTAATTTAAAGATTCAGTACAGTTTTACGCTAAACATTTACTCAATTGCGGACATTTACATATTTACACAACCTGTGCTAAGCTTTACGGTAAATTTTTCCAACTTGGCACGCACAGCTTTAATACAGGTTTAGGAAACTTTCGGTGCTGTGTGGGTTTCGTAGATATAAAATTCAGTTTTTTAAAAAAATAAGTTGATTTAATTTTTATCTCCGAAGTGTGAATTTGTTTGTTTAAGGGTGGTTTTGGTCGATTTAAAAAAAAACTGAGGGTGATGGAGCAATTCTGAGCTCAGATTCGGTTTCAGCGAGCCAAAATACTATAGGAAATATATGTCTAGTTCAAGAAACAGACAACTTTTTTTTTGTGTGCCTGCGTTATGCAAACCAATTTTATAACAATTTAACAGATTTGATTGACACTTATGACTCCGGTATTTTTGAGGTTACTGATTACAAATTTGATGTCAGTTTCGTAATCGGCCACACAAAAACAACGAGATAAAAAGATTAATAAAAATCTATTAATTTTTAAAATTTTTTTGCGTCTTCTTAGACCCGATATTTTGAATTTTTAAACTTCAGTTAAAATTCATAATCAGAGTCCCCGAAAACCCCTGAGTCACAACTTTCAAGAGAGCCTGGTCAATTTTTGATAATTTTGGTAACCATGTTAGGTCCAATATTTTATACACGGAAAGACTTTGTGTATCATCTTTTATTAAAAACACTTGTAATAATTAATAGTTTTCACATTTTTCTAAAGTTAGTCACAAGTTTATTAAAATTTAGTAGCGAGTTTAACAAAAAATGATTCACAAAATTTTTCCGTGTATTCAGAAATACTGATTTTGGTTTTGTAATCAGCGACCCTAAAAATTACCAAGTAAAAAGTTAAGAGTGAATTCCATGAGTTTTAAAAAATTGTCCGCCATATTGGATCCACTATATTGAATATTGAAAAACTAACTTTGGATTCGTAATAATCAGCGACCCCGAAAACCCCCGAGTTAAAAGTTTCAAGTGAATTCCATGAATTTAAAAATAGTCGTTGGTCATATTGGATCCGCCATTTTGAATTTTTTGATTTTAACTTCATAATCAGCAACCCCTCAAAACTTTGAATATTTAGTGTTTGAACAATTGAACTAATTTTTGAAACTACGGCAAAAATTACATTGTTTAATGCACATTTTTATTCGAAGCGCCATATTGACCGCATATAGTTGTAATTCCAAAAATACCATGTGGCAAAAAAAACTACACATGCATTTTCCATGCGTTTTGAACAGTAGAGGGTGTCCCGTTAGACAAAGAACTTTCCAAATTAATGTATATCAACGATTATTAATATTAATTTCCGCTTTCTGTAAAAATAGTAGTGCAGTGATTAATTTTCTCTCGTTTATAATTTAAACATCCTCAATGCTTCCCCTTCTATTGAGATTTCACAATTTTTAATACTCATTTATTTTTTCGATATTTTGCTTCCTCCATAGAGGATGATATTTTTCACATATTTCGATACAATTTGACCCCAGGAGTTCAACAATGATGTTTTTAGAAAACGTCCGCGCGCGCGCGTGTGTGTGTTAACATTACATTTTCATAAATATCTCAAAGCTCCTAAGAGCTATCGGGATGAATTTTTTTTAAATTGAAGATCTCATTGGCGGACAAATAGTGAAATTTGACCTATTTTTGAACTTCTTTCCATAAAATATAACAAAGTTATTGATGTTTCAAAAATAAGATATTTGAAAAAACATGACTTTTTTGACTTTTTTATTCAAAAATCTTCATATAACTTCTAAGTTATTATTACTGGCTTGTAGAGCATATAAAAGTGCATCGATTGATTATATATTTGAAAATTCGATAAGATATAAAATTCAGAATTTATTGCCTTATTCCAAATTAAATATTCTGAAAAAAGTTAAAATAGAAATTACGTAATCTCTAAGAGGAAGCAATGTGTTCATAATGAACACAAAGAGTTACTCACTCCAAATTTATACAACAGTACAACTTAGCAGCGGTTTTTTGTTATATATTCGATGTATTATTACAATTCTTGCAACAGTCTATAGAAACTTTAAAAAATCATATTTAATATAAACTGAATGAGCACCACTTAGTTATCCAGATCGGGATCCGTGGTTTCACCGAAAGCGCAAATTATATTTAAATATGCGCGCACTATTTTGATTATGGCCGATCACGTGGCTTCAACTAAGTAGGTTATGTTTGTCTTATGATGCGTATTATATGCCGTATATGTATTTTATAATTTAATGAATCATTTTCAACTTTATACATAAAAAAATAACTTAATAAAGATTTTGGCAATTATTAATAATTTATTAGTATCATTTCGTATTTTGTAAAACGTGACACAAATAGTTAATTGGTGATTAATTATATTCCTGTTTCAAATTTTCGAGTTCCTTCGAGAAATTCTCGAACTATCTTTTTTTAGAGAGGAATCTTATTAACAATAAAAAATACAGTTAAGGTTAGTGCAATTGATAGTAAAAGTAGAAATGAATCCTTAATATTTAGTGTTAGTGGTGTTACTAGTGAAAGTTTAAAAACAATTATGTAAATATCACTGACATTGAACATAACGATAAATTGTGAAAAAATTAAGTATTACTGTAGAAGTGAGAAGTGTAGTGCACTAAACAATTTATTGATAATGAAACTGATAGTGTAATTGACCATTAAAATAAAGAAGGATTTGAGGGAATATAAAATAGATGTAAGTGTAAGGGGAAGTGAAAGTAAAAGTGTTTAAAATCATGTTACTGGTAGTGCAAGTATAACTGTAAGAGAAAGAGAAAATGAGATAGAAATTTTTTCAGTGAGAGTGAAAGTGAAATATAATATTTTTTAGTAAAAGAGAATGTGAAAGAAAAATTGAAATTATTTTGAGTGAAAATGAGTGAAAGAAAGAGTGAAACTTTTTTGAGAGAAAGAGAGAGTGAAAAATTTTTGAGAGAATGTAAGAGTGAAAAATTTTTGAGCGAAAGTGAGAGTGAAAATTTATTGAGTCAAAGTGAGAGTGTGAGTGAAAATTTTTTGTGTAAAAGTAAGGGTAAGAGTTAAAATCTTTTAAAGTGAGAGTAAAAATTTTTTGAGTGACAGTGAGAGTGAAATTTTTTTTAGAGAACGTGAAAGTGAGAGAGAAAATTTATTGAGTGAATGTGAAAGTTAGAGTGAAAAATTTTTGAATGCGAGTGAGAATGATAGTGAAAAATTTTTGAGTGAGAGTGAGAAAAAAAATTTTTTGACTAAAAGAGAATGATAGTGAAATATTTTTGAGTGAGAGTGAGTGCGAGAGAGAAAAATTTTTGGGTGAGAGTGAGACAAAAAAATTTTTGATTGAAAGAGAATGACAGTGAAAAATTTTTGAGTGAGAGTGAGTGCGAGAGAGAAAAATTTTTGAGTAAGAGTGAGAATGATAGTGAAGAATTTTTAAATGAGAGTAAGAATGATAGTGAAAAATTTTTGAGTGAGAGTGAGTGCGAGAGAGAAAAATTTTTGAATGATAGTGAGAGAGAAAAATTTTTGAGTAAGAGTGAAAGAGAAAAATTTTTGAGTAAGAGTGAGAATGATAGTGAAGAATTTTTAAATGAGAGTAAGAATGATAGTGAAAAATTTTTGAGCGAGAGTGAGAGTAAGATTCAAAGTTAAAAATTTTTGAGTGAGAGTGAGAGTGAGAGAGAAAAATTTTTGAGCGAGAGTGAGGGGGAGAATGATAGAGAAAAATTTTTGAGTGAGAGTCAGGGTGAGAGTGAGAGAGAAAAATTTTTGAGTGAGAGTGAAATGGAGAGAGAAAAATTTTTGTGTGAGAGTGAGAGAGAAAAGTTTTTGAGCGAGAGTGAGGGGGAGAGTGATAGAGAAAAATTTTTGAGTGATAGTGAGAATGAGAGAGGAAAATTTTTGTTTGAGAGTGAGAAAGAAAAATTTTTGAGTGAGAGTGAGGGGGAGAGTGATAGAGAAAAATTTTTAAGTGAGAGTGAGAGAAAAATTTTTGAGTAAGAGTGAGAGTGAGAGAGAAAATTTTTTGAGTGAAAGTGAAAGAGAAAAATTTTTGAGTGAGGGTGAGATTGAGAGAGAAAAATTTTTGAGGGAGAGTGAGATTGAGAGAGGAAAATTTTTGAGTGATAGTGAGAGTGTGAGAGAAAAATTTTAAAGTGAGAGTGAAATTGAGAGATAAAAATTTCTGAGTCAAAGTGAGAGTAAAAAATTTTTGAGTGAAAGTGAGAGTGAGAGAGAAAAATTTTTGAGTGAGAGTGAGAGAGAAAAAATATTGAGTGAGAGTGAGAATGAGAGAAAAATTTTTGAGTGAGAGTGAGGGTGAGAGTGAGAAAGAAAAATTTTTGAGTGAGGGTGAGAGTGAGAGAGAAAAATTTTTGAGTGAGAGTGAGAGAAAAAAAATATTGAGTGAGTGTGAGAGTGAGAATGAGAGAAAAAATTTTGAGTAAGAGTGAAAAATTTTTGAGTGAGGGTGAGAGTGAGAGTGAGAGTGAGGGTGAGAGTTACGTGAACGCACCCCTGGTACTTCACAATACAATTCTTTCATACCATGTGAAGATAACAGAATGCAATTGAAAAAATTCTCGTCTGCAACAGCAAGTGATTTTCTTCCGAAAACGGTAAAAAAAACCCCAGTTAAAAGAAGCGTGAAAGAAAAAACATTAAAAATTCAGGTAAAGAAACAAAAAACAAATTCAAAAAAAGGCAAGAAGAAGAAGTAAATTTGATTAATAATAATTTTTCTTAAATAATAAAAAAAAATTGAAACACACTTTAATACAACACTATTCTTTTACACTACAAAATAAATCACATTTTTATAGTAAAATTTAATTACTCAAATTCATACACTTACACATTACACATTACACTGTAATGCAGGCATTGAAGTAATTTAATGACAGTCTCAACCCTGAAAAATGCAGAGAGCAGTTCACCAAGAAGTGATGCTTAATTTATGATTGATTTTTCAATTTTATTTATTTAAATCGGTTTTATGATATACAAAGTACTTTGTATATTGATTTTTGTGATGCTAATGTTCAGAATTTTCAAAATAAAACAAATTAAATATCCCTAACTTCATTTTTTGAAGAATTATTAAATTTTTGAAAAATTTTCAATCACATTTTATTTAATTTCTCGAAAATAACAAAAAAGGACATCTGAGCATTTTTTGTAGTGAAAATACACAGAATTTTCAAAAAAATTCAACCCCCTCCCCCTCCTACAGTTTTTGATAAAACCTAACAATACTTCGTGGTTAAGGTACTCACCCATAGGGCTAAACAATGTGTAAGTTACAGCCCGATCTGAGCAACTTTTTTTTTGACTTAGTCCGCTACAGGAATTTTACCCCATATATATATATATAAAATAAAATAATAATGTTAAAATAAAATAACTTAAGCATCGCTTCCGTAGATCACTCGATACTCAGTTCGAGTTCCCGTTGACTCTACAATCTGCAATTGAAGAATTACACATAATAATTCTTCATAGGTGTTAGTAGGCCCAAAACACCAATCTAAAAAGAAAGCATATAATATGTAATTTTTTGCAATTTTATTTTGATTTTTAATAAATTTTTAAACTAAAATTCCAATTGTTCTATTCAATCAAATAGACCTTTTATTTGTGCTGTCAAAAATAGTGTGGATTTTCATCTTAAAGCTAAGAAACATTATTTAGGATCTAAAAATTAAATTGTCAGTTTCGTCTTCTATGGGCGAATCAATTAATCAAACCCACATTAAAAATAAACATTATTAAGTTAAATGTTCATTTTTACTTTTAATGGCAACTTGGTTTCTCCGGCGAATAGAAAATTTTAAATAATTGTTTAAAATTATAATAATTAAATAATTAATTTTTCTTGTTCGTAACAAAGAAAATTATTTTTAAACGGAAATAATTGTGAAAAAAATGTATTATTTTATCAAAGAAATTAATATTTTTATTTATTTATCAATTAACCGGGCAATGCCATTTTTTAGTATTTTTACATATGAAAAATATAATTAATAATAATAATATGTACAAAAGTATATAATTAAAATAAGAAGTCTTAGGTCCGGTTTCACCAACTATGGTTAAAAGTTAATCAGCGATTAAAGCCAATTTAAACGCTCATGATTGGTCGGTTAGGGATTTAATCGCTGATTAACTTTTAACCGGAGTTGATGAAACTGGCCCTTAATAGTGTTTTATCAAAATGATGTTCTAAATGTCAAGCAGCGAAACATAAACAAAAATAACATTAGAAAATTTCAAAAAATGATATGTTTTAATTTAAAATATTACATTTTTTTTACCAATATTTCCGTTTGAAATTAATATCTTTCACCTTTTTTTGATAAAAAAATTTATTTATTTCACTAATAGTTTTGATTAAAAAATTAATCGTTTTCAGCAATATTTTTGATAAAATAATAAATTTTTTTCTCAAATAATTCTGTTTAAGGAGACAAAATGTTTGATAGTCCTGATTCAATGTATTATGTTATTTATTTATTTGAAACATAACGGGACATGACCTTTTGTACAAAAGTACTCCTAACTCTAAAAATTACAATGCTTTATTTAAATCTAGGTTGCCACTTTAGTGATAATGTTTTAGTTCGAATTGAATATAATACTTTGTAATGATGATGTGAACCTTGTGGCATTACTGTCAAAAAAAATCTATATTATTAGCAATCATATTAGCCTCTCTGCTAAGTCGAACAATTAAAGAATTATTACCATAATTAGTTTTATGGAATTCCTCTGAAAACAATGCATATCGCCTAGAAAACATTCTGGGGACTGATAAATGAAGTTATTAAAACTTTAAACGCGTTTTTCTCGAAAACACATTTTTCAAACTGGTGCACGGCTTTTCTCGAAATCTACTGAACCGATTTCAAAAAACAAAAACCATTAGATTCCTTAGTTAAAAAACTAAAGAATAAACCTTTTGAAGCTTCAAATTTCTACCACTTGTTTTTTTATACTGGGGTAAATTGCCCCAAAAACAAGACGTTTTTCAAATGTTTGAGAAAAATGTTCATAAAAAATTAAACGAAACGCCACTAAATACACTAAAAATAAATTTTTTATTTTTCCCTACGTAATATGAAATTAATTAATTTTTGATCAAAAAAAATTAATTTTTTCAACAATATTTTTGATAACATTTTTTAAACAATATTTTTGTTTAGAACAAATTAACTCTATCAACCTTTAAATTTCTTTAAACATGCTAAACAGCGCGGCTATATTGATTTTATCGACAAATGTTGATAATAAAGTATAATGGATGGAAATTAATAAAAACATTAAAGTTTTATAATTATTTATTAATAATCATCTTAAAATGCATAAAACTTATTGATTTTAATAATTATACTATCAATTTCACCATTTTTTATACATTTTAGACAGAATTTCAGTCTCAATCTCGTGTTCCACGAATGCTCCGCGAATTTCGTAGAGCATTCACATCATACAATCCGCCAGGGATGAATGTAAAGAAATTTACTTTACGAAATTTGTGGTCGGCCCAATTGTGGGCCACTAACGGGTCGACTTTCTCTTCATAAAATTTAATTACTATTATTCTTATTGTTATTAGTAATTGGAATAATTATAGTAATAATAATAATAATTGGATATAACTATCAATCATTATTATTAAGATTATTATCACATAAAATTAGAATATTGTAGAAGAATATGAAACAGTATAAAAACAAGATTATCCATAGAAACGATTTTTTGTGCCATCGGCCCGACTATGGCCAGAGTCGGCCCGACCATTGGAAATTCTGAATTTTTAACTCCGGCTGCCGCAGTTAAACCGACCATCGCACAGTGGTGCAAATCTGCAATTTACTATTCAAAACAGGCTACAACTTTTATTCATAAACAGATTTTCAATTTTTTTTTAAATTACTCAGGATAAACTTATTAACAACTCTGTCTTCGTGGAATATTTATTTAATTTGTTAATAATTAAATATTTAAACAAACTTATAAAAAAAACAAAATTACTAAAAATCTCTATATATATAATCAGACGTCTGTCTGTACATTGATTTAAACTTCAAAATTTTGACATAATTTGTCTTTTTGAACGTCAAGAATTCCGAAAATAACCATAAAAAATTTCATGTATGTATGTATGGATGTATGTTTGTCTGTCACAAAGCTTTGTACGCCAATCACGCAAAAACGCCCTTGTAGAAAAAATCAATTGAACACGATTCAGAACGATTGAGTACAAAAATTTTTTAATCGTTTTGAATTGTTTTCAATTGGAGTATATATTTTTTCAATTAATTCAAATTGTTTTCAATCGTGTAAATTAAGTTAAACTTTTTCAATTGTTTTTAATAGGGTGCTATCTGGAGAACGATATATGCACATGCGCAAATAGTTAATAATAAGAATAAGAAAAGTGTTGAATCAAGCAGGCAGGAAAGATGTTTTTCTTCTAAATATTTTTTTTTCAATATGTTTACTTATCCTATATAATTATGAACAAATTAAGTATGACAACCTTTGAGTTGTTAATACATAACCTCAAAAAAATAAAAATAAATAAATGGGTACGTAAAAAAATACATGTAAATAGAAATTAAATAAATAATTAGGTACATATAACACCGTCCGACACGATTTTTCACACACGAAAAAATGAATGATTTTCAGAAAATAGGACCAAAAAAAAGATACCCGTGTCTGGCCGTTTTGCTAGATCAGGTCATTTTTTGCTTTTAGGGGTAAAAACAACCCTTAAATGAAAGGTGATAGGAAATCTTGTACAAATTAATAATTTTTTATGAAACCTGGTATCTCGGGGTTTTCCGGGTCGCTGATTACGAATCTGATGTCAGATTTTCAAAATTAAAAAATGGCGGATCCAATATGGCGGTCGAAATTTAGAAAAATTCACCAATTTATTTGAAAGTTGTTCCTTAGGGGTTTTTGGGGTCGCTGATAACGAATATGTTGTCAGATTTTGAAAATTCAAAATGGCGGATCCAATATAGCGGTCGAAATTTATAAATATTAATTATTTTTTGTAAAACTTGGTATCTAGGGGTTTTTGGGGTCGCTTAGTACGAATCTGATTGTAGATTTTTAAAATTCAATATGGCAGACTGAAAATCATTGATTTTTTCGTGTGTGAAAAAAAAAGTTGAATTTTGTCGGACGGTTTAAAAATAAATATAAGAAAAAATTCTAATTCTGACATTTTTAAATAATTTCAGTTTTTCATTTTTTTAGAACAAATTTTTAGTTTTTCTAAACTTTGGGTGTCCAGCAGCTTTTCAAAAAAATTTAACAAAAATTATTCAGCATAAATTTTCTTCAAAGTTCACCTGAACTCCTTGCGACAACAAAAAACCATAATTTTTCAATTAAATATTTTCAAAAATTGTAATCAAATTCTTTTAAAAGTTTAATTATTTTCAAATTTTTCAATTAAATTTTACAAAATTTTAATTATTTAAAATTAATAAGTCAAAACTTTCAATTCTTACTCTTCTAAAATTGAATTACTTCTATTAAATTCTGTAATTATTTTATATATAGCAAATTTTAACTAATACTTTTTGAAAATTTTATCATAAATTTTAAAAAAATTATTTTTTATTATAAACTTTGATTGCAACTGTTATTGGGATCTGACATGGGGGCGGGGCCTAAAGCAATATGGCGTAAATTGGGTAACACTTTTAGTGAATTTACATGGGAATAACATGGGATGCAGAAAATGTTCATTTCTATGGACAGTATTTGCGTATGGGCAGGTACAAATCCTGCTCAACGAAAATTTATTGAAGGTGAACGCGTTTTGCAAGCCGGGCACATTATAAAGTGTGGTGTAAATCGTGTAATTTTGGTTTTGGTTTCGGAAATTTATGGAAAATTACGCTTAAATTTTTCGCTACAGTACTGCCACAGCCTCTCACAGAACACTTAATTCTGCAGGAAGATTTCTCACGCGGTAAAAAATGTAGCTTCATTCATAATGATAAAATAATTAACAATGACAGCGGAACTACAATTGCAAGTGACACAAACAGTTATCCAAAACTAGTTACATTTATTAACACCAGATGGCATGTGTACGAATGTCAGATCCCAATAAATAGGGTAAGTGTACCAATTACGGCGAGTGCATCAATTACGGAGCGTTTTTAAAAAATAACTTTTATTACTATTTTATTTAATATAACTGCTGCAAAATGATTAAAAAAAATTATTTTAATTGAAACATTTTTAAAATTTTCATTGGCTCCAATTTCGGCGGGCAAAGTATTTTCAAAATACACGTAATTTTGGTCACCGAAATTGATACACCGCGCAATAGAGAATTACGGTATTAGTTTTAACTATAGCTGTCGAAATTAATTTTTCAATTTTTTTTAGATTTACCAATAATTAAGGTAAAATTAAGTTAAAATGTGACTCAGTGACATTAAAAACACAATTACAGAAATGTTTGCATCAATTTAAAAAAAATTGAATAATTTGAAAATTTTCAATTTTTTGAAAAAGTGACATAACTTTCGTTCTAATTAAAATTTTTCAAATCTGTAAGTTTATAAAACTAACTTGTGTTAATACCTACTACAGTGCCAATTTTCATACAAATCGGTTAAGCCGTTTTTGCGTGATCAGCGTACAAAGTTTTGTGACAGACATACATACATCCATACATACATACATGAAATATTTTATGGTCATTTTTGGAATTCTTGACGTTCAAAAAGACAAATTATGTCCAAATTTTTAAGTTTAAATCAATGTACAGACAGACGTCTGATTATATATGATGTATTCCACGCCAAAGTGAAAGTCCATCTGCAATTGCATCTTCGATTTTTTTAAGATTTTTTTTTCTTTTAGTACTAATTGAGACTAGTTTCTATGAATTTGTACTGTATTTGCTTGGAAATATAGAAAATTAAAACATTATTATGAGATGAAAAACTGCCTCAAAGGATTTTTTAAAAAAATTAAATTTCTCAAAGTTGTAAACAATTGAAGTTTTTTGTAGTTTTAAGTTAAAAAATGAATATCTTAGAACTAAGTGAACGGATGTTTATAAAAATTAGTATACTTACACCGAAAATAATACAGTTTTAGTTGAAAAATTTAAAATTAAAAATTTTTGATTTTTAATAATTGTTATTGCAAAATTAATTGTTTATTTAAAAAATAAACCATGTTCTCGTTGTCGTAGAAAGTTGATCCAAAGTTTATTGGAAAGGGAATTTTATAAGGATTCGAAAACCGTTTTAAAATTTCGTGGATCGCAATTAGCAAAAAAGTTATCGCGTTTTTTGTGCGGCGCTGCGTGTCTCTTGCGCTAAATGTATTTTACTCAAAAAGTATGGAAACTTGCAAAACTATCTCGAAAAGTACGAATTTTAATAAAAAATGTTCAAGACAAAAGTTATTCCTAACAAAAAGATCGACATTTGTGAAGAAAAATGTTGGGCCTAATATTTTGTGCATTTTTACCACATGTGTTGCAGGGCAAACCATGTATTTCCATCAGCGACCCAAAAAACCCCTAGATACCAATTTTGAAGTAAATCCATCAATTTTTAAAAAAAATAGCCTACCTCTCAAAATCCGACAGGTTTTTGGAGGTTAGAAAAAAATCCTGACGTGATGGAGCAAAACGGACTTCGGATTCGTGTTCAGCGCGTCAAAATACATGGAAAATGACTAGTCTGGTCTGCCACGCACGACACTTTTTTTGTGGGGCTGTGTTCTTAATCAGCAACCCCAAAAACCCCCGAGAAACTGATTTCATGTAAATACGATGAATTTTTTTCAAAATCCGCCATATTGGATCCGCCATTTTTAATTTTTAAAAATGAAGTTCAAATTCGTAATCAGCAACCCGGAAAACCCCCAAGTATGAAAATTCAGACCAAATGAATGCATTTTTAAAATTTTCATCCGCCATATTGTATCCGCCATTTTGAATTTTTTTTTGTCCCAAAAACAAATAGAACTGCTGGTTTTATATTGACAATCCGAAATTGTTGTGTGGACTTAATTTTTAGTAACCACAACAATTCTTTTCTCTCCGTGTACAGCAAAAAAGAAATCAGGGGAACTAGAAGCTAAGGTTATACCCCCACAGCAGCCAATCTTTACTAAAAATTTCGTAAAGATTTCCTTGAAATCTTGGGAATATTTAATTGAAAAGTTTAATGAAAATTGCATAAAGATTTAAATGTCCCACGAAAATAAATATTTGGCGTAAAAGTTGACTAAAAATTTAAATGAAATTTTCAGGAAATGTTCGTCGCGAAAATTGAAGAAAATTTAAATGAAATTTTTATGAAATGTTTGTCGCAAAAATTGAATAAAAGTTTCAATGAAATTTTCAGGAAATGTTCGTCGCGAAAATTGAGTAAAGATTTAAATGAAATTTTCAGGAAATGTTCGTCGCAAAAATTTAAATGAAATTTTCAGGAAATGTTGGACGGAAATATCTGTAAAAAATACAAAAATAATAATAATAATAATAATAGATAGATAGATCTTTATTATTATTATCAATCAAAAAAATTTACTATCTGGGAATAAAAATAAAATAAATAATATACAAACATTGTTGCTCTGCTTTAATGCTTTGTTTCACATTGAATCAAGCACTGCATACTTGATTGAGCAAGAACTTTTGAAAACAAATTTTGGGGTGCTGGGGATTGAACCTACGTTCGCCGCGCGCTAGCTAAAGACCCTAACCACTACACTACAGATATCTGGCAGAAAAAAAAAATCTTCCACAGGCTCTACAACTTGCTGATAGACAATTAATCCTACTTATCGACCTAAAAGGGCGGGCTCATTTGAAAATGTTTTTCACGGAGATATTTGAATGTTCTGAATATTCACATTGCAGGTGAATATAAAAATTAAAAGTGTATCGAAATAATGCTGTAAAACCATGACTGAAGGTCATGTGAAAAGGTTATAATAAAATTAATTATTTTTTTTAAATATTACCTATTAATTAAAAATTCACAAATTTGCGAAAATTAATTTAAAATTTTTTTATTTATTAATAAAGAATTATATTAGTATTGTTAAAGACAAGAAAAAACGTTTTAAAAATAATTAAGAAAATAATTTCAATATATTAAAATAAGAAATGAAAGTGAACACAAAAATTCTATTTTTTAAACATTTAAATCAAAATTATTATTCAAAAATTATTTATTATAATTAAAAATGTATTAATTAATGAAAAATTAATTTTTAAATATTTTATTTTTTGTAAAAGATTGTGGCCTTTACAAAATGGTTTTTAAAGTTGAAATAAAATTTTTTAAAAATTAATATTTCGATTCGAAATAAAATTGACTAAATAGACAGAAAAAAATGCTTTTAATATATTTATTTGTGACAATTTGTAAAATTTAATTTTTTTCAAAATGTTGAATTACAATTCTTTAAAAATTCGTTTTTTTAAATTTTACTAAAATTAATTAAAAATTAATTATTTTTGAAAATTCAATTATTTTGAAAAACATTGAATTAAAATATTTTTTAAATACCTACTTTAAATAAAAAAATTTTAAATACATACACAAAAATTATATTAATTAGAAATAGGATAAGTAAATTAAACAATTAATATAAACACATTTATTATAAAATTTAAGTAAACACAAAAACATATAATATAATTCTGTTTGACAGAAATAAATGTTTCATATATAAAAGAAGAGGTTTTCAACTATTAAAAACCATTTCATTTACTTTTTTTCGATGGAATAATGGCCGACGAAAATTATCCCTACTTGAAACTAGTGGACATAATATCTCATGTTCAGGACATCAGAAAAATAAAATTCGACCAGATTATTAAAAAATAAGCTTGTCTCTATTGTTATTAATTTGAATTTTGTACATATGATAAAAATAAAAAAAATGGCTGACTTTTTTCATTTTTGACATTTTTTAAAAATATGTATTTAGTGCTAAAAAAAGTAGACAATTATTTCTTAACATTTCGTCTACTTTTTTAACTATAAATATTTTTAAAAAATGTCAAAAATGAAAAGTCAGACATTTTTTTTTATTTTCATTCTATGTACAAAATTCTAGCTCATATCAATAAAGACAAACTTATTTTTTAATAATCTGGTCGAATTTTATTTTTCTGGTGACCTGAACTTGAGATATCATTTATTTCTGTCAAACAGAATTATATTATATGTTTTTGTGTTTACTTAAATTTTATAATAAATGTGTTTATATTAATTGTTTAATTTACTTATCCTATTTCTAATTAATATAATTTTTTTGTATGTATTTAAAATTTTTTTATTTAAAGTAGGGGAATAGTGTCAGGGTTGGACACAGTTTTGGTTTTTTGTTTATAAATATTTTGTTTAGATAAATTTAGTCAATTGTGGTATATGGGTGGAAAGATCTACAAAAGAGGAACACTTTTGCTGTGGACCGTAAATTGATTGGTCCAAAATTAAAAAAGTTATAAACATTTAAAAAAAAAATCTAGTCAGGGTTGGACTTTTCAGTCAGGGTTGGACACTTTTTGTAAATCGAAACGCATTATTGGCAAAAACGTAAAATAACATTTGTAATGTTTTTTATTCTTATTTTTTCATGTTTATCTTTACTTATTGTTTACAAATTGTAAAGCTTCATGGGTTTAAAAAAGGAATGAACTCAAATTACAAAAAATAATGCTTTATTGTTCCAAATAACTCAATGAAATGATGAACAAAATTTATAAAATTTAAGTATTATTTTTCTAATATCTTTGGCACAATTTTGCACTGAAATATCAATAAAATAAAATTTATTTATAAATTGTGTCAATTTCATAATTAATATGGGTGTCCAACCCTAACTGTATAAAGTGTCCAACCCTAACTAGAAGTATCATTTTCGAATTGTGCTAACCATAACCAGACATGTGTCGCGATTCGATTTTTCACTTTTTTTCTTCTTAAATTATGTACCCCACAATACATTCAATAAGCTTACCTTGCCGAATTCTTGCTTTTTTTACACATTTTTAAGGGTAATGCTCCATTACACTACTAGAAGATTCGTCACGTACGCACACAGGTGGCGATATTGTTCTTATTTAAAAAAAGCCAAGTGTCCAACCCTGACAAGTGTCCAACCCTGACACCATTCCCCTAGGTATTTAAAAAAACTAGATTTTAAAAAATATTTTAATTCAATGTTTTTCAAAATAATTGAATTTTCAAAAATAATTAATTTTTAATTAATTTTAGTAAAATTTAAAAAAACGAATTTTTAAAGAATTGTAATTCAACATTTTGAAAAAAATTAAATTTTACAAATTGTCACAAATAAATATATTAAAAGCATTTTTTTCTGTCTATTTAGTCAATTTTATTTCGAATCGAAATATTAATTTTTAAAAAATTTTATTTCAACTTTAAAAACCATTTTGTAAAGGCCACAATCTTTTACAAAAAATAAAATATTTAAAAATTAATTTTTCATTAATTAATACATTTTTAATTATAATAAATAATTTTTGAATAATAATTTTGATTTAAATGTTTAAAAAATAGAATTTTTGTGTTCACTTTCATTTCTTATTTTAATATATTGAAATTATTTTCTTAATTATTTTTAAAACGTTTTTTCTTGTCTTTAACAATACTAATATAATTCTTTATTAATAAATAAAAAAATTTTAAATTAATTTTCGCAAATTTGTGAATTTTTAATTAATAGGTAATATTTAAAAAAAATAATTAATTTTATTATAACCTTTTCACATGACCTTCAGTCATGGTTTTACAGCATTATTTCGATACACTTTTAATTTTTATATTCACCTGCAATGTGAATATTCAGAACATTCAAATATCTCCGTGAAAAACATTTTCAAATGAGCCCGCCCTTTTAGGTCGATAAGTAGGATTAATTGTCTATCAGCAAGTTGTAGAGCCTGTGGAAGATTTTTTTTTTCTGCCAGATATCTGTAGTGTAGTGGTTAGGGTCTTTAGCTAGCGCGCGGCGAACGTAGGTTCAATCCCCAGCACCCCAAAATTTGTTTTCAAAAGTTCTTGCTCAATCAAGTATGCAGTGCTTGATTCAATGTGAAACAAAGCATTAAAGCAGAGCAACAATGTTTGTATATTATTTATTTTATTTTTATTCCCAGATAGTAAATTTTTTTGATTGATAATAATAATAAAGATCTATCTATCTATTATTATTATTATTATTATTTTTGTATTTTTTACAGATATTTCCGTCCAACATTTCCTGAAAATTTCATTTAAATCTTTACTCAATTTTCGCGACGAACATTTCCTGAAAATTTCATTGAAACTTTTATTCAATTTTTGCGACAAACATTTCATAAAAATTTCATTTAAATTTTTACTCAATTTTCGCGACGAACATTTCCTGAAAATTTCATTTAAATTTTTAGTCAACTTTTACGCCAAATATTTATTTTCGTGGGACATTTAAATCTTTATGCAATTTTCATTAAACTTTTCAATTAAATATTCCCAAGATTTCAAGGAAATCTTTACGAAATTTTTAGTAAAGATTGGCTGCTGTGGGGGTATAACCTTAGCTTCTAGTTCCCCTGATTTCTTTTTTGCTGTACACGGAGAGAAAAGAATTGTTGTGGTTACTAAAAATTAAGTCCACACAACAATTTCGGATTGTCAATATAAAACCAGCAGTTCTATTTGTTTTTGGGACAAAAAAAAATTCAAAATGGCGGATACAATATGGCGGATGAAAATTTTAAAAATGCATTCATTTGGTCTGAATTTTCATACTTGGGGGTTTTCCGGGTTGCTGATTACGAATTTGAACTTCATTTTTAAAAATTAAAAATGGCGGATCCAATATGGCGGATTTTGAAAAAAATTCATCGTATTTACATGAAATCAGTTTCTCGGGGGTTTTTGGGGTTGCTGATTAAGAACACAGCCCCACAAAAAAAGTGTCGTGCGTGGCAGACCAGACTAGTCATTTTCCATGTATTTTGACGCGCTGAACACGAATCCGAAGTCCGTTTTGCTCCATCACGTCAGGATTTTTTTCTAACCTCCAAAAACCTGTCGGATTTTGAGAGGTAGGCTATTTTTTTTAAAAATTGATGGATTTACTTCAAAATTGGTATCTAGGGGTTTTTTGGGTCGCTGATGACGAATTTGAAGTTAGATTTTCAAAATTCAAAATGGCGGCTCCAATATGGCGGACAAATTTTGTAAAAATTGATGGATTTACTTCAAACTTGGTATCTAGGGGTTTTTTGGGTCGCTGATTACGAATCTGAAGTTAGATTTTCAAAACTAGAAATGGAAATTCTTATATACATAAGGAAGGTATTCACGTCTTTTTATGGTAGCGCACTCTTTTGTCCTCAAAGGATCTGTATAATGGTTTTCTTTTCAAATTGGTGCCTCCAGGTACAATATCCCTTTTCAGCATCCAACAGTAGTCGGCCATCATATTTTACATCCCAGCTTCCTTGATAACGACGCTCAAATTCTTTCAGATCTTGATGGAATCGTTCTCCTTGTTCTTCACTGTAATCTCCCAAATTTTCAGGGAATTGATCCCGATGCGAGTCTAAGTAATGCAACTTTATGCTCATTAAGCATCCTAACTTACCAAAGTTTTTAATCATATCACTAACTATTTGCTCCCAATTTTCACTCTTGTGATTACCCAGAAAATTTCCGACAACTGCTTTGAAACTAAGCCATGCGGCTTTCTCCTTTTTATTCATCTTGGTGATAAATTGCTCATCTTTTAACAATTTGCGAATACGTGGTCCGTCGAAAACCTCTTCTTTTAGTTTCGCATCAGAGATTTCTGTAAACTTTTGTTCCAAGTATTTGAAACAGTTTCCTTTTTTATCTAAGGCTTTGACAAACTGTTTAATTGCTCCTAGTTTCGTGTGTAAGGGCGGAATTATCACCTTTGAAGGGTCGATATCGTCAGCCATATTGGAGCCGCCATTTTAAATTTTGAAAATCTAACTTTAGATTTGTAATCAGCGACCCAAAAAACCCCTAGATACCAAGTTTGAAGTAAATCCATCAATTTTTACAAAATTCGTCCGCCATATTGGAGCCGCCATTTTGAATTTTAAAAATCTAACTGCAAATTCGTCATCAGCGACCCAAAAAACCCCTAGATACCAAGTTTGAAGTAAATCCATCAATTTTTTAAAAAAATAGCCTACCTCTCAAAATCCGACAGGTTTTTGGAGGTTAGAAAAAAATCCTGACGTGATGGAGCAAAACGGACTTCGGATTCGTGTTCAGCGCGTCAAAATACATGGGAAATGACTAGTCTGGTCTGCCGCGCACGACACTTTTTTTTTTGTGGGGCTGTGGAATCTGAAGTGGGGTTTGTAAAATACAAAATGGCGGATCCATAACCACTATCTCCATAAAATCCAATGTTTGCGCATGCGCACAGAAAAAAGTTTATGAATTCGTCGAAAAAGTTTAAAAATTGACTAACTGCGTGCCCATCCAGAAGATAATATCTAGTTCATGAAAGTTTTACTAACTATTTCTTTCCGTGTGTATGTCACTAGAAATATTCAGACATTTTAATAAATAAATTTTTAATTCAGTATTAATAATTAAATCTAAAATAAACAAATTATATTTAAAAAATAAAAAAAAAATAAGATTTTTAATTTTGTCTACCTCCACGTGGTAAGAATTGGTAAACGCCTAAATGGGCGGCTAAGAGACAAAAACTGAAAACCCCTTCAGGCTATTTGAACGGATTTTTACATTTTTCATCTGTCATATTGGATCCGCCATATTGTATTTTTGAAAACCGACTTCAGATTATTAATCAGCGATCCCAAAAACCCCCGAGTAACTGATTTCATGTAAATACGATGAATTGTTTTTTTAAGTCCGCTATATTGGATCCGCCATTTAGAATTTTTAAAAATGAAGTTCAAATTCGTAATCAGCAACCCCGAAAACCTTCGAGTATGAAAATTCAGACCAAATGAATGCATTTTTAAAACTTTCATCCGTCATATTGGATCCGTCATATTGAAATAATGAAGTTCAAATTCGTAATCTGCAACCCCGAAAACCCCCGAGTATGAAAATTCATACCAATTGAATGCATTTTTAAAATTTCATCCGCCATATTGGATTCGCCATTTTGCATTTTTGAAAACAGACTTCAAATTCTTAATCAGCGACCGCAAAAACCCCCGAATAACAAAATTCAGGCAAATCCAGTTACATTTTGTCAACTTGACCAATATTGCGCAAAATTTTCACAATTTACAATGAATTTGACGCCATATTGGGTCCGCCATTTATAATTTTTTTATTCTACTTTACGTTTTTCGAAAGTACACAACTTTTATGCACCTATGGGGTGTTTTCGGCATTCACTCAGAGTTAACTCTAGAGTTAACAGTGGTGCTCAATGATATTATCTTTGAAAATTTATTTACCTAAATAAAATAATTGATTTTCTATTTTCATCACCCTGAGTTTGAAGTTAGTTGTCCTTGTTTGCTTACTTTTTTTAATTTATACGTATTTTTTGTTTTTCATTTAAAAATGGAACATATTTTTGCTACCCATAAACGTGTTATTTTTTTAAAGTTTATAGTTTTCAAATTTTTCATTATTTCCCTAACTTTAATTAATCTGAATTGTTTAAGGAACTAGATTATTTATTTTAATTAAAGTTGTTTTTTATAAATAAAAAGTTAAAATATTTTTTAATAAAAATAAATTATTATGTTTCAATTTACACTTTTCAAAACAAACAATCCGTTCACAAATTTTGTCGGCCATTAAAGGTTAGGACTGACCCTTTTTCTTTACTCTCGCAAGAAAACAGAGTTAACTCTGGGTCATCTTGTAATAAATTTTTGGGGACTTTTATGAAATCTAGAAACAAAAATTTTTATTTTAACATTGCATTACTAGTATAAAAGGCCCGTTTCACATGTTGTTACAATTGCAAACCCTGCGCCAATCAAAATGAATCGTCTATGCTAAATTGCCAATCAACAATGTTCACAACCAACAGACGAACTGAAAATCAAAATTTACATTTGAGCACCACTGCTAACTCTAGAGTTAACTCTGAGTGAATGCCGAAAACACCCATGGTTGACAATTTAATTTTATTTTTACATTTTTTCCGATTGAAAAAAAATGTCAAACTTAAAAAAAAGAAACTTTTTTGTGTTTTTTGACATTTAAACCGCCATATTTAATTTAGGCTTAGACGAAATTAATTTTTGACACCGGAATCGGAAAGAGCACACTCAAGACCTATAGGAAATGTACCTCTCGTAGAAAATGTTGACCGATTTATTTAAAATAACGTAGTCTGAATGTGTACAAAGAATTTTCAGTTTTTGGGCGTTAATGGGTTAACCGATAAACGATGAAATTGTCTCTTCATCCATTCACTACACTTGCAATAGATTTCTTACTTTAACCGGATTCATTTAATTTGCAGGCACATTGATGTCACTTTGTATACACGTTCAAGTACATTTTAGCACCACAAATTCATACAATTAGAGAAAAATCATACTATATTCACATGGGTTGTGTCACTCATTATTCACATCACCTGAGACGTGATTTTTTTAGACAAAATTCATTAGTTTATAGGGTCGTAGATTTGTATGCAAGAAAAGTTTGGAACATGTACTATAATTGCTTCAAGTCCATGTCGTAAATACTCTCCTCCACTCAATGCGAAATTTGCTTGAAATCCATGCGCTTTTCGGATGGATTTCTTGCAACGGAGATAGAAATGATAGTGCGCATGCGTGGCTTCCGTTCACGTGTCGGTCGAAGGGTTCAGTCCCATTTGTAAGAAATCCATCCGAAAAGCGCATGGATTTCAAGCAAATTTTATATAGAGAGAAGGAAGGCAATTTTATCATGTTTCTTAAGCGTTTATAGTTTACAGATCAATCAGAATTAGTATACATCGATGGCTGGGTGTAAAAACATGACACATCGAATTGGCGTTGAAAAACATGATACGTCGGATAAGTCTTGGAAAACATGATACATCGTTGTTTGATTTAAAGAACATGACACGTCGAAAACGAAATTTTTTTTTCAAATTTCTGTTGGTACCACTGACCGTGAAATTTAAAATGTGTCAAATCTTTGAAACTGTTTTATGAAACAAATGATTTTGCTTCATAATATGTGAGTTCAAAGAAAAATTGGGTTAAATAGCTTTTTATAAAGTTTATATTTAGATTGATAAAATTTGTGATTTTATAAATAATTCTATTTTATTATAAATATTTATATTGTAAATACACTAAAGCGTCAATCGAGAACAGGTCAGTCGAAAACAGAAAAAAAGTATTCAAAGATGTGATTAAAATTGATTTAAACTACATATGTACTGCTCAAAGTTCATGTAACTATTTGTTAAAAATATTTTTAAATTTTGTGTTATTTAAAATATTTGCTTCATGCCAAAGGAACCGCAATGTTAAAGTTTAAAAAACTGCAACTTAAAATTGAGCAATACTTATATTTATTTTAAATGTTTGTGTTATTTTGCATTCCATGCAATAATTCGTATTCATAGGAAAAAAACCAATAAATCTTAATAGCCACTGATGGAATAAAAATACAATTATTACCTTAAAGTACATTTTTCTAATTTAAAAATCATCTTATTCTATAACAAATTATCTTTTTTTAATTAATCAAATTTTAAAAGTTTTTAAATAAATATATTTTTTATTGTTAATTTTAATACCTATAATTTGAAATAAACGTTTACATTTTTGGTATGATAAAATAAAGTTATATAAATATATTATATTAATCATTTTATTGAGAGAATTATTTAATTAATTTAATTTAACATTTTGTTACTATTTACTATGCAGATAACGCTTGTATAATAAAATAATACATTAGTAATAATTAAAAATATATTTATTTAATTACAAGAAATGTAATAAAAAAGTAAAAAAAAGTAATAAGTCACATTTGTAATGTTCGTTTTGTGAGTGTGATTTTAACACCCTGCCTATCAGCAACGAAGAGAGTATATAACTCAGAAAAATTATATAATACATATCTCTATATCAGTCAATTCTAATTCGTCAATTAATAAAGATCTTCATTAAAATCGAAGTTATCTAGTTTTAAAGTATGTATTAATTATGTATTAATTTCTTTGATTTTTCTAAGCCAAGTCGATTTCTTAACTTATTGTGAATTATAGCCCATTGAGAAAACAACCTTTCAATGGCAGCAGTTGAACTAGGTCTTCTTAATAACTTTTGTGCAAGTTTAGCTAATTCAGGATGATGGTGTTCTGCAAGAATCCAAAAAGTATATGGACAGTTACTTTTTATTTCAAAAAGCCTGTTAAAAATACCACTTTTTGTTTCATAATCTGAAAATGATTTAAGCCCATTTTCACTTAAATTCTATTTTAGAAATCTTTCGGCCATCTGATTGTAAATTCTACTTTCCGAAAACCGCTCTCCCTGATACAGAGGATGCAGAATATTGGCAGCCAAGTTTATAGGTCCTAAAACTTTTTCGAGGCGATATTGTAAAGCAGATTTCATTTGCTGATCGTGAAATGGCAACTCCAATTTCAGCCACTCTTCTGCAGCGTCCGCAACATTAAAGTCGGCCTTCTGGCATTTATTTATTAATTCGCATATTCCGTCAAAAATAATTGTAAATTGAATTACTTCCCTTTCGAATTCCTCGTTCAACACCAAATTAATAATCTCATGTAAAAAATGTTTTAGCATTCTATGATCGTGAACAATAGTTCTCATGTTAATTAAATTTTTTAGAAAACAACGGTAAGAATCCCTGTAACTGCACCATCTTGTTCTCCTGGCAAAACTATTCTAGAACCACCAAGCAGGGTTAATTCTCTTTCTACAGATGGCAATTTGAATACTTTTAAGACGTTTACAATTTTTGCGTTAAAAGAAGAATCCACTAAACTTTTTGCAAGAAGATTGCCGGTATGCTTATCACAAGTTGTGTGCCACTCATTGATCATATTGCCCATGCATATCATCGATGAAACATTGTCGGATTTAACTTCATATATATTTGCGTTATACTTTTCTTTTGCGTCCTTTGAAGCATCTTCGATGACTTTTTTAAATTCAATGCAGTTTCGCTTTCCTGTGTTAAGTCCCACGAGTTAAGAAAAAGTCGTACTCCATCTGCATTGTGAATTATTGCCACTACATATTTTTCATTTTTAGAGGAATTTTTCCATCCATCAACTATAAAAGAACACTATCTGTCATTTCTGCAAAAGAAGTTTTTGCAATAATCTTTTCATAAACTTTATCCAAAATTTTTTCACTTAATGTCTTTCTCAATGGAGGCTTGTAATCAGGATTTAATTTTTTTACAAAATTTAAAAAGTGTTTTGATTCACAATTATGTATATTTAAAATGTATTAAAATTATTTTAAAACCTTACAGTTAGCGAAGAAGATTCCGTGGCTGATAGTGAAGTTTGATTATGATGTGCTTTTCTGATGCCTGCTGCTGCTCTCAAACTTTTCTTTTGGTCGTTATTGCAAATATTCCCTTTACAAATAAATAGTAATTATTCTCTATTTTTATAGGATAATAGTTTATTAAGGATGAATATATGAGGAGCAATTTTTCAAAAACTGGTAAATCCATTTTTGTTTTAACTTGAGATTTATATTTTATTATTATTTTTAATTTTATTATCAAAGAATTTTCAATTTTAAAAACATTTTGGACTAACCTAATGGAATTTCAATTTATTTTTTGATTATAAAAAAGTATCAAATAGACAAAATCCTTTAAATCTCTAAATTATACACGGAGAAAAATCTGCTGCGATTTTTGCTTGTGCAGTCTTTATTAATTTCATAAGTCACTTTTCGATACAATTTTAGCTTAAGACTGGAATAATTTAAATATGAATTCATGTATTTAATGTAATGGAGTGTATCAAACAAAAAACACAAGTCACGGGTGTTAATTTTGCATGAATTTCACATAAAAACTGCAAAGGGGACATGCCATTAAAGTATTAGATCCTCTCTTATAAAATTTGCAAGAATGCCATCTGATTTTCAGGTGGAATTTATACAACACAATCTTACCTCCGTATACACACAGCATTTCACACACACACAAATATTATATGCTGCGTTGATTCCGAGGAACGGCGCACAATCTATGCGCGCTACGGAGTTCGCGTTCCTTATATTCAACGTTCAAGTAATAAAAAAAATGTGCTCGTTTATTTTCGTCATCTAAAGTTTATAAAATAACAGTATTATGTATAACTTTAAGAATTAGTGTTTATACGTGTTGCAATAAGAAGATAATATTGGTTTAATAGTAAGTAATACTTTAAACTTATTCTATTGTTATGTATGCTTAATCAACGTGACATGTGAAAATTTATAGGTTATGTTAATCACAACTGCCACAGTGTTTACAAAACATTTTTAAAAGAAAATTGTTTGAATTTTTTGTTTCATGAAATTATGATTTATAATATTTCATTGCAGTTTATTGTTAGAAAAATGAACGAAATGAATAAAGTGCGTGAAGATCATTCGTCAAAGGCAGGACAAGGTTTACATTATTTAATTTTCAATTAATTACGTTTAAAATTATTAATGTATGTGTTATGTTATGTGTTATGTGTTTGCCTTATTTTTATATAGACTAAAGCAAAATTATTTAAGTTTTTAGAATCATCTAATGATACATTGTCGACAATTGTATTGAATAATAGCGCTTTGCATTGTGATGGTGCACTTGTTGGTGACTATTTTGTAGACCAAGACTACAACACTATCTTCACACTATCTTCATTCAGTGATATTTGTAAAGAAATTTCTAATCCTGCTATAAATTCGCAAAGACATCCTTTGACGACTAATTTTCCTGCTAATGGAACCAAAGAACAGAATACTTTAAATTGCGAGATTGAAGGTAAACTATTTAAGTTTATTGTCAAACGTTTTACATTGTAAATGAAACTTTAGTTAGTAAAAAAAAATATTTTAAGAAAAGCTTATGATGTTAAAATGTTATAAATTTCTTTAAACTCTTTGTTAATTTCCATTACCTTTAGTACAACAAAAATTATAAACTAGAATAAAATAGAATTATTTTACCAAGTTGTAATCCACAACGTTGATCAATGAAAAGAAAATTTCTGAATAAAATTTAATAAAAAACCAACAAATCTCTGCAAAAATAATAGAAAAACAAAAAAAAATTTTATTTTATATTATTTATATTATTTATTTTATTCTCGATTTATTTATTAAATAAAATAAAATTTAATTTATCCATAGATAATTTTCTGAATATATATCATATTTTATTAATATTTAATTAATTTCATACCTATATTAATTAATTAAATTAAAATTATTAATTAATGTAATAAATATGTAAATATATAATATTAATACTATATTGGTGATTATATTTTAATATTTAATATAAAAATAATACTCATACCCATAATATAATAACAAATATATAAATACAATGAATAAATATAATTATAAATTTATACAAATGTAATTAATATTAAATTTTTTATAATTTCTCTTCAAATTTTTTGATTGTTTTTTTATTTTAATAGATTAATAGATAGTAAAACACGAGCGTGCGCATTGTGCGTTCCCTTCCTCGGAATCACCAGCATACAATGATTGTGTGTGTGAAATGCTGTGTGTATACGGAGGTAAGATTGTGTTGTATAAATTCTGTGGTTGAAAGGCATAACAGCATAACTGACATTTTTATCAAATTTGAGATAACACCAGATTCTAGTACATTTAGTAATGCTTTCCAAAGATTCATAGTTGAAAAATCATTAATGAACTATTTAAGTAGAAAATGATGAAAAACCTAATCGCATAACTGCACTTTTGGCAATAGGCGATAGGCATAAGCGCATAACTGCATTCAGAATAAAAAAACAATTGACGTAATCTAAAAAATTAAAGTAATATTTTAAAATAAAAATATTATTTATTTATTTATTATTTATTTTTATCTTATAATAAGGAATTTCAGAAAAAATGAAATTTTTTATTAGTTTGACTAATTTTTCGATTCATTAATTCTTTTGAATCACAGGTATCTTCATTCTTCTCAATATCTTCACAAAAAATATTAAATTTGAGAAATTACGGAAATGTAAACATAAAACCTAACCAATTTTATAACCTATTTTTAAAAAATATTCCTTTGATTTTTTTCATAGATACAATAAACATAAATAATAATTTTATTCTTTTGCCTTTATTATAATCATCTCCTTCAGATATATTTGTTTCAGACTCAGATTCGTACATCGCTATTAAATCCAGTTTGACAATTTATTATGACATGAAAAATAGAGTGAAGTTGGTTACATATTTAAACTTTAACAGCATAAATACATAACTGCAAAAAAACTTTCAATTTGACTAAGAATATATTAAATTTCATATGAATTCGTGCGTTTTATAAAATGTGATAAACGTATTTTAAAAATACATTAAATAATGAGACTAAATGCCGAATACCAAACACATCCGTTGATTTTCTGAATTGACAGAGCTAAATGAATATTAAAACTCATTTTTCTCAAAATCGTGACAAATGCAGTTGTGCTGTTATGCCTTTCAACCACAGAATTCCACCTGAAAATCAGATGGCATTCTTGCAAATTTTATAAGAGAGGATCTAATACTTTTATGGCATGTCCCCTTTGCAGTTTTTATGTAAAATTCATGCAAAATTAACACCCGTGACTTGTGTTTTTTGCTTAGAAACTATTTTTACAATAAATACTTGAATTTATGCTAAAAATACAATTGTCGTGCCATGTAATTAAAGTAATTTACTCATCCAAGCAAAAATCGCAGCAGATTTCTCTCCGTGTAGTAGACTTTGATTACAAAAAAATGCTTTAAATATAAAAGATATTAAAATATAAATAATTTATGAAAATTTTTCTACATTAAAGTTGTCATCGAAATGACAAATTTTGGATTTATCAGATATCGAAAACTTACTCCCTATATCAATAATTCAATAAATATAGAAAACAAATGTTAATAAATAAAATATTAATAAAATTCTTACCTATGTCTTAAGAGACGTTTATAACCAATATTTCTTAAAATATTGTTGCAGAGCAAACATTTTGCAGCATTTGATTTAGTCCCCCCTTTTGACTCATGTATTATTGACAAACGTTCAAATTGTAATTGATCGTACGTAAAATATGGTTTTGTACAATTCAAAGTTCGTTTCATTTTAAAAATACTATTTACTTTTTCAGAAACACTTTAAATTCATAAAACGTCAATTTTTGCAACGGTCGTAATTTGAAAAAGTGAGGCTATGTATGGACGGAAGATGACGGGATATAATTTACCTAGTTTTCTACGTATTATACAGTATATTACGTCGAAAACGTATTATACGTCGAAAACCTCCAGTGACATGTCACTGCCCAACACTGGCCCATACCGGCTCTCCGCGGTGCCTTGTTCACTCAAGGCACTAGTTCGGTCCCGGCCGGTAGAGTGGGGGTATAGTGCTTCCCCTCACATGCTAAGGTTTCGTTTGGAGAAACAATATATTTTTCGCGAACCATTACCTTCAGAGCTGAGATTGGCAGTTATGTTGCAGTAAGTTTTCTTATATATAATTAGTTTAAATTTCAATTAATGTATTTGTAATTTGGTTCCATTATAATGTGACAATTTCTAAACTTATAATTATATTTTATAAAATGGCTAAAGGTACTTCCAAGTTTTTAAATGATTAAAAACTTTCCAGGTGGAAATCAGCATACAAGTTTTCTTATCTTTCTAAATTTGAGAGATATTAAAAAATGGATGTAAAATCCAAATTTTTATACCCTCCAAGGGTATCAAAATTTTTTTTACGTTTTCGAAGATGTCCTTTTATTTATTTTGCGGGTTACTGTAAAATGACAAGTTTCTTTTAGAGTTTGCTATTACATCAAAATGTTTTTATGTCGAATGATAAAATATTTTTAATCTTATTCCCTAATCTTTTCTCCAAACTTTTTATTATTTTACATAATTGATCTTATTATTATAGGATATAATTATTAATATTTAATAAAATTTTTTAATTTTAGTTATCTGGCACATGGAGATAGTGTGAAAACACTATCAAGATTTTATTTAATTGGAAAATCTACGACTTATAATATAATAAATGAGGTTAGCCAAGTAATTTGGGAAATTTTGTCAAAGAAGTACTTAAAAGAAAAAACACCTGATGATTGGAAGAAAATTGCAGATGAATACGAGAATAGATGGAAATTCCCACACTGCATTGGTGCGCTTGACGGAAAGCACATCAGAATTATAAAGCCACCAAATTCTGGAAGTGCCTTTTTTAATTATAAAAAATTTTTCAGTTTTGTACTCATGGCAATGTGCTATGCTAATTATACATTTACATGGATTGATGTCGGTGATTATGGTAAGTCACAAATAATATTTATTTAATTTAAAAATTTCATTATTTTTTTCAAATGATAAATATTATTGAAAATAAAATTAATCTAGTTATTAATAGTAATAACTATTACACCAACTTCATAATAGTAAATATTTTTGAAAATTCATTAAATATTTTAAACATTTTTTAATTTCTGTAGGATCTTTATCAGATTCCAGTGTCTTCGAGGCAACTGGGTTTGCCCAGGAATTGGAAAGTGGGAGATATTCTCTTCCTGAAGGAACATGCTTGCCAGGGACTAATAAAATTATTCCCTATTTTATGATAGGTGACGCAGGATTCGCAATAAAATCTTATTTAATGCGTCCTTATAGCGTAAAATTTGTTAAAAACTTTGAAGAAGAGAATTTCAATTTTAGGTATGTTCTATAACGTTTATCACAATATAATACTGTATACAAATTTTATAATAAATATTATAATTTAATTTGAAATATATATGTAATCAATTGCAGATTGTCAAGTGCGCGTATGCCGATTGAAATATCTTTTGGTATTCTTGCTTCCCGATTTAGAGTTCTTCTTGGAGTAATTTCATTAAAATTGGAGACCTCCATTAATATTGTTAAATGTCTTGTATGCTTGCATAATTTTTTAATGAAAAGCGAAATTACTGAAGATGAAAATAAAAAAAGCTACGCTAATGTAAAACTTGTTGATCAACTTTTTAAAGAAATACAAAGTAAAGAAAATGACATAGAGGAAGAAGAAGAAGAGGAGGAACAGGAACAAGAAGAGGAAATTTTTGTCGAGAAAATAATAAATAAAAATAATATAAGGAACACATTGGCAAAATATTTAAAAGATAACTAAAATGATCTACATATAAATTTTACAATAAAATATTATAATTTGAAGACAATGAAAACATTTATTAATTTATTAAACATGATTTTTAAAGTTTTCCTAATTACTGTAAATTTCATTGGCTATTGTAAGAAATCATGTTTACTCGGTAAAATAAAGAAAACAATAATTTTAAATTAACATATTTATTAAACTTGAAATTCAAAATTTCAACACAATTATTTACGAATGACTTTTTTTTCTTTAACGTTTATAAATGTAATATAATATAAATATTTATAACAAAATATATATATACATATAAAAAAATTTATGTATGTATAAAACAATAATGTTTGTAACAAAATGTAAATTTACTTAGATTTTTTTTCATCATTATTTTGTTGTGAAATCATTTTATTTAAATTCTCGATTAAAAAATTAAAAACAAATCTTTTATTATCTGCAGTAATTTGTCTAAAGGTGTGAATTAATTGTTTTTCAAACCCGTCCAGTACTTCAGATGTTTGAATATTTTTGTAAATATTTTCCATTAATATTTTTATATCGTTATTATTTTTATCCATTATTGATTTATTATTATTGCCAGAGTGTAAAATATTTCTTTTTTCCTTATAATAAGACGTAACTACATTAGTATATTCCTTGAAATCTTGCATTGCATCCTGGTAAAATATGTCTCGTGATTCCCAGGAACTTCTTTTATTTTTAGCATAATTGTTTATAGGTGGATGATGTACTAGAAGATGAAGACATTTATTAATTTAAATAATATTTTATATAAATTATTAGTTTTCTGTAAATTTTTAAAACCTTTACCTTTTCTATAGTAAGCCAACTCACGATGCTCCTTGTAATTATTTGCAACTTCTTTTCGAAAATTAGAATGCACCGGATTTGGCATTTTTCTATTTATTGGAGTTTGTGATAAGGTTCTACCTACTCTTTCATTTTCATTTATTTCTATTTCGCTATTATTATTTTCATTTCTTGTTTTTGAGGAACAAAATTTCTTTTTTACATGTTGATTATCTGCTTGATCATAATTATTGTTCGGGTCATCAATTATTAATAATTCTTCATTATTTTCCATTAAATCCATATTTAATTCTTCAATTTCTGGAGCAGGACTATTATTTTCGCCAATTAGTAATGATATATTATTTTTATTAAAAAATGTTTTAACCTGTTCATTAATTTCATCAAAGGTTCTTTTTCTTTTCATAGAATATGGCTCAGTTAAAATAATGTTACTAATTATTCGCGGTTTTTTTATTTTTTCATTTAATTTATAATCTTCTTTGGCTAAAAAAATAGCGAGTTCTTCTTGCAATTCCCTAGAAAAATTACTTTTATTAATTTAAACTATAAACTTTTTGAATCTTTATTAAAATGCACTTTTAAAAGAATTTAAATGTTGAGAAAATATTTTTAATAAATATGAAAATATAAAGTTAAACAAATTTCAGTTCAAATTCAGTTGAATTAAAGTGAATACACACAGGGTGTCAGTGAATATCGGATACCGATAAATTCGAATTAGAACTATGTTGTAATTCTTCTAAATTCGACAAATCTTGCTTAACAACAAATACGAAATGGTCCTTTCCAAAAAAGTTAATTCAAATGAATTCATCTGAATTTTTTTTTACTGGGATTTTTTTTATTTTAAGAAATATAATTTATATTATTTTGGTTTAATTATATATGTGAAAATAATAAAATACCTGTCTGTTTCTTTAACATTTTCAACATTTTCATTTTCATTTATGTGCATAATTTCACTTGCTGCAATGTTAGACTCAATTATATAGTAAAGGTTTTCACCGTCTTTCTTTTCTTCAAAACGACATCGCCACGGTATTTTTTCCAAAAAATTTTTATTATTTTTAGGAATTAATTGATTTTCCATTGCATCGGCACAATCAATTGCATCTGCCATCGAAGATGATTTCGGATATTCCCATGTCTCTTTTAATTTTTTTGGAATTAAAAAATTACAAGTTTTGTCTTTATTATTCTGAGTATCAATTTTTGATGGGATACTTCCATTAATGTATACATTTCGGTTATCTTCATTATTAGTAAAATGATCTTGATGTTGATCAATTATTGAATGGCTACTTTCTTCTATTTCCATGTTTTCATTAACTTCCTTTAAAAGATGAATGGAATCCTCTGGAATATGTTCATTTTCAATGCATGGAATTGTAAGAATGTCATGATTTATTTCCGGATTGTTGATTATTAAATTTTGTTCCTTCATCATCTGTGATGAACATGAATTCTGCGAACTTATATATAAAATATTGTATTTTATTAAGTCTAAATAGTAATTTGCTGAATTAATGTTAAATTAAAAATAGAATAATACCTTTCTGTTTTATTTTTGTGTGAAATATGTCCTAGAAGAAAAGTCAAATACATTTCAAATTTATAGGGAACACCTTTTCCATGAGCTCTAACGAAACCAGTTCTTATTGAAGACCATCTAGTAGTTAGTTCTCCTCTAACTAAAAAAAGTGTACATTTAATATAAAAAATATTTATAATATGTGACCGTCCATGAGAGAAGTGACCTTAGCTCACTAAAATTTTACGTTATATATTTTATAATATGTTTTAATATAAAACTATTATGTTCAAGTCTTCATTATCTTCAAAGAATTCCATAAAAATTAATTTGAATGTTTTCTAATTAAAAAGAAATTTTTTATAAAGGCGAAACCAACAAAAAAAATTTGGTGAACTAAGGTCCCTTCTCTCGTGGACGGTCATATATGTAGATTAGAAGTTACAATGAAATTCTATGTGAACGTAAACGAGAAATTAAATGCAAAAATTAGAAGTTCAAGAGAGATAGGAGGATATCAATAACTTTTTGAGTCATGTTTTTTTGTTTTAACGTTTTTATGCTTAAACTCACATGGAATTAAACCATTAAAAAACAATTTTTTTTATTAAAAATACATACTTTTATTAAAAAATTTTTCCTTTTCCTTTTCATCTTCGCCTGCAAAAGAAAATTAAGATTTTTTAAAATAATATTGTTTCTAAAAAACTTTTAATATACATTTTAACAGCATGTGATCCTTAGGTCACGTGACCACGCAATAATGTTAATTTTGTCGGCCACTATTCTCTTAAAATATTAAATGAATTAAGGTGATAATTTATGAGGTGATCTAAAATATCATAAGGAAGGGCACTGAGGTGCAAAAGTTTTGATATTTTATAAATTAATCATTATAATGGTAGGGAGTCAAAAGTTCCAAAAAAAAAGTTCCAAGCCAAAAAGTTCCAAAAAGTTCTTTTTCCCAAAGTACATTTGTTCCAAAGTATTAATAGTTCCAAATAAGTACCAAATTTGTTCCAAAAGAAAAAAAAATACAATGAGATGAAATAATAATCATGTAAAACGATAAGCAGCTAATCTCATTATCATTATTCAGTTGTTTTTCAAAAATATTTTAGTGTCAAAATTAAAGTAAACAAGGAACACGTTTCGAAAAATTTTTGGTAAAATTTAAAGTAAATTAAAAATTAGAAGTCAGTAAATAATATTATTTATTTAAAACCATTGTAATGGCGCAAATTATTAGGAAAGGAAGAACAGTGTATTTAGAAATCGAAGGATTCTTGTATTACAAGCACTCGGAGGCGAAGGTTATATATTGGAGGTGCAAAAATAAAGAAAAGTGTGATGCTCGGGCAATTACGATTAGTGATGGAGACACGGTTATAGTACGTAAAGGTCCCAACGAATCTGAACATAATCATGCTCCAAATCGAGAAGAGGTTAACGCATTGAAACTTCTTGCGAATATTAAGAGAAAAGCCACGGAAAATCCGGATGCACCGCCATCCCGGGTTCTAATGTGTTTGCAAGACGTGCCATCAGGTACTTTAGCAGAACTTCCCGATAGACAAAATATTCGAAAAATTATTCAACGTGAGCGTTTACAAGATTTGCCGCCTAACCCTCAAAATATTGAAGATTTAGGAGACATACCAGGTGAATTTCGAAATACTTCAGCGGGCGAAGATTATTTGTTGTATGATTCTTTTAACGATAATGACTATAATTTAACGTGCGGCAGAATACTTGTGTTTGCAACGCGGGAAAATATAAAAAATCTCATGAAAAGCAAAACCTGGTTTGTTGACGGCAACACGATTTTCTTTTTTTCAATTTTTTACACTTTTTGGAACTTTTATTAAATTTTATTTTGGAACTTTATTATTGGAAATTTATTATTGGAATTTTCTTTTTGGAACTTTTGTACTTTTGGAACTAACTATTCTTGGAACTTTTCTCTTGGAACTTTTGGGTTGGAACTTTTTTTTTTGAACTTTTGTACCCCAATCATTATAATACTCTTTGAAATTGTTAGTTAATTTGTTCAAGATTAACCTTATTTTATTCATTTAAATTTCAAAGTGTTTTATAATCGTTAATTGAAAAAAAAATCAAAACTTTTACACATCATTGCCCTTCTTTATATTATTTTAGACCTTCTCATAAAATATTACCTCAATTTATTCAATATTTTACAAAAAAAAGTGGCCGACAAAATTAACATTAATGCGCGGTCACGTGACCTAAGGATCACATGCTGTTAATGCATTTCAATTGAAAATTTTTATGAATTAAAATTTTGATTAATTAAATAAAAAAATAGTACAATTAAATATTTTTTAATATTAATTTATTATATTATATTTAGAAAACACAAATTTATTAAATATCTAATATTTTAACTTACTTGTTAATGGAGAATAATAGCCGGCTTCAATCATAGAATGTATGACTTTATTCCATGCGGACAATCTTGTTTTAGCGTTACATCTTTTCTTCTCAAATAAGCACGGATTTTTTTCAATGCATGCTATTAACATTACATCTTTTTTATTGTCTCCTTGATCTTGAGACATATTTTAACAAAATTGTTAACTGTTATTAAAAAATGCGTTTAAAATAAGAATTTAAATTAATTTAAAGCAATGAAGAAATTTGCACTGCAAAAGTTACACCCATAGTCGAGAATGCTATGCTTATAAAATGACACTTTTTTTAAAAAGGAAAAGTAACTAATAAAACAATGGTAAAACGAATAATAAAAGGAAATATAAAAATACCAAAAAACAATTCGAATAAATGCAAAAAAGAAAATACAAGAAAAGTACACGAACACTCAACAAACAAACTGTTTATATAAGAAAACTGATAGTGATGAGAAGTTGTCTTTCGTTTAGTTATTAAATCAAAATAAACAATATTAATTTCTTTTTTGTTTTTCAATAACAAAACGAAATAAACTTTTTTTAAAAAATATTATGAAAATTTTTTTATGAAAATATAAAATAAAATATAAAAATTATATATATTTTATGTTTATTAAAAGAGTATGTACAAAAAATTAAAAAATATAATTATAGACACTTTTATTTATATAAAAAATATTAATTTACAAATTTTAAAACAATATTAATATAATATAAAACAAATGTAAATTAATCTTCTAAAATATCGAGAATGGCGTTGAATTTTGACAATTTTTTTTCCTCTGGTACTTTCCTGAATGCAGCAACAATCACTTCCTCATATCCAGATAATTTATTATTTTTTTCCTGTGATTCTATGATTGTTTTTAACATAACCTCAATGTTTTGACTACATTGTAAAATTTCTGTGTCCTTATCCTTTTCATTGTCCAAAATTGTTCCTCTTGCCTCATCTAAATATTCTCCCATTCTAATATCGTCCTCCATTTCAATTAATTCACGAGGAATATCCTTTGTCTGACGTTCATCAAAATCAGAAATTTTTTCAAAATCATATGAAATATCATTTTCTGATGTTGAGTATGCATTATTCGATGAAAAAGTAAAATTACTGTTTGTTCTATAACAATATTAAAATAAAGTATATTATAATATGCAAATAATTAAGCAAACATTTTTTTCTACATAAATAAAAAATTATATGATTTAAAAAAATATTAATATATACATACTTGTTATGCCTAACGTGACGATCCAAATACATCATCGAATCATAATAATAAAAATTATTTTTTTCCTCCATAGCTTCAGATCCACTAGGTCTATATTTAAGTTTTTCTTTATGATCCTTCATATACAATTTTTTTAATGATTCCCATCTTGCTTTTATCCCTTCAACTGAAAAGTAGACAATATGCACACACATAAGAAAAGAATATAAAATAAATATATATATTTTTTTAAATTATAAATTTTGTAAAAAAAAACTTACCTGTTGCTGTTTCACCAAAACGTTTCTGATATTTTTTTGCAATTTCTTCCCACGCTTTGGACTTCTTTAAATTGTCTTTATAATCATCTCTTTTTTTTATTATATAAATAAGGATGATTTTCTACACTCTCAATGATAAACAAATTTTTATCACTATTTTCACTAGCTTCATAGGTATCCTCCATTATTGTTATTTATAAATAAACTTTTTTCGTCAAAAAAAATGAAAATAAAAAAAAATAATAAAACGAAATACAAGAATACCAAAAAACAATTCGAATAAATGCAAATAAGAAAATACAAGAAAAGTACACGAACACTCAACAAACGCTATATACAGCAAGCTGTAAAATGAAATAGCATGGAGTTGAATGAAATTTTCAAAGCATTCGGATCTAGGGGAATGCAACATGGTTAACCAATCATATGATTGGTTGATTCATACTTTTTTAAACTAGACTAGATAAAAGTATGAAATATTAAAAATAATTTAAATGTTGTACACATTTAGAAGAGTTATAAATAACAAATATATATTTAAAAAAAAGAGAGAATTTTATGCATGAAATATATACTTTGTATAATGTAAGTATATATACTCTAAACTCTAAATTGTGACCATGTGCGACTTGTAAAATTATTTTGGACAAACCAAAATAAAAAATTGTTAAAAAACTACATAAATAAAATAGATATAGCTTATGTGATTACACTTTACAATATAAGTGCAGTTTTATAAGGATGCAATTCCATGGAGTTGTAAAGTACAAAATTCAAAACAAAAAATCATGTGACTGAAAGAGATAGCTGTGATATACGCTATCTTTCTCATACTTATGATTTACTTGAACAATCAGATGTTTGAGATTTTTAATAACTTTTTCTGATTGGTCAATTCTAATTAACCCACATGGGACAACGCCTTTAAATTTAACACATTTTATACAAAATTTCTTATGTACAATTTGGGTAAATTTGAAAAATGTCCAATGAAATTTTAAGCTTTATGAAAAATTTCAATTTAAAACTGCATAAAATTTTACCCTTTTGAGTTCAGGTCCATGTGAGCACAAATCATAAATTAAAATTTCATTACAGCGAAAAGGATAGTGATATTTGACTATCTCTTTTGCACTCATAAATTTACATTTTCTATTAATTACTTCTTACTTACATTTTACTGCACATTTTTATATAAAATATACAATTTCTACATTTATAGTTACAAGAAATATTTTTTTGTTTTTCAATATAGCTTAATAAAAAATTGTTCTATTTTTTGAGGTTATACTTTTCATAATATGTTTCATAATTACACAAAATTAAAAGGTTATTTCAAAACAAAAGCTTAATTAACTTCATTTCATTTATTTTCCATTAATTCATTTTATTCTTGTATATTGTTTAATGTTTAATGTTTCATGAAATTGACTGCTACCTTATATCAAAAACATATTTCTCCTACCGCGCTTTATACCTATACCGAAGCAGAGAACCACTGGTGTCGCTCGACACAGAGCCGGTGGTGGGGGTACGACGATCGAAACGACGTACGATTTCGCCTACATGTGGAACCGCTGTGGGGCGCGCAAAGAACGAATGTCCCGCTTCGCTGTCCGATATTAATGCGCGCATAGTCGTAACGTCGCGCTACGCACTCCGTTTGTCTATTGCAATTAAAAAACATAGTATCATTAATTAGTTTTTAAGTACCCAGTATAATTCAAAAATTCCTTAATTAAATTTAAAAATTGTATTAATTATACTATCAGAAAGTAGTTGAATGACCCAAGAATCCATTTGGTAGAATAAGATTTTGTAGTTGTTTCAGATTTTTTAGTTGATATAAAAAATAAATTTTGAAGTAAAATGTGAGGTAGAAAGAAATCATTTTTATTAATTTTATTAAAAAGAGTTAAATTAATTACACACAGAGTTTGGTTTTGTTTAGTGGCCTGTTGTTCCCGTAGGTCAAATAGCTATGACTTTTTACACACAGAGTTAAAATAAATACAAAAGTACTTACTTTAAGGGTGAAGCTTTATGTAAATGACCTGTTTTGAAAAAATTATTAGAAATAACTAATAGTCTCTATTAAACTGAGTTAAATTATATTATCCAAATAAGGTTTAAAGGTATTAAAATAAATTTTTTATTAAACAAAAAAATCGAACAAGTGCGAGTTACACTCGCACTGAAATCGAGGGTTCCGTACTCGAAGCGAACTTATTTGGTATAAAAACAAATGTTTAAAAAATATGTGTTGTGTATTAAATAATATATGTGATACAAAAATGAACAATTTTTTTAAAAAAATTTAAGAAAATTGTTTCTCCTTTGGTATAAAAACAAAAAAAAAATTTAAATTTGTTTTGTATTTCAAATAATATAAGTGATACAAAAAGGTACAATTTTGTAAAATTTAAGAAAATTGTTCCTCTTCGTATCACTTATATTATTTGAAATACAAAACAAATTAAAAATTTTTTTTTTTGTTTTTATACCAAAGAAGGAACAATTTTCTGAAATTTTTTTTTTAAAATTGTTCATTTTTGTATCACATATATTATTTAATACACAACACATATTTTTTAAACATTTGTTTTTATACCAAATAAGTTCGCTTCGAGTACGGAACCCTCGATTTCAGTGCGAGTGTAACTCGCACTTGTTCGATTTTTTTCGTTTTTTGCGGAAAAATACATTTTTTTTATTAAATTTATCATTTTTCTCACAGTTTTCCTAAAAGTCTCAAATTGAGACCAAAAATTGCATCAAATCTTTGCAACGTTTTGATGCACATAAGTTATATAAAAAAGAAATCGTTTTGTGTATAATTTTTAGAAATGATACACGGAACGGTCTCATTTTTTGATGCAAAAAATTTAATCAATTTATATCAATCATGGCCGAAAAGAATCGACTCAAAATTGAACGAATTTTTTTCAGATATTTTGGTAATAGTACAATTGCGGAGACCATTGCACTATTTAATTTGAATATGAAAAAAAAGAAAATCAAAGACAATGTGCAATTCGATAATTAAAAAGTGACAGCTTATAAACATAACGTAAAATGCATGAGAAAAAATTTGTCGATAAAATCAATATAGCCGAGCTTTTTAGAAGGTAGATGGCAGTTTTGCTTTTTATAAAAACGATTCAGAAAAAATTTAAAGAAAGAAAATAGATTAGTGCTGCCATCTACCTTCTAAAAAGCTCGGCTATATTGATTTTATCGACAAATTTTTTCTCATGCATTTTAGGTTATGTTTATAAGCTGTCACTTTTTAATTATCGAATTGCACATTGTCTTTGATTTTCTTTTTTTTCATATTCAAATTAAATAGTGCAATGGTCTCCGCAATTGTACTATTACCAAAATATCTGAAAAAAATTCGTTCAATTTTGAGTCGATTCTTTTCGGCCATGATTGATATAAATTGATTAAATTTTTTGCATCAAAAAATGAGACCGTTTCGTGTATCATTTCTAAAAATGATACACGAAACGATCTCTTTTTGATATAACTTATGTGCATCAAAACGTTGCAATAGAAAAAGAGACAACCAAGTTTACTGTGCTTCAAAAATTTGATAAAAATTGATCATCAACTCCAATCGCGCTTACATTTTTTGCCTGTATTTTTCACGCAAAAATACAGTTTTACAGCAAATGTGAACAATTTGGGTTGAATATTGTGTGCGCTAGGGAGAATAAATCATTTTTTTCGAAATTTTTGATTTTTCCTTGACAACGCTATGTAAATTGATCGGAATCAAGTTCGCTATATTTTTCCTGTAATTTTCACGTAAAAATACGTAAGTGTACCAAATTTGAGCTCTTTATGTCAAAAGATGTGGCTGCTAGGGGGGGGGTACATAGTCATTTTTAGGTATTTTTCGTAAAAATTCATGGTTTTTCCTTGACAATGCTATGATAATCAACTCCAATCATGCTCGCTAAAATTTTTTTTGTAATCTACACGTAAAAATACGTTAAAATATGTAAATTTAATTTCCTTTAAATAAAATTTTGTTCGTTTTTGGTGGAAAAATACATTTTTTTCCTAAAATTGTCATTTTTTCATGAAAAACTTGATAAAAAGTTAATCATCAACTCTAATCGTGACCGCCTTTTTTCCCCTGTATTTTTCCCGTAAATATACATTTGTATACTAAATATGAACTGTCTGGGTAGAATATTGTGTGCGCTAGGGAGAATAAATCATTTTTTTTCGAAATTTTTGATTTTTCCTTGACAACGCTATGCAAATTGATCGGAATCAAGTTCGCTATATTTTTCCTGTAATTTTCACGTAAAAATACGTAAGTGTACCAAATTTGAGCTCTTTATGTCAAAAGATGTGGCCGATAGGGGGGGGGGTACATAGTCATTTTTAGGCATTTTTCGTAAAAATTCATGGTTTTTCCTTGACAACGCTATGTTAATCAATTCCAATCAAGTTCGCTATATTTTTCCTGTAATCTACACGCGAAAATACATATGTGTACTAATTTTCAGCTCTCCAGATAAATTTGTGTGGCCGCTAGGGGGGGGGAGGTACACGATTTCAAAAAAACCGATATTAATAGGGTTCCGAACCGAGTACGGAACCCTAAAAAAGAGAAAAGCGGCGCTACTGCTGTTCAAACTTAGTTCCTTAATTTTGTGCCGTGGATTGTCCAGGTCTTTGTAATTAACAAAAATCAACAAACCAAATTTTTTTAATAAAATAAGTTATTCCCCTTCGAACTAATTTCAATTGAGCAAAAGAAAATTCATTGAAAATTTTAAAACATTTTAAAAAAATAACTTTAAAGTAAATGAATTTTTGAAAAAATTTAATTTTATATGAGGTTTCGCCCTCATGTTTTTATTCCTAAAAATTTTTGTACAATTGATATAAGTGAATTTTTTTTATAAATTTAATTGAGTCGGAATCAAAACTTCACAAGAATTTTCATAAAAAAGTTATATTGTACAAAACATAAAAATTGTTATTTTTTACATTATATTTTTTTAATGTTGTTTTTATTTTTTGAAAATTTTAACTTTTTTGTAAATGAAATTTTTTTTTTTAATTTGTTATTTTGTACATTGAATTTTTTTTTGTTTTTTCTTAACATTATTTTTTACATAATTTTTTTAGTTATTTTTTACATAATTTTTTTTGTTATTTTTTACATATAGAAAAAAAAATTTTCGTTATTTTTTTGGGGCGGTTTGAGGTGCACACAAACTAAATGCATACATTAAAACTGTATATAAACTCCATTTACAAGTATCACGGAGAGAAATAGATGGTACGAGATAGTATCTAGATAGTACCAGGTACCATATTTGATCTTACAACGAACAGCTATCTAGATTCTATCAGTTACTATCCAGATTGTACGGAGTAACATCTTGGGGTGTTTTCGGCATTCACTCAGAATTAACTCTAGAGTTAGCAGTGGTGCTCAAATGTAAATTTTGATTTTCAGTTCGTCTGTTGGTTGTGAACGTTGTTGATTGGCAATTTGGCATAGACGATTCATTTTGATTGGCGCAAGGTTTGCAATTGTAACGACATGTGAAACGGGCCTTTTATTCTAGTAATGTAATGTTAAAATAAAATTTTTTGTTTCTAGATTTCATAAAAGTCCCCAAAAATTTATTACTAGATGACCCAGAGTTAACTCTGTTTTCTTGCGAGAGTAAAGAAAAAGGGTCAGTCCTAACCTTTAATGGCCGACAAAATTTGTGAACGGATTGTTTGTTTTGAAAAGTGTAAATTGAAACATAATAATTTATTTTTATTAAAAATTATTTTAACTTTTTATTTATAAAAAACAACTTTAATTAAAATAAATAATCTAGTTTCTAAAACAATTCAGATTAATTAAAGTTAGGTAAATAATAAAAATTTGAAAATTATAAACTTTAAAAAAATAACACGTTTATGGGTAGCAAAAATATGTTCCATTTTTTAATGAAAAACAAAAAATACGTATAAATTAAAAAAAAGTAAGCAAATAAGGACAACTGACTTCAAACTCAGGGTGATGAAAATAGAAAATCAATTATTTTATTTAGGTAAATAAATTTTTAAAGATAATATCATTGAGCACCACTGTTAACTCTAGAGTTAACTCTGAGTGAATGCCGAAAACACCCTTGATGGTAGTGGGTAATATAACCACACTTTTTGTAACATCTTTGATAGTACCGAGTAACATAATGATGGTACCGGATAACATCAACTTTTTACCATCTTAAGATCATAAATTCTTACCATCTATTTCTCTCCGTGTATACAAATGAATTTTATCATTAATCGTATGCAGTTTAAAGTTAGGGACAGTTGGGGTAAATGGGGACAGCATAGTTTCTAAGAAAGGTTTAAGAAAAACGTTTCCTTAAGTATATTATTGTATTAAGGGATAGAAATACTTGAAAGAAATTTTTAATAGGGCGGACGAACTTAAATTTTTTTAATAAATTTATTAAATTTGCTTAATTGATATCTTTTATTATTTTTTTTTATTTAAGTATTTTGTCTCGCATTTCAAAGAAAACAGACTTAAAAATCATACAAAATTTTTTTCTTATTCCTTATGATTTCTTTAACAAAAATCCACTTGAATTTTTGATTTTTGTCGATTTGGTTAATAATAACAAGTTGTCCCCATTTACTCCAAGTTTTCAAATTTTTAGGGCTATTATTAATCAAATTGACAAAAATCAAAAATTCAAGTGAATTTCTGTTATGGGAGTCATAAGGAATAAGAAACAAATTTTGTATGATTTTTAGGTCTGTTTTTTTTCAAATGCGAGACAAAATACTGAAATAAAAAAAAATTTAATTGGTTCAACTATTATATGAAGGGTAGAATGACAAAAGGGGTCAAGCGCCAATTTATCGAAAATGAGGTTTTTGCATAAAAAAATCAAGAAAATTCATTTACACATTTCTGTAGAAGGATTTCCTTTTTTATTGCGTATTTAAATCAGTTTTTAATAAAAATTAAATTAATAAAATAGCCTCAAACTTACTTTATTGCAACCTGATTGAAAAACAAAAGAAAGTGGTGAGTCAATAATATTATCAAAATAAAAAAAAATATTATTTTTTTAGGTTTTATTTTAATATTTTATTTTAATTTTATTTTAATAATATTTTAATTAATAAAATTAATAATAATAATGTATTTTCAATTTTAAACAATTTTAAAATCATTTTGTTATTAATTTTTAAATATTTTTATGGTTATACTAAGTGAACAATTGAATTTAAAGATGAATGTATTGCTCAATTCCAAAGCAAGCAATTAATTCGTAATTTTCTTGAAAACAAACAATTTTTTAAAGGAATTTTTTTTTCTATTCATTTCGTCGATTCCTTAGAAAGAAACTAATTTCTCAGTTTTTTTTTAAATGACCTGCAAAATTTTTAAAAATGTTTTTTTTACTTCCTGTAAAAACAGTGAATTGGCGCTTGACCCCTTTTGTCATTCTACCCTTCATATATCTACTACAAATTTTATTCAAGTTTTTCCATCCCTTAATACAGTAATATACTTAAGGAAACGTTTTTCTTAAACCTTTCTTAGAAATTATGCTGTCCCCATTTACCTCAAATTAAATTTTTTTTTTTAAATCCTACGGTAAATGGGGACAGTCAGTTTTATGCGTTTAAAGCTTAACTAAATTTTTTCTGCTGCATAAAATTAATCCTGGGAATCTAAATAATAACTTAAAAAATAAATCCGCAAATATTACCTTTTAAAGGAAGAAACTTACGTAATTTGTGAAAAATAGGGATTTTGTCCCCATTTACCCCAATTGACCCAAACTTTAAACTGCATACGAATTAATGTTAAAATTCATTTGTACTTGTAAATGCAGCTTATATACAGTTTCAATGTAGGCATTTAGTTTGTGGGCACCTCAAACCGCCCCAAAAAAATAACGAAAATTTTTTTTTCTATAAAAAATAACAAAAAAAATTATGAAAAAAATAACTAAAAAAATTATGTAAAAAATAACGTTAAGAAAAAACAAAAAAAATTCAATGTACAAAATAACAAATTAAAAAAAAAATTTTCATTTACAAAAAAGTTAAAATTTACAAAAAATAAAAACAACATTAAAAAAATATAATGTAAAAAATAACAATTTTTATGTTTTGTACAATATAACTTTTTTATGAAAATTCTTGTGTAGTTTTGATACCGACTCATTTAATTTAATTTTCTTGAAGTACTTTGACTTTAAGGATAACATTCTCATCACGGCACTCGCATTTCACGCTCGAAAGTAAGAAAGATACGTGGAAAGATACAATAGGAAAAGTACAGGGCGTGCATTAACCTATTAAAGTCGGAATGTACAAAATTTTTACAGGTACTTTGAGGCCATTATTCAACATTTAAACGCTGCATTGACAATTTTGCAATAGACATTTCATTTTTCTCAAGAACCGCTATATCGAATGGCGTGCTTAAAGAACCAAACAGTTTTAAATAAACAAATTACAAACATTTAAAAAAACGATTTTTTCGGCATCAGAAAGTCTCAAAACGTCGAGATTCACTGGAATTAGAAAAGGCTCAAAATCCCCCAAATGTAATACCTTCTCATTATGATGAGAATGTAATTAATTAAAACTTAACATAATCCTAAAATTTACTTGGCTAACATTCATTTCACGAATTGTTTCAATGGTTCAGATAATTTTTGCTTGGCGTAACTTTTTGCATCGAAGATGTTTTTGTTGGGATTTCAAAACTTTTTGTAGGTACTCACACAACACAGTATGATGCTGTGTAAGCTTACCTGAAGCTTACATGTAAGTTTTGTAAGCCAACACTATAAGCTCCAGGTAAGGTCGAGGTAAGATAAGAAAGTCCGCCATAGCTTACACAGTAATGCCATGGTATACTTACATGGTAATGACATGGTAAGCTTTAATGGTAGGGACACTGTAAGCTTATACGTAAGGTATAATATACTGTAAGGTCATCGTAAGCTTCTACGGTAAGGTCACTGTAAGGTTTCAGTAGGCTTACAAGGTAAGCTTATATTATTGCTAACATATAACAAAGTATTAATTTATTATTTTATAGTAAACAATAAATTGTTTTGCACAATTATATTTTTTTGTCATTTATGTAAAAGACCCCGGTAAGGATTGTTTAAAAAAATTTACTGCGCATTCGTATGTGCCATAGAAAGCTACTGCGCATAAATAAAAAAATTATTTATTAATATCCTTGAAAACTTACCATGTAAACTTACTGTAACCTTGCAGTGACCTTGCCATGTAAGTCTATCATGGCCTTACTTTGAAATCTTACTGTATGGCGGGCATTTCTATTATACCTCGACCTTACCTGAAGCTTACATTGTTAGCTTACAAAGCTTACACGTGGAGAAAAATTTCTTGGAACTTTTGCTTGAAATCCTGGGAAAAATTTATATTATTGTTACATCCCGAGCGAAAGGCGAGGTTGAATTTAATTTTAATTAATAAAATCAATTTTAAAATTTTGGAGGAATGGTAGGCTGATTAAGTCAAGTTGGTAAAGCTTGACCATTTATTTTTATGTGAGAACGTTTGTTCCTATCGATCCTACGGGGGTCGTCTTTTAATTTATTTTACTATTAAATAATTGCCTTGATACTTATAGTTGTTAATTTAAATATGAATTTAGGTATATGAGAAACTCAGTGAAGAATTTTATTGATATAAATGTTGTATAATTTATTAATATAAATGAATTAAATCAAAATGTTACAATAATGTTTTATGTTAAAAGATGTTGTTACAAGAATTGTGAATTTTAAAATACAGTACTTACAATTACCTCTGTTCAGAGGGCAGAAACAAATATAAATTGACAAGTTGGCACTTGTCCTTGACGCTGTGAGTTTTTACAACTCCTGAAAAGGAACGGTTGAGACTTCCTCACAGTTTTTTTAGTTCGTAAACTTCCGAAATGCACACACGTCACTTTTGCAAAATCGTTAAATTGAGAATACACTAATACGACGATTAACAATAAAATTTAATAAATGACAAGCTTACAAATCTGGCGATGATGATTACTTGCTCTAATACCGAACAACGAGTAAACATATACTGTTCGAGATGCCTCAGTGGAAGTAAATAAATTCAAAGATCACCTTATCTCCAAGCTTGACTCTTAGATCTTTCATAGAATTAAGACAATTCTCAGAACTTAGATGGACACCTGCATCCTGTATCGCATAGCGCAAGTATCGCTATTACATCGTCTACAAGCATCTTCCAATAGTACTATGCTCGAAAACTGTGCTTGCGCCTTGCTAAACGCATACATGAGTCATAAGTCCACTCGTTGCTAGAGAGTATTGTGCGTAGTAGTGTCAAATGGCATAGGTATAATTTCTAGGAATTGCCTACCAACAGGCTTTCGATATTCAAGTCAAAGGTTAGCCTATGCTATTTGATACAAGTGAGAAATTGAACATTGTATAGAATTTTATACTTTATGCAGCTGCAAAAACAATTCCTAAGAATTAGCCAAAGAATTGCGTGGAAATCATATTAGGAAAGTTTTTATATTGAGCATTATTCATACTTTTGAATAATAGCGTTTTGTAATCTTAAAATATTGAAAATATGAGGTTTGTTATTTTGATAATAATAGGTAATTGAATTTTATATAATATTGCAAAAAGAAATAATTAATTTTGAAGAATTAGGGCGAAAACTAGTATAGATAGTTTTCGCTCTTGTTCAACAACCACGCGCGATTCCTCAGCATAGCCCTTCTGTAGCGGGAGGTCACCTTCGGTGATGCATCTACGCGCCACATATATGTACGCACTATATCTATATACATTGTTTGCTCGCGTCGAGTCATAGCATGCAGGCAGAAATATGCATATATATAGACATAGACACATGTAATGATATATATGAGTCAATGCTTCAATATAATATTAGAAATAATTATAATTTTAGATTATCAATTTTGAAAGATTGAGAGTAAAGATTTGTTTACTATTATTTTTACTACTTATTATATGCCTATATAAATGAAATATATTTTAATATATTTTTATAATTTTTGTTACTGGGATGTAACAGTCCTCCCTCCTTAGAATTGTTCAACGTCCCGATTGAACATAGAATTGTTTTTGGCTGTTTTAAGTTTAACTAATAGAAATTAAATTTTATACGTGACGTTTAATAGCAATTCATTTATCATTCTTCCCACTCACACTATAAGGGTAACAATAATGATTTCGATGGATTTTATTTACGGAAATAAGAACATTGCACGGCTAGGAAGCTATGTGCATTTTTCTATTACGCGTTTGTAGTGTATAGTGTAATGTGAGTAGTGTGTTATCAGTGATACCTCTATTGCAGTGATCTCCATTCATATAAAGATGATCTCGTCTTCCATCTATCGCTATTGTCTCAATGCCAGGGAAATGATCTTGACGATGTCATGGAAAGCAGCCGAGGGCCTATGCGTCGACGAGGTCGACCTAGCCGAAAAGTCCTTGCAAGGACCAATTTTCTTGAGGCACTGCACACGGAGTTGGAAGAAGCTCAGAGAGAAGTGGGAGCAGTATCGCAGGAATTTGCAGAAATGACGGACTTCCTAAGGTTGGTTTTTACACACATTTTAAAACACATGTGCATTTACATATATGTAATAAATATATATATTTATAGAAATTTTTTTTTTGTTTTCAGTCGTCCTGATCGGCTTCCATCCTGCTACTGTGGTAGATGTGAAATAAACCACCCATTCTTTTTGAAGGTTTGTGTTTTCATGTATAACATATTACGTACGTAAAGTTTATTTAATTTTAGTTATATTTGTGAATTTTGATTTTCAGCTGCTGATGTCATACAGAGGGTCTCGCCTGAAGAGCTGGATCGTTCTCCAGGCCCTTCCCTAGAACCTTCGGCTGGGACATCTACTACCACATCCGAGGTAGATATCAAAGATGAGGTTTTTGATGTGGAAATGCCCTGGTTCGAAGAGATTTTGGTGTAAGAATGTGCGAGGTCCTCTTGTGAACATTTAATTAATGAAAAAGACCCTCTCGAACTGTGCTCTAGTGACACTTTTAGTGATAGTGATAGCGGATAAGTGTAAACTCTCTTTTTTTACAATTTTTACAGTGTAAATATGTATATATTTTGGAATGCGTGTTTGTGTGTAAGTGTGATTTGTAGTGAAAGTGTAAATTGTAGTGCGAATGTGTGTGTGTTTAATAAAAATATTTTTATAATTTTTTAAATTAATTTCACTTTTCTTATTTATTTACTTCCTTTTGTGCATGGTTCTTATTTTAACAAAATTTTTTTTTAACCTTCTCTTTTTCTTCTTTTAATTTTGTTTTTTTTACAATATTTAAGCAAATAATAAAAATTGTTTATTAATTTTTAATATATTTAACTGATTAATAATAAATTGTGAATACGTGTAAAATATAATCAAAATTTTTAATAAATTCAATTTTTAAACTTACTTTAAATGTAAAAAGTATATGTCATCTTTTTTAATATTTTGTTTTTACGTATTCTCAATTAAATTTTTTAAAAAAATATAAAATAATGGAATGTTTTGTTGATATGATCATCTCATTATCAAAATTGGCAAATTATACTTATTTTTTAACTATTATATATATATATATAAATTTTTTTTTAATCTTGAAATTTAAGTTTTGGCAATTTTGAATTATTTTAATATTTTAATTTTTATTTTGGTGGGCCAATTTTTGGATAATAGGGTGATCAATATTCAATTTGTATTAGGGTAACATAATGAGTAAAGGAGTTCACTCGCATAATAATACAATGCATCCTTATCGCATTTGTGGCGGTGGTTGTAGTTCATTGCTGTCCATCTTCATGCGTCTTCTCTCTTTCTTCATGCTGTTTCTCTGTCGCACGACAATACACTGGTGCGACACTTGTCTATAGATGATTCATGATGCACGATGCTGCATAGCAAAGGCCTTGATATATATAGATATTTAAATCTGGTTGAATATTTTGCTTGATGATTTCGCATTGAATTTGAATGAAATTTACAAAATTTGTATGCGCGTTGTCCTCCCTCCTTAGAATTTTGAATCGTCCTTGATATAATTAGGAAAATTTTTTAAATTTCTATTGTCCTGAATTAACATTTCTTATTCTTTGCCGTCTCTGGTGTAAAGTTGTGCAGCAAGTATACACATATCGAGCTACAATCATAATAATAATGAACAGTATGACTCGGAAGACAATATAAATGTAGCTTTTAACTTCAGAAATCCATCCGATTAGTGGTAATTTCATCTGTGGAATAGAAAGTATTTTAAGAGTTTACATATGTATATTATTTAATTTTCATTAATTTTTATTTATTTATTTTTTTTAGAGGAAAAAAGATAAAATTTCTTTCGTCAGTCTGAATGAATTAAGTAAAATACTTTTTTTTTATGAAGGAATTTTCTTAAAAACAGATAATTGTAATATTTTTTATTTTTTTTTTACCATACTTCTTGTGTTTCAAGCTTTTGTTGTTTTGACATACTTTATATCTCTTACCGCTCCATGACAATTCATGTTTGGAAAAATTATAATTGATTTATAACCTTTCCAATTTACCCTTAGAAAAATCAAATTCCTCTATCCTTCCTTTTGGAAGAACGAAGGATTGTTGTATTTCTTCTTCCAAAGGTTTTGTCTGAAGATTTTCAGCCATTTGGTCCTAAATAAATAATTTCGTATTAGTAATAATTATAGATAAGTAAATTTTAGTTTCTGTACGTGTTTATTGAAAGAGTTTTTCATTTTTTTGTCTCTAGAATGATGTTAGTTTTATCTGAAATTTTATTAATTTTATAAGGTCTGTGATATTGGCTGATTAGTTTCGTATTTTATTGCAATTTCTAATGCGGCGTCAAGAGTTAAGGGATTTTGAGTTTCTACTATTATAGATACGTTATCAGGTAGACCACGAATAAAAGCTTCTAACGCGCAATCATTCAAGGGCATCATCATATCTGCGGCATTTTGATATTTATCTCGTAAAGCAGCTTGCGCACCTGATAATAAAAAGGATATTCGATCATAGAACTCTCTAATGCTTTCCGTTCGGTACATTCGAATAGTAGAAATATCATATAAATACCAAGCATAAGTTTTTCTAGTAGCAAAACGTTGTTTTAAATGCTGTATTAGTGCGTTTAAGTTTGGAAATATTTTTCCATGAGTGCTGTCTCTAGCCGCACCTTTTAAACGCGATAATATTGCCCTGATATACAATTTTCACAATTTTCGGGTACACTTGTTTTTCCATTTTCTATGTCTTGAATGAAATCTCTAACCGACATATTTTTTCCGTCAAATATTGGGATGTTTAATGTTGCTTGTTGTAAAACAAAACACTCAGTCATGGAGGTCATCATAGCTTCTGTCATTGTGCGATTTATTGTCCCAGTGCAATTAGGTCTATTGTCTGTCATTTTGTTTAACAAACGTATGGAATTTTGTTAAAAAAAAAAAAAATTAATTAAAAATTTTTTTGAATATGATTTAAAGCGTGTTTCCGAGATATAATACGATCCTAATACTCCCGAAATTTCAAAATTACCTCGAATTTAAATAAAATTTTCGTACACGAATTTTTAAGACTGTTCACTTAAGATCGGTTTATAACTAAAGATGCAGCCAGTACACATTTCCTTATTAAATTAATTGGTAAAGAAAGGTCAAAGATTAAACTTCTTTGATAATATTTCAATTGTTATTATATAATGAAAGAAACAAACAAAAATTTTCATTTTTTCTATTTGTCTTTTCAAAAAAAAAGATAAATATGGAGAGATTAAAAAAAAATTCTTTTAATTTTATTAAAAGTGATAAGGCAACCATTCAAATAAAATAAAGAAACAATTCAAAATCAACTATTTCAAAATGTCAAATAGGATGTTGTAAAAAAATTAACAATTAAATACATGTATACAAAGATTATATTCAAGAATACCATTACAATTTACATTTATATATTAAATCTGTTTTTAAATGTTGTTTAAACTCAAACCTTCTTTATGCCTTAATATCGCCTCGTTTTCTAATTTTTTAAAAAGTTTTGATTTTTGGAAAATCACTTATGATAATAATAAGAAAAATATGACTAATTTAAGGAAAATTATTTTTAAAAAATTGACTTAGGGTCAGCCGGGGTAAATCCGAACGGGAGGTAAATCCGAACGCTAATTATTTCAGCTTAATTAAAATTTTTAAAAATAAGTTCGATATGAGAAATTTTACCTCAGATCCTCTTCAAGAGATTCTAAGTATTATCCCATTTTTCGTTTGTTAATTAGCAACAGCATAAACAAAGATAACACAGCCACACAAAAAAAAAGTACCCGGGCCGGGGAATGAGACCACCATTTCTTGATGTATTTTGATGCGCTGAACACGAATCTGAAGTCCGTTTAGCTCCATCACGTCAGGATTTTGACATAACCTCAAAAAACATAGCTGATTTTAAATGACAGGAGAAATTTTTTAAATAATGGCAGATTTGTTTGAATCTTGTTACTCGGGGGTTTTTGGGGTCGCTGATTACGAATTTAACGTCAGATTTATAAAATTCAAAATGGCGGATTCAATATGGCGGACGAATTTTTAAAAAGTAGTTGGATTTTTACGAAAATTGGTATCTAGGGGTTTTGGGAGTCGCTGATTACAAATTTATCGTCAGATTATTCAAATTCAAAATGGCGGATCCAATATGGCGGACGAGTTTTTAAAAAATAGTTGAATTTTTATGTAACTTGGCCGATACTGGGGTTCCGAGTCCCTGCATCGTAATACGTTTCCTACGCGTGTCTGCCATGACGGCATCAAAGCCATTATCCAGGGACTTAGCCGGATAGCGGACAAACTCCGTTGTCCACCGTCACCGCGTGGAGGTACCCTGGATGCAGACACATGTAGAAACATAAAGATATTTGACCACCGTACTATATCTGCCATTTTACATTTGAATAATCTGACGTTAAATTCGTAATCAGCGACTCCAAAAAACCCCATGATACCAATTTTTGTAAAAATCCAACTACTTTTTAAAAATTTGTTCGCCATATTGGATCCGCCATTTTGAATTTGAATAATCTGACGATAAATTTGTAATCAGCGACTCCCAAAACCCCTAGATACCAATTTTCGTAAAAATCCAACTACTTTTTAAAAATTCGTCCGCCATATTGGATCCGCCATTTTGAATTTATTAAATCTGACGTTAAATTCGTAATCAGCGACCCCAAAAACCCCCGAGTAACAAGATTCAAGCAAATCTGCCATTATTTAAAAAATTTCTCCTGTCATATAAAATCAGCTATGTTTTTTGAGGTTATGTCAAAATCCTGACGTGATGGAGCTAAACGGACTTCAGATTCGTGTTCAGCGCATCAAAATACATCAAGAAATGATGGTCTCATTTCCCGGCCCGGGTACTTTTTTTTTGTGTGGCTGTGTAACGAGTATTGCAAAAAAGATTGAAAATCAAAGATGACACTCTTTCAGTATTTTGTCTCGTATTTGAAGAAAAAGAAGCTAAAAATTTATTTTATTATTTATAATTGTTTGTTATGAATACTAGAACAAAAACTACTTTTGATTTTTGCCTTCTGTAAAATTTTATTAATAATATCAGACCGTTCGTATTTACATCAGAGCCACACAAAATTGTTTTTATTTCATTACACTATTATTTTAACATTATAAAAGTACATAGAAAAAAGTTTTTCTTTCTATACGTATCCTCGTTAGTAATAATTAATAAGCAGAAACTTAATTTCTGTTCTCTTGAAGGAGTGTTTCAATTTTTTTGCCAAATGGTTTGTTGAAAAAAGTTTTTCAGGATCTTAATAAAATTTGGTATTCTACGGTTTTTGGGGTCGCTAATTACCAATTTGAAGTCAATTTTCAAAATTCAAAATGGCGGACGAGAATTAAAAAATTCATTGGATTCGCTCGAAAATTGTTACTCGGGGGGTTTCAGGGTCGCTGATTACGAATTTGGAGTTAGCAAATTTGATCATTTTTAAAAATAAGTTTTAGGAAAGTCCGCCATTTTGAATTTAAAAAATTTGACTTTTGTTTTTGTATTTACATTCAATCACTCCAAAATACTTTCTGTACCAAGTTTTGCAAAAATCCGTTATGATTTGATAAAGTTATTGAAGGTTTTAATTGTGTAATGCATTTTAATTTTTAACCTGTTTGATTTTTGTATTTATATATGATGCATTATTACATAATAGGTTTATTATCGTATTTTTTTTGAGTTTTTATATAAGTTTAACAATTGCAATACTTTAAATTTATTTTCCCTAAGATTTTTCTGAAATACAGTGGCGTTCGTATTTACTCCGGTATTTTAGGAAAGTTGCAAAGTATCGAGGTAAATACGAACGCTAAGTTTCCTGCGATTGTAATTTATCAAAAAATTTTTGCTACCCCATAAAATTGTTCTATGGAAGTAAAGTAACAACTTCATGCACCAGAATACCGGAAGTATTTTCTTTTTAAAGAAAAAACTTATGTTATTGTTGAAACTTACTAAAAGCGTTCGGATTTACCCCGGTTGACCCTAAAACAAATAATGATGTATAGATATGTAATCTTATGTTATTATTTTTTTTTTTAAATTTGTTAAATAAAATAATTTTTATTTCAGGAATTTTAGAAAATGAAGGAAAGAATTTTTCGAATTCTACCTTGACAGGTGTGCCGTGCGGCACTAAGTGTCAATCACGAAACTGTCATGTGCCGGGCGGCAGAAATGATCAGGCTCTAGCAGAATATTTTTTATTAATTTTTAACAATTCAAGAAGGCCCAATTAACAAGTATGCCATGCGGCACCAAATGTCAATAACCAGAAATACAATGTGCCGTTAGGCACCAAAGCAGTTCTCGCTTAGCCTTCTCAAACTTGTTAAAATTTTCAAAGATATTCTTAACAAATCAAAGGATATCAGACATGTTTGCCGTACGGCATAAAATGTCAACGTCAAAAACTGTAATGTGCCGGACGGCACTAAGACAGCTTTTGCTAACACCTTAAATTTATTAAAATATTAGGTAAATATTATAACAATCAAAGAAAATTAGACAGATTTGCCGTGCGGCATAAAATGTCAAAATCAAAATAAGTAATGTGCCGGACGGCACTAAAACATATTTTGTTATTTTCTTTAATAAGTTAAATTATATAAGGATATTATAATAATAATTAAAGAGAATTAGACAGATTTGCCGTGAGCAATAAAATTGTCACAATCGGAAAGAGTAATGTGCCGGACGGCACTAAAACAATTTCTGATAATCCCTTTAATATATTATAATAAGAGTTTTTTTTTTTAATAAATGGAATACAAAAAAAAATAATAAAATACAAATTTTTTTTTTTTTAAAAGAAAGGTAACAAATCCCACCGCTGCCACCAAATCAGCTGTTACATCCCGAGCGAAAGGCGAGGTTGAATTTAATTTTAATTAATAAAATCAATTTTAAAATTTTGGAGGAATGGTAGGCTGATTAAGTCAAGTTGGTAAAGCTTGACCATTTATTTTTATGTGAGAACGTTTGTTCCTATCGATCCTACGGGGGTCGTCTATTAATTTATTTTACTATTAAATAATTGCCTTGACACTTATAGTTGTTAATTTAAATATGAATTTAGGTATATGAGAAACTCAGTGAAGAATTTTATTGATATAAATGTTGTATAATTTATTAATATAAATGAATTAAATCAAAATGTTACAATAATGTTTTTTGTTAAAAGATGTTGTTACAAGAATTGTGAATTTTAAAATATAGTACTTACAATTACCTCTGTTCAGAGGGCAGAAACAAATATAAATTGACAAGTTGGCACTTGTCCTTGACGCTGTGAGTTTTTACAACTCCTGAAAAGGAACGGTTGAGACTTCCTCACAGTTTTTTTAGTTCGTAAACTTCCGAAATGCACACACGTCACGTTTGCAATATCGTTAAATTGAGAATTCACTAATACGACGATTAACAATAAAATTTAATAAATGACAAGCTTACAAATCTGGCGATGATGATTACTTGCTCTAATACCGAACAACGAGTAAACATATACTGTTCGAGATGCACGAGTTACAGTCGTAATAATTTTAAAGTAACCGAAGGCTCAAACTCACGATGGTAATTTCACAATATGAAACGAACTATGAAATGATTCCGGAGCAAATGACAAATGACAATGCATTTGCATGGGTTTTTATACTAGAAAATCATCCTCAGTGGGAGTAAATAAGTTCAAAGATCACCCCATCTCCAAGCTTGACTCTTAGATCTTTCATAGAATTAAGACAATTCTCGGAACTTAGATGGACACCTGCATCCTGTATCGCATAGCGCAAGTATCGCTATTACATCGTCTACAAGCATCTTCCAATAGTACTACGCTCGAAAACTGTGCTTGCGCCTTGCTAAACGCATACATGAGTCATAAGTCCACTCGTTGCTAGAGAGTAATGTGCGTAGTAGTGTCAAATGGCATAGGTATAATTTCTAGGAATTGCCTACCAACAGGCTTTCGATATTCAAGTCAAAGGTTAGCCTATGCTATTTGATACAAGTGAGAAATTGAACATTGTATAGAATTTTATACTTTATGCAGCTGCAAAAACAATTTCTAAGAATTAGCCAAAGAATTGCGTGGAAATCATATTAGGAAAGTTTTTATATTGAGCATTATTCATACTTTTGAATAATAGCGTTTTGTAATCTTAAAATATTGAAAATATGAGGTTTGTTATTTTGATAATAATAGGTAATTGAATTTTATATAATATTGCAAAAAGAAATAATTAATTTTGAAGAATTAGGGCGAAAACTAGTATAGATAGTTTTCGCTCTTGTTCAACAACCACACGCGATTCCTCAGCATAGCCCTTCTATAGCGGGAGGTCACATATCCATGCCTGTACGGACTATATCTATATACATTGTTTGCTCGCGTCGAGTCATAGCATGCAGGCAGAGATATGCATATATATAGACATAGACACATGTAATGATATATATGAGTCAATGCTTCAATATAATATTAGAAATAATTATAATTTTAGATTATCAATTTTGAAAGATTGAGAGTAAAGCTTTGTTTACTATTATTTTTACTACTTATTATATGCATATAAAAATGAAATAAATTTTAATATATTTTTAAAATTTTTGTTACTGGGATGTAACATTATTAATGGCAAGGTGGTGACAACTCGTTATTTTTAGCAAAATATAATTTTTAAAATACCATACAATCCTATATATTGGTTTATAAATTTTCAGAAGTGCTTATAGTTGTAAATATATTAAAATATAGTATAACTTTGTATACTGCAAAATAAAATATCTTATCCTACATATCATGAAAACCAGTGCGGAATGGGAATTTTAATTTTGGTAGTGAGAACTATAAGCTATCCTTTACTAGTTATTAATGCCGTCAAGTAGAGCATCTTGTACCGTGAGCATGGGAATTTTTGTGATGTTAGAAAGTAGCAGTAGCTATCCAATACTACCTGTCAGTGCCCTCAAGTAATCATCTTATACTTTGAGCATAAGAATTTTTGCTCTGTTTAGAAGGATATAAAACTATTTTTTCATATGTATTAATACTTTATGCAGACAGTTTCGTTATTTTTTAATGAGAAAATTATAATATTTGTAATAATTTCTTATTAAAAACTTTAATTTTACATATTATAATAATCATTTTTTAGGAATTAATATTATAAAAATATTAATTTTAATTAATATTTGTTCACTTCTAATTCTCAAAAAATCAAAAACTCTGATAATTAATTATTATGGATTATATTATTCATAAATAATCTGAAAAGACAATTTGAATAATATTAAATAGTTTTAATAAATGAAGTTTAAAATAAATAGGGTCATTTGGGGTAAATGTAAACGCATTTGCTTAGTTTCGACAATAACGTAAGTTTTTTTATTTTAAAAAGCAATACTTCCGGTTTTCTACTGCATGAACTTGTTACTTCACTTCCCTAGAAACATTTTATGAGGTACAAAAAAATATTGATCAACTTGAATCGCTTAAAACTGACTGTTTACATTTACCCCGAGATTTTGAAATTTTCCCAAAATTCGTGGTAAATGTAAACACCTCTGTAGTTTAAAGAGGTTTAAGAAAAAAGTTATCCCAAGTATACTACTGTGTAAAGGGATGTAAAAACTGAAAAAAAATTCTTGGTAGATGTAAAATAATTGAACCAATTGATTGATAACATATAAAATAAGCAATCATTACCATAACAAAACTAGTAATGTAAAAACTTGAAAAACTTCAATAAATTTTAATAGATTTTCATTCAACTTGGTGAAAATAAGTTTTTAAGGTTGAATTTAAGGTTGTTTTTAAGATTCTATAATCGAATTTTTAAATTTCAAAATGGCGGATCCAAAATGGCGGACAAACATAAAAATATTGTTAAAAATTGATCAAATTTGCTTGAATCTCGCTACTCGGGGGTTTTTGAGGTCACTGAATACGAATTTGAAGACAAATTTAAAATTTTCAAAATAGCGATCTATAAATCAATCATCTAAGCAACCAATCTATCCACCAATCAATCACTCAATCAACCAATCATCCAATTAATCCACCAATCAATCAGTCAATCAATCAAGCAATCCACCAATCAACCACTCAATCAACCAATCTATAAATCAATTATCCAATCAACCAATCAATCCAATCCACCAATCAATCCACCAATTACTCAATCAACCAATCCATAAATCAATCGTCCAATCAATCAACCAATCAATCCATCAATCAATCCATCAATCAATCTATCAATCAATCAATCAATCAACCAATCAATCACTCACTCTTATTCTAGGATTCCTACGTACCTGAGTTTTATTCACCAATCGTGAAGAATCGCTTTCCTATATTTTAAACACGTAAATGCACTATGCAATACTATGCAGGTCTATACCTGCAACTGACTAACACGAAGGAGTTATAAAAGAAGATCCAATTTCGTTTTTTATGTAATTTTACAGGGCCAAAATAATGTAATTGTGAAATAGAAGCAAATTTATTCAATTATTTTCTTTTAAAATGCAGCAGAAATTCTGTTTACATTTACCCCGAGTTTTCAAATTCTCGGGGTAAATGTAAACACTTAATTATCTATTAACTGAATTGACGAAATTAAAAAATCAAAGTCAGCTTTTGTTAAGGGATTCATAAGGAATAATTAGAAATTTTAGTTTGAATTTTTAGTTCATTTTTATTCAAATGCGAGACAAAATACTGAAACAGTAAATCTTTAATTTTCAATCTTTCATGCATTAAGCGACAAATTGGAGTATGGCTTTGACAATTGTCGAAAAAAAAATTGGCAATACTCAGAACCTGTTGCAGGTAAGCTGAGGTTAAAATATTGGGGTCGAACTTAATTTTAAATCTGTAAATTAAGCTGCAATATCTGCTGTTTACATTTACCCCTTGTTTACATTTTCCCCAAATGACCCTAAGACATACAATTTTTATAAATTCTCTATATTTCAAAAATATTTTGAAAACGAATTCCATGCACACCACATATAAAGTTAACAATATTCATACCCATCTTTTTGCAATATAATTTGATCCATCACATCCTCGAACCATAAAAGTAACAATACCTTCATTTAATCTTTTTGGAGTTAAACATGTCCATGTTTTTATACAATCATTTACTACTTCATACGCTTGAAAATGTTCATCATACCAAACATTATTACACATTTCCGTAACAAAACGTAATTTTCTTTGATCTAATATGCAGTAACGGACAATGTAAAACGTTGGTCCCTCTTCGCTAGAAATCATAATTATAGCGCTTGGTTTCACATATTTGTCAAAGCATTTAATCCACTTGATAATACGCACAACATTATTAAAAGTAGATGTCAAACACGAAAAAAAATCTCGATAATAAAGAAGTGAAGTTACACGAGACGGTTTATAAGGGCCACAAATAAACTTTGAATATGTTGATGCATTAAAAACAAAACGACGATTTAGTTTCAGTTGGTGTCTAACTGCGATAGTGTGACAAACATTTACTCGAATTTTTGATGCATGTGTTGTTACTTTTCCATTTTGATATTTGCTTTCAAAACGGATTGATGATTGATATATTGGCAGAATTAATGTCATTTTTGTGAATTAGGCAAAATCTACAAGGGAAATTGGCTTGAAAACATTCGGAAAATCCAAAAATGGAATAAACTCCAAAGTTATCTCCTAATATCAAAACTAGTGAAAAAAATACGGTTAATTTTCGTGATAAATGTTCAAAACTAACACCTATAGTTTCAAGAATATGAAGTTCATCAATGATTTTTTGAAAGACAACTTTATTTTGGAAAACTTTACGATCTATTGTATTAAACAACATAAAGAAAAATATGTTTTCTAATTTTGATTGAAATTCAGGAGGCAAACAAGGAATTGAAACATACACAGCTCCACATTTTGATACACCGGCATGACTTCCAAGAAAGTTGATCGTTTCGTAATCGACAAAATATAAAATTAATGGCAAAACTATTTTGTCACCAAAACCTACTCTTAATTTTGTCCAAAATTCTGCTTGTATGAAATTAGATATAATTTTAGTATTTTCGTAAAGTTCATTTACATAAGCCATGGTTCTATCAAAAACTGTAGGCAGTTCGAAAAATTTGGTCAAAACCAAAAAAATTAGTATAAAAGAAGCAAATACAGGAATTTTTCTCAAAATTTGAACATCATTTTTTTCTTGAAATTCATCTCTTTCGCTTAATTTTTCATGAGTGGGAGGAATGTAAGTCCCATGCGTTTTAAAATGTTGAAAAATTAAATACTCTGAATTTAAACCATGAAAAGGATTTTTAAATTTATCAAACATTGACTTTGTTTTAACTAGTGATTCTGAATTTTCTCCCAATACTTTTAATCGATTCAAGACGTAAACTTCAAATAAACTAAATGCTTTGCCATGCAAAAACGTTGAGTAATGATTTAATATATCTAATACTCTTTTCCTTGGGATTTCTCCATAATTATACAATTCGGAAATTAACATTGAAGCATCTATTTTAAACAATTAGATAATACATCAAGAACAGTTCCATCTTCTTCATTATATTTCCGAGTGGAAGTATTAAACGTACTAATCTCTGCTGAATCAAAACATTCATCACTATGATTATCAGATTCATCAGAGTCATCAGAATTAAAGGCATCAAAAATTCGTTGTTTGCATCATTAAAGTTATTTTCGAACCTCCCTACCGAAAGAGAGGTACTGGAATGGTACTGAATTGGACTTGGATTGAGTTCCACTTCAGTACCACTACCTGATAACCCATAAGAAGACCTTTTTAAAGTACTTTAACAATGGTTTTAAAGGTATGTTAGAACAGCAAAACGTCTCTCACGATATCCGTGTAAAACAGCAAAAAAAAACATAATAGTTTGTAGAAAATTTCAGTTAAGTTTGGAAATTATATTGCAATCCCTCCTTGAACAATAGACTCCCAGGTCCTTTGTTGAAGGATTACATTTTTAACCCGAGTTTTATTGCTTAAAAAATTTGTAATTTTAACAACTCAACTTTAAAAAATATATATTGAGATTCGTTAATATTTCTAGATTATGAATATCTAAAATTTATCATAAAATAATTACATTTAAAAAAGTTATAATTTATCTCGTATACCTTAAGTTTGATAAAAAAATGGACATCATTTTTGAATTCAGCTGACAAAAGAAATATCATATGCATAATAATGTATGAAAATAATATAAATCCATGAAAAACAAATATAATATTGAAATAAACATAAAGTTTTTGTTTAAACATATTGAAAAAGCTAGTCGCTTTTCACTTTTATGAGGGTATTAACGGTAACTCGACCCTTTTCGCAGGTAAATTTCCCAGTTCCATTTCAGTACCAAAATGCACCAAAGTTGTACTGAGTTGGTACTGAGATCTCAGTTCCAATTTCCCAGTACCAATCCAGTACCACCCTTCCGGTAGGGCTAACATCAATATTGTCGATTGTATTTACTTCTATTTCTATTTTATCATTATTATGATCACCACATTTCGGAAATGATCTTTTATGAACGATATTTTTATTCGTCTTATTATTATGCTTTGAATAGCGATGTTTTAGAAAAGAGTTGTACGATGAATAATTCCGATTACAACCATCATCTTGACATCGATATTCAGATAGATTAACATGAACATATTTTAAGTGCTCTAATAATGATTTATTATCATTGAAATTGTCGTGACAATAGAAACAAGAATACATATTTTCATGAGGCGCAATAATAAAAAACAATCAAAGATTAAAAAATATTAGAAATAAATAATAAAAAATAACACGTAAATTAATGTTTAGGTTGTTTATTTAAAATACCTTTCGTGATTGTATTAATTAATGATCGCAATTGAGTTCCAAAGCGGTCTGTGGTCATATCCTAGATATTGGACGGATAATCATCCAAACAGAAAACGCTGCTTTTGGATATTGAATATCAACAGCGTAAAATAATTTAAAAGCAATATCCAATGCCTCAAGTGGTGATTCTAATTGAAATCGAATGTCGTCTACAAAAACGTAAACTGCTTCAAGATTTCTAATTTTCCCTACGAAAACCAAAAGCGGTTGCAGTGGTGTCTTTGTAGCACTAAGAATTTTTCTTCTTTCTTTTAATTTATTTTGCTCTTCAGATGCAGTCTGTAAAAAAATTATGTTTCTTAATCACCTTCATTGTTAAAATTTATTTATTTTGATATTAAAATTTGAGTGTAGTTAAACTTAACTTCAAAATAGAGTAATAATTAACATATAAATTCATTATATTCATTAACACAGAAAATTGAAAGGTATTAAAATAAGCTGCAACGCTTCTTATTTTAATCCATTTTTACTTATTTTAATACCAAAATGGATTAAAATAAGAAACATTTGATTAAAATAAGAAGTGTTGCAGCTTATTTTAATACCTTTTAGTTTTCTGTGAATTATTTGCTGCAAGAGATGTAAAATCAATTTTATTATTGTTATGAAATCTTACCGGGACAAGCAAAATGAACGATTCTTGTATTTCTTTGCACGTAGATTTTAAAGTATTTTCAGATAAATTGCTGTTATTGTCTGATTTTTTTTATTTTTTAGCCCTTGGCTCTTCTCCGTATTTCAAAAATGATGGTCTTATAAGCTTTGGCAGTAAATAAAGAACCACTGCATCTTGTTGCTCTGTATTGAAACAAAATTCTGATAAAAAAAAACAATATTATAAGCATACGGAATTAACTTATTTATTTTGTATTTTAGAAAATGTACCTTCTGACAATTCTTCAATATTGTAAATTGACTCTTTGTCTTCATTACTTTTCAATTTGCTTCTTAGCAAAAGTGCAATTTCCTGGCGAATATCTTTCCAAATGTGGAACAAATTATTTCCCTTATTTGGAAAAATACAGTTGAAATCAATGTTTATCTGTTTATAAAGAAAGTAAGTATTAGTATCTATTAATAAAACCTATGTTACCAAAAAATGTGTTAATAAGATATAAGAAACAAACACATTTACCCAATCTGGACCAGCATTTAAACCAAGACATCTATATTTTTTGAAATAATTGTAAATCTCTGTTTCGTTTTCTATTAAATTTTTCCTTCTTGCTTCATGCGTTAATTTTCAATTTTCTTTTACCGTACTCCAAGTCACCATTCTCTTTAAAATGACTTAAAATAGTAATGGCGTTATTTTTCAAGTATTCAATCAGCTGTACATTTGAAATTTTTATTAAATTATTATTAAATATTTATATGGATGGATTAAATAAGCAGCACGTAACTAAAGTTGCTCTTCACTTTGGTTATAGAGTAGGAAGGTTTACTAAAATCTTCAAATCACTTAATTATGTACAAGTTCAATTAAAAACAGAACGTTTTGACTATAAGAATATTGGTTACGAAATAAATTATTATAAGTTTTTTATTTTAAAATTAACTGTAGTGATTCTGTGAAGAAAGTCATTTGTTTCAATTTCTTGAAATAAATTATTGTTTTAAATTTAATTTTATACCTCAATATCGACTTCATATTTAAGATTTTTTCCTATTAATTTGAAGTTATCATTGAGTCATTGAGGACCTAATTAGCATATTGCCTTCCATTGACTCAGCGTATATACCAGTAGCTTTTCCTACTCTGGAAACAATTCTGTCAATACCAGAGAGAGATAAAACTGGAACAGTGGATTCTGATAAAACTTTCGTAGTCAAATTGTTGATAATTAAATGCGTAGAAGTTTACGGATTGAAAGCAAATCTATTATCAGTGCTATTATTAAGCAAAGCCGAACTGGAAAAGTCTGTGTTGGATCGATACGAAAACGTAGGAAAACTATTTGCTGCAAACTGTGCATTTTCATTTGAATACGAAAAATACGATGGATTAGTAGATACAAGATTATTATTATTGCTATTAAGTAGATCGACATTTGAAGTTGAAGGTATTGCTGTATCACTATTTGATAGTATTTGACAATTGTTAAACGTTGATCTTTGTCTATTATATGGCAAGCCATCAACGATAATTCTTTGGCTCTCAACCAATATCTCACCCAATGAATCATTCGAAGCCATAGTTGTTAAAATAATTTCAACAAAACTCAAACTTTAAAATCCCACGATAAATACAAAAAATGTTATGAACAATTATCAAAAATGCAATACATACGGTTATTAAAAGTGCTTACTTTTTTATTATTCACATATAAAGAATATTTGGAATTTTTAACGACTCGACGTTTCGCATCAGTCTTTTTTGTTAGTTTTTCTTTGTTAAATTTTGTAACAAAATATTATAATTTTTAGATTAAAAGGTTGCATACAAGTTATATATTATTGTATTTAAAAAATAAAAGTATATTTAGTCCTAGCACATTCTTCCTTAATTGAAAAAACATACACTAAGTACTCTTTTGTCTAAAATGGAAACTTCTCATTTTTAATGCTCAAAAACAGTAAGAAAATCAAAAGGCAAAGAACTTGATACTGGAATTAGATGTTCCAAAGAGGTGTAGTTCTTAAGGCAAGTACAAGACGATACTGACAACTTTGCACAAAATCGTCATTTACAAGAATGTTTGAAGACAACGAAGACGTCACCTATTCAGGTAACTGAGTTTATCCGAGAAATAAGCATGCAATATTACCGTACAACAGTCCAACGTATAATAACATTTAAATAAGTTAGTAAAGAAAATAAAAAAATTAAAAAAGACATTTTAAACGAACATGATATTATCAAAGAGAATAAAAATTTACTATCAAAAGTTACAAAAAAAAATTACCGTATAAAATAAAAAATTTCAAAATTTTTTGAATGTTTTTAAATATCTACATTTATATATTGAGATTTTAACCTAATTAATATTAATGGTAAGTTTCATGAGAAGCGGTAAAAAATTATGAGCTTCAGGTGTGTCTTATTATCGAAAAAATCAATATTTTACCGTAAAAAAATGAAAATTTCAAATTTTTGAGTATATTCAGATGTCATTAGTTATATATCGAGATATAAATAATTGATATTATTGGTAAGTTTCATTAATTATGAGCTCCACGTCTACCAAAAAATCAAGCAAAAAATATTTTTTTCATAAAAAATTGAAAATTTAAAAAATTTTTGAGTGTATTGAAATTTCCTGAAATGTATATCGAGATTATAACTTAATTATATATCATGCGAATCTGTTAAAATGTATAGGCTCCAGGTGTGGCTAAAAATAATAAATTTTTCAGTTTTTAGGCATAATTTTCATAATTCTTTGGGAATCCTCCCATTTTCACAGCAGAAATTATTTTTATTTACATTTTTTACCCGGAAAAAAAGGTTTGAACGAAATCGGTACAGAACTTTTCGAGATATCCAATTTTGGTCAAAAATGCCAATATTTTGAGAAAATATATTCGCGGAAAATTTTTTTTTTACTTGGCGTCGATTCTCTACCGCGAATCTTAATTATTAATAATAATAAATAATTATAAAAATAATAATCTATTATTATTAATAGGTATTATTAATTAAATCTATTAAACAATTTTTTTTAAAAGTGAACTAAATTCTTTTAATAAGTAAAGAATAAACTTTAAAAGACTATCCTTTTATCCTAAGAGGAAATACTTTCAAATAAATATTAAAAGAAAAATCCGCTTAAGATAAAATCATTTCTTTAAAGTTAAATAAATTGTTTTTCCAATGTAACTTCAAATATCCCAATCATCTTTGTTGATTATAATTAAATAAATTTAAAATTATTTTTTGACAAAACATCAGACATTAGTAATATAATTTTGCATTTGTTTTTGATTTATCTTATCGTTGTTATTGACAATATCGAAACGTTGATATTAGTAAAATTTAAGAAAAGTATAAATAATAATAATAATAATAATTTTAACACAAATGGAGTGTTAAAAACTTTATAAAAATGCAAAATATTCCTGACCTAAAACTTGTGACAAAAAAATAATTATCAGGTAAACTTTATATTACAATAGAGGATTTATCTAGAAAATTTTAGGAGAGGGACCTCTGAAATTTCAACCTTTCGAAATTAAGGCTGTTTAAGGTTGTTAATTTTTTTTAAAATCGCGCAATTTGAGCTAAGCTCCTTGAAAGGAAAGCGATTTAGTAGATATACAGTGCCGGTTCTAGATACAGATTCCTGCACCGACATTTACCGACATTTGAAATAAAAAATGGTTCTAATCCATTCTAATCGAGAAACTTCTAAAGAGATACAAAGAAAAAAAATTTTTCCTGAAAATTCCCCAAAAACTTGTCTCTCAAAATTTGTAAATTTTTTTCAAAATTGAGAAACGAATAAGTATATTTATGAAGTACAAGTTGACATACAGAGTTTCACTATATCTCCTGATCATACGGTAAGTATAAAATATTTTTCAAATAAATTTGGTTTTCTTAATATTTAAATAAATTGTTTAATTATTTAATAGAATAATAATTATACAGATATTATCAGAATAAGAAAACATCACCTGTTAATGTTATGAGTGATTTTTTGCTTGGATGATAAAAATAGTTACATACATTTCAGAGAGGAATCATCTGTAGTGTAATATGAGATATGTCAGCACAATAAAATTAGAAGACATATAATACTTATTATTATTATCAATTATTATTTATTAATAATTATTATTAATTATTACAATTATTATTATTAATTATTACAATTATTATGATTAATTATTACAATTATTATTATTATTAGTATTATTAACTCTCAAGATGTAATTTTTGCATGAATTTTAATTTATTTTCACATCAGAAAAATGTATGACTATAAAAGAGTGAGGAAAAATTTCTTATTACTACATTGTATTGTTATGTCCGATTATACGTTAAGTAGAAAATATTTTTCAACTAAATTTGGTTTTCTTAATATTTAAATAAATTGTTTAATTATTTAATAGAATAATAATTATACAGTTATTATTATCAGAATAAGAAAACATCACCTGTTAATGTTATGAGTGGTTTTTTTGCATGGATGATAAAAATAGTTTCATACAATTCAGAGAGGAATCATCTGGAGTGTAATATGAGACATGTCAGCATATTATATTATATTATGTATAAACGTAGAGATGAATGAACATATGTTTTTAATGTCTGAATCATTCCCTTGGAATAAATATATATATATAATAATTAGAAAAGGAAAAAATGTATTATCTAAAAAAAGATAGAGAATGAATTAAAGAAGTATAAAATGTGAGAATTAACTCTCCAGTTTCCATAAAGTCTCGGGTAGTTGATTTGTATTGAGAAGTTGTGACTGAGTGTTTGCGTTAAACATAATAGTTGTCAGTGTAAAAAAATACCATTTTAAATAATTTATATTGTGGTTGAAAATTTTAAGGAAAATGGAAGGAAAATTAAAGAAGTTAAACAGAGCTGCTAGTTTTTTACCAATCAAAAAATTGAGTGAATTGATCCTTAATGAATATTATAATATTACAGATATTAAACAAACATCAACAAAATTTGGTTTAAAAATTGTGGCTGAAATTGATAGTGAATATGTTGTCTTTCTACCACAAAGGATGGTAAAGGTTCTTGAAAGTGATACGGAATCATTTACTCATTTACAACAAGCTGCGGAGAAAGGAGAATTACAATTAAAATTTTTGGGTGGAAAATACAATTACTTTGAATTTGTATCTAAAGCAGAATAAAAAATGGCATATCTTCCTCTTAATCAATTACTTCTTTCAACCACATATAACTTAAATTCATCATATACAAAACAAGTAATTATTGGTGCCGAATTAAAGAGCAATTTATCTATAAAAATAAAGTTATTAAGCAGCCATCCTCAAACATCAGTCTCATTCTCAATACTAGAATGGAAATTTTTCAACACGTTTTATTTAGAAATGGAAGAATTTTTTTCTAATAAATCTGAACCTCGTGAAATCAACTGTGATACATTTCATCTGAATTTTGTCAGTTATTTAAATAATCGCTTTGTATTAATTAAAAATTCAGTTGAAGGAGAATTAGCATTTTCTCTGAAATTTGAAACTTATAATACTTTGAAGCAACTCAATCGCTGTGTGAAAGAAAGTGCAAGGGAAATAAAATTTTTGCCTTTACAACAAATTAAATTGAATATTATTAAAACAATTGAAGAAATTGTATATCAACGATTTGAATTACACCACCTGACGGCTTTGGAAAAATTTGTTCGGAAAAATAATTTTAAAATATTGGGAAATGTATTATTAAATAATGAATGTGAAAATCCTGTAAATATAGAAAAGCTTTTTTGTGAAATTATTACTTTTCATTCCAAGGCAATTTGTAATGAAGTTTTAACTTACATTCAAAAATTCACAAGCAAAATATCACATGAAAATTAGAAAGTAAGTATTTCTGCAGTTTTCTCATTATGTTCCTAATTTTTTAAATATAATTTACTTAATATATATTTGTTATATATGTTTCAGAAAATTCTGTCCAGAACCTTTTACAAAGTGAATTTAAAAATGAAAAAAACAATTCTAGTGAATCCTTAAAATTAATTGATTATTTCAAGAAGAAGAAATAGATGATGATGATGATGATGATGATGATGATGATGATGATGATGATGATTGATCCAATGAAGAAAGGAATTAATTAATTATAAACATTTAATGTATTCATGTCAGTTATGGTAAAATATATATTTAAAAAAGAAGTAGATGATGATGATTGATCCAATGAAGAAAGGAATTAATTAATTATAAACATTTAATATATTCATGTCAGTTATGGTAAAATATATATTTAAAATGTATTTTTATAATTATATATTACTATTGTATTTATATTAATGTTTAAATTATAAGAAAATAATGTACACTACAGAAATATACCATATGTTAAAATGATGATACTAATTAGATATAAATAGAAAAAAAAAGATGATGTAATATCTTAATATTTATATTAGAGGAGAATAATTTTTGAACAATAAATATATTTTAGAAATTCTTCAATTTATTTCAATAAGAAAGTTTTACATATCCTCATTTATCCAACTATTATGAGAATTATCAAATCCTAACCATTTAACATACATTCTATGACGATGTTTTTTTAATATTTTTTCAATTAAATAAATATCTGGATTTTTAACTATAGCAATTTCTTCTTCATAAAAATTACCAGCTATAGGTCTATTTTGATAATCTCTGAGCAAGTATGTTACTGGTTTAGTATTGTTTACCCGATCAATTGTGAAAATTTCTGTTGTCCAGTTAGGTGTGTAACCTTTCTCAAACATATGTTTTAGTTTACTTATTCTAACTTCATCTCCTTTTCTAAATTTCGGTTTCTTTTTCGAAGATTTTACAACAAATGTTTTATAAACGTTAAACAAAATTCTCTTTTCATTATTTTTGTTTACATCTTTTGGTTTTATTTTTATGGTTTGGTGCTTAGTGTTATTGTACGAGAAAAGTAAATCTTGCAAAATACCTAACCATTTGTAATTGCCTTGCGAACTAAATTGCATCCACATTTTATTTTTCAAGGTACGATTAAAACGTTCACAAATCGAAGCTTTAAGATTACTAAATGTGGAATACATATTTATTTTATATTCTCTCATGAGATTTTTGAAATTAATATTATAGAATTCTTTTCCTTGATCCACGTGTAGGTTTTTCGGCACCCTGCCTTGGTCCAGCACTGTCTTCATTGCAGCTGAAATGTCTTCACCAGTTTTATTCTTTACAGGAACAGCCCAGGCGTATTTTGAAAAATTGTCAATGACCGTTAATATATATTTGTAGTTTTTATTTTTCTTTGCATATGTTAACATATCCACCAGGTCGGCTTGCCAAGTGTCATCGATTGCTCGTATATCAAACTTTCGCCTAGCATAATTTCTTCTAACAGGTTTATGCAATTCTCTAATTAGAGCTTGCTTCTCTTCATTCATATTTTAAAATCAAACTTTTCTTATTTTATTCAAGTGCACTTAATCGTTTATCCAACTGAGTAAGGAACTCTTTATTAAGTGTTAACCACTCTATATTTCTTTCGATACTTATTTTTAGATTATGCATATATTTATTTACAGAATCTTCTAGTCTTATTATTTTTATATTATTGTTAAGTATATCAGATCTCATAGATCCTAATATCTTATAAATTTCATTGACTTCAGTGCTCACAATTTTTTTCACAAGACTCAAGTTAGTTGCATCACCTTCACTTAAAGCTTCTGCAACATTACACAACTTTTTATTTTCAACATTGAAATTTCCTTCTGTTGTATATTTAAAGCCAACTCCAGGAGGCCCACGAATAGAATTTTCAATTTTTTTAAAAGAACGTCCAAATACGTCGAGAGACATTATTCAACTGATTTGTTTTTATATTAATCAAAATTAATAAATAATGTTTGCTTCTCGTAGTTCTTCAATGATTGATAAAATTTCGTTTGTGTGGCTTGGATTTCCTGCTGACTGAGATGCTAACAGTAAACCTAGTCTGTCCACTAGTTCATTTGGATCATCCCAATATATATAGTCCATTTTATTTGTTTGTTTAGCAATCATAAACTCAGGTAAGGCACCCCCACGAGAAGAAATCTTATTTTTTTTACCATTTCTTTTTTTAGTAGGTGAAGATAATTTGTCTATAAATCGCTTAAATTTGAAGGATTTACTCTCACGAATGTCACTATCAGCTTTATAGTTTTTTTTATGTGCGTTTGTCAAGAGAAGTATTTTTTTGAAATTTCCCAAATCTTTAGCATAGATCGAAGACTCATCTGGAGTTTTTTTGAAAAGGAGTTCAAGTAATCCTTTACTGCTAGGAAATGTTGAATTAGCCACATTTATATAGTTTTCATTAAAACTTATCGGAGAATTACCAATCTTTAATTTGTTTTTACCTGATTTTCTTACACCACATATATTTTCATCTTTATTATTAATATCATCTTTTTTAAGTACTTTAAAATCACTAACTAGCTTTTCCAGAGGATTAGTAATAGGTTTAAAAGTATCTTCTAATTTTTCTGCAAAGTTTTCTTTATTTAACTTTAACAATTTATGTTTTCGTCGAATTGCGTCACTGGCTTTTGCCAAATGCAGCGCAATATCTTTTTGTTTTTGAATTTGTTCAGTTCTTGAAGATGACATCTTAATTGAACCAAGTTTAAGCTATAACTAATCTTAGAGGCTGGGTGCAAATCACTTTAAGCTTCAGAAACTTTTATAAAACAGTCAAAACCCTTTCTGTATCTACCATTATTAAGATCACTATCTTTGTCAAGGACAATGAAACCATATTTGTCACTATTCCAACATGAGGAACATAATTCCTTAAATTTTGTATATATCATATCTGTATTGACATGATCATCATATATGTGTTTAAGGTTTAAATCATCCTGTCTAAAAATTATCAAAAAATTCACATTATCTCGAATTAAATGCTTTGGAATCCGTGTATACGTTTGACATAAATAAAAACAATCAATAAGTCTATGACGACCCATTGAGAAAAATTCTCGAATCCTATCTTGTTTATCACAGGCTATATCATCAAAGACAATTGTAGAATTTGGTTTTGCTTCGTTTGGTTGAATAACCTCTTCATGTTCATGAAATGGAAAATATTCAATTCCTTCCACTAATTCAAGAGTTTTTTCCAAAAATTTATATTTTGGTTGATTTAATGATTTGGAGAAAATGTAGATATTTTCAAAGCGTAGTCCATTTGAATGTAAAAGTAGAGCAAGTAAAGCATTTGTTTTTCCACAGTTCGATGGACCACAAAAAATTGCTCTTACCGTATTGGGTAACAGATTTCCATGACGTTTTGTCTTAGACTCTTGTTGTGTTACTTTATCAAAATCTAACACAGGTAATTTTGTTGATTGTTCTTTGAACTCCATCTTTTGATATTATCTGAGGTGGAAGAGTATAAATACAAAACTGTTATTATTTTTAGTATATCAGTCTATATATTAATTTTTTTTAGTGAAAAATGTAAATTATTCTCTTAAAACTTAATTCAATATATCCTATGCAATTCAGAAAGGTTAAATATTCAGAGTAAACTGAGCTAGAAAGTATAAATACATTGCTTTTATACATTTTGAAATCAGTCTTAAAAAGATACTCGTTGTAGAAATATAAAAGAATGCTTGTAAAGAAAAAAGCAAACAGTTCTAAAAACTCTATCAAACGTGGTAAAGGTCTCTTAAATAAAATTATCAACAAGTTACCTATTGAATTACATATTCCTGGTTATCAATACTGTGGACCTGGTACAAAATTAACAAAACGATTGGCACGCGGTGATCCTGGCATTAATATTCTTGATCAAGCTTGTAAGGAACACGATATTGCATATTCTCAAAATAATAGCCTTGAAAGTAGACACGTTGCAGATAAAAAACTCGCAGAAAAAGCCTGGAATCGTGTACATGCTAGTGACGCTAAACTTGGTGAAAAGGCAGCAGCTTGGGCAATTACTAACGCTATGAAAATGAAAACTAAATTGGGAATGGGTCTTAAATCGAAAATTAAAAAGAAAAAGAATAAAAAGTCTACATTTCCATTAAAAAATATTGTTTTAGCATCAAAAAAATTTATTGCACCAAGCCATGATACATCTTCTGCTATAAAGTCAGCTTTAAAAGGTGCACGTTTAGCTGTGAAAGTAGCGGGTGGAAAATGCAAAGTGAAACAACCTCGAATTTTGCCTATACCGAAAAAAGTTGGTGGTTTTTTACCATTTCTTATACCACTCTTTGCTAGCCTCAGTGCAATAGGGGCACTATCTGGTGGAGCTGCTGGAATAGCAAAAGCAGTTAATGAGGCAAGAGAAGCTAAAAATCAACTAGTAGAAAGTCAACGCCATAACAGAACCATGGAATCAATAGCTCTAGGAAAAGGTCTCTATCTTAAGCCTTATAAACAAGGATTAGGATTAGCATGTGGTTTAAAAAAAAAAAGCCCAAAAAATCGTAAAATTGCCAAAAAGAGCATTGACTAATTACGATATACTTAAATACGCTAAAATTATGAAAATTCCACACTTTCGTGGTGTTTTTATGCGTGATGAGTTACCAGTTTCAGGACCTTATAAATTTGAATCAGCCATAGTAAATTTGGATAGTAGAAATAATGCTGGTACCCATTGGGTAGCTTATAGGAAGATGAACAATGATGTTGAATATTTTGATAGTTTTGGTAATCTTCAACCTCCTACAGATCTTGTAAAGTATTTCAGTGTTAATGTTATTAAATACAACCATAAGAGGTATCAAAATTTTAATACCTATGTGTGTGGTCATTTGTGTTTAAAATTTCTTTCAAATAAACTTGAGGTTAAAACTATGTTTACTCTTTAAAAACAAAGGCACTGAAACATTGAGTTTAGTATAAATTAAACTAGCAATATGAACGATTCATTAACATTTACCTTATCAGGTAAATCATCCATATTGGAGACACAATATTTTCCACCAATTGAATTGTTACCTCATAAGAATTATGTACTTGGTCTGGTTGAATTTCTTACATTTAACTCTATCCCAAATGTAGATATTGGACACAATAAGTTTTATGTTGATCAAGAAGAAATAACTATACCAACTGGTAGCTATGAAATTGGTGATATACAGCGCTATTTACAAAGTGTTTTGAAACCCAAAGGAATTGAAATTTATATTAAACCAAATAACAATACTTTACGCAGTGAGATTTTGTGCAATCGTGACATTAATTTTCAAAAAGATGATTCCATAGCCCAATTATTAGGATTTGAACCTCAAATTCTTAAAGCTGATAAATATTTCCAATCTAACTTACCCGTGTCTATTATAAAAGTTAATGCACTACGAGTTGAATGTAATATTACAACCGGTGCATATATAAATAATCTGAAGGTCCACACGATTCATGAATTTTTTCCAACAGTTCCACCAGGATATAAAATAGTGGAAGTACCATCTCATGTCATTTACTTGCCTATCGCCGTCAAGACCATTGATCAAATTCAGTTACGAATTGTTGATCAGGACGGAAATCTTGTAAATTTTCAAAGTGAAACAATTACCATTAGATTGCATGTGAAAGCAGTATAAATGGGTATTGCCTATAATCAAAGAATTGGTTACGGATATAAGAAGCCAGAATGTGTAAAAAGAGTCAGTTACGACACCACAACCAAGAGGTTAACACCTCAAAACATTCAACTATTGAAGAATCTGGGTCTGAAAGTGATCGAGAAGAAGAAACAAAGAAGATAACAAGAGCTGTTTGCATCTGTTTTGTTGTTTTTCTCTTTAAAAAGTTTAATATTTACCAAAAAAAATGGAGGATGAGGATGTGTTAAATATTGCAAAACCAATTGTCTACAATGAATCTATTGCTCACTATGAGGTTCATGCTCATCTACCATATGCCTCAGCAACATTTAATAACAGTGATGAAATAAGAATAGCTGTACAAAATCAGGATCATTGTGTTTTGCCAAGCAAAAGTTTTTTACATATTCAAGGAAAATTACTAAAGGAAAACGGGACACCTGTTACACATACTAGGTTTATTAACAATGCTATCTGTCATCTGTTTGAAGAAGCTCGTTATGAACTAAACGCTATTGAAATTGATAAAAATAGAAATGTTGGTCTTACAAGTCTCATGAAAAATTACGTTTCTGTTTATGGAGTTCAAAGTAAATTTTTAGAAAACGCTGGTTGGTTTTTGACCTGTAACGCAAACACTGTTCTTGTTGACAACCTTGGAAATTTTGATATTTCAATACCATTTAATATTCTATTTGGTTTTGCTGAGGACTACCAAAAAATTATTGTTAATGCAAGACATGAATTAATTTTAACCAGAGCAAGAAATGATATGAATGCGATTCTACAGACAGGTGAAGAACAAATTAGTGTATCCATTAATAAAATTGAATGGTTATTACCCAATGTTCGCTTGTCTGATTCACGTAAATTCAAATTATTAAAATACATTGAGAAAGACCCACTTATTCCAATAAGTTTTCGAACATGGGAACTCTATGAGTATCCTTTACTACCACAGACAGCCAATCACGTGTGGACAGTTAAGACATCAACGCAGTTGGAAAAACCTCGTTTTATAATTTTAGGTTTTCAGACAAATCGAAAAAATGTTAATACTAGAAATGCCAGTCATTTTGATCATTGTAAAATTACAAATGTTAAATTATTCTTAAATAATCAAAGTTATCCATATGGAAATTTGAATTTAGATTTTGATAAACGACACTATGCTGTCCTTTATGACATGTATGCCAATTTTCAAGCGACGTATTACAATAAGGAGCCCCAACCATACTTATCGAAAAATGAGTTTTTTGAATATGCTCCACTTATAGTAATTGATTGTTCAAGGCAAAATGAATCATTAAAATATGGTCCAGTTGATATTCGTCTTGAATTTGAATCTAAGAAAAATTTACCTGACCAAACAGCAGCTTACTGTCTTATATTACATGACAGAATTGTTGAGTACAGACCAATTAGCGGTGGGGTTAAAAAAATCGTTTGAATAAATTATATAAATTATTAAATATTTGTATAACATATTTAGTCTTCAGAACAATGGCATACATAGTAGATGTTCAATGTTTCAAATTGCCTGTTAACGAATTTATTATAAAGGAATTAGCTATTTTACCGCTTGAAAAAACTTGTCAACAACCATACAAATTTATTTTTCAACCTCCATGTGATTGGAACTGTATTTCACCACATTATAAAAGAATGAATAAGTGGTTGGAAAATAATCTACATTGTATATATTGGTCGTCTGGTGATGTTCCATATACACTACTTCCCATTATATTAGAAACTATTTTTAAAAATGCAACTCTAATTTATGTAAAAGGCTTAGAAAAAAAGAAGTGGTTAAAAAGTTTTCTTAAGCCATCTACTGTGATTATAGATATGTTAGATATAAACTGTACATCGCTTCAATCACTGAAGCATGCTTCGTATAATATCAAGCCATGTTATAATCATCGCAAAATAATTGAAAAAGATTTAATTCAATGTGCTGAGCGAAATGTAAAACTATTATCAGAGTGGTTATCTAAAAATACTAGTAATAAGTTGTTGTAAAAAAATTTTGATGTGCAACATTTAAAAAAAATAAACATATATAAAAATCAAAAGAGTCTCATGTCATTTATTTATAAAAAAAAACCCTTTTATTTTAATCAAAATGTTAATATATTATTATTGTCAAAAAGTAAAGAATTGAGTAAAAGAAGTTACTTTATTAATCGTAGATAACTATTTATTTTAATATTTTAAAAATCAAATAATAAGAAATGAGTAATGTTTTCAACTCCAAGCTGCATTCGATGTATCACATAGTTTGTAGGTGTGTAGAAGAGGTGATAAGCGGCCGGGGTCTAAGCACATGTTGATGAAGCGGGGGACGAAGGTATGGAGAGACACATAATCTTGAGACGTCAGTGCAGCAAAGGGGGTGACTAAAGTAGGAATTTTTACAGTTTTGTGACCTAGTTATTACAATTTTGTGACCTAATTGTTACAGTTTTGTGACCTAATTGTTACAATCTTGTGATCTAATTGTTACAGTTTATTAACCTAATTTAATTATATTATATAAAAGGTTGTTAAAAACTGTAACAACTAGGTCACAAAATTGTAACAATTAGGTCACAAAACTGTAACAATTAGATCACAAAACTATAACAATTAGGTCACAATACTGTAACAATTAGGTCACATAACTGTAACAATTAGGTCACATATCTGTAACAATTAGGTCACATATATGTAACAATTAAGTCACATATCTGTAACAATTATTATTGTATAAATGAGTTATCTATTTTAGATTATAATTATTTATATAAAAAAAAAATTTACACTTTTCATATAAATTTATTGAAACATAACATTTTACAAAAAATATATTTGACGATTATTCACTTATTTATTTATACATAACGTTTTATACTTTAATATATTAAAAGATTATTTATATTACTGGTTTTAAACTCTATTGTCCAATTTTTGTAAAAATGTAATTATTATTCACTGCTCTTAAAGCACAAAAAGTATTTCCAATTTTTAAAATAATTTTTGGTTCGAAATTTAAAGACATATATTGATCAATATATTGATCTATTGAGAAATTGAGCACGGGTAGAAGAAAATCAAAATCGTAAGCATGGAACCATTCTACAGGTACAGAAATCGCACTCTGTACCTTACAATATTGTCGATATCCCGACGGCATAAAAACATATTCACCATTCACTAAATTTAGTCTAGCTGATATATCCCCAATTTTAAGGGATATATCAGGCTCTACATCTGTTTCTAAATATCGCTCCACAAAAGTGTCAATTGTTAAGTTTATTGTTTCCATTAAAGTTTTATGTTGTAAAGCACTACACCACTCCATTGGCACGACAACTGATGGCTGCACCTGGCTGTAAACCGGACTTGCCATTTTTCAAACTGAAAAAAATTAAATTATTTAATGCAACTATTTTTTCACAACACTATAATAAAGAAAATTTTATTGCTTAGCAAGATTTGAAATTTGACTATAAATGTCTTTTTCCAATCTTTTCTTTAGGGGTACGTTTTAAATAAAAAATGTATTACTTCTTTCGAGCAGGAGTGACACTAAACTGAAAGAAATCTCATCTTCAATACTGTCCATATGTATAATAATAACATAATGTTTTGTCTATTATCCTCCTTTTGACCACTCTTTATGAAACGTGTAGAAAATTTTTATATAAAATCTTTGAAATTGGTCTGCATAATTGTTGAAATCCATCCCATCTCTTATCAGCTAAACAGCTGAAAGAAACAATTCGTGATTCTTACAGTGTAGGCAGGGTATCATATTTTGAAATCAACACTCTTTTCATACTTCACTTCTGCTGATGGGGAATTTACTAGTTAAAAACGTGTACACTTGATTACCGGTATTACACCTCATATTACTCTTATTACTAAGTATTACACGTTATTACAGAGTATTACACATTATTACAGAGATATTACAGAGTTTTACAGATATTACACGGTATTACACGTTATTACACGTTATTACACAAGTATTACAGGAAGAGTGTACACTTGACTACCTGAGTAAATTCCCCCTCGACTTCTGCTGTGTGAATATTTAAATTTAAATTAAAAGAAGAAATACTCACCCTATTTATTTATTGGTAATTTTTTTCATCATGGTAAATTGTAACCCCAAGGAAGCGTGTCCGTTGTTCCTGGTAACAAGACTCGTTTATCATCTTGCCAGTTGAGAACAACTTTACTTTGTTTGAATGTATAAACTTCATGTTTTTTACTTTTAATAAAGTGCTGATTTTGGATCAGGTTTTCAGATTTTTCAAGAGTGTGCTTGTAATCATTAAACTCTATTCTTTTTAATGTTGAAAATTTCACACCTTTTGCTTTCTTTTTTAACTCTTCATTATCACCCCATAATTTGAAAGCATACAATTTTGATCTCAAACCTATAAATTCGGCTACAATTTTACCATTATTCTCATCTTTCATAAGCCCTAAAACTTTTTTATTTACAAGAGGTATATTATAAATATTATTTTCTGGATAATCAGATGTGTCAAATTTATGTAAATCCCGTCTGATATAATCATAAATATTTGGTACTGTGAAAAAATAAATAAGACTGTCAGTATCAGTATACAGTAATTTTGCATTTTCACCGAAAGTTTTCTTTATGTAATTATAATGGAAGTCGTATATTATTATTTTTGATATATCTAAAATTGTGAATCCTGTGTAAATTGGTTTATTAAACGTCACTTTTGTTTTATTCATTTCAATAATAACCATATCTTTATCGAATACAATACAGCTATGAAAATTTGGTTGAGCGATTAAATTTTTAGCACAATATCTTCCTTCCCATTTTGTCACTAGTTTTACATCTCTATGTTTTCTAATATTTTCCATAGTTTTTCCAAATACAGAGTTATTCATTAATTTATAAAAATTTTTTTCAAATTCATTACTTGACTTTTTTCTACATTCTGTGTTTAAATCAATATATGGCTTCAACCATGATTTTTGTTTAAATTTCAAAACTCTATGTATTTGAATTAATTTCATTCCCAATGATAAATATTGTTTTAAATTTCTATAATGAATTATATATCTTTTCTTTGATAATAAGTTTGGAATTAATTTTGGAAGTGTGCATTTTGGAAGTGGAGGTACATAATGCTCGGGACATAAAGGGAAGTCTTTATGTAAATTATGAAGTTCAACAGGATATTCAAGATCAACCTCAAGAATATATCCTTCTGGAGATTCATCTGAAATATCCAAGTAAAAGTCATTCTTATATTCTTGAAACCATACAAAGTCTTTATATGGCAAATATTCACTCATAGAAGCACCATACTGATTGTTGACATCAAAATACATTATATAAGACTCTAATTCAGAGGGATTAAAATCTTTTTCCATAAATCAATTATTCGCTTTCGCATATCTATTTGAGCATTGGGATACTCCACCTCTAATACCTCTTTCAATGAAAAGTAACATTTCTATATCTGTTAGCAAATCAAGTTCTACGTTTGTATACTTAAGCATTGCATCGAATGCCAAACCTGGTGCAGTATAATAATGGAGTGGATCTAACTTGTATGTTAAGAAGCATGTTTTTCTAAAATTTTCGAAAATGTCAGCTAGAAGTAAAACATCAGTCTTTAAATATAAATCAGAGTATTCACCTAATGTTTTCAAATTAAATGTTCCCCATACTTTACAAGCATGATTATAGTCCTCGTCTGAAATATGAGAGTCATTTAACTTAGAATAAAAAGATTCTTTAATCGGTAACTGACATTCTTCTAATTTCTTCCAGCTATTAATATATTCATAAGGAAAGACCCCCTTTCTTGTCAATAAATTGAATTCATCTAAATTACTACAATATTTTTTTGTGATTTCTTTCTTATTATTTTCAAGGTATGAAGATAACTTTTCTAAACTACTGGGCATGAATCTAAATGAGTCTAAAAATCGGAATTTTATTTTTGTATTTTCTACATCTTTTGTAAAGGAAATGTATTTTTCTTTGTTTATTGGTAATAATTTAATACCACCCTCAAAAGATGTTGCAAGTTCTCTTATAATAAAATGTGCATCATATCCAGACAAGTTATGAAAAATTACTGGAATAACTTGTGAATCTTTATAGTTTACATTACAACTTTGATGTGCAGGACCACGATATTTTCCTGTAAAATGACAATGATCTCGGTGCTTGATGTCATCTTCTTTAAAAGTTTTTTCACATATATGACAATTTGTTGCTGTATTAAATTGCATTTGTTGTGAAAAAGTTAAATTTTCCATTGGAATTATATTTGTAAAATAAGAATTTGCTTTTACAGACAATTGCTTCAATTCATTCATGAACCATTTAATACAATCCGATCCTCGAAATATTTTAAATTCAGAGAGTGATTCATCAAAGTTACAATGTAAATAGAAAGCCACACTTGTCGGAATATGCTTTAGATATGGAGCTGTATTCACGAAGGTATTTGTTACAGGTTCTAAAAGACTTTCAGTGTCAGCATATATAACAAATGGAACATGTTCTTTATTTTTGTAATTTTTAAATTTTAAAATATTATCATCTTCGTTTGGCATAAAAACTCTACACTTATTTAATTTTTCACAATCAGGAGTATGTTTATTAAAAGAGTGCTCATGTGTAAAATGACATAAACATCTATCACAAAACCATATTCTATGACAATTTTTTGTAATCTGTGAACTAACTAATCGAGATAAATCGTTGATTAGTGCAAAATGATAAATTCTCTTGAATTGAAAAATATCATCATTATCATCATCATCATCATCATCATCATCATCATCATCATCAAAGTCAATTTCATTATTTTCAATCATTAATAAGTGATATGTTGGTTCATCTGATTTATATTCACTTAAATAAAGTGGAACAATATCATTTTTTTTATTAATTTTATCAATTCCATAAACGTTAATGGTTAAATTGTTTAGTTTTTCAAATTTTGAAATGTCATTTAGAGAAATAGGGAAATTTATATCACCAATCTTTAAATCAGTATCTTTGAAGTGTGGGTATGAACTAGTGCAAGACACATTACTCTTTGCTGGATAACGTTGGGCAATAATTGACCATAAAAAACAGAATTGATCATTATTTTTAATATTAATAACAGCTCTTTTATTGATTATAAATTGTGGCATTTTTATAAAAGTTGATAATCCAGTTGAAAGAGGAACGTATTTATTAATATTCACAGTTAAATTTAAAATTTCTTTCAAAGACCACCCTGACTCATTCTGTTGAAAATCATCAATTTTAACAAAAAGTTTTTCTCTAATTTCACTCTCAAACCATTTATCAAAATTTGTTGATTCAAGAATTTTTGAATTTTTTGTGTTAAAAAATTTGACATCATCAATTTCTCTACCATTTTCTAAAGCACTATAATTTGCTGCAAAAACAACATTAACTTTCAAATTTCCCATTCTTTTAAAAATTTTTTTAATTTTAGAGATAATTATGTTTTTCGCATCACTAAAAAAACAATCTAAATTTTTATGTTTTAAATTTATTATTAAACCTGTTCTAATTCGATTATTAAAAGCATTCTCGATATCATCCCACCTGATCCATTTCTCATCTTCCTTGAGGCCTAATCTTTGCCTCCTTAGCTTCTTAAATTTCCGACTGTTTGCCTTCAAAAGTCCAATTGTTGATAAAATTTTTCTCTTTTCTCCACATGGTAATGATTTATTTTTTAAAAGTTTAGTAAGTTGATTCACATTTTTTACACTATTTTTAATCCAAAATTTCAGTTCTTCAGGTGTTGTTTTTTTACTTAAAGTTGCTAAAGCAGTATTCATAACCTTCAAAAATTCTTTACAATAGTCAAAATTCATTGTGAATTAATAAAAATTTAACTGTTCCTTGATATTTCACATCGGACGTAACAATACAATGTAGTAATAAGAAATTCTTCCTCACTCTTTTATAGTCATACATTTTTCTCTATCTCTTTTTACTAAATATACTTCATCATTTTCTAAGAGATTTAGATTGAATCATTATTGTCAGCTGATGTGAAAATAAATTAAATTTCGTGCAAAAATTACATCTTGAGAGTTAATAATACTAATAATTGTAATAATTAATAATAATAATTGTAATAATTAATCATAATAATTGTAATAATTAATAATAATAATTGTAATAATTAATAATAATTATTAATAAATAATAATTGATAATAATAATAAGTATTATATGTCTTCTAATTTTATTGTGCTGACATATCTCATATTACACTACAGATGATTCCTCTCTGAAATGTATGTAACTATTTTTATCATCCAAGCAAAAAACCACTCATAACATTAACAGGTGATGTTTTCTTATTCTGATAATATCTGTATAATTATTATTCTATTAAATAATTAAACAATTTATTTAAATATTAAGAAAACCAAATTTATTTGAAAAATATTTTATACTTACCGTATGATCAGGAGATATAGTGAAACTCTGTATGTCAACTTGTACTTCATAAATATACTTATTCGTTTCTCAATTTTGAAAAAAATTTACAAATTTTGAGAGACAAGTTTTTGGGGAATTTTCAGGAAAAATTTTTTTTCTTTGTATCTCTTTAGAAGTTTCTCGATTAGAATGGATTAGAACCATTTTTTATTTCAAATGTCGGTAAATGTCGGTGCAGGAATCTGTATCTAGAACCGGCACTGTATATCTACTCGATTTTTTTCAGAATTTTTAAAAACTATCAAAATTTAATGTATGTTTACTTTCCATTTCAAAGGCAACAATGTTATGTATCTGATTATGTTTAAGTAAAATACTTTACCAAATGCAAATGGTTAAAAGTTTACTTATAGATAAACGAAAATTTAATATATATATACTTATAGATGTTTAGTTAATGTTTACTTTCTTTTTTCTCGTTATTACGCATACTTGTGTCTGGTGTTATTTTTGCAAAAAATTATAATACTGGTTACAATTGTGTATGAATAATATATCGTATCTATATGTATGTGAACTTTTTAGTAATAAAAAATATTTAAAAAGTTGTTTAGTTTGAATAAAAGTGCTTAATTTATGTCGAGAAAAGTCAAAAAATTTGTTGAACTAGTGTTGAAAATAAACAAATAAAAATGTTAATAAAGATGATATCTTCTTTAATATTTGTCTATTTCATTATCTCGCGTATTTATAATCATGTTTATTTCAAAAATTATATTAAACATTTTAACATAGCTTACAGTTATACTATGATAATGTTTAAAATATAATTTTGATGCACCTTTAATAACTATTTTTTCAATTAAATAGTGAATCTTCAATTATTTCAGTGAAACGATTTTTAAATTTACCCGCCATTTATGTCAACTAATGATATCACTTGCAGCTTAAGAGCAACCTAAACTTATTGTCCGTAGATAGCTAGTTAGGTCAGTTGCTTAGGTTGTTTCTTTCTGCGCAGCGAACCCTGGTTCAATCCCCCGTCCCTCCAAATTTATTTCAAAAAATACAGGTAGGGTAGAATTTCCTACTTGAGGGTTTCCTAGTAGGTTTTAATCGGTTTAGCAACATGAGGCCTAGCGTTATCATGCAGCAAAATAACTTTGTCGTGCATTTCCTCATATTGTGGACGTTTTCCCTCGTAGCTCGGCTTAAACGCATCAGCTGTGTTCGGTAACGAGCCACTGTGATGGTTTCGCCAGGATTCAAGTTCATAGTAGATGATACCAAGTTGGTCCCACCAAATACACAGTATTTACCTTTTCTACATACCTATTCTGCCGTTGGAGCAGTTGTTCGCACATGACAAGTCGACGTTTGATGTCTCTCGGCTTCCATACGTAGGGCACCCAATTTCCTTGCTTTTGTATCATGTCTAAGACTTTCAATCGGTGTGAAATGGATTGCTGAGTGACACCTAATGATGTTGCAAGTTCTTGTTGTGTCTGACATGAATCTTCAGCTAATAAAGCCTCCAATTCAGTATCCTCGAGTATCCTCAAACTTTTTTATCCCTCCAGTACGCTCCTTTTCTTTAACATTGAAATTACCACTTTTATAGCGTTGGAACCACTCGCGACACGTTCTTTCACTTACAGAGGCATCTCCATAAGTGTCAACAATCAGTCGATGTGCCGCAGATTTTTTTGAATTAAAAGCAAAAAGCATCACTTCTCGCAAATAACGCTTATTTGTCATAAATGTTGAGACGCATGATTTTTCCCAAAAATTAAAAAGTTCGAAATTTTAATTGATCGAATTACTTTAAGTCGATATTTTATTTGGTCGAAATTCTAAAAGAACGACAGTTATGAAAGTCGACATTTTATTTAGTCGATATTTTATTTTGTCGAAATTCTAAATGATCGACATTTAAAGTGGTCGATATTTTATTTGGTCGAAATTTTGTTTATTCGAAATTCTAAATGATCAATATATAAAGTGGTCAACAATTTATTTAGTCGATATTTTATTTGGTCGAAATTTTAAATGGTCGACATTTTATTTAGTCGATATTTTATTTGGTTGAAAATCTAAATGCTGGATATTTAAAGTGGTCGACATTTTATTTAGACGATATTTTATTTGGTCGATATTCTAAATTATCCACATTTAAAGTGGTCGATATTTTATTTGTTCGATATTCTAAATGATAGAAATTTAGAAGCATCGAATTTTATATCCATCGAAGTTTAATTTGGTCGATATTTTAAAAGTTCGACATTTTTTTAGCTATACGAGTTTCCTCTCTATGTTGTTATTATGATTTACATCAATAATTTTAATGTACTTTACCAACAATCTACGTAGAAAGGAAACTCGTATAGCTAAAAAAGTGTCGAGCTTTTAAAATATCAACCAAATTAAATTTCGATGGATATAAAATTCGATGCTTCTAAATTTTTATCATTTAGAATATCGAACAAATAAAATATCGACCACTTTAAATGTCGATCATTTAGAATTTCGACAAAATAAAATATCCTCTAAATAAAATGTCGACCACTTTAAATATCGACCATTTAGATTTTCGATCAAGTAAAATATCGACTAAATAAAATGTCGACCTTCATAAATATCGGTTATTGAAAATTTCGACCGAATAAAAAATCGACTAAATAAAATGTCATAAATGTCTATCATTTAGAATTTCAATAACTTCTTAACCAGAGCTTCAAAACGAGACCAAAGCGGAGTTAATATGCTAAAATTTAAAAAAGTTATGATTTTTGAAGTAGATGGAACATATATGTCCCACCGTCCATTAAAGGGTTTCAACAGAGTTATAAACTTTTAAAAAAATCATGTTTTAATGCCAATTTGGCAAGTGGTCTCTCAATTTTGACAAGTAGTGCGTATGTGTAATTAATGGACTTTATAAAAGGAATATAATTTTTTTAAAGTACTATGAGTTCAAAGATAACACTCTCATAACGGAACTTGAGTTTCACGCTCGGAAATTAGATAGATATAATAATTAGGGCGTTTCACCGAAAACTTTTTTTCGGTTTTCTAAAACCTTAACCTGAAATTAGACTTTTTTGACCCACAAAATATGTCAGATTTTTTCAAATTTTTTTAGAGGTCGCTATTTTGATTTTTATGCAAAATTTGTGCTTTTTATATTTAAAAAAAATTTATTTTTTATTTTTAAGTGTTCAATTTTTTTAAAACTATGCATTTTAGTGCTAGAGGTTACCAAATTGGTAAAAAATTGTTCAAACTTGAAATAAATGTTTGAAGCTTATTTTTATGACCTTAAATGAAAAAAATCGGTCTCCTTCAGGTTTAAAGTTACTTTATTTTAATTTAAAGACTCTTAAAATATGTAATTCGTTTTTAGAATGTTTAAATAGACAATATCCCTGGGGTAAAATTCCTGTATCAAACTAAGTAAAAAAAAAGTTGATCGAATCGAGCTGTAACTTGCACATAGTTTAGTCCTAGGGGTAAGTAATTTTTTGAAAAATTTAAACAGTGAATATTTGAAGACTTGTAACTTTTATACAGAAAGAAGAAGAAAAATTTGACCTGTATGTTTTTGAAAGGTTTTTTCCTGCTCTTTCGAATGGTGCAAAAAAAATTTCAAAAAATTCATATTTTTACCCATTTTTTTTTAAATTAAAGTTTTTTCGAATTTTTTTTGAGTTCGGTCCTTTTTATTTTTTTATTTATTTTTCTTTTGAAAGCTAAAAATGTGTATTTTCACCACAAAAAATATTGAGATGTCCTATTTTGTTATTTTTGAGATATTAATTAATTACTGTTAATAAAAAATGAAATATTTCACAAATAAATAAAGTTATGGCAATCCTAAAGGTACCAATTGAAAGCTGGCGTAATTCCGCATCCAACGAGCACTATATGGACTATTTTTGATTAGAGGATTTTTTATAAACAATTGCCATGTTAGCCAATTGTTTATTAACAATCCACTAACCCAAAGTACTTCATATACACTGAGTAAAATGTTTAGTCAGAGCAACCAAAATTTGGTTGGGCTAACAAAAAAATTTTGTTGGTATTTAAGCAAACAAACTATTTGTTTGAGTCAACCAAAAAATTTGGTGGAGTGTTTTTTGTTGGCATAACAAAAATGTTTGGTTAGCTCAACCAAATTTTTTTGTTAGGTCAACAAAAATGTTTGGTTGATCAAACAAACAGTTTTTTTTGTGAAATTAAAAATTTTATTCTACCTTATTTCTTTTCTTTTTATCTTTTTTATTTATTTCATTATTTATTTATTTTCAATTTAACATTGAATTTATATTTATCGAATTTAGATGGGTTTAGATGGGAGATGCAAGTAGCGAAAAGGGACACAATAAAGGGAAGGAGCGCGGGAGGGATGATCTCAGGAGTAAGGGTAGGGATAGAAGAGATAAAAGAAGAGGAAATATACCAGAAGGAAGGATTCATGGTAAGGAGGATGAAGTTTGGCAGGGAGAGGTTAACAGTGGTAGGAGTTTACAGGAGAAGGGGGGAAAGAAAAGGATGGAAGGTGATGGAAGACTGAATGGAGAAAGGGAAGAATGAAAAAGTATTAATAGGGGGAGACTTCAACGTGTGGACGGGGGAACTTGGAGGAGGAGGAGAATGGAATGAAAAAGAGAAAAAATATAATAGAAAGTCCAAACATAAGGAGGTGGACAATGAAGGAAGAGAAATGTTGAGTTTGATAGGGGAAAGAGGGTGGTCAATTTGCAACGGGAGTGTAGAAGGTGATGAGAATAGGGAATTTACGTTTGTGGGCAGGGGGGAAACAGTGATAGATTATGTGATAGCAGATGAGAGGACAAGGACAAGGATTAGAAGAATGGAGGTAGGAAGCGAGGTGGACTCCGGTCACTTCCCGTTGATAGTGGAGTTAAAAGAGAGAATGAAGAAGAGGAAAGCGAGAAGAGGCAGAGACGAAGGTGCGGTAAGGGAAGAGAAAATGGGAAAATGGAGTTTGGAAAAGTTGGTGGAATTTGAGAGGAGGATTCAGAGTAGAGGCAAAGAGTTGGAAGGAGAAGAATGTGTGGACAAGAGATTGAGAAGACTGAAGGCAGTAATAGAAAGCGTTAGAGCGGATATGAAGGAAATGGGAGGAAAAAATGAGAAAAAAGGCTGGTGGAATGAGGAGTGCGAAAGAAGCCGAGAGTAGCTGAGGAGATATATAAAAGAATGGAGGAAAGGGAAAAGAAGGAGTATAATAAGATACATAAGGAGCATGAGAAGTTGGTGAAAAGGAAAAGAGAGGAAGCAAAAGTAAGATTTATGGAAGAGGTAGAGAAGGCGATAGAGGAGAGCAAAGAATGGGAAATGATTAATAGAGAGAGAAGTAATAGAAAGAGGGTGAACAGGGAGATCAAGCTCGAGGATTGGACGGAGTATTTCAAGGGATTAAGTGAAAAATGGATAATAGAATAAGAGGGGAAGGAAGGAAAAGGGGTAGGGAGATAGGGCTAAGTGGAATAAGCAGGGAAGTGGTGGATGCAGCTATAGGGAGATTAAAGAAGAACAAGGCAACAGGAGGAGATGGAATTGAGGGAGAATGTTTAAAATATGGAGGGGAGGTAATAAGGGAGGAAATGTGGATTATAATAAACAAGGTATGGAAGGGTGAAGGATGGCCGGAAGAGTGGAAGACTGGCTGGATAGTGCCAATAGTAAAGAAGGGGAGTGGGAAGAAGGTGGAGGATTACAGAGGAGTAACGATGATGACAGTGGGATACAAGGTATATGCGGAGATACTCAGGAAAAGATTGGAGGACAGGGTCTAAGAATTGGGATGTATTCCACATAATCAGACTGGATTCCGGAAGGGAATGGGGTCAGTGGACAATATTTATGTTCTGAACTACCTGGTGAACAGGAATCTTCAAAATGAAAAAGGAAAGTTAGTTGCTTTGTTTGTGGACCTGAAAGCGGCGTTTCCGTCGGGGAACAGGGGGGTATTATGGAGGGTTTTAGGAAAACTAGGATTGGACCAAGGTCTAATTGAAAGAGTGAAGGAATGTTATGAGGAGACAAGAGAAAGAGTGAAAATAGGGGAGAAATTAGGAAAGGACTTTTGGTTGGGGAGGGGTCTGAGACAGGGGTGTCCGTTGAGCCCATTATTATTCAATTTGCTGATGGCTGACTTGGAAGAAAAAATGAAGAGGAGAGGGAAGGGAGGAGTTATGCTAGGGAAGGGAAGAGTATATACGTTGGCATATGCAAACGATGTGGTTTTAATAGCTGAGGAAGAGAGTGGTTTGAGATTGTTGATGAGAGAGTTTGAGTTGTATGTAAGAGAAAAGGACTTGTGGATAAATGTGGATAAAACAAAAGTTATGAATTTTAGAAAGAAAAGAGTGAAGGATAAGGAAGTATGGAGTATGAATGGGAAAAGTGTGCAAGAAGTGAATGAATTTTGCTACTTGGGATATTGGTTTAAATGGAATGGAAGTCAGGATTTGAATGTGAGTAGGAGGATTGAGAAAGGAGGAAAAGTGATGAAGCAAATATGGGAGATTAGGGAAAGAAGATTAAAGAATGATTGGAGGAAGAGAATATGGTTGTTTGATGTGTTGGTATGGTCTGTGATCAGTTATGGTGTTGAAATATGGGGATGGAGAGAAGTTGAGAAATTGGAAAGAATGCATGAGAGGTTTCTGAGATGGACCATGGGAGTGGATGAGAACAGTCCGGGATATATGCTGAGAGAGGAGTTGGGTAGGGAAAAGCTGGTAATAAGACAGAGAAGAAGAGCGATGGGGTTAGAGGAAAAGCTGAAACAGGGGAAGGGGAGTCAGGTGGCACAGATGTGCTGGGCATTAGTGAAGGAAGGAATAAGGAGAGGAAGAAAGAACATATCAAGATGGGAAAGAGGGAGAAGGGAGGCTATAGAAGAAGGAAGAAGATGGAGTGGAGTGGAAGGAGATATAAAAGATGGATGTATCAGAAAGGATATTCAGTAAAGATGAGAGAAGATTTTTGGATCCAGATATAATAGATGGTACAGAATGGTAAGGGGGGAAGGGTTACCGGGGTATTTGAAGAATAAAAAGAAATAGGATGAATGGAATAGAGTGTGCAGGTTCAGAATGGGTGAAGGTATGAAAGAATGTAAGTATTGGATGGAAGAGGGTAATAGAAAATGCAGAATATGTGGGTATGAAACAGAGAGCTGGGATCACGTATTGGATAGATGTGTGGGAGGAATGGATGAGGAAAAGGGGGTGGGGGAAAGAGTATGTTGGATTTTGGATGAGAATGGACAGGGTGAAAAGTGGATGAAAGGTTTAGAGAGAATGAGAAAAGAAAGAATGGGGTTGATAATTAAAGGGTGGGCGATTCTTTGGGGACAAAGCCGAAAGGGCATTTGAAACTGGAAACGGAAGCCCTGGCACAATGGCGGATTTAGAATTATAGGTCAAGTTTTGCGTTTAGTTTTAAGTTTTTGCGTTTAGGATAAGAATTTTTGTAATTAGGTTAAGGTATGAAATGTATTTTAAAGTCTCGAACCCTGCGTATGTAGGGAGAGTAAATTATCGAATTGAAATATTTGTGAACTTTGAAAAATCTCATTTCCGCCTAGGATCGAACCTCTGTTTTAAAACTGAAAGTCGGGAGCTCTGACAACTGGACTACCCATCCTTGTAAGAAATTTAAACAAACTGTTCTCTTAAACTATAAGCTGAGATGGAATCAAATTCCAAACACTAAATTTTTTTTCTCAGTGTAGGGCTCGTTGGATGCGGAATTTTCTCAACTATTATTTAGTAACGTCAGAATTACGTTTCCTTTATTGGTTTATAAAATATTTTTTATTAACCTTAACAGTTAATTAATTAACTAAAAATGGTTAATATTATATAAGTCAATAAAAAAATTTTGAAATATATGTTTTCCAAATGTTTTTTGTGCTCTTTCGTTTCGTGAAGAAAAAATTTCAAAAAATTCAAAAATTGACCCTTTTTTCTGAAAATCAAAATTTTTTAAAACTTTTTTTTAAGTTTGGTTCTTTTTATTTTATTTTTTTTTTGAAGTTAAAAATGTGCATTTTTACCTCAATAAATATTGAGATGTCCTTTTTTGTTATTTTCGATATATAAGTTAATTAATTAATTAATCTTAATAAAAAGTTATATATTTTATAAACCAATAAAGGTATCGTAATTCTGACGTTACTAAATGAAAGTTGACAAAATTGTTAATAAACAATTGGCTAACAAGGCAATTGTTTATAAAAAATCCTCTAATCCTAAATAGTCCACATGGGGCTCGTTGGATGCGGAATTACGTCAGCTTTTAATTAGTACTGTTAAAGACGGATGTTAATTAACAAAAAAAAATAAAAATAGATAACTTAAAGAGAAATAATAAACATTTAGAAAGAATACTAATTTTTATTATTTAACAATCCCGCTTATTTGGAAAGCGTAAATTGCTCTTCGCTAACCAAGTTAGAATAAGGTAGTGGACTGTTCCTTAGAATATTATTTATTCAATAAACCCGATTAGACGGTATTTTATTGAAAATGATTTAAAAGTGAGATATAAAATAGAAATCAAAAAGGTGATTGAGTAAATAGAAACGTGATTATCACTACAAAAGAAATATGTTTATTCATCCAACCCCCAGAGTGTTTAAATTTAATTCCCCAATTGATCTTTAATAAAAAAAATGTTTACAATTAAAACAATATTTACTTTAAGCTACTTGATTTTAAAATCAAGTCTCACAAAAATCACTTAATATAAGCAAAACAAAAAGATCAGATAAAAGGCAATTTTCATCAATAAGAAAATACTTTATGTGCTTGAACTGAGTGTAATAGTGTTGGTTTTTCGATTATATATTATGTGTGTTACAATTAATACATGAAGATTTAAAACAACTCACCAAATAATGATAAAATAAATGCTACAGAAAAGTATCTAATTACTTTGCAACGCTTGAGAATTTGACCTTCGTATTTTATAAATGTGATTCTCAAACATGCGGAAGTCTATTTTGTCTTCCTCTGTTCTTTATAAATTTCCTTTTACTAAACTTGTAATATTTATTGACTTGAAACAATTATTTTAATATTTCAAAAATCTGCTTAAAAAAAGTTTGGAATAAAAGAATTAAAATAAAGAAACCTATTATAAGTAGAATGTACATAGTACGTCCACGTTATCGTGAAAAATTTCATCTTAGATTATTGCTCTTACCTGTAAAAAGTGCTACGTCATTCAATGATTTAAAAACATTTAATAATATAATATTGCCAACATTTTTTGATGCCGCGAAAGAAAGACAACTAATTTCATCAGATGACGAATGGGACAAATGTCTTAATAAGCTTGTGAAACGCAATTTCCAAGAGCAATATGTGAATTATTCGCCTACATATGTATATATCATAATCCAATAATTGCTTGTGAATTATTTGAAAAATATAAAATGCACTTCTATCATCCAAAAATAAATCCTGAGCAAGGAGAAATTTGGGCTTTAAGAATAATAAGGAATATTCTAATAATGAATAGTTTATCGTTAAAAGATTATAATTTACCAACAAATATTGAATTATCTTTCCCCATTTGTTACTTAGAACCATCCATTGATAGTGAAATTAAACCTGGAGAAAATGGGTCCTCATTGATGATGGTTCTGGAGGCAGTGGTAAAAGTTATTTACTGAATGCACTTATTGAATTCTTCACTGAAAATAAAATTTCAATAATGTCAGTGGCATGGACAGGGATAGCAGCAAATTTATTGATAAATGGCAAAACTGTACACACAACGTTAAAATTACCATTGACGATAAATGAACAAACAATATGCAATATAAATCCTAATACAATTGATGGCAAAAAAATTGAAGAATGTCAAGTAATAATTTGGGATGAAATAACCATGACTTCAAAGCATGCTTTTGAAGCAGTAGATAGATTGTTAAGAGATTTATGTATAAGTACAGAAAGTTTTGGTAATAAAATTATTATTGCATCTGTCGATTTTAGACAAACTTTACAAAAGAGTATCTAATAATTGAAAAAGAATTCAAAACTTGACTTCTACAAGTAGGAAATTTAACAAAACATTTGAAGAAAATAATGAAGTAGTAAAATTACCTAATGAAATAATATGTAATGATGATCTAATTACTGAAATTTATGGAAAATCCATAGTTTCAAATGAATGTGATATTCAAGAAAAAGTAATATTAGCACCAAGAAATAATAATGTATTTGAATTAAATAATGATGTTGTTAAACGAATGACAGGTGAACCTAGAGAATATTTAAGTATAGATTCATCTGAAGAAGATGAAAAGTGTGACACAATAACTAACTTAATACCAATTGAAGTATTAAATACTTTAACTCCAAATATTAATTTAGAAAGAGGTCTTTGTAATGGAACAAGACTAAAAGTTATTAAAATGGGTAGTTTTTCTATTCATGCACAAGTACTAACGGGAAATTATAAAAATGAGATTGTAATTTTGCCACGAATTACATTGTCACCGTCTAACGAAGAAATACCATTTCAAATGTCAAGAAAGCAATTTCCAATAAGGCTTGGATTTGCTTTAACAATAAACAAATCTCAAGGCCAATCTTTCCAAAAAGTAGCCCAGCTGAAAAAACTTGTACAAGAAAATGTACAAGTTCTTGTACATGTTCATTAATGAACTTGTACATTTTCTTGTACATGTTCGAGTAATGTTCTTGAACAAGTTCAGCATCCGGAATTGAGACATGTTCTTGTACCAGAACTTGTACAAGATCCTGGACAAGAAAATATACTTGTACAAGAAAATGTACATATTCTTGTACATATTTTTTTGTGCAGGTTTCATATACATTTTCTTGTACCAGATGTGGAACATGTTCTTGTACATGTTCACTTATGTCTTTTAAATTAAAAATTAAAAACTTTAAAGGCTGCGCAGTAGTTTTTTTAAGCCTTTACAGCTGCGCAATAATTTTTAGCATTCATAAGTGAAGATTCTTAATAATTATAACTTATTAAAATTTCAAATTTTTTTCAAAAACATTTTTAAACAAATGTTCTTGTACAAGAACATAAACGTGTTCATGTAAAAGTACTTGTACATGAAACCTGCACAAAAAATATGTACAAGAACATGTACATTTTCTTGTACAAGTATATTTTCTTATCCAAGATCTTGTACAAGTTCTGGTACAAGAACATGTCTCAATTCCGGATGCTGAACTTGTTCAAGAACATTACTCGAAAATGTACAAGAAAATGTACAAGTTCATTAATGAACATGTACAAAAACTTGTACATTTTCTTGTACAAGTTTTTTCAGCCGGGAGGCATATACCTTCCATCACATGTTTTTAGTCACGGACAATTATATGTTGCTTTATCAAGAGTAACTTCAAAATATAATCTTAAAGTATTATTAAATAAAAATTCAAGTATTACACATAGCGAAAAACGAATTAAAAAAAATTGCCAATGAAAAAGAAATTTATGTAAGAAACATTGTTTACCAAGAAGTATTACAATAATATTTAACACATGTTTTAAAACAATTAGACTACGAGGAAATCTAATAACTCTAGTTTATAAATAAATTATATCATTGAATTGGAAATGGCTGCGCTGAATAGTAACGGCTGCGCTATGAGAAATATATATATATTGTGGCAATCAAGTTGTATTGAATGTGTGTGTGGTGTGCTTTGAATATGTGTGTGTGGTGTGTGTGAGTTTAAGAATGGAGATGAAATGACAAATATTATATATACCCTCACAACACAAGGATATTCAGGATATCCCTGGGACGTCCTGGGGATATCCATTTGCTTTTGGCGATTCGGATACCCCTAAGATATCCTCTGGATATCCATGGACATCTCTAAGATATCCCAGGGATATCCAAACCGCCGAAAACAAATCGATATCCCCAGGACGTCCCAAGGATATCCTGAATATCCTTTTGTTGTGAGGGTAATATGATTCGTAGAATTCTTCGGATCATTCTCCGAAGAATCCCGTAGTTCACCGAAATTTCACCGAAGTATTGCTTGATAATGTGAATCAGAATAATCGTTCATGTGTAATTATTCGCTGCGTGGTTGCTGAGGTTCGCCGCTATATATATCTCGCCGAGAACTTATAGGTGAGATTTATGTGAATCTATTTTCGTAGTTTTTATTTATGTATATTATATAATTTTATTAATTTAAAATTATATTTTAAATTATATAGAGTGGCGGTTTGAATGGGCGGTTAAATCTATTTATATGAAGAATCCTATAAAATTATGTGATATACAACATATCTTCTAATCCATCTATAGAAAAATCTATAGATTAAAATTGATAAATCAAAAGTTACTCTGGAATTTCTGCATTTCACCATAAAACTTATATATATATAAATAAAAGGATCTTCATCACATAAACCCCAACACCGGAAGCAGCAACCACGTGGTAAAGTTAATTTTATATACGATCATAATATTTTATAAATAATTATTGGCCAATTATTACTAATGTTAAAATTCATTAAAATTTTATAATTATTAATTTGTGTATGTATTTTGTAGTTTGTGTATGTATGTGTTGTGAATTATTATTATTATTATTATTATTATTATTATTATTATTATGTAAAAATCCTTCAATTTTTTCATACAAATTGGTTTATGCTTGTCTTGATTACTTCCAATGTTTATTAACTAATAAATTACCTTTAATATTTATATAATTTTTTTTTGACACAATTTAATTGCTTATATTTATTTATCATTAAGTAATCTTTATTTTAAGTCTAAAATTTTATTTAGTGAGATTTCTTTTATATTTATTGATATAAGTTAATGTTTGATTTTATTTTAAAATTAAATTTAATGGTTACAATATATATAATTAATATTATACTGATCATATCGCCTGTAAGAGGAAAAAAACACATTTAAAAGAAGAAAATATATAAAATATGATCTAGCAATAACAAAAATTGTCAACTGGATGCGCTGAATAGTAACGGTTGCGTCACATAAAAAAATAATATAATAAATTATAATAATTTATTAATAACATCACTCATAGAAAACTAAATTATAAAAAATTAATTTAAAAATTAATAAGAAATAAAACAACTTACAAAAATTGCAGAATTGATGCGATGAATAAGTTAAAACATATTATAACTGTACATACTGTTCATTATTAATATAATAGAGGATGTTTTGATTTAAAATAAAAAATGTTAAAATTATTAAGTTAAAAACAATTGATTGCAATGACACTTAAAATTAGGCACAATATTATAGGTTCCTGACTAAAAATTTAAAAAACAACAATAAAAAATAAAAAAAAATAATAAAAAATTGTTTACATGTAACTTTTTAAAAATAGAGTACTTTTAAGGTATATATTCAAAAATTCGTAAAAAACTGCATAAAATTGCAAAATAACCCTTTTTTGGGATGAAAATGCAAAATAACCCTTTTTCGGGTTAAAATTGAAAATACATGTTACAAAGAAAAAGTATGTAAGATTTTCTAAAAGCATATGGCAAAGTATTTTGATTTATTTGACAATAAGTGAAAATAGAATTTCCAAGGACGGTGTCGAGGTCACAGGATCGGTGTTGTTTTTGGAAATTTGTTAACTTAATATAATAGAAGATGTTTCGTTTTACATTAAGAAATGTTAAAATTATTAAATTAAAAACAATTGATTTCAATGACACTTAAAATTAGACACAATATTATAGGTTACTAACTAAAAATTTAAAAAACAACAATAAAAAATAAAAAAAATATATATAATTGAAAAAAATTGTTTATATGTAACTTTTTAAAAATAGAGTACTTTTAATACTCTTCACTGTTATTGACTTCTATAGAGGCATAAAAATGTCGTGCCACCAGTGTGTATGATCGCTATAGTAGCATCTAAAAAAAAATAAGTAGACACAATACGATAATCTTGTCAATGAGGGTAACTATTCTTTTCTCAGAAATTTTTTTTTACCGAAAACAAAATCGAATCGAGTTTTGATGCTAGGAATACAAATAATATAAGATGTGAATGCGGTCTGATAAATTGAAATAATTTACAGAATAAACTCAGCAGATGTCGGGTTTGTCAAGAAAATAAATAATCTGCTTACTGCGCTGACTCACGTAGTAGGTTATTTAAAAGAAATAAAATTTAAAATAATTATGAATATAAATAAATAAAATAATTATAATAGTTAAAATAGTAATATTTAAAATAATAATATATTTATAATATTAATAAATAATATATAAATAATTCACAAGTAAATGTAAATATAATTATATATCCAAGTATATTTATGATTATAATAAAATGAATATAATTATAATCAAAAAATTAAAATATATATGTATTTACATATATTATAAACTAAAATAAAATATATTAATATCTTTCATCAGACTGTTATTAAACTTTGGCTGGCCTTGTCTGAATAATGTATTTAATTCGAAGAACAAATTTTAACCAAAAAAAAACATAATTTAGAGAATTGAAAAAAAATTCTTTTTTTTATAAAGAAAACGGTTTCAAACTCATGCAAGAGAAAAGGAAAAAAATCCTTTACCAAAAGGATATAACTCTGATGCTGAAATTAGGATTTTTTTTCTTCGAAGAATCTTGATTTCATCGAAGTCTCAAAAAAATAAAATTTAGGTCTGTCAATTCAGTTTTAAATTGTTTCATCATTTTTAACTGAAACTTATGAATACTATTTAACAAATAATTGCAAAAAAACATTAAAATTTCCAATAATTAAACTTTTGCTGGCCTTGTCCGAATAATTTCTTTAATTCGAAGAACAAATTTTAACCAAAAAAAACATAATTTAGAGAATTGAAAAAAAATTCTTTTTTTATAAAGCAAACGGCTTCAAACTGATGCAAAAGAAAACAGAAAAAATCTTTTGTCTTGAGGATATAACTCTGATGCTGAAATTGGGATTTTTTTTTCTTTGAAGAATCTAGATTTCATCGAAGTCTCAAAAAAATAAAATTTAGGTCCGCCAATTCAGTTTTAAATTGCTTCATTTTTTCACCTAAAACTAATCAATACTAATTAACAAATTATTTCCAAAAAAAATAAAAATTTCCAACAATTAAATTTTTGCTGGCCTTGTCCGAATAATGTCTTTAATTCGAAGAACAAATTTTAACCAAAAAAAACATAATTTAGAGAATTGAAAAAAAATTCTTTTTTTATAAAGAAAACGGCTTCAAACTGATGCAAAAGAAAACAGAAAAAATCTTTTGTCTTGAGGATATAACTTTGATGCTGAAATTGGGATTTTTTTTTCTTCGAAGAATCTTGATTTCATCGAAGTCTCAAAATAATAAAATTTAGGTCCGTCAATTGAGTTTTAAATTGTTTCATTTTTTCACCTGAAACTAATCAATACTAATTAACAAATTATTTCCAAAAAAAATAAAAATTTGCAACAATTAAATTTTTGCTGGCCTTGTCCGAATAATGTCTTTAATTCGAAGAACAAATTTTAACCAAAAAAAAACATAATTTAGAGAATTGAAAAAAAATTCTTTTTTTATAAAGCAAACGGTTTCAAACTCATGCAAGAGAAAAGGAAAAAAATCCTTTACCAAAAGGATATAACTCTGATGCTGAAATTAGGATTTTTTTTTTTCGAAGAATCTTGATTTCATCAAAGTCTCAAAAAAATAAAATTTAGGTCTGTCAATTCAGTTTTAAATTGTTTCATCATTTTTAACTGAAACTTATGAATACTATTTAACAAATAATTGCAAAAAAAGATTAAAATTTCCAATAATTAAACTTTTGCTGGCCTTGTCCGAATAATTTCTTTACTTCGAAGAACAAATTTTAACCAAAAAAAACATAATTTAGAGAATTGAAAAAAAATTCTTTTTTTATAAAGAAAACGGTTTCAAACTGATGCAAGAGAAAAGGAAAAAAATCCTTTACCAAAAGGATATAACTCTGATGCTGAAATTAGGATTTTTTTTTTCTTCGAAGAATCTTGATTTCATTGAAGTCTCAAAAAAATAAAATTTAGGTCTGTCAATTCAGTTTTAAATTGTTTCATCATTTTTACCTGAAACTTATGAATACTATTTAACAAATAATTGCAAAAAAACATTAAAATTTCCAATAATTAAACTTTTGCTGGCCTTGTCCGAATAATTTCTTTAATTCGAAGAACAAATTTTAACCAAAAAAAACATAATTTAGAGAATTGAAAAAAAATTCTTTTTTTATAAAGCAAACGGCTTCAAACTGATGCAAAAGAAAACAGAAAAAATCTTTTGTCTTGAGGATATAACTCTGATGCTGAAATTGGGATTTTTTTTTCTTTGAAGAATCTAGATTTCATCGAAGTCTCAAAAAAATAAAATTTAGGTCCGCCAATTCAGTTTTAAATTGCTTCATTTTTTCACCTAAAACTAATCAATACTAATTAACAAATTATTTCCAAAAAAAATAAAAATTTCCAACAATTAAATTTTTGCTGGCCTTGTCCGAATAATGTCTTTAATTCGAAGAACAAATTTTAACCAAAAAAAACATAATTTAGAGAATTGAAAAAAAATTCTTTTTTTATAAAGAAAACGGCTTCAAACTGATGCAAAAGAAAACAGAAAAAATCTTTTGTCTTGAGGATATAACTTTGATGCTGAAATTGGGATTTTTTTTTCTTCGAAGAATCTTGATTTCATCGAAGTCTCAAAATAATAAAATTTAGGTCCGTCAATTGAGTTTTAAATTGTTTCATTTTTTCACCTGAAACTAATCAATACTAATTAACAAATTATTTCCAAAAAAAATAAAAATTTGCAACAATTAAATTTTTGCTGGCCTTGTCCGAATAATGTCTTTAATTCGAAGAACAAATTTTAACCAAAAAAAAACATAATTTAGAGAATTGAAAAAAAATTCTTTTTTTATAAAGCAAACGGCTTCAAACTGATGCAAAAGAAAACAGAAAAAATCTTTTGTCTTGAGGATATAACTTTGATGCTGAAATTGGGATTTTTTTTTCTTCGAAGAATCTTGATTTCATCGAAGTCTCAAAAAAATAAAATTTATGTCTGTCAATTCAGTTTTAAATTGTTTCATCATTTTTACCTCAAACTTATGAATACTATTTAACAAATAATTTCCAAAAAAAATAAAAATTTCCAACAATTAAATTTTTGCTGGCCTTGTCCGAATAATGTCTTTAATTCGAAGAACAAATTTTAACCAAAAAAAAACATAATTTAGAGAATTGAAAAAAAATTCTTTTTTTATAAAGCAAACGGTTTCAAACTCATGCAAGAGAAAAGGAAAAAAATCCTTTACCAAAAGGATATAACTCTGATGCTGAAATTAGGATTTTTTTTTTTCGAAGAATCTTGATTTCATCAAAGTCTCAAAAAAATAAAATTTAGGTCTGTCAATTCAGTTTTAAATTGTTTCATCATTTTTAACTGAAACTTATGAATACTATTTAACAAATAATTGCAAAAAAAGATTAAAATTTCCAATAATTAAACTTTTGCTGGCCTTGTCCGAATAATTTCTTTACTTCGAAGAACAAATTTTAACCAAAAAAAACATAATTTAGAGAATTGAAAAAAAATTCTTTTTTTATAAAGCAAACGGTTTCAAACTCATGCAAGAGAAAAGGAAAAAAATCCTTTACCAAAAGGATATAACTCTGATGCTGAAATTAGGATTTTTTTTTTTCGAAGAATCTTGATTTCATCAAAGTCTCAAAAAAATAAAATTTAGGTCTGTCAATTCAGTTTTAAATTGTTTCATCATTTTTAACTGAAACTTATGAATACTATTTAACAAATAATTGCAAAAAAAGATTAAAATTTCCAATAATTAAACTTTTGCTGGCCTTGTCCGAATAATTTCTTTACTTCGAAGAACAAATTTTAACCAAAAAAAACATAATTTAGAGAATTGAAAAAAAATTCTTTTTTTATAAAGAAAACGGTTTCAAACTGATGCAAAAGAAAAGAGAAAAAAATCCTTTGTCATGAGGATATAACTCTGATGCTGAAATTGGGATTTTTTTTTCTTCGAAGAATCTTGATTTCATCGAAGTCTCAAAAAAATAAAATTTATGTCTGTCAATTCAGTTTTAAATTGTTTCATCATTTTTACCTCAAACTTATGAATACTATTTAACAAATAATTTCAAAAAAAAATTAAAATTTCCAATAATTAAACTTTTGCTGGCCATGGCCGTATAATTTCTTTAATTCGAGGAACAAATTTCAACCAAAAAAAAACATAATTTAGAGAATTGAAAAAAAATTCTTTTTTTATTAAGAAAACGGTTTCAAACTGATGCAAAAGAAAAGAGAAAAAAATCCTTTGTCATGAGGATATAACTCTGATGCTGAAATTGGGATTTTTTTTTCTTTGAAGAATCTTGATTTCATCGAAGTTTAAAAAAAATAAAATTTAGGTCCGTTAATTCAGTTTTAAATTGTTTCATTTTTTCACCTAAAACTAATCAATACTAATTAACAAATTATTTCCAAAAAAAATAAAAATTTCCAACAATTAAATTTTTGCTGGCCTTGTCCGAATAATGTCTTTAATTCGAAGAACAAATTTTAACCAAAAAAAACATAATTTAGAGAATTGAAAAAAAATTCTTTTTTTATAAAGAAAACGGCTTCAAACTGATGCAAAAGAAAACAGAAAAAATCTTTTGTCTTGAGGATATAACTTTGAGACTTCGATGAAATCAAGATTCTTCGAAGAAAAAAAAATCCCAATTTCAGCATCAAAGTTATATCCTCAAGACAAAAGATTTTTTCTGTTTTCTTTTGCATCAGTTTGAAGCCGTTTTCTTTATAAAAAAAGAATTTTTTTTCAATTCTCTAAATTATGTTTTTTTTGGTTAAAATTTGTTCTTCGAATTAAAGACATTATTCGGACAAGGCCAGCAAAAATTTAATTGTTGGAAATTTTTATTTTTTTTGGAAATAATTTGTTAATTAGTATTGATTAGTTTTAGGTGAAAAAATGAAACAATTTAAAACTGAATTGACGGACCTAAATTTTATTTTTTTGAGACTTCGATGAAATCAAGATTCTTCAAAGAAAAAAAAAATCCCAATTTCAGCATCAGAGTTATATCCTCATGACAAAGGATTTTTTTCTCTTTTCTTTTGCATGAGTTTGAAACCGTTTTCTTTATAAAAAAAGAATTTTTTTTCAATTCTCTAAATTTTGTTTTTTTTGGTTAAAATTTGTTCTTCGAAGTAAAGAAATTATTCGGACAAGGCCAGCAAAAGTTTAATTATTGGAAATTTTAATCTTTTTTTGCAATTATTTGTTAAATAGTATTCATAAGTTTCAGGTAAAAATGATGAAACAATTTAAAACTGAATTGACAGACCTAAATTTTATTTTTTTGAGACTTCGATGAAATCAAGATTCTTCGAAGAAAAAAAAAAATCCTAATTTCAGCATCAGAGTTATATCCTTTTGGTAAAGGATTTTTTTCCTTTTCTCTTGCATGAGTTTGAAACCGTTTGCTTTATAAAAAAAGAATTTTTTTTCAATTCTCTAAATTATGTTTTTTTTTGGTTAAAATTTGTTCTTCGAATTAAAGACATTATTTGGACAAGGCCAGCAAAAATTTAATTGTTGGAAATTTTTATTTTTTTTGGAAATAATTTGTTAATTAGTATTGATTAGTTTCAGGTGAAAAAATGAAACAATTTAAAACTCAATTGACGGACCTAAATTTTATTTTTTTGAGACTTCGATGAAATCAAGATTCTTCGAAGAAAAAAAAATCCCAATTTCAGCATCAGAGTTATATCCTCAAGACAAAAGATTTTTTCTGTTTTCTTTTGCATCAGTTTGAAGCCGTTTGCTTTATAAAAAAAGAATTTTTTTTCAATTCTCTAAATTATGTTTTTTTTGGTTAAAATTTGTTCTTCGAATTAAAGAAATTATTCGGACAAGGCCAGCAAAAGTTTAATTATTGGAAATTTTAATGTTTTTTTGCAATTATTTGTTAAATAGTATTCATAAGTTTCAGTTAAAAATGATGAAACAATTTAAAACTGAATTGACAGACCTAAATTTTATTTTTTTGAGACTTCGATGAAATCAAGATTCTTCGAAGAAAAAAAATCCTAATTTCAGCATCAGAGTTATATCCTTTTGGTAAAGGATTTTTTTCCTTTTCTCTTGCATGAGTTTGAAACCGTTTTCTTTATAAAAAAAAGAATTTTTTTTCAATTCTCTAAATTATGTTTTTTTTTGGTTAAAATTTGTTCTTCGAATTAAATACATTATTCAGACAAGGCCAGCCAAAGTTTAATAACAGTCTGATGAAAGATATTAATATATTTTATTTTAGTTTATAATATATGTAAATACATATATATTTTAATTTTTTGATTATAATTATATTCATTTTATTATAATCATAAATATACTTGGATATATAATTATATTTACATTTACTTGTGAATTATTTATATATTATTTATTAATATTATAAATATATTATTATTTTAAATATTACTATTTTAACTATTATAATTATTTTATTTATTTATATTCATAATTATTTTAAATTTTATTTCTTTTAAATAACCTACTACGTGAGTCAGCGCAGTAAGCAGATTATTTATTTTCTTGACAAACCCGACATCTGCTGAGTTTATTCTGTAAATTATTTCAATTTATCAGACCGCATTCACATCTTATATTATTTGTATTCCTAGCATCAAAACTCGATTCGATTTTGTTTTCGGTAAAAAAAAATTTCTGAGAAAAGAATAGTTACCCAATGAGTATTCTTAGGTATGGTAATATCAAGTTTAAAAAAAACATTTTTCCCACATACGGGGCACGGAAGCTTTATTTCTGCTACACTGCGAAGGGGTTAAAGGTATATATTCAAAAATTCGTAAAAAACTGCATAAAATTGCAAAATAACCCTTTTTTGGGATGAAAATGCAAAATAACCCTTTTTCGAGTTAAAATTGAAAAAAACATGTTACAAAGGAAAAGTATGTAAGATTTTCTAAAAGCATATGGCAAAGTATTTTGATTTATTTGAAAATAAGTGAAAATAGACCCACACAGCACCGAAAGTTTCCTAAACCTGTATTAAAGCTGTGCGTGCCAAGTTGGAAAAATTTACCGTAAAGCTTAGCACAGGTTGTGTAAATATGTAAATGTCCGCAATTGAGTAAATGTTTAGCGTAAAACTGTACTGAATCTTTAAATTACGTATTTAGTACAGGTTTAGCGTAAAACTGTACTGAATCTCCCGTGTGGAAAAATTTTGTGGAAGTCTAGCGCCTAGAAATAGTCTAACCAGTCATAGGCAAGCCCGTCTAAACTAGTCGGTCTTGCTATTCGCTAAGAAGCGTTTCAATAGACGTAGTCGAGTTCGTCTTATCTAGACCGTTTTTCAAGACTCAAGCCAGCGACTTTACAGCGCTACTTGACAAACGTGTAGGTTATGGTCGTTTGCGGTTGTCAACGTACTTTTACAGTTGTTGCACTTTTGTGAAATTCTTTTCTTTGTAAAATGCTTTTGTAAAATGCTTTTGTAAAATACTTTTGTGAAATACTTTTGCGAATTACTTTTGTAATTGTGTACAAATATTTTTAAATAATATATTTTTTACAATTTTTACTAATTACAATTTAATATATTTTATAATTAGTAATTAATATTATTTAAATTATATTTATATATTGCTGTTAATTTCAATAAAAATATTCTTTTGTTTTTTTTATAGATTTTTGAAATTTATTTTTTTAATCGAAGAAAAAACTTTGTCACGAATTTATTTATTTTTATATTATATATCCATTTACATAACCTCAAACTAAAGAGTAGTTTTTAACAAAACTAAAAATATATTTAAAATTTATTACACCCAAATTCGACATATCCAATTGTACAATATATTAATTTAAATAATATTAATTACTAATTATGAAATATATTAAATTGTAAAAAATATATTATTTAAAAATATTTGTACACAATTACAAAAGTAATTCGCAAAAGTATTTCACGAAAGTATTTCAGAAAAATATTTTACGAAAGTATTTTACAAAAGCATTTTACAAAAAAAAAGAATTTCACAAAAGTGCAAGAACTGTAAAAGTAAGCTGACAACCGCAAACGACCATAACCTACACGTTTTTCAAGTAGCGCTGTAAAGTCGCTGGCCTGAGTCTTGAAAAACGGTCTAGATAAGACGAACTCGACTACGTCTATTGAAACGCTTCTTAGCGAATAGCAAGACCGACTAGTTTAGATGGGCTTACCTATGACAATAAAGGCAATGGATATGGCTTTTATATAAATAGAAATAATTTTATAATTATATTAAAAATATATGTAATTTAAGAATAAAAACATTTTGAATTTAGCATAAAGGCGCGCCAAAAACATCACCGATATTAACAGATTGTCGCCAAGTAGCCAGCGTTGTAGGTTTGCGAGTGTTAGGTCGTGGGTTCGGTGCCCAGTGCGAGCGAGATTTTTCAAATTAGATTAGGTGTTATTTCCACAGGTGTTGTTAATTAATCTTAACTGATGAAACAAAAATTGTAAAAAACTTCGGATTAAATTAATTAAATAATAATAAATTTTTTTTGAAATTACTAATAATAATTAAATGAGGAGATAAGTTGTCTTGACTTATAAGATTCCAATACAACTTATCTCCTTATTATTAATAAATTAAAATCATATTATTAATGAATACTAATGTTATTTTAATTTTATCTATAAATATAATAATACGTAATATTAATAGGATTATTATTATTATTACTATTATTATTAAGAATTATTGAACGCGAGAATCAAGACCTGGCCAGCTTGTCTAACTCTAGACCGTAGCATGGAACTTTCGTTCCACTTCTGATCGGGGGCTCGACAAGACCGTCTGGCCTGGGTCTATAGAGACGTTAGACAGTCTGTCCAGTGTCCTACCAGCGCCCCGAAATTTTTCCACACGGGCTTTAAATTACATATTTAGTACAGGTTTAGCGCAAAACTGTACTGAATCTTTAAATTACATATTTGGTACCCCTATCGAAAATTCCGATATCGAAACCTATATAGGAAACTATATGGGAAACTATATTGTTTCCCATATAGTTTCCTATATAGGAAGCTATATATAGCTATATATAGCGTCAATAATATAAAAAAAAAAAAATTCTTCCGACGTGTTGACTCTGAGACGCGAACCCTCGACCATCATAGCTCTCAACCGCACTGGGAGCGCCTTAACGGGCTCGACCAGGGGAGACTATGAAATATCTTGAGAAAATGTCTCTTATAACGAAAATACTTTAAGCAGATACTTATATTATTTTGTAAAGTCATCAAACAGTTTTTCAGATGTTTATTATTACAAAGAGTATATTATTGTATACATATATTTTTTTCCAATGGTATATGCGTTTTAATACCCAATTTTATATTCGGAGTTTATTAACTTCAACATTTTAATTTAGAATGACATGAATTTAAATTTTAATCAAGTGAACTCTGCATAAATTTCAATTTTTTTGGAAATAAATTAAGTAACAATGTTCGTATAGCAAATTTTTTTTAATAAACTAATGTAATTTGTATAATGCTAATACTTAATTACAACTCACTTTAAACCAGAATTTTCTTATATGAAATTAATGTGATCAAACATAAATTATTACATAACTACAATTCAATAATTATTTTTTTTTAAACAAGGAAAATAAGTTACATTGACAGAATTCTCAAGTTTTTAAAAGTTCCAAAAAAAAGTTATCAAGCAACAAAAATTTACGCACAATTTTATTAAACATTTCGTCGGTTTTTACCATAATAATCAAATTTGCTTCAATTTTCATTAACATTTTCATAATTAACGCACCAAAATACGTTAGTATACCAAGTTTTATTAAAATTTGAGGTACCCCTAATATTATAGTGTTTAAAAATAATAAAATTGTGCGTAAATTTTTGTTGCTTGATAACTTTTTTTTGGAACTTTTAAAAACTTGAGAATTCTGTCAATGTAACTTATTTTCCTTGTTTAAAAAAAAATAATTATTGAATTGTAGTTATGTAATAATTTATGTTTGATCACATTAATTTCATATAAGAAAATTCTGGTTTAAAGTGAGTTGTAATTAAGTATTAGCATTATACAAATTACATTAGTTTATTAAAAAAAATTTGCTATACGAACATTGTTACTTAATTTATTTCCAAAAAAATTGAAATTTATGCAGAGTTCACTTGATTAAAATTTAAATTCATGTCATTCTAAATTAAAATGTTGAAGTTAATAAACTCCGAATATAAAATTGGGTATTAAAACGCATATACCATTGGAAAAAAATATATGTATACAATAATATACTCTTTGTAATAATAAACATCTGAAAAACTGTTTGATGACTTTACAAAATAATATAAGTATCTGTTTAAAGTATTTTCGTTATAAGAGACATTTTCTCAAGATATTTCATAGCCTCCCCTGGTCGAGCCCGTTAAGGCGCTCCCAGTGTGGTTGAGAGCTATGATGGTCGAGGGTTCGCGTCTCAGAGTCAACACGTCGGAAGAATTTTTTTTTTTTTATATTATTGACGCTATATATAGCTATATATAGCTTCCTATATAGGAAACTATATGGGAAACAATATAGTTTCCCATATAGTTTCCTATATAGGTTTCGATATCGGAATTTTCGATAGGGGTACCAAATATGTAATTTAAAGATTCAGTACAGTTTTGCGCTAAACCTGTACTAAATATGTAATTTAAAGATTCAGTACAGTTTTACGCTAAACCTGTACTAAATACGTAATTTAAAGATTCAGTACAGTTTTACGCTAAACATTTACTCAATTGCGGACATTTACATATTTACACAACCTGTGCTAAGCTTTACGGTAAATTTTTCCAACTTGGCACGCACAGCTTTAATACAGGTTTAGGAAACTTTCGGTGCTGTGTGGGGAATTTCCAAAGACGGTGTCGAGGTCACGGAGTCGGTGTCGTTTTTGGAAATTTGTTAACTTAATATAATAGAAGATATTATTTGAATATTCTAGTATCAGAAACTTAATATGTGTGTGTGTGTTTGTGTTGTATATGTAGTTGGTATATAATTGACAAAATATTTGTAACATTAATTAAATAAATATTATTTTTAATAAATAATATTTAACAAAAAAAATTTTAAATTTACGGAAATCCGTCCGTAACAAATACCCCTCTTTGTTCTGGCTGACGTCCCTTGGCAGCCTGTGTAGGCGTGATGTCATCTATTAAAAATTTTTTTTTACAAAGAGTCCTTTAGTGGTTTTACATTCTTTAATGTTTACAAATTGTCCAAGATCGCAGAAATGTTGTGGTTTGTAGAGTAGCTGAAAAAAAAGATTCTAACGAGAACTGATTTTCCTTTTATAATGATAAAGGGTCGTTTCCTCTTTTTTTTGTTTTAGGAAGATTTTTAGGGAAAGGTCAAATAAGTTCTCGTCCCGAAAGAGAAAAAAAATGTGCCTGCAATAAGAAATAATAAAAAAACTGATATTTTTCTTGAAAAAAAATTGAGAAATAAAAGAATAAAGTCAAAACCAGCAAATTACTAAATTTCATTGTTTTTTTTATTACGTTATAAATTGGTATATATTTAAAAAAAAAATTAGAAGCTGATTTTTTGTTAAGTTTGGTTAATTTTAAAATTATTATATAATTATCATTTATAATAGTTTACTAATCTTACTCAATAAAAAAAAAATAACACATAAATTCAAGTGTATGGATGTATTTTAAAATAATTAAAAAGAAATTGAAATATTAACACTTAGTTTCTTTTACCTAATAAAAAAAATGTGTTGTATACTTCTGTACGTATCCACACATATATTTTAGTTCATGAATGCCCGAAAAAAGGTAATTGAAAACAATTGATAGTATTTAAAAAAAAATGTTCTTCAACCCCTAACGCTCTCTCTTTTCTTGCTGTCGTCCCTTGACAGCCCTTTATAAAGGAGTTAATTAGTTTAACAAAAAAAAAATTTTATTCATTTTTAGGGTTTCGTGGCCCATGGCCGAAAACCTTATAGTTTCACTTTGGCGTCCGTCTGTCCGTAGTATATTTTGGGGCACCACAGCTCCCAAAATCAAGTTTTAGGGTACAGATCCCAAATTAAAATTTTGGGGCACCACAGATCCCAAATTCAAATTTTGGGCCCCACAGATCCCAAATTAAACTTTTGGGGCACCACAGATCCCAAATTCAAATTTTGGGGCCCCACAGATCCCAAATTAAACTTTTGGGGCCCCACAGATCCCAAATTAAACTTTTGGGGCACCACAGATCCCAAATTCGAATTTTGGGCAAACATAGCTCCCAAATTCAAATTTTGGGGCCCCACAGATACCAAATCTCCATTTACTGAATGGACATTACATGAATGGACATTACATGTCCCATTAGTTAACATGCCCCTATAATTGACATGTCCCATTAGTTAACATGCCCCTATAATTGACATGTCCCAGTAGTTGACCTGTCTCAGTAATTGACATGTCCCAATAGTTGACATGTCCCTATAGTTGACATGTCCCTATAGTTGACATGTCCCACTAGTTGACATGTTCCTATAGTTGACATGTCCCACTAGTTGACATGTTCCTATAGTTGACATGTCTCTATAGTTGACATGTCCAAGAGTTGACATGTCCAAGAGTTGACATGTCCAAGAGTTGACATGTCTTAATAGTGGACATTATCGAATGGACATTTTACCTAATGTTTTTGTTTGTGAATCAAAAAAGATAAATGATAGAAGAAAGACCTCCACTCCACAGCCACTCTTTCTTTTTTCTTTCATTTACCTTTTTGAATTTTGATTTTGCCAATTTTTCATTTTCTTCGAATTTACAGTCTGGGGGAGAATTAATTTATAGAAATTAATAATTTATAATTAATTTATAATAAAAATTTTGCTAAATAAATAAAATTTAATAGTACATAAAATTTATAAAATAAATTTTATTATTTATTTTTGATTTATTTTTATTATAAATTAAAATTTAAAGCGCCACGAAACCCTAGATGTAGGCGCAATTGCGCCTAGTTCTTTTCCTATTTTTAATTATTGGAATTATAATATGTGATCAAATTTTATTGTTGAATAATTGACCAAAAATATTTATTGATATACTACCTTTAAATATAGAAAAGAATGATTCATTAATTATTCTGAAATTGTTGTATTGGCTTAGACGCCATTATTAAAAAATTGTAAAAGACATTTAAGTAACGTCTTCCTATTATACCATCTGTTTTTACTTTAAGATTAGGTTTTATTACATGAAAAGTATATTGTTTGTTAAATATCGAAATTTCTACTGTGCCTAGTGTGTAAAATCCAGTTTTTGACACTCCTGTCATGTACGATGCTTCAGAGGTTCTTACTGGCGCATCAGGGCTTAACGCGTCAGATTTTATAATGTTAATATCGGCCCCTGCATCTACAAAAAAACAAAAAAATTTTACTGCAGGCGATTTAGTTACTGTCTCACTTATTTTGAAAAAGACTGGTTTTCCTGAAACCACACCGTAGTTGGACGCATTTGATTGTCCGAGCCCATCGTCGCGCCTTCTCGACGAGCTAGTTCCCAATTTAAAGGACGGTTATTGTTATCTCTTTCTACCTACTAGACTAATTCCTGTTACTTCTAAAATCATTTTGCGTTCCCCTTGGCGGGGACCCAACCCCCTGATTATTGTCGTGGTAATGAGTGATATACGATGAATAACCTCCGTTAATGGGTTTCATTTTTCTATCCTGAGCCGTCTTCGCATATCTGTAGGCTTCCTCTAAATTTCTGGGAGCGCGTGCATCTACCGGATTCATAATTTCATCAGGCAACGCCCCAACAAACGTTTTTAACGCTGTATGCTTTACCACATTTATAGTTACTGCCTCTGTATTAACGTCGAACGTAGCGCGCAAGGCTGCACTTGTCCCGCTAAGTAGTCTCAATAATCTATCATAAAGATCGGATAAGTTTTCATTCCTATACATTTTTAAGTTCATGATTTCCCCATAATATACTTTAAAGGATTGCGCGAATCTTTCTTTTAATAGATCTATTATATCCGTGAGTCTGGCAAATTGTTTATTGTCGGTGCAGTTCCTTGCTGCTCCTGACAATTTTCCCAACACTGAAGCAATTAACGTTCCTTCATACTCAGGAGGGAAAGTTAACGCTGCCATTACTATATCCTGTATAAAATCTTTAACCGACATGTTCCTTCCATCGAAAACCCTTATCTGCTGTAGAGCAGTTTGTATATTCAAAGTATCCGCAATAGATCGGGCAGCGGCAAAGCCAGCATCTTCTTCGCCATTTGCGATAAATGGTCGCTGAAGAGGTAACAATGAATGGAACCCTAAATCTGTCCTATCTCCATACAGTTCTGCTACACTAGTTGCATTTAAATTTTCACGTCTATTGGCCGCGAAAGGGTTATCAGCGTGTCCATGGTTGTCGCCAGCATTACCGGATTGACGGCGTTCCCCGTTTCGTTCCTGGTCCGTCATGGTCTTTCGCAAAATAAAACGCAAAAGTCAAAAATAAACAAAAAAAAATCTTTCAAAAATTATTCATCTTCTTGATATTTGCGAAAACTAATACTCGTATTTTCCCGATATATTATTTCGTAATAAATGATTTTTTTTTCTTTTAAATACTCGTGTAATTCTGTAACACGACACGGTTTCTTATTTCGTAATCTCTATATTCTTTATCGCAATTTTTTTAGGGAAAAAAAGTTTTTTTATGTCAAAATTAATGTTTCTCATTTCATTGAGGAAAAAAATTTTGTTTAAGAATAAAAAATTTTTTTTTCTCGATGAAATGAGAAAGATTAATTTTGACACAAAAAAAACTTTTTCTCATTAAAAAAATTTTTGTTCGTTATAAAAATTTTTTTTTATATGAGGCAAAATTCCTGAAATGTCCGAACAAAAAATTAAAAGTTCTCGAATTTAATCCATACTTTTCTAAAATGTTGTTATTGTTGGTGAAAGTCTAAAAATCAATTATTATTGAATTTAATAAAATAGTTTTTGAATTACAACGTTTTTAATTTTTGACTTTTGAAAAAACAAATTTTTTTTCAATGTACAATATTTATAAGTAGAAAGCATAAAAGTTAACATATATATAATGATTTTTAAAGCTTTTTTGCCGAGCTACACGCTGTTAATAAATTTTTTTTTTTAAATAACATTTGACCTTGAAATTCTAGGTCAAAATGTTAATTTACGTTTATCTCAAAATCGGATTTTTTAAAATTATTTTTAACTATCTCAATGGAAAGCTTGACTAATTTCCTACAAAACATGTAATTTTCAGAGTGGGATCTTTTAAAGTTTTTGAGATATTAATTAATTAATTAATGTTTATAACAATTCAAATATTTTACAAACGAATAAAGTTACAGTAATTCTGAAGTTAGTAATTGAAAGTTAACGTAATTCCGCATCCAACGAGCCCTATATGAAGTATTTTGGATAAGTAGATTGTTAATAAACAATTAGTTAACATTGCAATTGTTTATTAACAATCTACTTATCCAAAATACTTCATATAGGGCTCGTTGGATGCGGAATTAGCTTAACTTTCAATTGGTTAGTTTAGATTTACGATAACTTTATTTGTTTGTAAGATATTTCATTTTTTATTGTTATTTAACTAAAATTGAACAAAAATACCTCATATAGGGCTTTTGGATGCTTGTTGTTAGTAAAAAATAAAATATTTTACAAACAAATAAAGTTATTGTAAATCTCAACTAACCAATTGAAAGTTAAGCTAATTCCGCATCCAAAGAGCCCTACATGAATTATTTTGGATAAGTAGATTGTTAATAAACAATTGCAATGTTAACTAATTGTTTATTAACAATCTACTTATCCAAAATACTTCATATAGGGCTCGTTGGATGCGGAATTACGTTAACTTTCAATTACTAACTTCAGAATTACTGTAACTTTATTCGTTTGTAGAATATTTCATTTGTTATAAACATTAATTAATTAATTAATATCTCAAAAACTTTAAAAGATCCCACTCTGAAAATTACATGTTTTGTAGGAAATTAGTCAAGCTTTCCATTGAGATAGTTAAAAATAATTTTAAAAAATAGGAAAAGAACTAGGCGCAATTGCGCCTACATCTAGGGTTTCGTGGCGCTTTAAATTTTAATGTCAACTACTGGGACATGTCAACTATAGGGACATGTCAACTATAGGGACATGTCAACTATTGGGACATGTCAATTACTGAGACAGGTCAACTACTGGGACATGTCAATTATAGGGGCATGTTAACTAATGGGACATGTAATGTCCATTCATGTAATGTCCATTCGGGAAAATGTCCATTCAGTAAATAAAGATTTGGGATCTGTGGGCCCCAACATTTGAATTTGGGAGCTATGGTGCCCCAAAATTTGAATTTGGGATCTGTGGTGCCCCAAAAGTTTAATTTGGGATCTGTGGTGCCCCAAAAGTTTAATTTGGGATCTGTGGGGCCCCAAAATTTTAATTTGGGATCTGTGGTGCCCCAAAATTTTAATTTGGGATCTGTGCCCTAAAATTTGATTTTGGGAGCTGTGGTGCCCCAAAATATACTACGGACAAACGGACGCCAAAGTGAAACTATAAGGCTTTCGGCCATGGGCCACGAAACCCTAAAAATCCGATTTTGAGATAAACGTAAATTAACATTTTGACCTTGAATTTCAAGGTCAAATGTTATTTAAAAAAAAATTTTATTAACAGCGTGTAGCTTGGCAAAAAAGCTTTAAAAATCATTATATATATGTTAACTTTTATGCTTTCTACTTATAAATATTGTACATTGAAAAAAAAAATGTTTTTTCAAAAGTCAAAAATTAAAAACGTTGTAATTCAAAAACTATTTTATTAAATTCAATAATAATTGATTTTTAGACTTTCAACAACAATAACAACATTTTAGAAAAGTATGGATTAAATTCGAGAACTTTTAATTTTTTGTTCGGACATTTCAGGAATTTTGCCTCATATTTGTACAAATCAAAAAAGTTGTTTTAATAAATTGATCCATTTTTTTAAAACTTATATATTCACTTACACATTTGACACTCAAGGGCTTAATTTTAGAAATTCATTCACAAAGTCATCCTTAACGCCATCTAGGGTTTAACGCGCGTATCACAGCTGCCGCTGATGGTAATATACATATATATAGTAATTCAACAACTGTATGCACTGTACACTTAAAACACTTATTATTAATTAATTATATCTTAATTTATTATTATTATTGCATAAATAAGCACTCTAAATGTATATTAACCATTCCTAATAGTTATTTACTACATATTTCGTCGATTAACAATAATATTTCACAATGAACCAAAACGTAACCGAATCGCAACCCAATTCGGTTACAACTCGGTTTTCCCAATCCGCCAGGGGCGCTGGAGCACAACTCCCCATTTTCTACATTTTCAAAATAGTCATAGAATAATTCATACATCGAATGTTTATGCGAATTTTTTTTATTTGTACGTCAAAAGTAATTATTGACATCTAATTTTTATGCATTAAAAATTGTGATCACTTTGAAAAAATTATTGAAAATGACCTAAACATAAAGAGACAAAAAAACTTTTAGAACAAAATTTTAAATCACTATCAGTAAAGACACGAAAATATAGTCTAGAATAAACCTTTATGTAAAGATTTCCATTTGAATTTATATATTACTGGTTGTTCGGAATCAAGTGCACCAAAAAAGTTCTTTTGGAAAACGCCACCTACAGCTACGAAATTGAACTAAACACACTTAAACATTTTTTTAAAATTTTCTCTACGTAATGTGCAACAATGTACAAAAAGAATTTTTGCATTTTCTTTAATACTTTTGTTACAATAAAAAAATTTTTAAACGTGTCTTTTTTGTCCATTCTAAACCAGAAAGTCCTCTTAAATTTAAAATTTTTCAAAACGAAATATCACAGTATTACTAATTGTTGAAATTTTTGCACCAGAATAATATTAAAAGATAACCTTAATCATAGATGTACTCTAATAAGAATTGTTATACATATGTACACAGGCCAACACAACACTACATGATAGCTACACATTTTTTCCCCGTTGTAGACGCAGCTTTGAATAACGACACGAAAACAAAACAAAAGGCCTTTTCTATAGATTCTGGCTATGGCCGTTTCCGAATTGGGACTTTTAGCGCACTTTTGATAAAGTATATACTGGAGAGTAAGTCTATCACGCTTGCCCCTACTGGTCCGATAAATGTAAACCTCGCAGGTGAATCACTCGGCCATTAATTAGACAAAATTCATTATTCTCAAAATTATTTACAACTAGCGATGTATTCCTCGCTCGGTTGGAGTTGTACTTATTGTAGTTTATGTATATTATATATGTATAATTTATGATTTAAATTAATATTTTATTTATATTGTATAAAATTTTTCTTAATTTTGTGTCGAAGTCAACTGTCGGTGTCGCTATTGGAAATTTGTTAACTTAATATAACAGAAGATTATTTTTTCCCTGTTATTCAAGGAATTAACGCTACATTTTCTTTCACAGTTCAAATAGTTAGAGTTTTGTGTAAAAACTGGATTCAATTGATTTAAGGGGGAAGTCTACTGTGACAAGGGAAAAAACAGGCTGATTTTACGGATTTTTTTCTAACAAAATATGACTCGTACAATGAATTAAATTAAAACGTCATCTTTATTAAGAACCGTGTGTGATTTTGCTGTTTCCATGTTTTTGACGTGAAAAACCGCGAGGTGGTTCGGGTGTTCGGTCGTTCGCACGTTCGCGATTCGACAATTTGTCCAAAATCGTGTAACATTGTCTTTTTAGTTATATTTATAGATAAAATTAAATACGTTGATATTTCGATTCTTAAATTTTATGTAAGATTTTATGATGTCCGCAATTAAATAAAGTTTTTGCTTTTATTTTGAGTAGAAAATATCGTTATTTTGAGGTGGATTGGTGTTTTTCTTTGTTATCTATGTAATAGTAAATATAAATAAATAATCGGTTTATTTTAATATAAGGTTATGTAGTATGTATGCACGTGAGATTTTACATAATAATTGTCCTTCCTTTTCACATATTTATCTTATATTATTTACAATAATATATAATGCTTAGAGAGAAGCAATTATTTAATAGGATGTTAATAATTCTGTGTAATTTCGTGCGGGCTTTTTTTATTTCTATTTAAAGTCATCCCGCCAAGAAATTGCTTTTTGACAGCTTTAGAATTTGATAAGCATGATAAACAACGCTTCCAAATAAACAAAGTTTTATGAAGAGGGATCAGTCCAAATTATTTTGAAACATGTTGTTTTTTAATACTTAATATAATATTGAATATAACTAACAAATTTTTGATTTTCAACAATCACTGACACATAAATTTATGTACAAATTTTTTACAAAAATGAATGTCTCTCCGAATTGCTAAAGTCTTTTTTATGAATTTCAGCCAATTTATAAATTTTTTTTATTATATATAGTACATGGTATATTTCGTTTCTTATAATAGTGAAAAAAATAATTGAATTGTCGAAAAACTTCTTTATAGTAATTGGAAACGCATTTAATGGTAAATTTTAGAGATATAAAAGTATTATAAAGATAATTTAATTTTCCAAAATGTACTCATAGTTAATATTAAAAACTCAAATTTCTATAGTTTTGAAATTGAAGTAATTGTAAGTGTTAATTGCTGCGACGAGAGTTTTTTACAATTCTCTTTTTTAGAATAATTGAGTTTTAGAGAATTCTCAAGAAAATGTTTTAAAATTATTCAATTCAAATTATTCAATAAAGAAAATTTTACCTACAAACTATTAGATGTATGTAATAATCAATACAATTATTTCCAGATTGACAAATTTGAGAATAATGGATCAAGTCAATCCATTTATTTGGGAAAAAATAAAGTCATATTTTGAGAAAGGTTACAGTCATGAAACAATTTTGCATTTACTAGAGGTAAAATATGATTTAAAAATATCATTGCGCACTTTCTCAAGACTCATGATTGCGGCAAATTTGAGAAGAAAGAATTTAATTGAAAGTCCTATAGAGGAAATCATTTTAACCATTCTTTTGGAACAAGAAGGCAGTGCTGCCAGACTGGGAGATTTTTCTTCAAATTTGAAGAAAAATTTTTATTTTTGAGATATTTGAGGAATTTGAAGAAACTGAAATAAAATTTGAAGATTTTTTTAAGAAGTACTTTTTTTTAGTTTTTTTACTTTTGAAAAAAAATAATAACAGAAAGGTGTGTAAAGAAACGATACCTCCATAATTTTACGTAAATTGAATGTATAATATACGTAACATATACGTCATTCTGAAGGTAGGTATATACACCTCGTTTAGGACAAAATACACATCAACCCAACCATGGGAATGTGAATTGTCGTTTGACGTTTCTGTATGTGACTTTATTTATGTTTCTGCTTTTCAAATCTCAACGTTTTTACTTGCGTACAATAGAAAAATATAAATAATTCAATTCATTTTGCCGAGATCGAAAAAATTGTTCTGTTTCGATGCCTATTAATTCAGATCAACGTGATACAAGGAAAAAATATATGATATAAGTATATTCTGTAAGTACATGGTACTTTTTCTCTTTGTTTATTTATATCTATATAATATTATTTACTTATGGAAAATTGTTTTACCTAATTTCTCCTAATGTTTTGCTCATGACAAAGATAAGAGAACTTGCAGTTTCTTAATTTCAACTTTTTTTTCTTTTAATTTCAAAACTTTCTACCACGTATCATAACATAACCTTAAAACCTGACATAAATATTTCATTTACATACTGGCACTGTTGCAGAAATTATTAATAAATTTTTTTAGATTTTGTTAACATCGACCATGATGGATGAACTCGCGATGGAAACGACAGATCAAATTGATTCTGATGAAAGTTGTTTTGTAAATGAATATAATTCCGCAGATGCCAATACTGATAATGAACTGGAACAAGAGCTTGAAAATATTGTAAATAGAACAAAAAAACCTCAGAAGAAATATCATCACAAATATCAAGCAGTTTGGCCGAAGCAATCTGAGTTTAAGAATTGGATAAAACCAAGTGACGAAGGAATCATTTATTTTTGGTGCGACTATTGTAAAAAATCATATAAAGCAGGTAAAAGCGAAGTACTTCGTCATTATAATTCTAAAAAGCATTGTGAGAATGCTGCAAAATATAGTAAAAATCAAAAAGTTTTGCTAGGTTCTGGTTTTGATGTAAAAATCAACGTAGAAAAAAAGATTAAAATAAATGAAATTCGAATTGCTAGTTTCTGCGCGGAACATAACCTGCCTTTTACAACGTCGGAACATCTTGTCAAATTAATTCAAGGAATGCATTTGGAGAAGGAAGTAACTAATTCCATGACTTGTGGACGCACCAAGTGCAGAGCTTTGATTGTCAATTGTATAGGCCAGTACAGTCTTGAGAGTCTCGTAAAGATATTAAGAGAAACAAAATTTTCGATTATGATCGACGAATTAACGGATAAATCATCTGTTAAAATTTTGTCAATTGTGGTTCGTTTTTTTGGAGAAAACGGGGTTGAAGATAGGTTCCTTCACAGCACAGAAGTTCCGATAGCCGATACAGAACATTTGCATTCCGAAATTGTAAAATGTTTTACCGAAAAGAAAATTCTGTATAAAGATAATATGGTAGGGTTCGCTGCTGATGGTGCTTCAGTAATGATGGGTGCTAATCATTCAGTTTCTCAATCTTTAAAAGAGGATATTCCATTTTTGTTCGTCTTTAGATGCCTTTGTCATTCTTTTAGTTTGGCGGCTTGTGAGGCTTGTAAAAAGTTGCCTAACGCTGTTGAAAATTTAGTTCGATTAGTGTATACTTACATGCATCGAAGTTTCAAACGACTCTGTGAGTTTAAAGAATTTCAACTGTTTTTAGACTTAGAACCGCACAAACTTCTTCAACCCAGCCAAACGAGATGGCTGTCTCTGATTCTCGCTGTTCAACGCGTTAGAGAACAGTTCCCTGCTCTTAAGATGTATTTTGCGAACGAACATTTGAACAAACAAGATGATGACTCTACCGCGACTTTGATTCATGAACTGTTGTCTAATCCGATCAATAAACTGTATTTAGATTTTCTCAGTTATGCACTTCCACTTTTCACTGATTTGAACAAAGAATTTCAATCAGAGAAAACTAAGATTCATCTTCTTCATGGAAAAGTTTCTCAAATATATAAAACTTTTCTCGACTGTTATCTCAAGCGCGAGTATTTAAATAGAACGCCCATTGAACAGCTTCAGTTTAGAAATCCTGAACATTATGTCCAGTTAGAAGATGTTTATTTAGGTCCAGCGGTAGCTATAGCTCTTGCTCAAAATACAGCTGATTTTGGTCGTCATGATTTGCATTATTTCAGAGTTAATTGCCTAAATTTTTACATCGAAGCAGCTCGACAAATCTACCAACGCTTCCCGTTTAATTCTCCTGTGCAGAAAGCCTTATCTCAAATGAAAATTCTCGATCCCGCTTACTTCAAAGCCAATCGGCCACCTACAGCCGCTTCCTTGGTTACTCTGTTTCCTCCGAATATGTTCAACATCGAATCCTTAGAGACTCAATGGCGTTTGTTCAGAAATGATCCTTAAGTTGATTCTCAAACATCGGACGATTTTTATGAATTCTGGAAAGGAATGTCAAGAATTTTGAACAGTGACGGTTCTTCTAAGTATGGAATCGTTTTCGAGTTGGTTAAATCAATCGCAATATTGCCTCACAGTAGTGCCGCTGTAGAAAGAATTTTTTCGCAATTTAATCTTAATAAATCAAAACTAAGGAACTCATTAGACAACGACTCAGTAAGTGGTATTTTGCTCACGAAGGGTTTCATTAAGACTGATAATTGTTACGATTACAAGATACCAAATGATATGATCCTTAAGCATAACGCCAAAATGTATTAAAAAAGCTTTATAAAGATTCTTAAGTTTTAAGAAAACATTCTAATATTTCAAATGTTAAATTAGCGTATTAAGAGAGATTTTTAAAAATGTATTTATATTACTTTTAAGAAAAAAATTTAAAAAGAAAACTTGTTAATTCTTTGTAAAACAGGGTTTAAAACGTTCTGCGTGATTTTAGAATATAGAGACCATAAAGAATGTTTATGACTAGTCTATGTAATCGTCATGTGATATTGTGATGTTGCAGAAAATAAAAAAATATTTTTTCAAATGATTAATGTATTAAAAAAAATACGTCTTAATTTTTTCATCACTTTCTCCATCATATAACTTTGATACCTGTTTCATATTCAAAAAACTGAACAAATATGGCGCATGACAACTATTAAAATAATTACACATCGAAAGGTATGAGGCAGGCTTTACATCGTACTTTTAATATGCCCATGGTAAAGTCTCGTAAAATATTGGCCTATATTATAATAATGCATTAAAGTCTAACCAATCAGAGAACAGTCTCTTGCGGCAGAATGCTATTTACCGTCAGAGAAAAATTTTGTTTGGTTAAAATTTATTCTACAATCTCCACAAAACCTTTCAGATCTAATAATTGTATATAATAATTGTTTAATTTGCATACAATTTAAAATTTAACTTTTTTAAAATTTGAAGATTTTTTGAAGATTTTTTTCAAACGGTTTTGAAGATTTTTGAAGAAAAATTTGAGAAGTTTGAAGAATTACAATTTGTTAAGTCTGGCAGCACTGCAAGAAGGAAGTGGGTTGAATCTAGGATACAGAGCGATGTGGCAGAGATTAAAAAAGGTCTACAAGTTGACAGTGAAGCAGAAAACTTTAAGAGAAATAGATCCTGAAGGTGTTGAAGAGAGACGTCGATATAAGTTAAAAAGAAGAGAATATAATGTTCTGGGTCCAAATTATATGTGGCACGCTGATAACCACGATAAATTAAAAAGATTTGGCTTTCCTATTTATGGATGTATCGATGGATTCTCAAAAAAAGTTTCTGTGGATTCGTGTATCAAAAACTAACAATGATCCAAAGGTAATCGGTTATTATTTTTTGGAAACAGTTGAGAAACATGGATTTCTGCCAACTATACTTCGAACAGATCGTGGCACTGAAGCAACACTTATGGCTGACTTACAAGTAGTTATGCGATATGATCATACTGACGAAAATGTTGGTTCAAAAAGTTATATTCAAGGAAGAAGTACTCATAACCAGCGTATTGAAGCGTACTGGAGGCAATTTCGACAACATATGGGAGACTTCTATATCCATTTATTTAAATTAATGGAAAATAAAGGTTTAATAAATATTGCTGATCCTCTACACATCCAATGCTTGAGATATGCTTTTGGTGATTTAATTCAAGAGGACTTGTTACTAACGATGAAAGAGTGGAATGAGCATCACATTCGGAAGCAGCATAACAGAAACATTCCAGGCGGAAAACCAGATGAATTGTACAAGTGTCCCGAAAAGTTTGGTACAACTGATTTCAAGAAGGAGGTAAACCTGGAGCAAATGGAGGATCTTTATCGCTTTTGTAAAAAGCCTGTGTTAGTTGCACCTGACTTTAAAGCAGTAACAGATGAATTGCGAAGAAATATTTCTCAACCACGTTGCGCAGAGGACGCTTATAATTTATACAGACATTTGCTAAAGGAGGTTAACAATATTTTGTAATCAGCGCATGTGGGCAAATCTCTGGAACTTTTGACTTTGAAACAAAATTTAATAGCACAGGAATAAAAATTTGTACAATAGTTTAGATGATAAATAGGAATCAAATTTTATATTTATGAAAATTTAATATTTTAAAGTTCTCTTAGCTTTTTAAGGTTTTTGTAAACGGTGGTTTTCAATATGTTAGTTTCTTCATTCCCTACTTTGTTGATTATCTTGTACTCGATTATTCAAGTTTTCTTGATATTATTGTAAATTTTATTATCTTAATATTTATAATATTTTTGAAAATAATTTTAAGATTTAACAGTAAGAATAAACTTAATTTATTAATAATGCAAAGCCAATACGTATAACAGCGAGTTTATCGAATTGTCAACCTCAAAATCGTAAATAATTACGATTAAAAAAATTTGTCGTTGCAGATCTGACCGTTTCGATATCTGACATTTTAGTTACCTCTTTGTAGTAAAATAATTGCTAAATATTTTAAGATGTGCTTTCACACACGAGTCAAAAAAATAGTTTTTTAAATGTGCTTCAAGTTTTGTCGTTTTTGAAAGCTTTTTTTAGTTCCGCGGAACCCTACTGAAATTATTGTTAAGGGGTGTTAATTTTTTTCTCTCATAATTTAGGATCCAAAATTATTATATATTATTAAAATTTCGGAATAAAATTTTTTGGCCATTTTAGAAAATTTATTTATTGAAAAAAATTTAAAATCCGTACGATTGATTAGATAGATTGATAGAATCATGAAAAAGCGTATAAAAATTGACAGTGAAAAATAATTAAAATTGTGAAAGAAGATTAAATTTTAATTTTTCGTGAATTTAAAATTTTATTTAAAAAATTATTAACAAATTTATAGATTAAATACTCAGTATTGACAGAAAAAAGTTGACAACCCTTAATAGCCCTATGCGGAAAACCGGTATATCGGTTTTTCCGGTATGTTTGGAAACCGGTTTCCGGTTTTGAAATCCCGGTTTGCGGTTTTTTTAAAAATCCGGTTATTCAATAAATAAAAAATATGTTTCAAAACCAACATAAAAAAATCAATTTTCTGAATAAAATTTTGGGAAAAATTTTAACCCGATTCGTAATTTTATAAGCCATTTAAGAACTATTTATTTCATATACTTAGTTCTATAGGTTTACAAATTTTATTTTTTTGTTAAATAATTAATATGATTATGAATGAAATAAATATAGTTTTTAAAGAAATTTTTTGTTAAAAAATTAAACTTATACACATTGAAATTTTAAATTAAAAAATAAAGAATGTAATATTGAAGATTTTTATAATAAACTATAACATTTCTTGAAACGGTTTTTTTAAAAAATGGTATATTTAAAAAACAAGCTATGCTGCTGGATACATATTTAAAAGTAATTTATATCTGAAAAATAAAATAAAATTACAATTTTTGCAAGCTTACTGCAATCTTCCAGCAAAATTTCCGCAAATTTGCAGTGCAAGTTAGCAAATGGTGAGAATAGTTAGAGAATGACATTTAAGAAAATATTTAGGAAAGCAACTCTCTTAAAAATTAAATAAGTTTTTGGATTTATATAGCTTATGTAAAATAATAAACATTATTTTTTGAAATTCTTAACCTGTGGATATCTTAAATACATAATTAAGAAACAATGTAATTTTTTTAGTAATGTAAATATTCTTTTATGGTATTAATTCTGTATATGCCTCTGTAAATAATTAAAATTTCTAATAGAAGGTGTTATTTGATAAATGTGACCTGGACAGTTAAAAGAGACCTTTTGTCCGAAAAAATTAATTTTTTATTGATTGGTGATTCTGATAGAAAAAAGTTTTCTTTATCAGAAACACCAATCAATAAAAAATCGATTTTTTCGGACAAAAGGTCCCTTTTAACTGTCCAGGTCACAAATTTTTAAGCAAGTTGTAGTTATCGATTTTTTTTTTTTTTTTTTTTTGCTGAGGGACTATTGGGAAAATCTGTATTTGTACTACAAAACTAAATCCAAAATTTCATGACGATTACGAAATGGATACTAAAAATTAGTGGGTTTTATTTTAGACAACTAATTTTTTTACTGTGGGCCTTACATTGGGCCGCGGAATCCTACATTGGGCTCTGTGCCCAATTTGAAAAGTAGCTTTGAATTTTGTAATCCTGTGTCCCCAAAAACCCCCAAAGATAGGATTTTTTAAATTTATTTCTTTGTCGAAAAATGTTGGGCCCGATATCTTGGATTGGGCCCAATATTTTCGGCACTTATTCCGCATGTCTGAACGCAGAATTTCATAGGGATTACGAATTTGATATTCAAAATTAGTGGTCTCCTTTAAGAAAACTACTTTTTTCATTGTAGGGCCCAACATTGGGCCCGGGGCCCAATTTTTTGGTTTCAACAATGTAGATCTTTTTGTTTGGAACAACTTTTGTATTGAACATTTTTTACGAAAATTCGTACTTTTCGAGATATTTGCAAGTTTCCATACTTTTGGAACACCCTGTATAAATGCTTAAAGATGCAATAGACTTTTAGACTCTTTACAAACACTTATGTATTTACGTTGAATACTGTTTAAAATATTGCATATTTTTTATACCTTAATTACAATCTTGGCACTTTAAGATTTAAAATAAAATAAATATAAGTTATAAATAATACTATTAAGTATCACAAACATATTCACATACCAAACTAGTCTTTGACAATAAAACACAACAGTTTGTACATTTTAAACTTTTGCTTAGGAACGCAATGAAAACTCATTATGCAGTCGGAGTAAGTCTAAGAGATCGCTTATCATAGGTCGCTCTTCTGCTTTATAACTAAAACAATTTTTCAAATCATCACGCAAGAAAATTGGTAAACCCTCCAAATTTGGGGTGTATCATGTTTTAATAATTTTTCGTTATGTCAAAAGCATTCTTAACATTCCATACTTTTTTTGCAGTAAACAATTCCACCAATGTGCATGCGACAGACCATACGTCGGTAGCTTCGTTTGGCAACTTTCGAATGCATTAAAATCTCTGGAGTCATATAGAGTAAAGTGCCTGCACAACGACCGACAATGGTAGACTCCAAAGTTACTGATAATAATCTGCTTTTACTTAAACCTAAATCACACAGTTTAACGATGAAATGCCTATTCACTAAAATATTAGCTGGCTTAATGTCTCGATGGATAATCGGTTGGGGTTGTTGATGTAGGTAAGATACAGCTTCACACAATTGAAATGCAATGCTACTTTTCGATGCAATATCTAATTTTAATTCAATGTTTGAATCAAAAAGAATCTCGTGGAGCGAATTTGACTCGAAAAACTCCATTACGATGTGACATTGAGTTACAGTTGGGCAAACAGCCATAACGGTAATGATATTTGGATGTTTGATTTTGTCAAGAATTTTGATTTCCCTTAAAAGATTTTTATTCTCATTTTTGGTAGTAACAATCGACTTTATTGCAACTTCAGATCCTAAGTATTTTCCCTTTCTCACTACACCTTGTGCACCTTGTCCCAAAATCGAATTTAAAAACTCTAAATTTTCTTCTTGAATGATATTTATTGAGACATTTAAAGCATTAATTTTCTCATGCAATACTTGTTTTTCCTGTGGTTTCTTAAAAATATAATTATTATTATTAGATAACTGATCTTTTGTTGCTTGAAAGTGTCACGTCACCGTAACTTCTACATTCATAATTATAAGAATTCTTTTAATCAATACTGAATTGTATGTCTCTGCGACAAAATGATCTCTTTCTAATTTTCCTATGCGACGAACCCCTGTGGTATCACCACATTAGAAGACCATAAACGCTCTTGTACAGCTGCGAATAACCGTAGTCGTGCTCTTTCTATCTTGTATTAGAATGGTTCACACCCCCCTTTTTTACGTTCAACTGAGAGAGAAGGACTCAACTTAGCTTCCAAAATAAGGGTGAAAAATATATAGCACTATTCTCTTACGAATGTTCAGTATAGAAGGCTTCCAAAATTAGGGTGAAAAATATATAGATATATTCTCTTATGAATATTCAAATAAAAGGACTACATTTTTACGGAGAGTTCAGTTCAGAAATTACCACCGATACCGCCAGTTCTCAAAACATCTTCATACGTATAAAATCTACTAGTTCTCAAATCATCTTCATACGTATAACATCTACCAGTTCAGAAATTACCACCGATACCGCCAGTTCTCAAAACATCTTCATACGTATAACATCTACCAGTTCAGAAATTACCACCGATACCGCCAGTTCTCAAAACATCTTCATACGTATAACATCTACTAGTTCTCAAAACATCTTCATACGTATAACATCTACTAGTTCTCAAATCATCTTCATACGTATAACATCTACCAGTTCAGAAATTACCACCGATACCGCCAGTTCAGAACTTTTCATCATACACGTTACTTCTACTTCATATTTGGTACCAGTTCACATACGAAATCTAGTACAAGCATTGTTACTCTGTTCGATTTCATACTCAAGTTCGACTTAGAAGAATCTCTGTGTCAAGTGTTAAAACTTTCTACGTCAAGAACAGCTGATTCAATCAACTGAACTCCGGACCTGTGGTCATCACCAAGGCCCGTCAACCTTCCTGTGAGCTCTTAAACTATATCTGGTACCAGAAGTTCCTATCATAATTAGGACACAGCAGTGGTCCTTTTTCATACATCTTACATCTAAATTTTCAAGGTAAGTTGTAATACTTTTTATCTAAATCCTTCCTAATTCCTTATAAAAATTTGTAGTAACCTTTACATTCCTTGTTGCAGTGGAATGCTGACTTCCCCTTATTTCAAGAATAGTTGCTTCAGGATACTCTCTCTCAAAGATCAATTTTATAACTCTAAATGTTTGTCTAAATAAATTTGTAACCTTGTCATTAAAAATCACTATTCTCTTTCTTTCCTGTACCCTTAGCTCAGAGCCTTCTGCTCTGTAAATGAAACAGGAATTCACTGAATCACCGAGCGGCCACAAATAAAATAAAATATTATTTCTTTAGTTATTTCTCTATTTGAGACGTAACAAAAGCTAGCGTTTGAAAAAACTCGACTACTCATTTCGGAACCTGCAGTACTGCTCTTTGCAGAAATTTCAAAGTCCTTAATATTATTCAGCTTTTCAGATCGATAATCACTTTTCAAGGACTTAGTAATTACTTCCGATCGCGAATTAACTATAACCGAATTTCTAAGCTTTCCAGTTTCAGCATCAGATTTAAAAGAAATCCCAAACTTTCCAGACTGAAAAGTAGTTTTAAACGAATTCTCGAATTTCTCTGACCTAGAATCATTGTTAAACGAATTGTCAAATTTCGCGGACCCAGAATTATTTTCAAACGAATCTCCAAACATTTTAGATTGAGGATTGTCAAATTTTTCAGACCCAGAATCATCCAATGAAATGATAAGCATGTCAGGCCGAGAATCATCTTTAAACGAATTTTCGGAATTTTGCGATCGATCAACATTCTTAAACGAATTTCCCAACATTAGAGACCGCGCATCATTTTTGTACGTATTTTCGGATTTTTGCAATCGAGTGTTACGGTAAAACCTAACAAATAACAAAATAATTAAAAAAAAATAATAACAATAAATAAATAACCAATTAGACTAATATAATTTCGCAAATTCTTCTATCAAAATTATTTACAAATTACAAAAGGGCTTAGACAACTGGCCTTGCCACTAGGTACAAAAAGAAATTTGATACATATAGATAATGTCGAGTTGAGTCATCACTCTACTCCGCAAAGGAAACGAACTCGGAAAAAGAACAATTAAAACTTTTTTATGCTTAAAAAAACAGCAGTGGATTTTATTTAAAAAAAAAAAAAAAAATTTTTTTTCTTTTAATGGTTTTCAGAATAATTTTGGCGCACAAAACCATGTCTAATTTTCCCAATTTCGTACCCAGTTTTTGATTCCCTGCATAATCTAGGAAAATGCAAGGAAAAATTTGTAACTCCTACAACATAATCTTTAAGATCTTAGCTTTAAAAGTAATTTTTAAGACTTAAAAAATATTGTTTCGTTTTTGAGATAAGTTGAAAAATGTCAGAGCATGTTTTTTACACAACTCAGCGTCAAAGATTAGTTCTTGCATCCCCGCTGCTTCGCCCGTTCCTTGCACCAGGGCCGAATATGCGTGCGGGCCCCTGCTTGAAACCCGTCTTGTATTTTCTTACATTTACAGTTATTGATTATTATAAATGTTATAAATATTTTATTATTATTAATATTTATATTATTATTAATATTTATATTATTATTATTTATTATATTATATTATACTATATATAATTTAGTGTACATAAGAAAGTTCTTTTTTTCTGAAAATGCACTTTCTGCCCTTTTAATCGAGACTAATTTTTGTATCTACATTCAAACTTTTGGTTAAATTTTACCTATAATATAACATTTTTTAAATAAATTAATTAATATTCTAATAATCAATAACTGTAAATGTGAGAAAATACAAGACGGGTTCCAAGCAGGGGCCCGCACGCATATTCGGCCCTGGCGCAAGGAACGGGCGAAGCAGCGGGGATGCAAGAACTAATCTTTGACGCTGAGTTGTGTAAAAAACATGCTCTGACATTTTTCAACTTATCTCAAAAACGAAACAATATTTTTTAAGTCTTAAAAATTACTTTTAAAGCTAAGATCTTAAAGATTATGTTGTAGGAGTTACAAATTTTTCCTTGCATTTTCCTAGATTATGCAGGGAATCAAAAACTGGGTACGAAATTGGGAAAATTAGACGTTTTTTTTCGAAATCTTTCCAGTGTTATAATCGCTCCAGAAAGTCGAAAAAAAATTCTAGGTATATATTCAGAAGCAGAATTTTATCAGCTTTTAGGTGATCTAAGTTTCAAGTCTCTAGCTTTTCTCAAACTTAAAATATCTTAATTTAGGTACGACATCAACATTTCATCCCGCGCACGTCAATCGTACCGACAATGTGTGTAACAATGTTACTTTGTCAATTTATTCAAAAATTAATTGCGTACATATTGTAACATTGGTGTAACAATGTTACATTATATTAATTTTCTCTTGGGCATTTAATTATAAAAGGATTGTAGCATTGTTGCAACAATGTTACAGGAACAATTTTTAGAAACTTAATTGCAAAATTGTAATATTGATGCAGCAATGCTACATTTATAATATTAAGAACAATTAAAAATATTAGAATTTGTGGGAGATAAGCTTGGGACTTTATTTTTTTTTGCTATACAAAGCCACATGGATTATGTCACTGTCCTCTAAGGAAGAATCATATGTATTTCTTTTTACTTATGGGTCATTGCAACCATAGAGCGAACGCAGGTACACACACTATTATGGACTTTACGGTCGTAGCTAAAGTACATCGGTACCCGCGCGCTATACACCAATACTTGTAATTGCGATGCGTTCAGGTTCAGCCTCTGACCATCGTCTCTGTTATCTCAATTCCCCTTGCTCCCCTCTGGGTCAGCCGGTCTACAAGCAACAATACCAAAACAAATGCACGTGCACTTGTCATATGGAACACAAAAATCTCAATCAAGAGAAAAGAATAGTAAAATAATATGACTATTTTCTATCATAGTGTGAAATGTGATATATACACATTTTACGGAGTGGAGTTTCTCTCTGAAATTCCGATTTGACTAAAACAGTAAAATCAAAAGTATTTACTGTTTCCTTTTATTACTACCTTAACCAGTTTGAAAAAAAAGGAATGACGATTGGGTCTTCCTCGTCTACGAATTGGACCAGGATTCTCCATAATCATATTTTGAAGCTGTTCACCAACTAAGATGTCATGATGGAGGGTGACGCTGAGAGCCATGATCCGATCCAGGAAATCTTCCCTAGACGTTTGACATCTGTTGGCAATACGTCCTAAAAAAAGGGAGTTTTAAAATTGTTTCTTTAAAATTTTTATCGGAATTATATAAAAAAAGAGAGAAAGGAATAACTACCTGTCAAGAAATCTTCGTAGAGCCAGGTTTCAACAGATGATCGACCGCTATCCATGATTTCAGATCAAAAACTGATGAAGATTTGATCCCCACTTTGTCACCCATGGGAAGAAACTTCATTAACAACAACAAAAGAAGAGGAATCTGCTGCACGTACTATAAGTCAATGAACGTACGAAGTAAACGAAATCATACTTACAAGAACACTGCTCCTAAGACATGACTGATAACACAACACAAAACACATTGCATCATGAACACATAATCCAGAGTAAGCACGTACATTCTTTATAGTAAACAATGTCCTCACTTTATTAAACTAACGAGAGTTCGATAGAATTTTAATATTGTAATGTATGAGATGAATGGAAAAGTACACTACGTTAAAATATAAATTAACATGCCTCACAATTCAAGAAATTCAGTTCATTCGAGACGATGAACACTTTTAAGGGGGAGGACTGTTACATCCCGTAACAAAAATCTTTTCTTAAAAGTATAAAGAACACGTATATACATAAAATAATCTAAATTATCAAGTATTAGTAGAAGGAGGGTGTATATAAGAAAATTCATTGTTCTCACCCATTCCTTCTGTTAATATTTGCAAGCAATCATGTTTGCTACGAGTTGTTTTGGAAGCATTTTGGTTTAATATAAAGGGTTCTTTGTTCAATTCTTTTCTCACGATGAGTCTTATGCAGTTGCATAGGCTAATATCTACCGATGTGTTTACATCATATCAAGTCGCATGTACATTTAATAATACTCTTAGTAGTAAGAGACCTAAATGTTTAGTCTTCTTACAGCTATACTATGCCACTTGATATGATTTTCACACCATTACTATTAGAAAAATGTAGCATCCGCAACTGAAGTCTATATATGACTCATATACTGCATAGCGAGGCGCAAGCACATAAGCTTATGCTACGTGACCACAGGGTAGCTTTCGCCTCGCGTTGCAATACAATACCCCTATAGAAAAGACTGTAGATGCATATGCCGACCTATATCTATTAGATCCAGGAAATTGTCTTCGTGATTCTAAAATTATAATTCGATCAGGACGTGATCTCTGCTCATTTTCTCCCACTGAAGGATGATTTTGCTAGTATAAAAACCCTGCAATTAGCATGGGGCGACGTCAGTTCTCCGGTTCTAAGATCGCACTTCACGTCAAGTAATACGTCAGTATTTTGCTCTTTTTCGATAATTGTAAAATCTTTCAAGTCCAACAGTACAAGTAAACTCGTGTTCAATAGAATAAGTTCTCTTGATCGCCCGGCTTGCGAGTATATTCTTAAAAAATAGCATAATCACCTAAAAAACGTATGAACGTGTATTGAAGAGATTATTGTTCTGTCGAGAGACCCTTCGGTTAATCATTTTATCAAATCCTGCAAAATTCTAAAATTAAGTAAACTCGTGTTCAATAGAATAAGTTCTCTTATAAACTGAATTGTGAGACATAATTAAAATTCGCATGTAACCGTCGTATTAGTGTAACTTTTGAACTATTTCTAAAATACCAAGTGAAATATCAGAAGTTGCGAACTAAAGACAGTGTGTGTAAAACAACGATTCTGTGTGAAGTTGAAAGAACACCGCTGCGTTAAATTCTCAAGTGTCAACCACTTGAATCATCTTGTTTTTCGGCCCTCATAAGAGGTAGTTGTAAGTACCAATTTTCTATTTGTAAAACTTCCACATTTTAATAACTTTTGATACTTGTATTCACATAATAAATTGTACTCTTTTATATCATTTGCTTTTCAAATAATTTATTGAAATAAATCAAAAGATTACTATTATTTCGTTTTATTTCATTTCATTCAAAATTTAATCATAAAACTCATAAATCTTATAAATAATGGATAAAGTTTGACCAATTGTTAAATAAATTAATAAAGACGACCCCCATAGGATCGATAGATAACAACGATCTCACATAAAAATAAATAGTCAGAACTTACCAATCTGACTGCAATCAGCCTACCTTGCCTCCCTTATAATTTATAATTATATTCAAAATATACATATTAATTAACCTCGCCTTTCGCTCGGGATGTAACATCAGCAAAAATGCAATGACCAATAGACTCAAGAGACTGTCTCTTCTACTAAAAACTCAAAATCCTAATTGCACTAAATTACCCCACCTAAATCCAGAACCGATGGTTAGAGGCTGGTCCGAGTGTTAAGATTATTGCAGTACAACTCTTGATCGCGAGTCAGCTCCAGGTTTCTGGAGGCATAAAAGTGATATAAGACGCCGGGACTTAGCCCGTCCGCGAATCGGTACCAATTTTGGAGGTCCACTACGGAGATAGTGACCAAATTTTGGGTGGACGAAAAACAGAATTGAACACTTCACGCCGGTGAAGTCCATCGGAAGACGCGTTCGGGAAAATTCGGAAAATTATTAATTCTCCAAATTTTGTTTTCGAACCGTCCAGTCCGCACGCGTGGTGCCTGCGCCGCTCGAGCCCGTTGGACCCGTAAAGTGCTTTAGCGCGCTACTTTGTCGAAAAGTGCAAAAGCTTATTTAAAGGACAATTTTTATACACTGGTATAAAACAAAGACTATTTTTTATTGTGTGTGAAAATTTTCGTTTCGCCCGATGAGAGGCGACAATAAAATTGTAAGACTCGTCGGTATTTGTAAGCTGTGTGGTGAGTAAGAAAAAAAAAAGAATTGTATCGTTCCTAAATTACTAAAATTTATGCGTTTCGAGTTTTATCATGCCTCACTCCTTCTGAGTGAGACTATAACATAAAAAAAAAATATTTTTAATTGTAAATTTTATAAAAAAAAAAATTTTTACTAATAAAAAAAAGGTGTATTAATAATACTGCAATATAATTTTGTTGTTTTGCCCAATTGGTCAATAAAATCCTAAATTCCGACATTTCAGCAAATAACGTGGCTTGGCAGATACGTTTCTAAAAGGATAAACGATCCCATACTAATTAAACAGTTTTCTTTTTTTTTGGACTTTTACTTACATTCTTGTCCTATGAAGATTCTGGCAGCTTGGTGCCTTCCCTAACCAACAAATTTGGATTATCTCAAAAATCCCTTTCATAAAATAATTGAATTTTTTTTATTTTTGATTCTTTTCTTTTATAATAATTTTCTGGTTTGTAACATCGAGTATCATTTTTTAACAAAATGTCATATTTTTGTGATTGAGGATAATTTTCAAACGAATTGGCGAAATTTTGCGATCGCTCATCACTTTCAAACGAATTTACAAACTTTTTCGAGCGCGGATCATTTTTAAACGAATTGGCGGACTTTTGAGATCAAGCATTATTTTTAAACGTGTTTTCGGGCTTTTGCGGTCGAGTATAATTTTTTAACGAACTGACAAAATTTAGCGACCTGTCACCATTTCTTGATATATTTTCAAATTTTCCAGAATGCGCATCACTTTTAAACAAATTTTCAAAGTTTTTAGGCGGAGGATCGTTTTTAAACATATTATCGAACTTACCAAACTGAGGATCAATTTCAAACGAATTGTTGAACATTTTAGACCGTGAATTTTCGTCAAATGAATTTACATACTTTGCAGGCAATTGATTTCTTTTTAATGATTTAACCGAATTGTAAGGTGTAAGATCTTTTTTAAATGTCGAAGTTGAGGGTAGTAGTATAGCAAGGGGGCTTCTACCCCAGGTTCTGATCTCGGCTAAGTACCTGCAGTCGGTAACTGCTCGGTCGGTAATGCAGATTTCTACTTTATCAACAGTCGGTAAGGTAGGAATCTGACAAAAATTTCAACTCGGCCGATAAGGTAGGAAACTGTTTTACCGACCGAACATTGAAGTTAGTTTACCGACCACCTAATAGATGTCGCTCACTTCAGAGTGTTGCCGACTTTAATTAACCTGTTTTATTGAACATTGAAGTTAGTTTACCGATCACCCAATAGATGGCGCTCACTTTAGTCGGTGGTTTTAAACTTTTTTACTGAATTAGTTAACCGACCACCCAATAGATGGCGCTCACTTCAGTCTATTGTTTTTAAACTTTTTTACTGAATTAGTTTACCGACCACCCAATAGATGTCGCTCACTTCAGTCTATTGTTTAAACTTTTTTACCGAATTAGTTTACCGACCACCCAATAGATGGCGCTCACTTCAGTCTGTGGTTTTAAACTTTTTTACCGAATTAGTTTACCAACCACCCAATAGATGGCGCTCACTTTTTTATCAACTTTTTTTAGAAAATATTTTTTAATTAAAACTGTTTTACCGACCGACTTAGTTTACCCGATAGGTGGCGCTTACCTTTCTTATCGACTATGTCTTTTTAGATATTATTTTAAATTTATTTCCGCGCAACAGTGCTGCGCTCTTTACCTTATGGTAAACTTCTCGCTCGGGCGATAGTTGGTAACTGGTTGACCGAGCGAGCGAGCTAGTTGTGTACGGTGCCGCGCGAGTAGTACCCCCACCCGGCGGCGGCGCGCGCCGCTCTTTGCCTGCGGTAGTGGTAGGGTACTGCCTTTAAGAGTCAGACTGCTCTCGTGAATCCACATTACCTGTTCTAGATGAGCCACAAGAGTGATCCAAGAATGGAATGGTGCAATAGCTGGCATTGCATGAGGGATGGGGATCCCCTCCAGAGATCACTAGAGTTAATCAGCATATCGCGCATGCGTAGTAAGAGTCATCTATGGATGATTGCGTATTTAAAATATTTTACGAATTATATTTTTAAAATTTTGAAAAAATATGTTGCGACCTAATTAAACATGTCGAGACTTGTTTTTTGTGACGTCATATAATGGAAATATCTTAATGAGTTAGATAGGGTATACTGCACATGTGCAATGATACTTAATCTGTTTTACCGATTGAAGTTCGTTTGCCTTCCACCCATTTTCTGTGTCCCCGAATTTGTTTTTATTATATATTTTTTCAAAATTATTTAAAACTTTTTTATTGACCAAGTTTACCAACAACCCAATAGATGGCGTTCACATCAATCAGTACGATCATAATAGTTTTCTTAAATATTTATTTATTTTAAATATATAACATTTAGCCGTGTATGGTAACTGTCTAGTCGGTAATGCAGATTTCTACTTTATCAGCAGGGGGGTAATGTAGGAATCTGACATAAATTTTAACTCGAGTGATTAGGTAGGAAACTGTTTAACTGACCGAACATAAGAGATAGTTCACTAACCACCCAAAAGATGGCGCTCACGTCATTATAATTGTGGGATTCTCAGTAAATAAAGATTTAAAATTGTTAGAATCTAAAAGAGTTAATCAGAAGGGAATCACCACAGTTATGTGTTCAATATAAAAGGTTATTAATAAATAAAATTACACTCATTTAAATTTAGTTTATTAAAGGCATAATAAATATGCGTGACACAATAAGCGTGGTTCCAGACGCAACTGAACATATCTGCGAAGCCGGTACAATTTCTTTCTCACTCGCTGTGTGAGAGAAAAGTCGCTGTCGCTTCTTCTTGCTCTACGCGAGAGAGAAACGTCTAGAACTCTAGCTAATCATACTACGATCCCCACATAATACAAGTTTCAAGTTTTTTATTTAAAGCTGTTGTTGTATTATTAAATTAATTTTTTTTTATAAAAAATGTTTAAAGTCAGTTGTTTTTATTTATTTCTTGAAAATATATATATTCTTAAAAATTAACTTAACCTAATCATAAAATGTTTTTTAAAATTAATTGTAACCTAACCTCAAATCTAAAATTACAATTATTCTTAACTTTATAGTTAATCTTGAATAACAAACTAAAGGTAATCTTAAATTTAAACTTAACATAAAATAATAACAGAAATATTAGATTATTTTCTTTATTATAGAAATATTTTTTTACTAAATTTATACCTAAAATTTTACTCGTGCATGCGCAATTGCTTAAAGCCCCCCACCCTATTCTATCCAATTGCGCAAAATCATTTGAATAACCACGCCCACTTTCATAGTACGCATGCGCGTTCAATTTTGATTCTATGACGTCACAAATACATGTCTAGACAAGTTTAAACATGTCCAGACGTGTGTAAATGAAAAATTTTATACAATTTTTTTTATAAATAAATATAAACAATTTTAATTATTTTAAAAAAACATTTATTTACAATGACAATATACATTTATGGACTTAATAAAAAGTGGTCACAATTATTATAAAAATCTTGTAATGTTGAATTATTATCAACTTCATCGTGACCTAAAGGAATATTTGTCGGTACATTAGATGGTTGTAGTAACCATTTTCGAATATTATATACATTTTTTACAGAACAATGGAAATTATTGTGTGTGTGATTTGTACATGGAGTATATTGATCTAAGGCTAATTTTTTCAACGACGGACAATTCAAATCATCTAAATTTAATACATTTTGTGTATAGCTTTCTAACCATTTTTGTTTCTCTAAACCTTTTACATAAACTGTAGGTGTACCTATTAATATTTCTTTCAGAATTGGTTGTAAATCTTCATAAGGTATGTCACCAGCATTCCAATCAATACCATGATAATTAAATGCAGTCCATCGATTTTGACTCTTGTATCTTCTCGGTAGGCGGCTCCAGGCATATGGCGGCTCGAAGAGGAACACCAATGGATGAGCATCTTCTTGAAGTGGGATGATTGCTAGCTCTTTTATGATAAACTCGTTATAAGGTCTTTTAAAGCACTGGAAATCTACGACGTACGCCATGGTATCTATAACAGATGAATGACTTTAGTCTCTAAGAGTTGCTGTATTTATACTCTTATCTCAACTTTTTTACCATTACCCACACTACTCACTTTTACCCCCACTCTTTACGATACTTTCTTCACAACATTACTGATGGGTGTGTATTAAATAATTCGATCATGAATAATTAAACAATAAGCTGCTGTATTGTCTGGAAAATTTTCACTAGATTCAGATTCTAGTTTCACATCCACAGAAGCTTGTTTAAGAAATTCATTTTGCTTGGAGCAATCTATGACAGCTAATGGTGCATAATCTTTAAATTCATTCCTGGACAGAATAGGCTCAGGATCTTTACCATAGTATGATGATTGAAAATTACAATACATCTCATAGAGAATTGAAAATTGATTTTGATTAAAATTCAAATTTAAATTACTATAAGGATAGTATTGTGAATTTAAGAAAAGTTTTACATTTATGAGATTACAGCTATCAAAAATATTTGCATATCTTCCAGGATAATCTTTTCGATTTATTTGTAATCCAAGGATTACATATCGAGGTTTCTCAACCTGCGTAGAAGTTTTTACAGTCCAAACATGTTTTTGAGTGGTAGGTAACAATGGGTATTCATACATATCCCACGATCTGAAGCTCATAGATATAAGAGGGTCTTTTTCAATAAATTTTAATTCAATTTTTTGACGATCTCCAAGGAATATATATGGTATGAACCATTCCACTTTATTAATTACAATCTTAAATTGCTCATGCTCTTCAGTTGCCGTAATATCAACTATAGCATTAAGGTCTGTACGAGATCATGTGAGGATAAGATCATGTTTTGCATTAACAACAATCTTTCGATAGTCTTCAGCAAATCCAGTAGGTATAGTAATCACATAATTACCAAGATAAAATTTATTTTTTCCTACATCAACATTAGGAATTGAATTAAAAGTTAGAAGTTGAACAAGACCAAGAGCATAATTTTTATTTGGCAATAATTCTATTGGTGGAAAATATTCTGCTTCAAGTATAGATGATTTACCTGAAATAGTTAGAGTAAATGATTCATCCATGATGATGACTTTTTATAGACTGATTGCTCACATATGATTACATGTATTTATATAGGTTATATTTGTTAGAGAATTTGAGTTGATCGCTTAGAAATTTAAGACATAAGTGTCCACAATGAAAAGTATCATAACTTTGACAACTGTCATGATTATATTGTATCACGGTATTACAGCCTAAATAACTGATAAGCTCAAAAGGTGGTTGAAGGTTACCAAAGCTGTCAAAATAAAATGCTTTATCTTGAAGCTTTTTATAAGCAACCCAATGTGTTCCAGGACCATCCTTATTATCGAGATTAATAATGGCAGATTCATTTTTCCGAGGTCCTCCTATTAGCAACTCATTTCGCATGAATACTCTTCGAAAATGAGGAATTTTTAACTCTTTAGCATATTTGAGCAAATCATAGTTAGTTAATGCTCGTTGAGGAAGTTTTATGAGAACTTTTTTTTTAAACATCTTTTTTTTGCCTCATACCTAATCCTTTAGAGTAAGGTTTCAAATAAAGTCCCAATCCCTGTCGATAGGGTTTCAAGAAAAGACCTTTACCTAAAGAAACATCTTCCATTACTCTATTGTGACGATGAGCTTCTTTCAACTGCTCTTTTGCTGCATTTGCGTTGTTTACTGCTTTCACTATACTTGCTGTTCCACCAGCAAGAGCTCCAAGAGCACTGAGTCCAGCAAAAATTGGAATTAATGGTAAGAGACCACCAACTTTTGAAGGTACTGGTAGAATGCGAGGTGTTAAAATTTTACTTCTACCACCTGCTCTTCTAATAGCTTTTCGAGCATTTTCAACTGCAGCTTTGATTGTAGATTGAGTATCATTTCCCGGAATAATGGAATGTCTAGCAGCATCAACAATTTTTCTTAATACTGTTTGTTTCTGCTTCTTCTTCTTATTTTTAGATGTCTTTTTTCTTCTCATTCCCATACCTAATTTTGATTTGACCTTCATTGTACCAGATATAGCTAAAGCAGCAGCTTTTTCACCTACACTGGAATCGTTAGCTAAAACTCGTTGCCACGCCTTATCAGCTAAAATCCTATCAGCAGCGTTTCTTGCTTGAACTTTATTACGATTCTCTGAATATGCAATATCGTGCTCTTTGCAAGCTTCGTCTAATGGATTTATACCTGTATCACCTCGTGCTAAACGCTTTATCAATTTAGTACCTGGACCACAGTACTGATAACCAGGTATGTGTAATTCAATGGGTAACTTATTTATAAGACTGTTAACTACACCTTTACCTCGGGAGCGGTGATGTATAATCATACCTCACTCTATGAAAGTTAAAAGTAGAATGACTCGTAAGCTATATAAGGGCTGTATTTATACCTTTTGCGGCAGTCTATTTCAGAATGCGATTCAAGCAACAACATCACAAGCTTCCAGTCGTGAATCTAGATGCGATTGTAAAACAGTACGATAAGAAGCAAGTGAAGCGTCATGGTAATTTGTTGTCTGGTAGTATTCGTGCAATTTTTTGTGGACCATCAAATTGTGGTAAAACAAATGTACTACTTTCTCTAATTTTACATCCAAATGGTCTGAGATTTAATAATATTTATCTCTACTCAAAATCTCTTCACCAACCAAAGTACAAATTTTTGGAAAAAGTTATAGCTAGTGTTAAGGGAATTAAATATTTACCATTTAGCGAGCATGAAGATGTAATTTCCCCAAAAGGTGCAAGGCCAAATTCTATTTTTATATTTGATGACGTAGCTTGTGAAAAGCAAGATAATATAAGAACTTTCTTCTGCATGTCAATGTTGATTGCTTTTATCTCTGTCAGACATATGCGAGGATTCCCAAACATTTAGTAAGAGATAATGTTAATTTATTACTTCTTTTTCGTCAGGATGAAACAAATTTAAAACATGTGTATGATGATCATGTTAATACAGACATGACATTTACCAAGTTTCGTGAGCTTTGTTCAACATGTTGGAACTCTGATAAATATGGCTTCGTAGTCATTGATAAAGACTGCAATCTGAATGAGGGGAGATATAGGAAAGGTTTTGACTGCTTCATAACACTATAAATAGAAGGTGATTGGTTCCATGAGTATTAGTCTAGTGTACATCTTTGAACTAACAACATGTTTCGTAAGGAGAAAGAGTATCTCCGCCAAATTGCCAAAGCTAGTGAGGCCATTAGACGGAAACATCGCATGTTAAAAATTGGAAAAGTAGCTGTTGAAAATGTTTTGAGTGAAACTTTTAAACCTATAGTTCAACCCTTAGAGAAAATTGTTAACCTCTCTGATGTTAAACATGAAAATCATAAGATAGAAAAGAAGGAGGAGGTAATTAAAAGTAAAGATGAATTAGATGATAGTATGAATTTTTTGAGTGCTGATGAAGATGAAACATCAGTAATTCCAGGCTTTGAATATGATAAAGTAGTTAATAAATATATATACTTGCTAGATCATAATAGAAAGCAATGTTTAGATACGCTGTACGGCGTATATAAGGTTAAAAATGGTTCTCTCAAGATTGGTGATGCACCAATAAGTTTTAAAGATCACTTAATAAATGTTGGTGATAAACGTTCTAATATTACTTCCGGTTTATTGGAACTGTTATTTAAAATTAAACCTGAAATGTCATACATTAGCGATGATGATATGAATAATTATAAACAAATTCTCATCATCTCCAATGCTCACAGAAAAAATTATAGTTCTTCTGAACCTATACGTACAAGTAAAACTTTTAAATATGTCAATATTATTTTAAAACTTTTTCCTCATAATGAAACACCAAAAAGACGATTGAAAACTGGCACTTCACTACCACATTTTATGATTGCAAAAAAAAGTTTTCAACCAGACCATATCTATTGGGATGATCCTAACGAATTGGTTGACCGTCTTCGATTGCTTATGGCATCTCAAGCAGCTGGGAATCCCAGTCACAATAATGAAATTATGTCAATCATAGAAGAATTACGTGAAGCGCAAATTATATATTGAAAATTATTGTTTCATTTAGTCAGGCTCAAGAAAAGTATATAAGGAGGTGTTCCATCAACTTTCTCTCAGTCTTATGATGAGCATTGATGTGTTCGGACATCCTCTTAATGAAAGAGGAATTGAAAGGGTCACAAGAGGACCTCCAGGTCCACCTGGAATTGGTTTTAAAATTAACTCAGAAGGTCACTTCGACTTACAGGGTAGAAAAATTTCCAATGTTGCTGATGCAAAAGAAAAAACTTACGTAGTTAATTTACAACTTGCACAACGTTTAGTCGAAAACGAGTTAAGACTAATATATCAAGTAACGTCTTCACTGCGAAAAGAAATTGATAATAAATATATATTATTAAAAATTCTCGAAGACTCTATAAAGGAAAAATTAAAAGTCTTGGAAAGAGAAATAAATACTGATTTATCATATCGAAACGCTGAAATTATCAGTCAATTGGATGCTCGTTTGAGTACTCTAGAAAATGAACGACAAAAAGAAAACAGTAGTGACTGAACTTCATAGTCAGGCAAGGAGGAATTATCATCGCCGCCGAGTCGACATGCGTGATATTGATGAGACTTGGCAAGCAGATTTAGTAGAAATGTTACCTTATTCCAAAGGAAATAAAGGTTTTAAGTATTTACTAACAGTTATAGATATATTTTCCAAATACGCTTGGGCTGTTCCTGTAAAAAGTAAAAATGGAAAAGATGTCACTAACGCTATGAAATCCATATTCATAGAAGGACGTATTCCAAAAAATCTACATTCTGATAAAGGTAAAGAATTCTATAATTCTCAGTTTGAAGTTTTAATGAAAAAGTATAAAATTAATTTCTACTCAACATTCAGTAATTTGAAAGCATCTATTGTTGAACGATTTAATCGAACTCTAAAACGAAAAATGTGGATGCAATTCAGTCTACGTGGAAATTATAAATGGTATGATATATTACCTATTCTCATTTCCAATTATAATAACACTAAACATCGGACAATTGGAATGAAGCCGAAAGATGTTACTGCAGAAGATGTTGAGATTTTGAAAGAACGATTTTTGAAGCTAAGAAAAATACCTTTAAAGAAAGCAAAGTTTAAAATTGGTGACAAAGTTCGAGTCAGCAAGTATAAAAGCGTGTTTGAGAAAGGTTACACTCCCAATTGGACAACAGAAATATTCACAATAGATCAAGTCTTGTCAACTAAACTTATAACTTACAAACTCAAAGACTATCAAGATCAACCCATTAGTGGAGGATTCTATGCAGAGGAACTTCTTAAAGTAAAATATCCAGATATTTATCTGGTTGAAAAAAATCTCAAGACACGTGGAAATAAAGTTCTCGTCAAATGGCTTGGCTTTGATAACTCTCACAATACTTGGGAAGAGAAAGCAAATTTATAACTTTATTCTAATAATAAACATTGACAATGCCAAACTCAAATATTAATCTCAAAATTGAAACAAGCAGAAATCAATTTGAAACAATTATCACAAAGTGAATTTAATACTCTCTATAATGTAACTGTTTAATAAAATATAATTTAAACATTATTGTAGAACTCTAGTCCTGGAATAAAATCTTCCACAGAGTGCAACATACTTTCATGATATGCACGTTGTAATTTTACATAATTTAAGGTTAAATCAACAATGAATCAATAATGAATAAATAATGAATCAATAATGAATCAATAATGAATCAATAATGAATCAATAATGAATTAATAATGAATCAACAATGAATCAACAATGAATCAACAATGAATCAACAATGAATCAACAATGATTTAATCTTAAATTATGTAAAATTACTACGTGCATATCATGAAAGTATGTTGCACTCTGTGGAAGATTTTATTCCAGGACTAGAGTTCTGCAATAATGTTCAAATTATATTTTATTAAACATTTCTGCTTGTTTCAATTTTGAGATTAATATTTGAATTTGGCATTGTCAATGTTTATTATTAGAACAAAATTATAAAAAGCAAATTTTTATTAATATTTAAATTAAATCAATTTTAATTATGAGTTATGTGTATACAAGGTTTTTATAAATAAATAAATACATAAAATTTATAATATTTTTTTACATTTATTTAACATGAAAATCCTTACATTTTATTTTACAAAAATATTTACAATTCTTCGATTTCTGGGATCCTGTAGTGACCCCAGGATAGAGTATCGGTACTCTCGGTAAGCAAGTATCTTTTATCGTCATAATTATGGACTTAATGCTACTTTAACTTGTTTAACAGTTTCTATATTATGTAACCGTGACCTAATGTTGTATTGAGTTCTAGTCTGAATCTTAAAATCACGAAAGCATTCAACGTAATCGTCAAAATGAATAGACTTTTTGATGACTCCCGCTTTAATGCCTTTAGCTTTCTTAACGAAATCTTCACCTTCAACGCGTATGCTATACATTTTACTCCGCAAGCCAACAAATTCAGTAACAATTTTACCATTGCACTCGTCCTTCATTAGGCCGAGAACTTCTTTGTTGACTTGCGGAATACCATACGCATTGTTTACCGGATAGTCAGATGTGTCGAACTTGTGGATGTCTTCTTTCATATCTTTATATATGTCTTGACATTTCACTACGTACACTAGACTGTCAGTGTCTGTATACAACAGTTTACATGCTTCACCATATTTCGGAAGCATGTAACTGTAGTGAAAGTCATAGACAAGCGTTTTCGAGACATCCAACAAACTTAAACCCACATAAATCGGTTTATTGAGTAGGACCTCAGTCTTTCGTAATTCGATGGCCACAAGATCTTCACCGAATATTGCACGACTGTGGAAATTGGGCCGAGAGATGAGGGCTTCGGCACCATATCTGCCGAACCAGTGTGTAACCAATTTAATGTCTACATGCTTGCGAACATTTTCCATGGTCTTACCATACACTGCGTTATTCATTAATTTGAATAAATTCTTTTCAAATTCATTTTTCGCAGTTGTTCGTAAGGCAGTATTATAGTCTATATAGGGTTTCAACCATTGTGATTGGTTGAATTGGAGCACCCGATGTATTTTGACTAGTTTGAGACCGTTCCCGAGAGCCTGTTTCAATGCACGATAATGCATCACGTACTTCTCTTTAGGCAGGAGAGTTGTGAGTAATTTCTCCTGCTTAGACATGGGAGGTTTTGCATTAACTGCGCAAAACGGTATGTCTTTATAAGAATCGTGAAGGCTCTCGGGATATTCGAGATCGACTTCCGACATGTACCCGACTGAAGAGTCGTCGGGTACGTTGAAGTTAAAGGTCTCGTCTGGGTTGGCAATCCACTTGAAACCACCAATTGGTAGCGCTTGTGCCATTGCCCAGCCATATAAATTATTCGCGTCAAAATACATAATATAATGGGTGTCTTGTGTAGGATCGAACTGATCCATATAGGGATTGTTCGCTTTAGCGTAACGGTTACAACATTAGTAATACCACCTCTGATACCCGACTCAATAAACATCATTATGTCTATATCAGTTATAAGTTGCAATGTTATGCCCGTATATTTGAGCATAGCATCCCAAGTTAAACCGGGGGTAGTATAATAGTGTGCTGGATCTAACCTGTACGCGTTTCAAACATTGTTCGCGAAAGTTCTCAAAGACATCAGCAAGTAATAACACGTCTGTTTTCATATAAAGGTGAACGTAATCGTTAAAGGTTTGACAATTAAATTCAGACCAGACTTTTTGCGCATGCTCATATTCCCCATCGGATATACCAGTATCATAGAGAGTACTATAGAAGCTCTCTTTGGCTGGTAATTCAGTGTCATACAACTTACTTCGCGAGTCTAAATACTCGTAAGGGAAGACACCTTTTCTCGTTAATAATTTAATTTTTTCGCGATCTGTTACCGTACTGGCAAATACGGATTCAACAATTTTATATTTGTCAAGATATGACGCTAATTTTTCTAGAGATGCTGCCATGAATCTAAACGAGTCAATGAAGCGTAATTTAACCACACTCCCCTTGATATTTTTCGTAAAGGAGATATATTTCTCCTTGTTCAAGGGGAGGAGGTCAACTCGACCTCCAAAGCTCGTCGATACAGCATGAATTATAAAGTGTGCATCGTACCCACTTAAATTATGAAATACAATGGGTACGATTTGGTACTCATGATAATTCAAGTTGCATGATTCATGAGCAGCACCTCTATATTTGCCAGTAATATGACAATGATCGCAAACCTTTTTAACATTAGCTGGTATATTCTTACGGCAAATATGGGGTGTTTTCGACGTCGTCGGTCGTACCGGTCAGTTGCCACAAAAAGGTGCTCAACCTATTTATTTGAAGCTATTTAGTTTTAATGATTTTGATTGGTTGAAGCATTGCTGTCAAATATTGCATGTGAAACACGATATAGTTTTTCTTGTTTTATAACAGAATAGGTTCGTTTGTTCAGCTGTTTGTCGGAACCTGGTTTTGTTTACATATTTTTTTAATCGAAATTAATCGAAAATAGCGGTGAGGCTCTTGGCTCTTACCCTCGCTGACCGATCTGAACATAGCGATTAAAAAATGGACGAAAACGTGAATCAAAATTTAATTAATCCAGCAGTACTTATGGGTGTTGTTGATATTTTAAATGATGATGATCAAGATGAAGCAATTAGAATTTTAGTGCAAAATGAAGTAAGGGAGCATCATCCGAAAGTAGCTAATTATTTTGAGGAAGTAATTCCTTCTTACTCAGTATCAGGTATATAAATATATATGAATATATTTGTCATTTTTTAAATCTTAATTACTTTAATTTTATATATATTTATTGTAAATTTTTAGATTCTTTTACCACCTTATTTATGTAACAAAAGTAAATTTTAGAAATTGAAAAGAAATTGCAATTTTTATTTGATCTGGAAAAATGTAAACATAATTTTAAAAAATCATTGATAACAAAATATTTTGACTCAAAATAATTTATTGTAAAGTTGTATGAAATTAAGTCTTTTAAATTTACCTAAAATTAATACTTATTAAATTTTTGTTTACGCGTTAAAATCTATTTTGTAGTTTTGATAAGTTAATAGAAAAATGTTATAAACAAAATTTTAGAAATTAAACAATTTCCTTTTTAATGTTCTTGTGCTTATTTATAGAAGGTTGTTTTATTGATATTTCTATTTTATTATTATTGTTTCTCATAATTAAAGAATAATTTTTCCTCTTAAAAATGCAAGTTGACAAAGTTGAATAAATTTTTTAATTTGAAACAATTTTTTTGTAATAAAATTCGTCTAACGAAATAAATAATAACATGAAATTGTATAGACTTTTCAAGGAAATTTTATAAAATAAATTTGTTTGAATTTTCAAAATTATTTCAAATTTTTTAATGTTTTTGGTTTAAGAATTACACTGTACAATAATGTAAACTGCTACTATTTTATATTATTTTACAGACTTCAAAAGTCATTTTCGAATGACACCAACAACTTTCGCTACATTAGTGGATAATATCGCTCCATTATTAACTCCGAGAAATGATGGACCCAATGTGTTAAGTCCAGAAAAACAAGTTTGTATTGCTCTGTGGTATTTCTGCAATCAAGATGTTTATAGGTATGTTTCTACAATAAAATTTTATAAACATTATTAAAATAGTGTCTTAATTTAGTCAATATAATAATTATATTTTGATGTGTTATTTGCTGCGAATGCAGGGTTTAAGAAGTAATTGTTTAATACTTATTTAATGTTGTTATAATCATTTTCACAATGAGTGGATGATAAATTTGTATTATTATTATTATTATTTTCTTCCTCAAATCAACGGGAGCTGGATGAGGTTTTGAAATTAATTTAACCTCAGCTAATCGGTCGTTTATCGATTGCATGATTTGTATAGTATTTTGTAAATGATATTGTTTAATTCCATTTTTTTGCTGAATCATTTTTTAGCAAAAAATTTGTTTTATTGATTATTTCATTTAGGATAGATGTGACCATTTCTAAAAAAAAGACCTATCGACAAAAAAATCAACTTCTTTATGACGGTTTTTTATAGTTTTATGTCCTAAAAATGCGATGAAACTATTTTCGAATATATATATTTTTTTATTTATCTACGTTAAATATTAAAATATAATTAATTTAATATAATTAATATATAATATAATATAATTAATTATAAATTAAAAATAAAAATAATAAAATATTAAATAAATTTTATTATAATTTTTTAAACAAATTATAATTCTTTTTTCTATTTACAAAAAATTATCGACAAATTAATGCCAGTAACTTTTCAATGTTAAATAAGCTGTATTCCTTTCAGATCAATCGCTGATCGTTTCGGGGTCTCCATCAACACATCTTGGAGATGTACTATAAAAGTAGCCTGTGTTTTAAATGAATTATCTGCTGATTATATAAGGTGGCCTCAACGTGAAGAATTGCTACGAATTGAACAAGCTTTTAGAGAGATGGCGGGATTTCGAAATGTAGTTGGTGCTGTTGATGGGACTCATATACAGATATCCGCTCCTCCAGATAATGCTGTCAGTTATATAAACCGCAAAAATTTGTATTCACTGAATGTGCAAGCAATATGCGATTGCGACCTAAAATTCATCGATGTATTCGCCGGAGTTTGCGGAAGCGTACACGACGCACGTCTTTGGACAATGAGCGACATTAGTGCTGCTATGGCAGAAGATCTGGCACGGTTTTGCCCAGGAGAATTTCACATTATTGGTGATAAGGCATATGGCATTGAATACTATTTTATGGTTCCATATAAAGATAATGGACATTTAACACCTACGCAAGTGCATTTCAATTACATTCATTCGAAAACACGAATGGTTATAGAACGTGCGTTCGCCTTATTAAAAGGTCGTTTTCGTCGACTGAAATATCTGTATTTGCAGAAAATTAGGTATGGAGCTATCATAATTATGGCTTGTTGTGTGCTTCACAATATATGCCTTGATTTAGATGATGAGATAAATGAAGAAATATTGACAGAAGAAGATTTTGTAAACGATGACATTGAAGAGTTTCGTGCTTTAAACAGACGTAATGATGCTGCCACTAGACGTAAAAGGGATGCTATTGCGGAAATGCTCATGCAAGTTCATGAAAGAAGAAATTAAATAATTTTGAATTTACAGTTTTATGTATAATATAATTATTCATTTATCTACGGTTTTTTGTAAGGCGATATGTTTTTACTGAAATTACAATAATTTGTTTTTAAGCTAATATTAGCAATAATTTTGCTTATGTGTATAATATGTAAATTTTAAATTGTTGCGGGTTATTTATTCCAGAATGTTCTTTCTGCGAAATATTTATGTACACTAATTAGAACGTACTTAAGTGTTTTGTTTCATGTTTATTTAAGTGAATCATTGTTAATTGATTATGTAAATTATGCACATACGCATTGAATAAAAATTACTTTCATATTTTTTTATCATACTATGACTTTTCTTTTGCGTTACAAATTCTTATAATTATACAACTGCCGTGCAAAGTAAAAAGACACATAAGTGACCTTCCGGTCGAACGGAGAAAATCAAGAAAAACCGTTTGATCTTGTACCTTAGCATAGAACAAAAATTTAATTAATGTAAGATCACTTTTTAGGTAAAATCGGTATGCTGATTCATATTTTGCAAAAAAAATCAATTTTTTAAAACAATCTCTATAATAAGGTATTAAATGAGGAAAAATTATTTTTATTTTTTGCTTATGATACAGATAGTTATGGAATTTGAGATAATAGGTAGTACAAAATAATAATATATGATTTTTTCATGTTTTTATTTTTTTTATTTAAATCTTGGCCTATGATAATTTTGTGAATCCAATTGCAATAGACAATGTAACAGTTGACAGTTTTAACAGTTCAATATTACTAAAATGTTATTTTAAATAAAAATTGCAGTAAAAGGGTTTCCACAGATGCTGAATTTCATTGATATACTTTTTATTAAAAAGTTTCATGGATTGAACATATATTTACTGTGAAAACATATTAACTACGTTATTAAAAATAAATTGAATTTAGAATATATAAAAATTGTTGTTTGGGAAATGAAATAATTTGAGGAAATTACTTTTTAAAGAAATTTCAGTAACTACTCTTCTTTTTATTCGTATAAAATATTTATTGAACGCAATTGTATGTTGAATTTGAAGAATAACATAGTAGAATATTTCAAGAGTGGTAAGTCAAGGTTATCAAGCACAAATTATAATATGTTTTTTTAGAAAAAGAAAAAAAAATGTAAATGAAAAAAACACTTTCCAGATATTAGGTTTTACTAGTACAATTTGTTCAGACAGACATACGTATTATCGAAAAAAATAAGAAAACTTGTGTCGCTCTAAGTTCACATTGATTGTTTTTAAACACAAATTGTAGAAAAATATATATTTCGAAAAATTTTCGCTTCACTTGCCACCATTCACTTTATGTACTTATTTTTTCTCTTATACACAAAAACTATATTTTCTTTAATGTGCACTATACCGTTTAGAATTGAGTAAACACTAGTTTTTTGGTGAATGAAAAACATCATAACACGTAAAATTCATAAAAAAACCTAAATTATTTCTATTTATTCACAAAAAGACCATCAAATTGTCATGAGAGAAATGACTTATAGAAGTGATTTGGCCAATATTTCATTTAAATATTTTCAAAAAATACTCATTCTTAAAAATTGAATCAGAATTTCATTAATCTAGCAGATCTTATGGGTGTTGTTAATATGTTGGCTAAATAACTTATGTAAGGGATTATTCTTCTTACAATGTAAGTATCTGTTAGTAAATAAAATTAAAAAAAAAATTTTTGTTATAAATTTTAAAGAAACATGAAAAATTTTGAAAAAAACATAATACTTAAGTATTATGATGTTTTCATTCAACAAAAATATGTGTCCTCTCAATTGTGGATGGTAGTGTATTGACTTTTAATTTCTCGAAATAAATTTTGTTACATTTTTTAAATATATTTAATTTTTTAAAATTTAATGTCTTGTTGACTTCAACGAAAAACTATTGATAATTAATAACAAACTTTTAAAATAGTTTTTCAATACATTTAGAATTAAGTCAGTCTTATTGTTGACTTAAACTTAAAACTATTGATAATTCGTTATAAATTTTCAAAACATTTTTTTAACATATTTAGAATTAATACAACCTTCATTTCTTAAAATTAAGTAAATAATACTAAAACGAAAAAATACTTGATTCATAATCATTTTTTAAAAATATTTCTTAAATGAATTTTGAATTAAAAAAACTTTCATTTCTTAAAATTACATAAGTCTTTTTTTGGCTTGAACAAAAAACTACTGTCGATTCGTAATTGTTTTTTAAAAACATTTCTTCAATGAATTTCGAGTTCATTTCTTAAAATTAAATAAGTATTATTTTAACTTGAATGAAAAACTATTGACGATTCGTAACCATTTTTTAAAAACACTTCTTCAATAAACTTCGAATTAACAAAATTTAAATTTTTTAGAATTAATAATATCTTCATGTTTCAATATTAAATAAGCCTTTTTGTTGACTTACAATAAAAATTATTAAGAATTCATAACAAATTTAAAACACATTTTGGCAGTACATTTAGAATTAACACAACCTTCATTTCTTAAAATTAAGTAAGTAAATGAGTAAGACTTAAACAAGAAAATACTGATGATTCGTAATCACATACTGATAATTAGAGATATTTTAAAAATATCATACAGTCTCTTGATTGCGTTTTATTCTTTGGTAGAGTTTTTCTCCACAGTGTTAACATACCTTGCAATATTTGCAGCAATTTGTTTTTGAACATCGTTTCTTTCTCGCATGACTTGGCACAATTCTGATATTTCTGTACTTTTTTTGACTTCTGAGATTTTTTTATTTTTCTTTCCTTTTTCATTTTTTTAATTGATTTTTTATCTTCACTGCTTGAGGTTGCATTCTGTTTTTCTCGGAATCCTTTTAAGTTTGAAGATATTGAGACTGGTACGATTTGAGGCTTCTTGTGCATGTACTCATTTATTATATCATAATATTTAAAAAAATTTTTTCCTGCCCCACTTCTGTTTTGCGAATCTACGTGCTCCTTGTAATTTGTTATTAACTTGTTGTACTTCGATTAGCACTGCGATGCGTCCAATTAACTTCAGGATACTTTCTAACAGCATTTGATCTTCTTGCCGCTTCCACGAATACTTTTTTTTACGACCCCTTCTTTATCGCCGTCGTTAGTCATTTCTCGGTAACAGGAAATTAATAATTTTATCATATCCTCTGTCCATATCATTTCTGTAATAAACACAATAACATTACTGTTTTCCACATAAAAAGATTTTTATTTTTGCAAGCTTCTGTAAATGAATTTTAAACTTTATGAAAGTATTTAATGCCAATTGGAACAAATGAAATATAGACGAAATAAAAGAGCGTATAAATTGTAAACTTCGAAAAGAAGTTGAGAAGTTAGCAATCATTAAAAATTGCAATTTAAAGAATTTATGAATCATTTTAAATTGTATATGTTACGGGCAATATGCTGTAGGCGGGCAATGTCCGAGCATGCCCGGGCATTGTTACCATTTTGTGAACGTTTTTGAAAAAAGCAGGGCAATGTCAACAATGCCAGAACATTCTCGAATATTGCCCGCTTCCCACACATTGCCCGTAATATGTATATACATTGACAACAGAAAACAAATAAATTAAAAATTTTAAATAGAATCAACAGAGTTGCAACTGTTAGAAAATATAGAAGTTCCCCGACATTTAGGTACATGATTTCCAGGCAATTTCTCCTAAAATTCTCTGTACCCGACTAAATTTTTTTCTCATTTTTTTCAATTTTTTAAAAATAACAGAGGAACCAAAAAAAGTAGATTTTAACAGAAAAAATAATTCTGAGTTAAAATTTATTGTTAAGTAATAATTACACAGGCACACAAAAAAATTGTCTGTTTCTTGAACAAGACATATATCCTATAGCATTTTAGCTCTCTGAAAACGAATCTGAAGTCAGAATTGCTCCATCACCCTCTGATTTTTTTTAAATCGAAAAAACCACCCTTAAATCGACAAATTTAAACTTAAGAGGTACAAAACTTAAATAACAGATTTCTTTTTATAGGAAAAATTAAATTACTTTTAGGAAAATATCTTTTCTATTACTCTCACAGTTATAGAGGTAGGGAGTTAAAATTTATTTTAACGTGTTACTTTTCATTTTAAGTGTAAATTTTAAGAAAAAAATTTATGAATTTAAATAATCTTAAACCAAACTTTAGGTAAACAAGTTCAACTCGCACTAGAGCAATTGTCGGTTTAAACCCACTAAAAGATAAAAAACAATTTATTACAAAATGAATGAAAGCAGCCCTGTGTCTTCACTAAGTGTTCAAAAATAAAAATATATTATTTAACAAAAATGGAATAAAAGAATTGTTTAATGAAGTATGCTTTTAAATTTAAAAAATTTTAAATACCATCTTTTTCAACAGTTTTGGAATCAGATTCCTCAGCATTCATATTTTGTGAAATGCGTTGTTCAACATTTGGCTTGCCAGTAGAAAGTGTGAGTTTTACAACCTTTTCCTTTCCCATTTGCAGTGTGCACATTTTAGAAACTGTAAGAAATAAAAATAATTGTAACAAGTTTGTAATTCGACCGTGGTGGTGATGATGTTTTAACAATTAAACATTTCCGTTCATTTCTCTATTCTTTCAGAAAAATTAAAAAATCCCGGTCATTAACCGCCTAACTTTCCACCATATTCATTTTAATTGCTTTTCGATTAAAATTAAAAAATGAGAACACAAATAAACTCTGTAATGTGTTGATACAAATACAGTGTATGTTCTGTAGGTAAGCAAATATGAATTTAAAATATAAATTCTAATTCTCACGAAATTTTCTGATTTATATTTTCCGTAAGAATGAAAGCATTTCAAAATGATGATGAAACTGGCACAGAGTTATCAGCACCAAGTTCATTTTATGAACTTTATAAACTCTATTTACGTTTTTTGTAATATAAATTTTTTTAAAAAATTAAATCGGTTGACCCATTTATGGACAGACAGTTAATTTTATTTAATTTAATATCTTTAATTATATTATTTCTAACAAAAATTGTCTTAAAAATTAACTCGGTGCTGATAACTCTATGCCAGTTTAAGTTTCATACATTTAAAAGGATTTAAATGTAGCTTAAGAATAAAACTATGATTTAATTTAATTCACTGAAATTGGAATTTGGATAAAAACTGATTGCCACGAAAATAGATTAAAGAATGTCTCAAAATATCAGTAATGGCAAATTCGATCAATCCGAGAAAAGAAGAATTGATACAAATAAAACATACCAGCAGTTTGAGGATATGTCCAATAAGATATTCGAGAATTGATCCCTTGAGTGGCACATGAACTGGTTGAAGTGTTTTGAGATGACGATTCAGTGGACGATGCGATTTCGTTACGAGTGAGATCTTGGAGTTGAATGTTATTCTCTTTTTCAGTTTGCAATTTTTGTACAATAGGAACTGTAAACAATGACAAATAAGTTTAGATGCTTTGTTAAATCTCTTACAATGTGGTACAAATTATGCACATTTAAACTATCCGTAGTTCAAAATTTCAAAGCACAAAATAAAAATTGGAATATGTTTAAATATAAATAAATATAGGTCACCGTCAAGGTCTCCTTAAATTATGTTATTATAATTTATTAAATGGTATATAAATTCATAAATACCAGCATTTTCAACACTTCTTTGAGGAGTTGGTCCAACATTCAATTTATCTTTTAAGATACTTTGTGTTTTCTGCTTTTGATTAACAAATTCTAGTCGCGTTGTTTTCTCCTTTCCAGCTTGCAATGTACGTATGTCTGATTCTTTCAAGTACATATAACGTACTGCACCTGTACAATTTGCAGTTAATATTTTTAAAAAAAATTTTCACGGTTTAAATACCTTTAGAAAAAAGATTGATAATTTTTACTTTCGGAAAATTTGATTTTCGGGATTTCAGATACTGGAATTTGACTGGGAATCATAAAAATCATAAATTTATGATTTTTTTATGCTTTTTATCACAAAAATTAAGTTTCCTCGGATTGTAACTATAATTTTCGTAGTCAGCGCTTCGCAATCCCCCGTAAAATCAGAATATGTAAGAGAAAACACTCAAATTATCAAAAATTGCCAAAAAAATTGAAGAAACCATTTACTCATGACATGACTGGGCTCAAAATTTGTATTAAACAATGAAGTTTTGGTATAAACTTTTCTAAAAACATCCAAGGATAGTAGTTATGAATAATCAAAAAATATTTTTTCTTCAAAATTATAAATTTTGAAAAATTCATATCTGTAAAAGGATGGATAAAAAAATTTAAAAAAAAGCATAGAGCTCTTTTTTGTAGACTACAAAAAGATAAAAAATTTTTTAGCAAATTTGACAATGTTCATTTTGATGTGTCGATTTTTCGTGAAATGTATCACATTGCTGCTTTAAGCAATCATTACTTTAATATCAATTTTTTGCTGTATCACTTATAATTGAAATATTTCTATGTTTTTTATTAGCTCACATTTACTGCGGTGTGAACAATTTAACCTCTGAATACACATTATTTATAACACACAAATTGACACGTACGGAAAACTGTAGATAATACTTTTAATTGATTAATTAATTAATTTTTGATAAAATATCTTTATATCACAAATTATTAACTTAATTTAAAAGATAAATAAAAAATTTTGACGTACCAGTATCACGTTCTGCAAGCTGACAAAGAAACTTTCCCTTCTCAACTAAATGCTCAACCCATTTTCCGTGATATGCACAAACGGATTGAAAAACGAACTTCTTCTCTTGATTCATCTTCTTCTTAATAATTAAGAGAAAAATAATATTTAAACAGAGCAATAATTTTGTTACGACATGTTAAGATGAAAAAAACAGAAGGTTAGGACAAACGTAAAGCCTCATTCACCATGCAATTGGGGATCTTTTGTAAAAAAATGGTTGAGCACCTTTTTGTGGCAACTGACCGGTACGACTGACGACGTCGAAAACACCCATGGCATACGCTTGCTTTCTTAAAATCAGCGATTTGCTGAGGAGGTAAGGCATCCATAGAAATAGGATTCTTAAATACATTATCAATTTTCTCGGAAAATTGCCTTAACTCGTCAGCAAACCACTTGGCAGGATCATTTTCCTCCCTCGGACACGGTACATACATGGACAATGAGTGATCGTAAGTACATTTTACATAATAACCTATACTAAGCAATTTATGACGCTGGAAAATTTCAGTTTTACTTAAATTATCTGTATCTTCTTCAACGGGAAGAAGTAAATTTTCACAGTCGGCATAGATGATAAAAGGAACTTTCTCCTCATTATCATAATTTTTAAAGGTAATTTTACAATTTTCAGCATTCGGTAATTTTACGCTACATACATTCATACGTATACAATTTTCATCGTGTACATTCAATCTTTCGCTGATGAAAAATAGTGTAAACAACGATCACAAATATATTTTTTACATTTATAGTCAATTGTTTGGATACTGACCGCGATAAATTTTTAATCCAAACAGTGGAAATTCATAAAATCAATATCGTTAGAATCATTGTTTACATTATCTTCATTTACACTTTAATCTATATAATAACACAGACCCACAAAAAAAAGTGTCATGTACTTTTGACCGGAATACCCTATCCCTATGTATTTTGACGCGCTGAACACGAATCCGCAGTCCGTTTTGCTCCATCACGTCAGGATTTTTTTCTAACCTCAAAAAACATGTCGGATTTTGAGAGATAGGCGATTTTTTAAAAAATTAATTTATTTACTTCAAACTTGGTATTTAGGGGTTTTTTGGGTCGCTGATTACGAATCTGACGTCAGATTTTCGAAATTAGATATGTCTGATTCAATATTAAGGAATTATTTTTAAAAAATTGTCAGATTATTATGAAATTTGGTATCTACAGGTTTTCTAAGTTGCTGACAAGTAACACTAGGGAAGTGCCATACCCATACCCATACTACCCCATGAATTTTTTTTGGTAGGGGGACATTATTTTACGAAATTTTTTAAAAATTAATGTGCAATACTGTATCTGGGGTTTTTTTGTGTCGCTGATTACGAATCTGATGTCAGTTTTCAAAAAATGGAAAATGGCGTATCTAATATGGCCGATAGAACTCCATGTTGGATATGCCATAATGAATTTTTGAAATCTGACATCAGATTCGTAATCTCCGACCCAAAAAAAATTCCTAAATACACTATTGAACATTAATTTTAAAAAAATTTTGTAAAATAATGCCCCCCTCCCAAAAAAAATCAAGGGGTAGTTTCCCGCCTTAAATCAACTTTTGGGGAAAAACAAAAAAATAAGTGTCAAATTGTTCCCCAGTGTTACTTGTCAGCAACTTAGGAAACTTGTAGATACCAAATTTCATAAAAATCTGACAATGTTTTAAAAATAATTTCTTAATATTTAATCAGACATATTCGTATCATATCAGAATATCAGATTCGTAATCAGCGACCCAAAAAACCCCTAAATACCAAGTTTGAAGTAAATCTTAAATTTTTTTTCAAAATTCGTCCGCCATTTTGGATTTTGAAAATCTAACTTCAGATTCGTAATCAGCGACACAAAAAAACCCCTGATACCAAGTTTGAAGTTATTACATCAATTTTTAAAAAAATCGCCTACTTCTCAAAATCCAACATGTTTTTTAAGGTCAGAAAAAATCCTGACGTGATGGAGCAAAACGGACTTCGGATTCGTGTTCAGTGCGTCAAAATACATAGGGTTAGGGTATTCCGGTCAAAAGTACATGACACTTTTTTTGTGGGGCTGTGTAATCACGTCATGTAAAGCGGAAAGAATAGCCCATTTAAAACATTTATTATTTTTTTCATTTTCTACTTTAATACACGCATGTTTAGCTCTTATTTTTGGGGGTAAACCAATATATGAACTCGCACGCATGGGGTTATATTTATTAATATTAATTTCTAACTTAACTATGGACTGTAGATTCCAGCTGGATCCCTTCTCATGGAACTCTTCCACATTCCTCAGGATTGGCTGCTTTAAATTGACCTCGAACCAGTCCTCCAATGAAGTTGTGGGGAAGATGCTGCTAGATTTAGAAGAGAATGGAATTGGCTGCACTACCTCCACTTCATTCTGCACTCTTTTAAAATTAGCAGTTAAAACACCATATACGATAATGGGACCATTTTGATTTAAGGCATCTTGAATGTGCTCTTGAAACAAAATGGCCGCATCGTTCAAAAAAGCACCTATATCTACATGTACAATATTAGTATGACATATGTGTACAATCGGCACTCAATCGCTGACTCACACATAGCACAACGCACGCGATTATTAATATTAGGGTCTTGTATACCACCGCCCTCTACCGCTTGAGATTCGAACAAATCTCTAAATCTCATAATGAATTGTAGAATGTTCTGGCAATGACTTTTCTCATGCGTAAATTGCATAGATCTTAAAAGACTTGTTAAAACTTGTTCGTTGCAAGAAAATTCTGCAACCCATCGCGCTATAAACTCGTTTTTAACAGCACCATTGCGCAAACTCGCGAGTAATTCAAGAGCATCCTTGATGAGTGCAATAGTGACCTCGCACTCATCAAGGATGGTCTGATAATTGGGTCGCTTCACAGGTCTCCCAATGCCTGCAAACTTTCGTTTACCAGGCATTGTCGCGTAACAATAAATAAAAAAAAACAATAGAAATAAATAATATAAAAATAGAACAAAAAATTTATAAACAAAAAAATAATAATAAAGAACAATAAATATAGTAATAAATAAAGAAAAAAAATGAATAATAAATAAATTAATAAAAAAAGAAAAAACGTACTTATATACTAATCCTTAATCTAATAACACGCAAAACAAAGAACCAAGCACACAAAAAAAACTTATAAAATAAAATTAAATGTCAAAAAGCAAGAAAAAATACAATAAATAAAAGATCGCTCTATTACAGTTTGCTTTGCTGCGACTAAGCTGCACTAGCTCACAGAATAGAATGAGTTTCACTGCTTGAAATCCTTGTATTTATAGCTAAATATAACCGCGCACGCGCAATAGCATGGGCCTCCCCAGAATAGTATTCACGCATGCGCAGACATTGTAAACTCAATCATTTTTAATATATATATATACAATAGCATATATATATTTAATATTCTGAACTTTTCACGCATGCGTAGATAGACTAACTCTTACTGCGCATGCGCAAAGAGATGAGTTGAGAAAATTTTTTTTTTTATTTTATTTTTTTTTTCAAAAAGCTATGAAGCCATCGTCGTAGTCACGACCGCCGTCACCCTCACCACCACCGTCCTGGTAGTAAGAATATACCCACCGGTGGAAAGGTGATGGCGGTGGCGATGAGTGTGCCGGTAGTGGAAGCTACGACGATGGCGGCGATGGTGGCGGCGCCTCGGAATTACCACCACCGGCAACTCCATTTGAGTCACCCAGGAGTGGGGGGGAAATGGGAGAGATGTGAGAAGTGGGATATAAAAGGTGGGAAGCGTGATAAGAAAAGTGTAATGTACAATGTGAGATGTGAAATGTGAGAAGTGGGATGTGAAATGTGGGAAGTGAGATGTGGAATGTGAAATATGGGAAGTGGGATGTGGTATGTGAAATATGGGAAGTGAGAAGTGGGATGTGAAATATGGGAAGTGGGATATGAAATATGTGAAGTAAGAAGTGAGATGTGAAATATGGGATGTGAGAAGTGAGATGTGGGAAGTGGGATGTAAAATGTAGGAAGTGAGATGTGGGATTTGGGAAGTGGGATGTAAAATGTGGGAAGTGAGATGTGGGATGTGCGAAGTGAGAAAGTTACGTAATCGACCCCCAGACAGCTCATACAAGCCATCATCCACCTCTAGACCCCCTTCTGCGGGGGAATTGGGGGGAGTTTCTAGAAGCTCATATTCTCTCTAAAAATATATTATATTTTATATGATATTTTATATTATATTATATATTATATTATATATATTTAATGAGTAATTATTATGTACTTACATTTCTCAATTGTTCCTCAACACAGTGCCAGCAGTGGCACCGTTCCATTTTGCGACTGCTCTCGTGGCTCATCTAGAACAGATTATGTGGATCCACCAGAGCAGTCCGATTCTTAGGGCCAGTTTCACCAACTCCGATTAAAAGTTAATCAATGATTAAAGTCAGTTTAACAGCTCATGATTGGTTGATTCAGGATTTAATGATTGATTAACTTTTAATCGGCGTTGGTGAAATCGGCCCTTAGGGCCGGTTTCACCAACTATGGTTAAAAGTTAATCAGCGATTAAAGCCAATTTAACCGCTCATGATTGGTCGGTTAGGGATTTAATCGCTGATTAACTTTTAACCGGAGTTGATGAAACTGGCCCTTATAGGCAGTACCCCACCACTACCGCAGGCACGGAGCGGCGCGCGCCGCCGCCGGGTGGGGGGTACTACTCGCGCGGCTCCACTAGTGCGGCACCGTACCTAACTAGCTCGCACGCTCCGTCGACCAGTTACCAACTATCGACCGAGTGAGAATTTTACCATGAGGTAAAGAGCGCAGCACTGTTGCGTGGAAATAAATTTAAAATAATATCTAAAAATACAAAGTCGATAAGAAAGGTAAGCGCCACCTATCGGGTAAACTAAGTCGGTCGGTAAAACAGTTTTAATTGAAAAATATTTCTTTAAAAAAAGTTGATAATAAAAGTGAGCGCCATCTATTGGGTGGTTGGTAAACTAATTCAGTAAAAAAGTTTAAAACCACAGACTGAAGTGAGCGCCATCTATTGGGTGGTCGGTAAACTAATTCAGTAAAAAATGTTAAAAACACAGAATGAAGTGAGCGCCATCTATTGGGTGGTCGGTACACGGGAAAAAGAGAAACGTTGGATTAATACCGTTTTCCGATTGGTTCAACGTCAGTGGGCCCTGTCACGATTTCGGCATTGATTCAACAGACTTTTACTGTTGAACCTACTGTCAATCTATTGTTACAAGTAAGTTGATCCAACAGACACTGCCTACAGCGCTCCTTGCCGTTGAACCAATCGGAAAACGGTATTAATCCAACGTTTTTCTTTTTCCCGTGTAAACTAATTCAGTAAAAAAATGATAAAAACACAGACTGAAGTGAGCGCCATCTATTGGGTGGTCGGTAAACTAACTTCAATGTTCAATAAAACAGGTTAATTAAAGTCGGCAACACACTCTGAAGTGAGCGCCATCTATTAGGTGGTCGGTAAACTAACTTCAATGTTCGGTCGGTAAAACAGTTTCCTACCTTATCGGTCGAGTTGAAATTTTTGTCAGATTCCTACCTTACCGACTGCTGATAAAGTAGAAATCTGAATTACCGACCGAGCAGTTACCGACTGCAGGTACTTAGCCGAGATCAGAACCTGGGGTAGAAGCCCCCTTGCTATACTATTGAGGGGCCAAAATCTTTGTTATGTTGCCGGCTTTTGTCGTAACGTGTTTTCGTTTCTAGAACAAATTTTTTCTTTTCTGGTGGTGGAGGGGTTTAACTTCTCGATGAGCTGTTTGAAGATGTTTCAGAGTGAGTTTCGGGTATGACATTGGAATCAGAATGTATGCTTTTTTTTAATGCCTGCTTCTTGTCCATGATTAACGTCGACGTGTATTCTGATTTCTGACTTCTGTATTTTGGAAAAACCTCAACGTCAGTATTTACACTGTCACTGAAATCGAAAACATTAGATGTCGTTGGTTCATTTGATTCATCTCCATATTCATTCTTATACTCTGTGATGAAAGAACTATCTTCTAGTTTTAATTGAACGATAGAATTTTGAAAAAAATATTGTTTTTTTCCGTAACAAATTCTTTTAAAGCCAAGGATTTCAATTCTTCTAGAGGATAATCTTTTCTCCCGTTTAGAGAGATGATCATGTGTTTTCCAATGGTGTTGCTCATGAACTCAAATTCACCCTTATCATTCATTCTATTTTTCCAGAGAATTTTTATTACTCTTTTCATGTATGATGTTTTACTCTTTTGTTTTTTTACCATAGGAACACTTTTACCTAAGACCTGCAAATTGATAAAATTAAGTTTTACATTTTTTCAAAAAATGAATATTAATAAATGAAATTTGTATAAAATAATAATAAGTAATTCTCTGCGTATCGTATAATTTAGTTATTGTTATTAAATGTTTTTTAATTTAACAATAATTAAATTATAATATTCAAGGTAAGTGCTCAAATAAAGTAAATATCTGGTGATGGTCTGGACAAATTATTCATAATAAATAGTGATTTATTTGAAAGTATGTGAAGGCTTCATAGTGACAATTTTGTGATTTCCTGTGTGAAAATATCGCTTTAGATGTATAAAAACAGAAAATAATCAAGTATCTAGTAAGTAGATAAATCACTGCATTCTACCAAAAATACCAATTTCAATTTTATAAATGATACTAGAGACAGACTCAATCATGACGATTTGGCTCTCTAATTTGAATTTGAAGAAGAAATTATAATGTTACGAACAAAAGTAACTATTGGCTTTTGTTGGTAAACAGAAAAGCTGTTTTTTCTTGTTGAATTCATTACAATTTATTTAACTTATTTTTAAAAAATATATAAGGGTCATGGAATTATACGCTAAGTGGAAAATAACCCTAATATTAATTTAACAGTATTGAAAGAAACAACATTGAAATATCTTATCATTAATAGAATACATTAGAAAATGTTTATAAAAATTATATCATTAGCTGTTTATTTACATAGCTTTCATAGTAATAAGTAATAGAATCTGACATATCTTCTACTTATTATTTCTTGAATACTTTGCTTCTTAACAAAAATGAAAGTACGTTTCAAATATCTGCTAAAATTATTCAACAAATCACGTTTTTAGAATGTTTTACTTTCGAAACGACAATGACTCAGTAATATTTCATAGTAAAAGGTTAGCAAATGTAAGTATCCACTTTTTTTAACCGAATTACAAATTATTATTTATTAAATATTAAATAATACTGACCTTTTCGTTGGGACGTTTAGTAGATGATTTATATCTGTATGATGATAGTTACTCTTGGAATCGTTCAAGTCTATCTCCACCTAAACCATTATCTTGTACATGGACATCTGTAAAAATTATTTTTCTAAATTGAGACATTCAAATATCTACAATAAAATTTTGTTATCAATAACATAACGCTTGAGTTATTTGAATATATGAATTGAACTTGAATATATGAATTTCAAATAAGTAGTCATTCCTGAGAAAAATTAGAAAAAGTGTATGCACTGACACAGGCTTCACAACTTAAAATATGCTAGAAAAAGAGGAATATAGGGACATCTCGAATTAAAAAAAGAGAAAAAATAGGAAAAAATCTGAACGTATATTTTCCTTAAACAAAATGTTTTAAGACTGTTTTACATTACCCCACCAGTCAGAATTATGAGACCAACCATTTCTTGATGAATATGAATCATCTGTAAACTTAAAAAGTATGGAAATAAAAAATTTTTGTGTTCAACAAGTCAGCCCCATTATTTGAGTTTTAAGATAAGATAGGGGAATAGAGTGAAAAATTAAGAAAATATAAAAATATAAACCTAAGAACATGTAGAAACTTTAAATATTTTTGAACTTATTCAAATTTTTATGAAATTTTGAAAATAACTGGAATTCGTAAAAAATCTGACAAAAATAGAGAAATTTTATAAATTCCTGTAATTTAATTTATTTTACTTTAAAAAACCTGGTAAATTAATAAATTATAAAATAAATATTTAATTATTTTTTCACAAGTATTCAAGTCTTTAGTTAAGAAAGTTAAAAAAAACATTTAAATTAATGAAATTCCAGATTAAATTTGAAAATTCCATGATACTTCCAAGTTTTCCAGACCCTCAAAAATCTATGACTTTTGCAGGATTTACAATGTAAACCTCTTTCCAAAAAATATTCTATATGGAAATAATTGAAAACCTTTTACTCTGAGAATAAAAATAATAATTTCAGAGTTGCGAATCAATTATTTCTAAAGGAACGTTAGACGTTAGAAAAATTTAACTGAATTACAGTTAGCATATTTCAACTTTTTTACGCTTTACGCTACATAAATTGAACACGATAGTTTCATTTAATTTTTGTTTAATTATATCTTGTTAAAAGTTTAAGCTAGATATCAAACCAAAATTAAGTATTCACGTGTGTAATTTTTATTCTATGAAAAAAAATAAAGATTCCAAACATGATATTTTCAATATTTTGGTCATTCTAGTTTAAAACGACCCTGCTGGTAAACAATCTGCAATGTGGAACAAATTTCTAATAGCAAAAGTTGTGCGAAAGCTTATGTTTTTAAACAAAATTATTAATATCCAGATAAATAGTTTTGTAAATAAAAAAAAGACGCATGTACCCCACATAGCACAACATTTTGCAGCAAGTTTGCAGCAAGTTTGCAATGCAAAGTATGCAAGTTTGCATAACAAGTTTGCAGCAAACTTGCTGCAAATAACGAAATGTCCCTCTTGTGGCAAGCTTGCATTGCAAACTTGCTGAAAATTGGCAGTGCAAACTTACGGCAAGTTTGCAATTTAAAGTTACTGCAAATTTGCATTGAAAAATTGCTGCAAATTTAAAAGCAAATTTTCTGAACACTTGCAGAAACAATTTGCTGAAAAATTGCGGTAAACATTTTATGCAAATTAAAAAAGCAATTTAAAGAATAATAAAATTAATTAAATTATTATTAAAAATTGAAGTAAACATCCAACTAGAAAACTGGTGAAAAAGGTATAAAAAAGAAACAGTATTTTAAATATTTTAAAAATTTATTAAATACATTTATTTAATTAGTATGCAAACCAATTTTTTCTCTTAATGTGATTATATTATTGGTTGTAAAAATATATAAAATAATTACAAAGTGAAGTACACTTCTTGGGTTTTGTCACAAAAATACCTTTTAAATTTTTAACTCTCCAGAGACTTTGTTATAAAATAAATAAAATCGTTGTGAAATCAAGCATGTTTGTTTAGCCAAATTGAATTTGATATAAACTAAATTGTAATTGCGTTGATGTGTAATCACTGTCTCAGTCATAATTGAAAATGTCTTGTAGGAAACCATTCCGAGATCTGGAATTAAAAATTAAAAAATAAAACTAACTTAAAAATCACATTAAAACTGCAATAAAATTAGAATTGAATTTTTTTAAAGAATATATTAAAACAGAAATTTTTTAAATTTAGAAATCGAGTTATTTAATTAATTGTATATTAAATAATGCCATTAATACCTGCTAATACCTCCTAAAACAGAAGCACTTCTTTTCGACTCTGAAAAATTTAATGTTAAGGCAACGAAAGCTTGACTTTTTTTTCAATGGTTGAGATAGATTCTCTCGAAATAAACATGGTGTTATTAACTCCAAGAATACAAATGTAAAATGCTACCCTTGGTTAGGTGTACAGTAATGCATATTGTCATCTTGAGAAGTACTTTTGTTCAATCTATTATTCTAATGTATAACCTTTTTTGGTCCATTGAAATCTGAAATAGTCATTAACATCGATCCATTAAAATTCATTGAAACATTATAAATGCAGATTATTTGTTTATGGATATTTTAATTTTTTATTGTGTGCGTACTTGATTATTTCTTTTTTATATTTATAATTTTATTATTCAAATTCATTTTCTTTTTATTGAACTTAAGATCTTTAAAATATATCATTATTTCATTAATGTTAACTTAAAAAATATAAATAATATATGAAATATTAGTCTAATAGGAACAATTAAAATATTTAGACAACTCAAAATTCAGTTGCTTGTGAAATTAATAAAATTTAATTAATATTGAAATTTTCGAAATTTTTAAAGCACCTCTAAAGTTTAAACAAAAATAAATTAGTTATTTATTAAATGTAACATTGTTATACACTTGTTTAAGTACTCACCGAAAATTTTGCATGTTGTAATTACTAACAGTTCCTTTAAATTACGCCGCATGTTGCAAGGGTAGCAACATAATTTCTGAAGTAGAGGGTATTCTCCATACTTTACATAAAACTTTTGTCATTGATATTGAGAACTCGTTTTCCTTCGAAATAATTCCTTTATGTATGTTAATATATCTTGAGTCTGGATTGTCATATAAAGAAGAAACAGAATTTATTTTTTTTACTATCAGCCTTATTTCATTGTTACAATCAATAATATTTTTAACGAGTCCAAAGTTTCCATCTTTTAATAAAATGCAGCTATCTTTCGGTTCAAGGCAATTTAGGGTAAATGATTTGTTGGACAAAATTTTATATTGTTGTTTTATAGAAAAATTATCTCTTACTAACGGTCCATCTGTATGAGGATTTGTTAAGTTTACGGTTTCTGTTATCTTCAATTCCTTTAAATTATTTTCCCGCTCTGAGTACCTCCGAGCAATTTGCTCAAGGGGCTGATTTCCTTTTCTGATCCATTTCTTTACAGATGAAAGATAATTTTCAAATCTGAATGAACTAAATTTATCCAAGCGACCAAATTTTTTAACATCGGAGCACAAGTGCAGCAAATTATGTACGTTATGAGATACATATTGCTTTCCGTAAATAGTTTGAAATCCTTCAACAAATCGTAGTAAGTAATTATGACAAATATCTATGTTTGACGGCATTTGTAAATGTATATCGCTTACTAACACTGACATCGCAGTGTGAAGAAGTAAGAAATTCTCATAAATATCTTGTCGAATATTTTTTAAAACTACTGGACCGGTGTACAGAAGAAACGTTCTGAATTCTGTAGCTTTCCAATGAGAATATTCTCGCAAAGAGCGTGGCTTTCTTCCAAATTCGCACGGTGTACTTTGACGGAGGGTTAACAATTTTTTTGTAATTTTATTTATTTGTTTTGTATTAAATCTCAATTTAAATGGTCCTTTCACCCACAGTTGTATAAGCTTTTTCATGACACCCAGTAATACTAGGTGCATGTAATCCAACGGAACGTTAGTTATACAACCAAAGTTTGGAATTTTTTTCAAAATTGTTTCTGTCCCTGCTTCCAGATCATTGTAATCATTGCGGTTGAATCCCTCGTTAGTCTTCAGTTTCAATAGTTTAGTACCTGGAAAGCATACTGTTCCTTTCTTCTTTTTTTTTCCTTTATTTCTCGGGATATAAGTAATATTCACATTTCGAGCAGCTACTGTATCCCGTGTGTCCTTTTAAATAAAAAGCAAAAGATTTTGCCGGAGCATCACAGACAATGCACTCACAAGATATTAAAACATTATCTGCATCGTCAAAACCGTTTTCGCATAAGTGAATCAATTCTTGTGTGAATTCATGCATAAATTCATTTGCGTCATCAGGTTTTGTCTTTCCATAGAATGCTCCTACTGGGTAAACTTCGTCTCCATTAATTTCCGAACAAAGAATTAGCCACAAACTGTCAGTTCCGGAATTTGATATAGGTAGGCCATCGATATTGAAGACTAGTTTAATTTGATCCAGTGTTTTGCCCTTCCTCCGAAATTCTTGTAAAATTGCGCGAACAGCTCTTTCTACGCCAAAATGATGATATTTTCCATTGCTCATTTGAGAAATTTTAACATTTCTCAATGTTCCCAGAAGTGTTCTGGCATCTGATGGTAATGGAAACTTTACAACCGATTGAAAAATTAGAAGTAGTGCAGTTAATGCAACAAGAGAAATATGAAACAGCAAAGCCCAACTTCTTATTTTATCTTGTAAAGATTTTCCTGCGTTACAACCATTGTTAAAGTCAATATCTGTATCTTCGACTGTAGACATTTCATCTCCAGATACATCGTCTGCATTTTCACTGTCGCTTATGAAGGAGTCATCAGATTGTGAGCTATCATTAGTGTCTGATTCTAACACGTCTTTGTTTTCAAAATGACATTCCATTTCACAGCAACTCACACTAGATGATAAAAGAAATACATTTTTAAAGTACTAAAATGATAAATAAGGTAAATGACCCAGTCGCTGGACATGTACCAGTGAATGGATTTTAGCAAAAATTGTATATAAAAATGAAGTTTCTTATATTTTTTTCATAAATTATTATAAACAAAAATTTACAGAAAAATTATTTATTAAAAAAATATAAGAAACTTTATTTTTATATACAATTTTTGCTAAAATCCAGTCCCTGGTACATGTCCAGCGACTGGGTCGTTTACCTTATTACTTAAATGAATTTCTTCAAATTTCTACTATAATTTTAAACGATAAAAATCTATAACCTAAAAGTTACTATTTAAACATATATTTAAGATAAAATTTTGTTATAAGAACATTTGGAAATGATGTTACGCACTTTTAAAAATATAAATAATAAAAATAAATTTTAAGTTCTTGCGTTCTTTTGCATTTATTTTTTTACAATTAAAATATATTTTACTAGATGTTTTAAAAAAATTAGATTTTCCAGATCAATTGACTATATTTGCTACCATTTTTAAATAAAAGCATCAATAAAAAAAATTAAATTTTCAAAAATTTAATGCTACTTTTAAATCTACATGTGTTTTTATAATTAATTTTCCGATTTTCTTGTTATGTTTAACCTCTTCACTGTTAAAGAAAAAACTCATGTTGTGGGCCTGAAATGGACAGCGCACTTTGTCGAAGTTTTTTTAGAAAAATCAGTTTCATTTAAAAAATTACAATCTCAACAGTTAATTTTTGGACACTCTGGTCCCTTTTTTCGCGACGCATCACATTTAATTTCTAGAAAACTAAATACTATTTTACTTTTCAATTAATTTTTTTATAAAGGCTACTTTCAAATTATTATTGATTTAATTCTGTTTTATACTTGTACTTAATACCTCAGAAATTGTAAAATCTTTCGATATTCAGCTATCTCAATAAAAGTAAATATATGTTATATTTTTTAAATTTTTTATTTTTCTTAGTACCTGCGGTTGTCAATTTGTTCTGCCATTGCTTCGTCAACAGTTGATCCATTTTCATCACTTAAATGCGGAAGAAATGGATTTATTGAGTTTTCGTGTAAATTTTCTATAGTATTTGAAGAGTGAGATGATTCACAGATCCTTGAATAATGAAAAATTATAATAAATATAATGCTGCTAATTCAAGGCACATATGCATCTAGTACATTTTATTTTCATAATTTTATTTTTAATGAATTTTTAATACGTTATTAAAACGAAATTAATTCTGACGACCTACTTTTTTGGAAAAAGTACCTCAATTCTATAGGAAAAAATTTAAGGAATTAAAAAAACAATGCGGTGTTCTTAAATAACAAAATTTTTGTGTTTATTTGCATTTCTTAGAATGAAATTTCATTCTTTGGAAAAAAAATTTATATCCTTAAAAAGTAAAAAGAAGAAGGTAAAAGAAGGTGGAAGGTAAAAAAGCTCCTGATGCCATAATTATAATATAAACGTTTTCTCACCAGATGGTAAAAGAAATATATAATTTTAACAAAAACTTAAACTTTAGACCCTCTCCATCTTTTATATTTGCTTAATTTTATTAATAATATATAGTACTTTTAATTTTAACCGAATCCCACGTATACTAAATTTTGACCCTCAGTCATTTTACGTTGAATGCCATAAATACGTTCACATGAAAAGGGATTGCTTTTGCACGATTAGAATTATTTATATGGTCTAATTTCTTACTAAATTTGGGAAATTTTGACAAGTTTTACCCCTATTTGAGTGTAAAAACCTCGTAGTTACAGAATTTCAAAATTCCTAAAATTTTATTTTGAAACATGAAATTAACGATTGAAGTTAAAATATCTCTGTTTCTTCTGGAAAGTTAAGAAAATTTAAATTTTTTAAGTCAAAGACATCTATGGGATGATAAGTCAATAGGTTTTGAAGTTTTAACTCTCCTACTGAAAAAATTAAATGGGTTCGACTAAGTGGTTTGTAATTTTTAAATAATAAAACGGATTTTTTAAAAAGTCAATGATTGGACGCAAATGTACTGACTTATTTCAATTTAGAAAAAAGAAAATAAACTTAGTTAAACATTATTTAATATCTCTTATGAATAATTTTTGCAAATATAAAAAATTTCAGTTCGTTTGGGGTTCGAGAGTAATTTTTTTTAGTTGGAATAATTTCTAAGAAAAATTATAAATGTAAAGTTAAATATGTCTCAACAGAATTGAATTGATTTCAATTTTTAAGGCCAAACGGCATAAATTATTTTTAGTAGATCGTATTTCTGTAAATTAATTCGAATAAAAAAATTTCGAGGAGTGAACAACTCCGATATTCCTCGTACACGCGCTAAATATTCTCATATATTCTTTAGATATATTCAATATTCTTGGTATTCCCTGATATTCTCGATATTCTCTGATATTCTCGATTACAGATTCAAAATGTTAGATTCATATATTTAAGAACCAAAAAATCAAAACCTCAAAAATTGGAATTTTTTGTAATCAACTTTTATGCGGTTGTATTTTTTAGGTTCACAATAATGATTTGCTGTTCGAATCATAAGTTTACTTAAAAAAAATTTTATTAAAATAGAAATTGACAATATTTCGAAAAATAAAGTTATAAAATTCTGAAATTCATATTTTAATAAATCGTTACAACACTATGTATTTATATTTTCAATAATGAGTTAGTTATGTTTTATATTTAAAATATTCATAATAAAGTCCTCATAAATATTAAATAACATTTGTTATAATGTAACATTTATAACACTGGCAAACAAAAAAATGCATGTTCTGAACTTTTGATCAGACCATGCCAATTTTATGTTTTCGGGGTCGCTGAAACCGAATCTGAAGTCTATTTAACCCCATCATGCCAGCGTTTTGACATTACCTCAAAAAACCAAAATTGTACCTCAAAATTTTGAAATCAGTAAAAATTCTTAACTCTAAATCTTACTACGACTGCTTCATATCTTTTGATTGCGGATCCGAAGTTTGTTTGACCCCATCACCTCAGGGTTCACACATAACCTTAAGATGGTTTTTGAGGTTGCTAAATGCGTATCTGAAGTCTATTTAACCCCATCACGTCAGGGTTTTGAAATGACCTCAAAAAACCAAAAATTTTACACCAAAATTTCGAAATCAAGAAAAATTCTTATTTCTTTGTCTCATTATGACTGCTTTATGTTTTAGAGGTTTTTCGAATTTATTTCAACATTCTGACGGGAATGGGTTAAACAGACTTCAGATTCGGTTTCAGCGACCCCGAAAACATAAAGTAGTCATGGTAAGACTTAGAGATAAGAAATTTCCCTGATTTTAAAATGTTTGGATGCAATTATGTCTTTTTTGAGGTTTTGTTAAAACCCTGATCTGATGGGGTTAAATAGAGTTCAGATTCGGATTCAGCGACCGCACAAACATAAAGTAGCCATAGTGAGACAAAGAAAAAAGACTTTTGTTTGATTTCGACATTTTGGGGTAAAATTTTGGGTTTTTTGAGGTTATTTCAAAACCCTGACGTGATGGGGTCACGAAGTAAGAATAAGGAGTCTCCACTTTGAAAGAAACATGTCCCCAACTATGGTACAAGCATTCCGGAAAATTAGAATAGGCAGAGGTGGCGTTCGTAACGGGAAAAACCTGAAACTATCCATTTTAAAAAGTGCAAGTGTAACGTGTGTATGTTTTTGCGGGAAAATAATTTTGTTATTTTTTTCTAATTTAATAGTGTTTAAAAATAGTGCTTTAAATTTGTTATATTGTTTTATAAATAAAGAATATTTTTTTAATATCATTTGATATATTTAAATTATTTTGTTACTGTTTTGGATATTTTCTATAATTAATAAGGTAAGTAAACGGTTAATGTATTTTCAGTACACTATAATAAATTAAATGAAAGTTCATTTTGTAAATATTTATATTAAAATGTACATTAAAAGTTTATATAAAATTAAAAATTAACATTTTATATATAATTATTTATATGAGAAATTTTTTTTCCATTAATTATATTTAAAATAAAAATATTTTTAATATTATAAATTAATATTATAATAATTTAATTGAACATTTATAATTTATGTATATTTTATATAATTATATAATATTTTTGTAATTTAATTGTAATATTTTTAATTTTATAGTTAACAATTTATTTTAAATTAAAAATTGTAGTTAAAAGTTCTCCAATTACTTCAATATTATCTTCAGTTTAGTATTTTTATTCTTATATATAACCTTGTGATTTATTTATTTTTGTTGCAAGTTTAGCTACTTCTTATTTTGTCATGTTTAATTTTGACTTATTCGACTTTTAATCCCTTTAAATTATTATCTGTTCTGTTTTCGTTTAAATTAAGTACATTTACTTTAAAGTCTTTTTTTTTTATTTTTATTTTATTTAAATTATAATTTTCTTAATGATTAACAAGAAATTAAAAATTATTTTTTTTTTAATTTTTTTAATTGAAAAATTTTGCAGATGCCGTCTTGTTTTGTAAATAGTTGTAATTCTTCTTATTATCGGAACAAAAAAGAAGTCAACCCAGAGATGAAGAGATGTTTTTTTCATGCAACGGTTTCTTAAATAAATTATTTAATTAAAATAAACTTTTTTTTTTATTATTTTTGTGCAAATAATATTAACTAATTTATAGGACGACATGCTACAGGCATGGAGAGATGCAATCCCTGGGGGACATAAACTTGAAAAAAAAAATGTTGTTTGCGATCTTCACTTCTCTGAAAATAATGTTATAAGACATTATATATCTGATGTAGAAGATCCAAAACTGAAGATTACAACATTGCGATCTACGTTAGTAAAAGGATCAATTCCTTCAATTTTCCCTACCAACAAAAATAATAAAGGAAAAGAATCTAAAAAAATTATAGATATATTCAGTCCACCACGTGGAATTAAAAATTTTAATTTAGAAAGTAATTTTAAAATAATTTTTAAAAACTGTGAAAGCATTAAATTACCAAATGAATTTTGGATCGTTCAACGTTTGGAAAATTGCATTATGTGGAGCAATTGGACGGAGAATATAACTGAATTGAGAAATAAAGTTGTATTAAATTCTGATATGTCAATAAAGGTACTTTAACATGCTTATAAGTTAAAAACTTAAATTTATTATTTATTTAGACGAATTTAAAATAAAAGTGTGAAAATTGTTTAATTAATTCCAAAAAATGTAAAAAATATAAATTTTTTTTATAAAATAAAAATTTAATTTATATATATACATACGACTTATTTGAATTTAGAATTTTATCAATTACTTTATAATTGGAATAGTTTTTACTTTTGAATGTTTTAAATTATTGAATTTTATTTGAGTTTGATTAAAAATTTTTTATTATTTTTATTATAGAATGTATGTAATCATTTTTGAATAGAAATTTTATAATTTTAAATAATTTTTAAAGAAGTTTATTAAAATGAATAAAATTAATTAATTTGTGATTGACATGTTAGGTACAAATTATCATAATAAATTAATATTTATTCAATGTCTTAACTTCTTTAAAATATAAAATTTTTAATTTTATAATAATACTTTTCCTCATACAAGATTATTATGTTTAATGTATTTTACTATAAATTTATTCAAATTAATTATTTTCAGATTTTTTCAAAAAATAAAGAAATTTTTTTAGAACAGTGGCAATATGTTACAGATGTAGAAAGTATTATAGACATGTTGAAATATGTATCAGAGCTTTTACCTTGCGCAGAAAGCAATTTTGTAAGGTAAAAATAATGCTGGAATTTAAAATTTACAAATATAAATATTGTGTAAGAATAAAAACAAATACATTTTTTTAGATCTGTACAATGTCGTGGTTTTGTACTTCCCAAAGAAAAAGGAACACCAGGAAAACAGCAGAAATTTTGTTTTCAATGTATGAAATCAAAAATTTACCAAAATAAAAAATTAAAAAAAAATTATATGAATCTGAAACAGATTAATAATAATTCGTTAAGGGAAAAATTAAAAGGAATAAATAAGAAAAATAAAAGACTGCAGAAGAAGGTAATTTTAATACTAATATAAGAAAAACAAATTTAACTTTGGAAGTATTAAGGCAATTGTATTTTAAAAATCCAATTTTCGTTCATTTTCATAAAAATTTATGTTGATATTTTCAATAAAATTTATAAAATTATTAGGTACAAAAGCTGAAAGAAAATATAGAAGTATTGAGAGAAGAATGTTCAAAGTCAGAAGAAGACGTTTTGAACAAACGTATTGGAAATTTATCTGAAAGTGAACAGAATACTTGCCGAGCTATACTTTCAGCTTCAAAAGTAAAAAATTCTAGAGGAAGAAGGTACCAACTGCAGTGGATTTATGAATGCATCCTTCTTCGCATTAAGAGTAAGAAAGGGTACAATCATTTGAGAAAAAAAAAAATTTTACCTTTACCGTCTCTCCAAACTTTAGATAGATATACGAAGTTCATGAAAAGTCAATATGGATTTCAAAGTAATGTTTTTTCTGGAATTAAAGAAAAAACAAAACACATGAAATCTGATGAACTTCACGGTAAATAAATTTTACGTATTTTTTAAACATTATTAAATGAAGAAATTTTGAAAATAAAAAAACAAACTATAAATCCTCTTTTTATTATTAAATTAAAAAAATTATTTCTTATTTAAATCTAACAAATTAATAAATTTACCATATTAAATATACTACTTCAAATTATATCATGTTTATAACAGAATAATATAAAAATAATGTTATTAATTTTCACCTCAAAATTTGCAGGATGTTTGTTAATTGATGAAATGCAATTAACAAAATCTATTCATTTCAATAGAACATCATTAAAGATGGAGGGATTTACGAACCTTGGTGATCATACTCCAGAGCATCAAAAAGGTGTTGCTGAAGATCACGCTCTAGTCATAATGTTTCAGCCATTTAAAGGAAAATGGATTCAGACATTGGGGTGCTTCTTAAGCAAGGGAAGTGCGACGGGAACTGTCCTTCATAAAATAATTGTTGAAGCAATTATTTTAGCTGAAAATGCAGGACTTTTCATTGATGTGGTTACGACAGATGGAGCGACCTGGAATCGTAATATGTGGAAGCAGTTTGGAATAACTGCTGAAAATATAAGTGTAGAACATATTTGCGACCCACATAGAAGGCTCTGGTTTATCTCAGACTTTCCTCATCTAATAAAGTGCATCAGAAATTTTTTTATTAAACATGGTCTGCGTGAAGGAATTTGGGTATATAATTAATTTAAAAAATAATAACTATTTTTAACGACATTATAAAATTTTACTTACAATTTTCAGACACCCGATGGCATTGTAGCATTGCTTTTCTGGTACGCACTTTTAGAAGTGGAAAATCCAGAATGTTACAATGTCAAAGTTAATTTTAAATTAACTAAAGACCATTTAGAACCTAAGTTCTTTCAAAAAATGAATGTTGCTCTAGCCTTCCAGGTAAATATTCAGTATAAAGTATACGCAAGTGAAACTTTGTTCCACCTCGTATGATAACTGAGAACAAATCCAAATTTATTCTAATAAATTATTATAAAATTGTATCATTGCAGTTTTTTAGTGTAGCTGATGTTTTTGAAGTCTTCAAAAATAGACATCCGGAATTAGAAGACTGTGAACCGGCTATACAATTTTGCAAAAGGTGGAAAAGTTTAATCACCTCAATGAATTGTAGAACACCAATCAATTCCATGTCACCCGGCAACGATTCTTATAATGTACGTTATATAATGCAATTAATGTAGACAAATGACATGGAAACATCTGCATGGAACGGAACTATTTTTGAACTGTTGAACTTAGCACATAAGCACTTTATTGATAAAGTTATTGGAACATTTCCTTATTTTGAACTTATTCCAAAATTAATACACCTTTTCATTAATATTATAAAAAAATATGATGTTGTTTTGTCTTAAAATACAATCGAACAAGTCGTTCCTTCTCATGTTATTCTCCATTATATATATTTATAAATATTTTTTTACAGTTTACTTAAATATACAAATTTTTTTTAGATTGTTAAATATTTCATAAAATATTTGGAAGAATGGCAGCTTCATGCTAAAATAGAGAATTACAATTTTTTATCTGAAAGTTCGTTCTACGGCTTGACAGTGTCGCTGAAAGCGACTTTAGAAATTTGTAATTATCTCACAAGCGAATGTGGGTTCTCCTTCCTGATGACATCTCGTTTAAATCAAGATTCATTAGAAGTAAATACATTTATTTTAAATAGTATTTTTTAAAATTTATTTTACTTCTATATATATATATTTTTTTTTAGAGATTTTTTGGCATGATGCGCGATGCTTGCGGTTCTAATGACCATCCTGATTCGCAATTATTTATTCAAATGTATCGCCTTATTTCCACCTACTCTTTAATTCAACCGCCAAAGGGGTCAAATATTAAAAGTGATGAAATTTTTGAAGTATTACTAAAAATTAAAGATATTGAGAATGAAGAAGAAAGAAAGGAGCAGTGGGAAGCTCAAATTGATACAATTCTCGATGCTGGTTGTCAATAGGATGCTTTGACTGAAGCTACTGCTATACTTGAAGACCATAGGTATACAGAATCAGAAGCTTCTAAATATGCAAATTCTTACATAGCTGGATATGTAGCTAGAAAAGCATCCAGTAGATTTGCTAAATTTATTGAGAATAAAAAAAAAATTTATTGCAACGAATGTAAGACGAGTTTGGTATTATCTAAAGATGATAATATTCCCGAACGATATAAATTAATTTCTGTAAGGACAAAAGGATACCTCCTGTATCCTTCATTGCATCTTTGTTCCTTAATTGACCTCTTAGAACACACAGTCATGGAAGTTGTTGGAGACGGAAAGGTTGAAGCTGACATTCTATTTGACATTACTAAAAAATTAGAAGAATTGACAATAATACCATATGTTGGATGTGAAAAACATTTTAAACAATTGACACATAGTATCACAACATTTTACCTCACGACGAGAATGTTTTTCATTTCCAAACAATGGAATAAAAACAATAAAGATAGACTAAAAACAAAAGAGAAAAGAAAGTTATCAAAGATAACTAGTCAGAATGTTGACAAAGAACCCGCAGTAAATATAAAAAAAAGAAAACACTAAAAAATAAATACGGCTCTTAAAATTAATAAAGTAAAAAAATATTTTTTCCAATAAAAAATAAATATCTCATTCTTCCTTTCTTATTTTTTTATTTTAAGGATACATTAAATAATGTATATGAAATTTCATAACAGAATTCAAATAATTATGTATTACAACTTGAAAAAAAATTCATTTTCATAATGAAATTTAAAAATAGTTTAATATATAAAAATGTTATATTAATAAATGTAATAAAGAAATTTTAAAATGTTTGCATTTAAAATAAGATAATTAAAAGTACAATGCAATTCAATAATTAAGTTACTAATTACTTTAAAGTCATATTTCTAATTCATCAACAATTTTCAAAAGATCACTTAACTCTTTTATGGTTGATATTTTTGTAAATTGTGGAAATGACATTATTTTATCATCAACATAAACATTTACCTTCATATTACTAAAAACTGCAACCCTTTTTCTTATGTCATAATTATCTTCAACTCTTTGAAGTCCAAAAAAAGAAGTATTTCCTCTAGTAAAACCCCACTTATCAAAAGGAAGTATTATGTGGTCCAAATGATTTTTTATTTCCGAAAAAGTTATTTCCTCTTCCACATTATTTAAATTATAGCATTCTGCGTTTACCTATATAAAAGAGAATGAATAATAATTATTATATAATGCAAGTCTCAAAATTATAATACTATTTTTATTGTAATTCATATCTTTAATTAGTTAAAATTATAGGTTAACATTCACTTTAAAAAAATATAAATACTTACTGTGGTAATATTCTTATCCATTATTGCGATTATTTTCTTTAAAATCAAACACTATATTTTCAAATATAATTTTTTATTAAAATATAAATACTTTTAATCAGAAACTTCGTGAACTTAAGTTAATTATATAAAAAATAATATTATGACAACATGACACCACAACAACATAGCAGACGACTTTCCTTAGGAAAATCAAAAGTTTCAGGTTTTTCCCCTTACGAACGCCACCTCTGCTTATTCTAATTTTCCGGAATGCTTGTACCATAGTTGGGGACATTTTTTCTCTAATCGACGCATGGAGTGAAGACTCCTTATTCTTACTTCGTGGATGGGGTTAAATAAACTTCAGATTCGCATTCAGCGACCCCAAAAACATAAAGTAGTCATAGTGTGTCAAAGAGATAATAATTTTTCTTGAGTTAAACATACATACATAATAGACTATTTTTTTGTTATTCAATGAAAAAAACATAACTAGAGTACGAGTTTATTACACGGAGAGAAATCTGCTGCGATTTGCGCATGAGCAAGTCCATAGGAATATAGCATGGACACTTCCAAGCAAAAACTATAAGATTCCATCTGAATATCAGGTGAGACTCATACAATAATACCTCGCTCACTTAGGATTTTTGCTTGAAAGCGTCTGTTACTATATTCCTAAGGACATGCTCATGCGTAAATCGCACCAGATTTCTCTCCGTGTAGATTACTTTTTTACATTATTTTAAAAAACGCAATATTTGGAAAAAAATGAATTTAAAATATATGTGCTGTATGTTACGCATGCGTGTCAACATCGCGCATCAAGTAACACTTGCATAAACGTGTCCAGCAGAGAGCAATACAGAGAGATACTTGGAGACTACATGGTGAAACGGCAGTAAATGATTATATGTGAAATAAGTGTATTAAAGTGTAGTGATAGTACGTAAAAAAAGTAAGCAGTCTATTTCATATTTTATTAAGTTTTGTGCATCTTTGTCTAAGTATGTTCGCTTATATTTCCCAATTGAGGTTATGAAACTACAATGAATCAGATCTTTAATCAGTATAAATTTGTTCATTTTAACGTTGATTGTTTATATTATTTATTTACTTATAATTAAGAAAAATTATTATAACAATTTTCTTAAATGATCCTCTTAAAAATAGATAATTTCCCAAATATTCATTTGGTGAGGCATCCTCTAAGAAAGCATGTTTTGCACGTGTCTATGTTATGCCGGTACTTTTAGCATAAGCACATGTTTTCTAATTTAATTGCTTATTGTCAGTCGTGTTTAATGTGATTTTTCAAAGTTTTCCTTTTGCTATAAATAAGAATTAAACACCATTTACTGATTCGAATCATAATCCGCAAAGTCTTGTTTGAATATATTAATAATTATGTTTATATAGCATTATTATTACATTTAATTCAATGTCCAATTTGACGACCTTTATTTTAAATTTACAAAAAGTCTTCGGACAGTTAAGCTCTAATATTCTTTATTAAAAATGTTAAAATAAAAAAAAATATTTTCAATATAATAAGTACATTTTTTATAATTTATATTGTAAGTAAAGTAATTTATAAAATATATCACTTTTTATAGTATTTTCCATTACACGGATTTTTGCACATTTACTCTCAATAAAATAATGAAATTCTACTGTAATATGCATATGTTACAGTGTGTAACTATAAACGATATTATAAAGAAAAGCAGTTTTTCTCACATTTAAAATATATATTTTATACATGAAATAGAAGTGTTATTTTTTAAATAAATTATTGTTCTCAAAAAATGAAACAATTGTTTTTAGAAAAACGTAAAAGTATAATTTAAAGTGAAAATAATTTGATAATATCTTACAAAATTTGTATATGAATTATGAAAAATTTAAGAAGCTTTGAAAATATAAAAAAGACATTGTTATTTTTTTTGTTTCATACATTAGATAATTTATAATTAAATATAGGCTAAATATTCAGAAATAAAAGAGTTTAATAATTTTAAATAAGTTTGTTTAATCATTATAGAATTTTGTAACATGGAGAATGAGAAAAATGTTTTAAAACCGTACGCCGTGGTATCTTTTGAGGATGGAATGAGTATCATAGCAACTTCTTGGGCAAAATACTATGATAAAACTATGATTGAAAGTTATTACCCAAGCAACGTAACAAATCAAAAAATTGTAAAATTGCTTTTGGCAAGGACTCCATTAGATGATGACAATGCACAGCTATTTCCAATTTTAAAATGCCACGAATATGCAGGTAAATTTAAATTATTTCCTTATCAGATTTTTAATTATATTAAAAAATTATTGAAGTATTAAATTATATTCTTTATTAACTGTTTATTATAAAAATAATTTTATTATGAAGTTATGTTTTGGTATTGAACATTTTCAATGTATTTTTTAATTCTTAAGTGACTTAACTTATTTTTTTTATTAGTTTTTAATATTAAATTTAATTAAATTAAATATAAAATTTTCAATGCCTTACTATTCGATTAATTTTTTAGAAATAATTTGCTATATATACAATAAATTTCATCTTAAAATAAATACCTATAGCTTAAAAATAATATAAAAGAGTAGATCAATTTTTCGCTTTTCTTGTCTTCAGTTTTAAGAAATTTTAAAAATTCAATTGTTCTAATAGCTAAAATTACTTAACTTTTTGGAAATACAAAAAATTTTCGAGAGTCAAGAAATGTTTTTTAGTATGAGAATGTCAAAAACATTTCAGAACTTGTATAATGTAAAATGATATTTATTAATAAGTATGTTTTTGTAAAATTTTATTTTATCATAATACTAGCTTTCGAAAATTTCCAAGCTTGAGGCAATGTACAGACAGAAGTCTGATTTTATTAATATAGATTTCTTCATTCATATTTTGTCAAAATATGTATTATTAATTTTAATGTTTCTTATTCGGTATTAATTTTTTTTCATATATTTACACATGAAGTAGAGACTATATTTTTAAAACAATAGAACTAACATAATTCTAAATTGTGTTATTCGGGTATTATTATGTACGTTACAGCAACTTACGAGAAAGCCTTGCATAAATTAGAATTATGCGAAAAAATATCAGAGGTTGATAGCGACGATGACGTGAATATGGAAAAATTAAAGAAAACACGACACTCAAGGTGTATTAAAGTTAAAGAAGAAGATGATGGTCAAGAAACTTCCAAAAATAAACAGAAAGTTTTAGGTAGTTATGCAGTTAATTGTGTAATTATTATGTAAAGAAATACTATTCTATTTGAGATTTAAACTACTTCTTTAATTTTCAAATATTACAGTTGCTGTTAGTAATAGTTTGTGGCCCCATCCCAGTGAGAAAGATGAACATCAACTGGATGACGATCCTAAAGTAAATTTAATTTCCGAACCGATCGAAGAGATTTCTTCCGATAAAACATCATCGACGAATTTAAAAATTTCCCAAGACTTGAAGCATAAACTGCCCGTAATATCATTGGAAGAAAACACTAAGAAAGCAAAACCGATGCCTGCATCCACTAAATTATCTAAAAAGTTGCCTTTAAATTCAGGGGAAATAAAATCATCAAATCTATTACCTGAACCTTCAACTTCGAAAACTGAGGAGGCTGAAAATTCTTCAAAAGAAGGTACTTTTGAAAATAATTCTTTTGAAATAAAATTAAAATAAATCATTAGTTATTAAAAAATAATTTATTAATAAATGTAATAGATAAATAATTTTATTTATTCATTTTTTAAACTAATTAATTTAAAAATTTCTTAAATTTGAAAGATTCATGCAATGAACCCTTTTAGTTATACAAACTCATGTTCGTCTATCGAACAAGTTTAAAATTTAAATGATTTTCTTCATGATCGATTATGACTAATGAAGGATTTTTACGATTAGTTTAAAAGTTAAGAAGTTTGAAATTTATTTGTATATTGGCTTCCGGACCAGCCAGTATTGTTTGATACAGTAGAAAAAGTAAAATTAAAATTTCTAGTATTTTTTTGTTAATTTACTATATTAGTTTCTATGACCCCTTATAATCTTTGAAGCATACTTTCTGAATATATAATTCCCAATTTAAATATTCTGCCATCAATATTTTAATCAGTTATGGTAAAAATTTTAACTTTGTAAAACTTGGAGATAAAATCTAATTCAAGAACCGAAAAAAGTAATATTTTATTTATATAATTTTAAATAGCAAATTTTAACAATTTTATTGTTTTCTAAAGTTAAGATTTCACAGTAAAATATTTAAAAACTTTAGAATCGAGGACAAACACTAAATTAGAAAAAATAATGTGAAATCGATTTAAATTTACCAAACGTTTAATTGTTTAACCCTTAATTTCTTGAGTTTCAGAATAATAATTATATTAAATTAATAATTCCTGTTCTTATTATTTTGACGATAAAATCTTTACCAAAAACCCAAACAAAATATATACCAAGCTTAAGTGTAATCGATTGCAATCTATAAGTTTTTAACTCTATAAAATTTTTTATTTTGTAAATTGAAATTTCTATTCATACTATTTTGTCGTTAAAATTTTTATAAAAAATGCCAAAAACACTTTTACCTTTTGAGTGCAATCAGTTACATTTACTGAATTTAAAATTTTTTTATCTTAAATAAAAATTTTTTTTTATTTTTCTGCTGACAAAATCTTGATCCAAGACCCTGAAAATATCCCTGTACCGAAATTGATTTAAATTATATGCAATTAAGTATTAATTGCATGATTCTTTTAACCATCCCAAAAAACAGTGGTTTGGTTACATTGTAGATTAAACTCAATATTTTTGAATTATGAGAATTGATGAATTTAAGGTGTATGAGTACCGCTAACAAAAAAACAGAACTGCACTTCAATTAGTTAAGTCGTTTCTGCGTTATACGCAAATAAAGTTTTGCATAGAGACGAACAGATAAATTATTTTTTACAATTTTCGATTTCTGATGTCTTATAACGAAAAAATAAAAATTTTTCAAGTTTGAAGCAGTGTACAGACAGATGTCAGATTTTATTAATATAGATTAATTTCAAGAATATTTAATAATTCAATATTCATAAAAAAGTGTGCATCCTTCCACCCCTAACTTATAATTTTAATAGTAATCGGAGTCAAAGGTGATCAGGTATAAGTCACACTTGACTTTGACAAATTTTTTGTTCCTATTGTTGTACTGTTAAAAATGTTTTCTTACAGATAGTTACAACACAAAATTAATTTTAAAAAAATTGACATCTATCGACGTAAAACTGTCTTATGTGACTGACGGGAAAATGCCAACATTTGATAACAGATTCTTTAGGGAAGGAGAATTGAGTATTTTTCCAATGAAGAATAAAGAAGATATGGAAGGTCTGGAAGAGAAGTTGAAATCAGGAAGATTTCAAAAAATTTTGGTAATTTATATTAAAGGCAGAAATTTTACGATCCTTTTTCTTAACTAGTACAAAAGTTAAAGAGCATAAAACCGAAACATTGTTTCCTTTTATTATTTCTTAAAAGTGGGTACAATTTGGAAAAAAATTTACCTCAAAAAATTTTACGTTTGCAATCAGATATTTTAGAAAAATCTAGTTTTAAATATTTTTACTAATTTTTTAATATCTACAGGATAAATTGAGATTTTTTTACGTTTTTAAGCTAATCAAAATCGCATTTTTTTGCATAATACAATTTATTGATATTCATCTTCCCTTAAAATTTGTAAACCCTCAAAGATGTGAAAAAAGCCGATAATATTAAGCCTAATATTAAGTTTCCAAAAACAGCTCAACAAATTATGTCAATCCTAAATTCATCAAATAAAGTTGGCGAAATTTTAGACTATATGTTTGATTTTTAAACATTATAGTTTTTTGTAAAAGTGATTTTTATATTTTTTGGTGTCTTTTTTTAATTTTATCGCTTTTAAGAAATAGTGAAAAGGAAAAATTTAAGTTATTTGGCAATTTTTTTGCAATCATTGAAAAAAAGGATTGCACAATTTTCGGCCATAATGTATTCACTTTTTAATACTTTAAGTTTTATATAATTTACTTCTTATTAACTATTAATTTAAAATTTACGCTTAATATATTAAAGTGTCTTATAAAAGTTATCTATGTCTACATTTGTATGAAATATATTTTCAGTTGGAAGCATTACTTACATTAGGAAAAGGGAAATGTGTTAAAATTACTGTTGCGACCATGATGGATAATATTATGACATTCGAAACGGGCCAGTTATATTGTTTTAAAGGAAAACATCAGTCGAAAATTGCCTTTGATGAATTAAAAATTTGTGCACTAATCTCCAGTAAGTATTACACTGTATATGTGTTCATGAATTTTTGTTTAAACAGTCTGTTTCACGCAAAACGTTAGATAATATTTTAAACCAGATTCATTAAGAATATTTTATTGCGTTTTTCATTATTCTTAAAAAATCGTTTTTACTCATAGCTTATTAAGAAATGTTATAACATCTATCGTGGCCATTTTTCCCTTTCTTGTAAAGTATTTCAAAGTAAATTTTTTTTATGCATTCTTAAATCATTTATTCAAAGTTATTATCATTTTAAAGAGCAAAAATTAAAAAAAATACGACTAATTTTTTTTTTAAAATATAACAGTTGTTTTTACAATTTTTGGTATCAGTTTCTTTCAATTTTATGCCAATCGATGTCAGATAAATATATTAAACCTTAATGTCGTTCGAATTTCAAAATTTATGTTTTGGTACTTTATATCAATTTTTAAATTAGACTTTGTATTTTGCAACTCTATGTTAATCAATAATTAAAACACTTTTATTTCATTCAATTAGAAGCAGCGGTACAGGTAATGGACACCGATCTGAAATCCGTTCAAACCGGAATTAGTACCTGGTTATACCAGTGCAAAAATAATGACAAACGATTGAAGTTAGTATTATTATGTTCAGTTTTTAAAAATTTTTATCAAATTCTATGACCAAAACACTAAGCATTATTTCTTTTTATTTCAGAGCTAAATTGGAAAAGCGGGCAGAAAAAGAGAAAAGAGCAGTTTTAATTGAATCTGGCCCTTCCAGTGAAGAAGATTAACAAATGAGTAGTTGATCTTATCACTACTTTGATTTAATTTGATTTTTAAGAAACTTGGAGCCGATGCTCCAAGCAGCAGGTAAACAAATATTTTTACTTTATTATGCATCTTAATTAATTTTAGATTTATAAAAATTATTAACTTTGCTTTTCAATTTATTTTAGTTCTAATTTAATTTATAATAAATAATAATAATAACAATAGTAATAATAATATATTTTTTAGATCAAAATGTTTAAATGAGCCGTGTACGGTTAGAGCCTTCATTATTCCGCACGTAATATAATTTTATCACTTCATTGTTTAAATTATTGTAAACGAATGAAATTATACTTAAAATTCATTTTAAAAAATTTTTGAAAGATTCTATTATACATTTTTCAGGAAATATTAGTTTAAGCCAAAAATTGGTGTTAAATAATAATTAATTAACATTATGCGTTTTTCTAAAAAGTTCCCTACGAATAATAATTTTTATCGAATTTTTACAAAAAAGTTTATTTCGCCTTTGAAAGATTCTCTACATTTCTATTCGCTTAATTTTGATAAAAAATCATGCATTACATAAAATTTTTTTTACTTACATTTTTAAAATTATTATTATACTATTTTTGAATAGACATTAAAAACCGAAATATTATTATAGAGAATCTTTTAAAGACAAAAATGAGTCATTGTTTTAAAAATAAGCTAAAAGTTACTATTAAATTTATTTAATTTAATTAATTAAATAATTATAGTTACTTTTAAGAAAAAACAACAAAATGTTAAATTATTATTAAACCAAAAAATTTTAACTCGAAATAATATTTTTTGGAAATTATACAAGTGGACATTCTAATACGCAGTAAAATAAATTTTAATTACAATTGTATTTCGTCATAAAATAACATTTTAATTTTGTCATGTCATGTTATGTTATGGAGTTGAACCTTTATAAAAAAGAATCCTTTTTATACTTAATAAAATTTTCTAAATATGTAAAATACCTACTGATTCTTTTTTATACCTTTTAACCAGTTTTCTAATTGGATGTTTATTTCAATTTTTAATAATAATTTAATTAATTTTATTATTCTTTAAATTGTTTTTCTAATTTGCATAAAATATTTACCGCAAGTTTTCAGCAAATTGTTTCTGCAAGTGTTCAGAAAATTTGCTTTTTAAATTTGCAGCAAGTTTGCATGGCAATCTTGCAGTAACTTTAAATTGCAAACTTGCCGTAAGTTTGAACTGCCAATTTTCAGCAAGTTTGCAATGCAAGCTTGCCACAAGAGGGACATTTCGTTATTTGCAGCAAGTTTGCTGCAAACTTGCAATGCAAACTTGCATACTTTGCATTGCAAACTTGCTGCAAAATGTTGTGCTATGTGGGACATCTTACTTGAAAATGAGATTCTTTTAAATTTATAAAATTTACGAATAATACGAGATTTCATTACAAATAAAAGAAAAAGAAAATTGTAACTCTTAAGAGAAGTTACTTAACAAAAGAATTAGAATTATTATGACATATAATTACAAGTGAATACTTTTTTAGACATTTTATTTCTAAATTAATACAATAAATAACTATCAATTCCAAAAAAAATTATTTTATATGATTTTTAAAATTTGAAACCTATTTTGCATTTGCGTATGTTTTTGTTGAGAATTACAATAATATTATTTATATTATATTAATATTACTATGACATACCTTTGGGAAGTTTAACGTAATAATCATTTATGTCTGGTTTCAAAAAAATGTTGGTGTCGTCTGACTCCAAACAAAAAACTTTTCCATCGATTTTATAAGTAAGGGCCGATTTCACCAACGCCGATTAAAAATTAATCAATCATTAAATCCTGAATCAACCAATCATGAGCTGTTAAACTGACTTTAATCATTGATTAACTTTTAATCGGAGTTGGTGAAACTGGCCCTAAGAGTACTTCCCTTAATGGGGAAGTAATCGTTAAAAACATATTTTTTAAGCAGGTCTTTTTTCTGTGTCTCGTAGTTAATTACTTCTTCATTCAGTATTAATCTGATTTCTCGCTTATGATCAAATTCCATCTAAAAAATCAAACAATGGTATAAAATTACATATAATTTAAAGAAACTATTTTTATCTTTCTTTGTTGTTTAAATAATTTTTTATAAACATGTTAAACATCTTCCACAGCGTAAAAAATTTCCTAAAAATTCATTTAATATTTACTGGCAATTTTCGGAATATTTGTAGTTGCAAAGTTTATTGAAATTTGTTGAAAGATTTAAATCACTGATTAAATAAATGTTCGGCGCAAAAGTTTCCTAAACATTTAAATAAAATTTTCGCCTCAATCAATTTAAACAAAAATTTCATTTAAATGTTCAGGAAAGATTTACGTCAAACATTTATTTTATTATTGAAACGTCTAAATTTTTACACAATTTTTACTAAATTTTACAATTTAATATTCAGAAAATTGTCAGTAAATATTTTAAAAATTTTCAGACAAAATTTGGTGCTATAGGCCCACACACCACAACATCTTGCTGTAAACTTCACATGAGTTTCAACCAGAGATCCGGAGGCTTACAGTATTTAAATTGTTTTTTAAACTTTTGTGTATAAGATTACTACAAGATTATCAAAATAATCTTACAGTATAGCAGACATTCGCTAGAATACTTCTATCTAAAATTTATCATCAAATGTGTTTCCAATTATTCTAATTGGAATTCTTCGGAAATTCAATTACTTTTTTGAATATTAAGAAACGAAATATATCATGTACTATATAATAAAAGAATTTCATAGATTAGCTAAAATTCATAAAAAAGACTTTAGCAATTAAAATAGTTTATACAAATTTCAATATCGCCAATCGCACATAAAAGTAAAAAAGTAAATAATTGTCAGACATTCATTTTTGTAAAAAATTTGTACATAAATTTATGTGTCAGTGATTGTTGAAAATCAAAAATTTGTTAGTTACATTCAATATTATATTAAGTATTAAAAAACAACATGTTTCAAAATAATTTGGACTGATCCCTCTTCATAAAACTTTGTTTATTTGGAAGCGTTGTTTATCATGCTTATCAAATTCTAAAGCTGTCAAAAAGCAATTTCTTGGCGGGATGACTTTACATAGAAATAAAAAAAGCCCGCACGAAATTACACAGAATTATTAACATCCTATTAAATAATTGCTTCTCTCTAAGCATTATATATTATTGTAAATAATATAAGATAAACATGTGAAAAGGAAGGACAATTATTATGTAAAATCTCACGTGCATACATACTACATAACCTTATATTAAAATAAACCGATTATTTATTTATATTTACTATTACATAGATAACAAAGAAAAATACCAATCCACCTCAAAATAACGATATTTTCTACACAAAAAAAAAGCAAAAACTTTATTTAATTGCGGACATCATAAAATCTTACATAAAATTTAAGAATCGAAATATCAACGTATTTACTTTTATCTATAAATATAACTAAAAAGACAATGTTACACGATTTTGGACAAATTGTCGAATCGCGAACGTGCGAACGACCGAACACCCGAACCACCTCGCGGTTTTTCACGTTGTGACACACGTCGCTGGATCTTGAAGTTTAATTCACACTGCTGCTTGAAATGTCCAAGAAATTTGGTTGATATTTAAAACTTAAATTTCGAATCTCTTCCGTTTGATTAATTTTTTTTTATATTTATTTTTCTTTCGTGGGTACTTAATCGTTTAAGTCCTTAAAAGGACTTACTTGTTAAGAAAAAAGAGAAAAATACTTTATTTATCTTTATATTGTCACACTATTTAATTATGATTTATTAATTAAATGAAAACACCATTAATTAATCAAAGTATTAATTATCATTTATTCAAGTCAAATCTAATTTTTGAGTCTTGATAATTAACAAAATAAATTATGATTAATTTAATTTATTATAATTTTTAAAAGTTGTGTTCTTTGCACAATTTCTTTTTTTGTAAAATTTAAATACACGTATCGTACTCAAGTTATAGTCAAAAATCTGGTCCCTACTTTTTAAATTTCATTTTTATACTATTTTCCCACCTTTAGTCTTGGACCCTTTTTCCCTTTCTTAATCTAAATTCTTCCAATTAGAATTTTATTTTTTGGTTCTTTAGTTCCGCCCTCACCAATTACTTGGCTTGATAAATGCAAACATCTTGTAACCATCATATTTGTTTTGATATTTTTTTTTATGAAACACACCTGCACTTATTGCGCATTTTCTCCTCATAATTCTACGTTTAACTTTTCTTATATTGCTTATTTTTCTCTCAAAATTGCGCCTTAATTTATTGATTTTCAACGGTAATTCCATTTTTTTCTGAGAATTTTATGATTCATTTTCTTTTTCTTTATCTCTATTTTATTTTATTTATTTTTTTTTATTTTCATGATTCATCCCTTTTTAAGGATTCTTAAAAATATAATAATTATTTTGTCTTATTCTGTTATAATTTATTCTAAAAAATAATAATTATCAATGATTGGTTTATTATTTTATTATAATATATGCTCCAAATAATAGTTATTAATAATTATTTTATTTATCAATCATTTCTAATTATATTTAAAGTATGTTAGTTAATTTATTGTATTTATTAATTATTATTATCTATATCTATTATCAAGACTCAATTATTGCAGCGACGCTTATCATACTCGCATTCGCCTAGAACAATTTTCTAGAGAAAGAGGGAAACTGCAGAAAAACCTCTTTCTGAGTATGTACTAATTTATTTATTAATTAACTAATAATAACTTTGTAAATTAATAATCAGTATTGAATAATAATATATTATTTTCAAAATTAATTTGTTGATTTTATTTATTTATCATTATTCCTTTATTTATTTATCGTTATTCCTTTATTTATTTATTGTTACTTCAATAATGATTATTTTTATCTTAAGTTATTTTAATACTTATTATTTTACATTATTATCTTATTTTAAGTCGGCTCTCAATTTCAACTTTGATCTCTTGTGAAACTAACCTATACATATTAGCTTATATAAGCTAATTAATTTTATAAATAATGTATTTTGTTCATAAAAATAAAATATTCAAAATTTCAAATTTGAATATTGGTTTAATTGTAAGTTATATGTTAACTATACGTAATTCATACGCAAGTCACATTCTCATCCGTGGCGTATAACAAAGATTTTCCAAACCCTGAAGTTCAGTGACAGATTACTGTTACACTTCTCCCCTTACAAGGAAATTTTGATCTTATGATCAAATTTTCTTTAAACAATTGTTAATTTATTTACTTCCCCCTTTTTTTTAGTGAACAAGATAATCCAGTGTTTATTTATAGTTATTTATTTGGAGTACGTGTTCTGTCTTTTGGTAAGTCAAAAAAAAAAAATTATACTTTTAATTAGAAGGTTTCGTATGAATAAAAAACGATAACATTCGGACCATTGTTGTTTTAATAAAAGTTTACTCCAACGTTTCGAAATCTAAATGATTTCCTCTTCAGGGAGTCTATCAAAATTACAATAAATTGTCAAATAAACAAATACAAAAAAATAAAAAATAATAATAATAATAATAATAATAATAATAATAATAAAATAATAAATAAATAAATAAATAAATAAAACACATAATCTATAAATAAACAATATAAATTGAAATAAATAAAATAAAATATTATGTGTTCTTTTCCCAACGTCAACTTTAAAACTGATCTCCAAACACTATCGACTCTTTACAATAAATTATCAATTGAACAAACACGAAAATAAAAACAAAAACAATTGTATAAGAAATAGAGAATAACGAAAATGAGCAATTTTTCATTTTAAATTGTTAGAAATAAAATTCAAAATTATTTCATACGACTTATCAAAATTTGGTAATGAAAGGTATTGAAGATAGATGGTTATACATAAAAGAACAAACTAAAATTCCGAAAGACGAATTTAAAAATTGTATAGTTTTTATTATGAATAACATGTTTTTCCAATTTGACAATAGGTATTATAGACAAAAGTTTGGTACCCCGATGGGTTCCTCCATTTCTCCTATTTTGGCTGACATAGTCATGCAAGATTTGGAGGAGAATATTATAAACAATTTAGATTTCGAGGTAATATTTTATAGAAGATACGTTGATGATACGTTTTTATGTGTTCCAAAGAATAAAGTCTCCGTGACTCTTGATGCCTTCAATTCCTTTCATGAAAGATTGCAATTCACTCACGAAATAGAATGCAATAGTGAAATTAGTTTTCTGAATTTAAAAATCATAAGAACTAAGGACAATAAAATCATCACAGATTGGTACAGAAAAAACACTTATTCGGGTAGACTTTTAAATTATCATTCAAACCATCCATTTGTTTCTAAAATTACAATAATTAAAAATATCACTGATACTGCAATTATTCTTTCTGATGAATGTTTTCACAAAAAGAACATTGATTTAGTCACAAAAATTTTAAGATTAAATAATTATCCAGATGAATTCATCAAAAAACACGTTACAAAAAGAATCTTAGAAATTAAAAACAAAAATTTATTTAAATTAAATAATAATGATGTTGACAATATTAGTAAGGAAGAAAAAAGTGTTGTATTTCCGTATTATGGACGAATATCAGAAAATATTAAAAGATTACTTAAAAAATTCAATATTAAAACTATTTTTAATGTTAATTCAAAACTTGATCATTTTATTAGACTCGGAAAAGATAAACTTGATGGATTAAATCAATGTGATTGTGTTTATAAGTTGGAGTGTAGTTGTGGAAAAACATATGTTGGTCAAACAAAAAGACCTTTACATATTCGTAGATTAGAACATATGAAAAATATTGAATTAAATGAAAAATATCATAATGTTATCAGTGATCACTTAACGAGTTGCAAAAATGACACTTTTTCACACTTTATAAAATGGGATGAATTTGAGATATTGCATGTTGAATCAAATCTAAAAAAACGATTATTTGCTGAAATGTGTTTTATTAAAAAAGAAGGAAAAAATAGCTTAAATAAAATGACAGACTTGGAAAATTTTGATAAGTCGTATGAAATAATTTTGAATTTTATTTCTAACAATTTAAAATGAAAAATTGCTCATTTTCGTTATTCTCTATTTCTTATACAATTGTTTTTGTTTTTATTTTCGTGTTTGTTCAATTGATAATTTATTGTAAAGAGTCGATAGTGTTTGGAGATCAGTTTTAAAGTTGACGTTGGGAAAAGAACACATAATATTTTATTTTATTTTATTTATTTCAATTTATATTGTTTATTTATAGATTATGTGTTTTATTTATTTATTTATTTATTTATCATATGTTTTGTTTTATAATGTGTCTGTTCAATTATTAAATTTTTTTTTAAAAAATGGTTTGATTGGTATGTAATCTTTTATTTTATTTTAATTTTCAAATTTTTAATTTATTCTTTATTAATTTATTCTTTATATAATTTTTAATTTATTCTTTATATAATTTTTAATTTACAGTTTATTTGATTATTCAATTTTAGATTTGATTTCCAGACTCTATGTTTCTCTCCAACGTTAGGGTGGTTTTGTTTTTATTAATTTGACACCGCAATTGACCATTATTTCTATGACTTGACATATGTTTCTTATTTGGTAAGATTATTTTAAATTGTTTGTTTTTAATTATTACTTATTATTGTTATTTTATTTTTTATTTTTTACTATCTATTGTATTTTATTTATTAATTATTGACTGTATTTATTTTTGATGTTTCACTGTATTTAATTTAATTATTTTTTATTTTTTTGTATTTGTTTATTTGACAATTTATTGTAATTTTGATAGACTCCCTGAAGAGGAAATCATTTAGATTTCGAAACGTTGGAGTAAACTTTTATTAAAACAACAATGGTCCGAATGTTATCGTTTTTTATTCATACGAAACCTTCTAATTAATATATTTAAATAAATTATACTTTTAATATTTAGATTTTTTTTTTCAATTTCTCCTTTTTATCGTTTTATTTTTTATATTCAAGATAATTCTATTTTGTTTAAAATATATATATATTTTTTTTTAAGAAAAACAGTATTTTAATAATAAAATATATTGTTAAAATTAATTGTAACTTTCAATTTTGTATCTTCCGCCAATGTCGTCTGCTATTTGTTTATGTTTTGAATTTGTTTGATTTCTTGATTTGTTTTTTATCAATTTTAATTAAATTATTGTTTTGATTATATTGTTATTAAATTACTTTGATACTTTGTTTTATTTCCTTTTTTTTACATGATTTGTTCGTTTAGTGCAATTTTCAAAATTGACAGGTTTTCTAACCAAAAAGTGCGCTAAATTAAAATTTTTAACCCTTTATTTATTACTATTAAAAAAATATTTTCTTTTTATATGGTATTTCTATATATATATATAGTTTAATTTTAATAAAATAACTTTAACCGCTGTTTCTTTTGTTTGTTTCAGGTTAGTGTTCTGGAAGGCGGATTTATTTTATTATCATTATTATTTATTACCCTTTACAGTGTTATAGGAAAAACTAAATCAAAACAAAAAGGAATCAATTCATCTACGGTGAGTAAAATAAAAATCTGAAATTTAGAAAAATAGTAAATATTTATTTGTTCAATTTCTTTCCCTATTTACAAACAAAAATTTTTTTTTCTGTATAATAATTTTAAATAAGGAGAACCATGAACATTATTTTTTTTTTTTTTTAAATATAATTTTAAAGTGGATGCATTTGCATCAATGGAGGAGGAAGTTGGAAAAACTTCCAATTCTTAATATAATTTTCATGACAAATTTTACAATTGTCGCTGTCCATTGTGTTCCTCTCCAAGAAATTTTTGCACCAGGTGCATTTTTTGAGTGCAAAAAGCGGTACAACCTCGCCCGGTTGCATTGAATGGAGGTTCCATTTAATGAAATGGGGTCTGTGCCAAGGCCCAAAATTCCTCAATAGATATTTATTTTCAAAATTAGATATAAATTTTTCAATGCGACAATGCATCTCATGGCATTGATTACAAAGGACCCCGCACGTTTTGCATGGAAAATGGCTTTCAGCCAATTTTTCTGAAACTGTGTAGTTTTGTAGTTTAAGGCCTCCTGAACAAAAAATGTTAATGGCAAAACTTAAAATAATGGACAGTTTTTTTGCTACAATGGCTCAAAGTTAAAAAACAATAGCATTATGGGCATAGACTTTTGTGAATTTAAAACTTTTAAAACTTAATTAAATCTGCTTAAAACTCGTTACTCGGGGGTTTTTGGGGTCGCTGATTACGAAACCGACTTTTGTTTTTTAAAATTCAAAATGGCGGATCCAATATGGCGGACGACTTTCCTAAAATCTGATTGAATTCGCATGAAACTCATCACTCGGGGGTTTTCGGGGTCGCTGATTACGAATCCGAGGTTTGTTTTTTAAAATTCAAAATGGCGGATCCAATATGGCGGACGACTTTCCTAAAATCTCAATGTAAACAGTGAAAAAAGCGCTTAAAGCCTGATTCCGTCTGATTTGGACAACAAGATCATTAACGAAAACAGCGTTAAATGCGTTATATTTCGGAAAAAGGAAGCTAAGTTTCTTCTGAAAATCAAGAAGGAAGTTGCCAAGATGGTAAAATCTTGTGACATTCAAAACAACATTAATCGCACGATCAAGTACAGACTAAAGTTTCTTCAGGACCTGATAGATTAAGCCCAGGTGAACCAAAAAAAAAAACGGAAAAGGGACATACTGAACCTTACGTTTTTGTTTCGATAGTATGTAGTCGGAAGGACTGGGATGCAAAGAAAGAGCGTACTCTTGAGAAGTACTGCAATACCATCACGATTTTAACGTTACTGTAACTATTACAATTTGGCAAAGTACCTAAGTATGGAGTCATTGGCTTTTAAATCAGGCGAATTCAAGCGATTTTCCAAAAAGTCGTCGACCTTTTTTGATCAGTCATTTTGAGCTTTGAAGAACAGCCCTCACGTTCATAATAAGCGACCCCGAAAACCCCCGTATAACCATTTTCAAGAGAATTCAATGATTATTTTTTAAAATCATCGACCTTTTTTGATCCGTCATTTTGAGTTTTGAAAACCAGCCCTCAGAATCGTAATCAGCGACCCCGAAAACCCCCAAGTGATGAGTTTCATGCGAATTCAATCAGATTTTAGGAAAGTCGTCCGCCATATTGGATCCGCCATTTTGAATTTTAAAAAACAAACCTCGGATTCGTAATCAGCGACCCCGAAAACCCCCGAGTGATGAGTTTCATGCGAATTCAATCAGATTTTAGGAAAGTCGTCCGCCATATTGGATCCGCCATTTTGAATTTTAAAAAACAAAAGTCGGTTTCGTAATCAGCGACCCCAAAAACCCCCGAGTAACGAGTTTTAAGCAGATTTAATTAAGTTTTAAAAGTTTTAAATTCACAAAAGTCTATGCCCATAATGCTATTGTTTTTTAACTTTGAGCCATTGTAGCAAAAAAACTGTCCATTATTTTAAGTTTTGCCATTAACATTTTTTGTTCAGGAGGCCTTAAACTACAAAACTACACAGTTTCAGAAAAATTGGCTGAAAGCCATTTTCCATGCAAAACGTACGGGGTCCTTTGAACATATTTGTCAGTATTGAGCCTCCAATATTTTACTTGCTCGTGATGAAAGGGTTGGAACCTCGTCCAAATTAAACTATTCCTCCCTTTCATCGATATATTCATATTAACTGCACGATTCAGCTCGTTTTGTTCAGTTAATAAATCGAGGTCCTATAAAAAAAAATTTTTTTTAAACAATAAAAAATTATCTCTTTTTTTTTTAGATAAAAAATTTCATCCCCTTTTTCTTTTTATTCAATTCAACTACAACACTTTATTTTTAGGAAAACACCTTGCACCAAATTAAAAAGATTCACTGCCCCCCTTTTAATATATATTTATTATCATCATTATTTTATTTCATCATTTTTTTTTTTTTTTTACTTACGTTAAGCTCCTTTACGTTTACTGCGCGTATTGACATTAGGAAATTCACCCCAAATAAATTTCTCAGGGATAAAAATATAAAATTTTTTTTTTTTAACAACTTATGCGTTTTACTATTTCTTTGAAATGACGCAGTTATTCTAGGAATTCTTTAGCGGAAGTTTACCCCACTTGTTGCCTTTCCCCTTTTACCCCTTTTTGTTATTAGTTAATTTATTTAATTTTTAGTTTTTTCTTAATTTTTATTCATTTATATTTATTAATTAATTATTTTTGAACCCTTCAGTTTTATTAATATTGTCCTCTTTTTCTTTTTTTTATTTATTATCTAAATTAATGTTCCTTAGTTCCTGCTGCCATCTATCTTACTTCCAGTATTTCAAATTCTTAACCGGGAAATTTAAAAGTTTAAATAAAATTAATTCATAAAATAATTACACAATTTATTAATTTTCAATTATTATTAATATTAATTAATTCTTTAGTTAATAATTATATTATTTATTATAATTTTGTCCAAAAATAAAAATGTTTTTTTTTTTTTTTACTAAAAAAAAAAAATTTTTTTTTTTTTAGATAATTTCGTCTTAAGGAGCTATTCATGGATTTCGAGGGAATAACCTTTATTAAAATCATAAAAAGGTAATTAAAGTTTCAATAATTTATTTGAAAAGATAGATTTTAATTATGTTTCTTTTTTTTTAGCTCAAGATTAGATTTTTAACATCAGGTTCCCTTTTTACTGATGTCGATTAACTTGTCATCGTTGGATTAGATCAAGAGATTAATATTTCAAGTATCAAAACCTCTAAAAAAGAGGATTCTGTTAATTTTAAATATACTATATATATTGTTATTAAAATTAATTAAAATTTTGTTTTTAGGAAATCTTCAAAACTTGGATCATCTAAAAAAGGACTAATACTCAACTGGATAAACTGTCTAGGAGTTTAAATAAAGATTCTACAAGGATTTTCATCGAGGGAAGACTAGAATATTAATGACCGTCTAAAAGACCGTCCAAACAATTAGACCATCTTTATAAAGATCGTCTCAATATTAATAATATTTATTTATTTTATTTACCGTTATATAAAATTTTATATATGAGAGATTCTTTTTCAATCGCCCCAGCCCAAAAAGTCAATGTTCTGGGATTGGCTTCAAACTTTGGTAAATTGTTGTCCTATATGATAGTAATAAATCCCTAAAATATAAACTAATTAAAAAAATATTTGTAGAAAGTAGAGGGGGTTGAAGTTTTGACGTTAAGGGTAACATTGTCATTTTCAAATCCGTATAACTATGACAAAAGTTAATGGATTTTAATTTATCCATAATGAATTTTAATGCATTTTTCACGTACTTTTCAAAAATGTATACAAAATTTAAAAAAAAAAATTTTTAACCCCTTTTTTCAAAATCAACCCTTATTTTTCGATTTTCACCCCTTCGGGTATTTTTTTTTTTTTTTTTATTTTCATTGGAAAGCTGAGATTTTTTCCCATGAGCTATGTAAATATGAAAATGGGACAACAATAATTTTGTGAGTAACAGAATATTAAAGTAGGCGGTGCCGATAAGGGGTGTACCTGGAGATCATCTTTGAGGATTTAGATAGGCACCGCCTAATTTAATATTATGTTTCTCACAAAATTATTGTTGTCCCATTTTCATATTTACATAGCTCATGGGAAAAAACCTCAGCTTTCCAATGAAAATAAAAAAAAAACCAAAAAAAATTTCCGAAGGGGTGAAAATCGAAAAATAAGGGTTGATTTTGAAAAAAAGGGGTCAAAAATTTTTTTTTTTAAATTTTGTATACATTTTTGAAATGTACGTGAAAAATGCAATAAAATTCATTATAGATAAATTAAAATCCATTAACTATTTTCATAGTTATACAGATTTGAAAATGACAATGTTACCCTTAACGGCACCCTTATCGGCACCGCCTACTTTAATATTCTGTTTCTCACAAAATTATTGTTGTCCCATTTTCATATTTACATAGCTCATCGGAAAAAACCTCAGCTTTCCAATGAAAATAAAAAAAAAAAAAAAAAAAATACCCGAAGGGGTGAAAATCGAAAAATAAGGGTTGATTTTGAAAAAAAAGAGGTTAAAAATTTTTTTTTTTAAATTTTGTATACATTTTTGAAAAGTACGTGAAAAATGCATTAAAATTCATTATAGATAAATTAAAATCCATCAACTTTTGTCATAGTTAAACGGATTTGAAAATGACAATGTTACCCTTAACGTCAAAACTTCAACCCCCTCTACTTTCTACAAATATTTTTTTAATTAGTTTATATTTTAGGGATTTATTACTATCATATAGGACAACAATTTACCAAAGTATGAAGCCAATCCCAGAACATTGACTTTTTGGGCTGGGGCGATTGAAAAAGAATCTCTCATATATATATTTTATTTATTATTATTATTTTTTTTACAATTTTAAAAACGCGTGTTTTAAACGATTAGAATGCACAATTTTTGTTTTCCATGGTTTAATTTGAATTTCCACATTAAATTGATCAATAATTTTAGTAATTTTATAGGGTCCTGTATAATAATCGTCAAGTTTACTTGTCCTCGGTTCTTTAACCAAGTAAACAAATTCTTCTTCTTTAAATGTTTCGCAATAATGCCTTAAATATTCTATAAAGGTGTGATGACTTCGCTCTAAACTTCCTAATGATTGAGGATGATAAGCTGTAGATTTAAATTGTTTAATTTTAAATAATTTCGCTATTGTTGCTATAATTTCACTGATAAATTGAGATCCTTGATCCGTTTGAATTGCTTCTGGGCATCCAAATAAACAAATAAAATTATTTACAAACGCTGTCGCGATTGTAATTGCATCTGTTTGGGATAACAGGATTGCTCCAGAATATTTGCTTAAACAATCTTGCCATGTAAGAATATATCGATTTCCTGCTGTGGTCTCAGGTAAGGGTCCTACAATGTCCATTTGGATTTTTTCAAATACTTTGTTAGGTGTGTCGGTAATTTTCATAGGTTGTTTAGTTTTTACTCTAGTTAATTTCTTTTTTTGACAAGATTCACATGTTTTAATATAATTTTGAACGTCTCGTTTCATTCCTTTCCAACAATATTTTTCTTTAATTCTTTCTAAAGTTTTTGATTCTCCCTTATGGCCCCCTGTTGCACTATCATGATTTTCTTGTATAATAGTTAATTTTTCGTTATCTTTTGGTATTTCTACTTCCCCAGTACAAATTGTCATTTTATAATTTTCATTCTCAAAATTTAATTTAAAAGTATTTTCGATTAAATTCCACGGTGTTTTATCGAACCCATTACCTTCCCTTGAAAGACTAAAAGTTTTCAAGTTTTCAGTTTTTAGTGCTTCTTTAAATGTTTCAACTACTGATTCTAAATTTTCTAAATAAAATTTATCGTTAAATTTTTCTTTGATAAATAAATGGAAAATTTTTTGCTTTCCTATTGTATCTCGAAATACTTCTCCTACTTGCATTTGCATTTTCATAGCATTTGATAAATTTATTAAACCTAATTCTTTTAATTCTTTCCCTATAGGTGTGGAAATTACAAAATCACACGATACGAAATTAATTAAATTATCTTCTCTCATCCACAAATTTTGTTTTGAAATATGAATAAATTTATCAATTTCATCTTCATTTTCACTATCATTTTCTGATTCAGACACTGCCAATACTTGCACCTTTCTTTCAATGTTCCTATTTTGTAATTTAAATATTCCTTCAATTTTCTTTTTATCCTTCTTAGTCGTCACGTTATGTAAATGGCCTTTTTCTTCATTGATCAGATTTTCACTGATCCAAATTTTACCTTCAGGTAAAATACTTGAATTTCCACATTCTGGAACCGATTCAATCAATGCCTTTTCTTCAATTTCAGATTTCAACGGGACAATTATTTGAGTGAGTTTAATTTTGTCTGTTAATTCAAAATTAGTATTTTCATAATTTAAATAAGAAGTTAATTTACTATCACGACATTCCCTCATTCGGGATTTTGATAAGGATGGCGCCAATTCCTTACCCCCGCCAGCAAGGATGTCATGACATGTATCAGTTTTATTTAATTGTCCCGTTGGAATATTTCTTTCGTCCGTAACTGTATTGTCTTTACTTTCCTGTGATTTTTTTATTTTTTTGCAATTTTCTTCTTGTTCTATCTCTAGTTTTCTACCTTTCCCTTTATTTTGTTTATTTTTTTCAATAATTTTATAATCTTTATTTTCTTCCTTAGAATTTTTTTTAATATAATAAACAAATGCCCTTTCAATAAAATATTCATTTATTTCACCCTCTTCTGCTTCTGATTTTTCAACAAATTCTTTTCCTAAATGTAATACTCTTTCTTCTAAATAAAAAACATTTCGAGAAAGCGCATCTGCATTGGCATTTACTCTCCCTGGTCTATGAATAATCTCGCAATTGGAATAATCTTGTAATTTTATTTTCCATCTCGCCAATCGGGAATTAATTGTAGGATCTTTTAACTGATTTAGCCAAGTTAATGCTTTATGATCAGTAACTATAGTGACTGTTTTTCCAAAAATATAAGGTCTAAAATGTTTAACTGCAAAAACAATAGCTAACAATTCCTTTTCAGTAGTTGTATACCGAAGTTCTGCTCCACCTAATGTTTTTGATGCATATGCAATTGGAAGGTCCTTACCGATTTCACCTTGACTTAAAATCGCTCCTATTGCAAAATCGGAGGCATCAGTTGTCAGAATAAAGGGTTTATTAAAGTCTGGATATTGTAATATTGGTTGCGTACAAAGTATATTTTTTAATTTAGCAAAAGCAGATTCAGTTTGAAAGTCCCAATGAAAATTTATATTCTTTTTTAAGAAATTAGTCAATGGTTTCGTCATTTTAGCAAAATTAGGAATAAATCGTCTATAATATCCTATAAGTCCTAAAAATTGTTTGATATTTTTTCTATTTTTTGGTTGTGGAAATTTCTGAACAGCTTCGACCTTTTTAGGATCTGGTTTTACTCCATTTTCTGTTATTAAATGACCTAAATACCCAATTTCTTTTCTCAAAAATTTACATTTTTCTGGTTGTAAAACTAACCCAGACGTTTTTAGTCTTCCTAGTAATTTTTCGAGTTTTTCTTTATGTTGTTGTAATGAATTTGCATAAATAACAATATCGTCCATATAGACAAATAATTCTACTCCCTGCAATCCTGATAAAATTCTATCCATCATCCTTTGAAAGGTCGAAGGACTGTTTTTTAATCCAAATGGCATTCTATTAAATTCATAATGTCCGAATGGTGTTGAAAAGGCTGTTTTATGTCTGTCTTCAGGAGCGACTTCAACCTGATGAAAACCCAAAGCTAAATCCAAAATTGTAAAATATTTAGCGCCCCCTATCTGATCTAAAATCTCCGTTACATTTGGAATTGGATAAACATCACTAATTGTTTTTTCATTTAATTTTCTGTAATCTATTACCATTCGCCATCGTTTATTACCTTCTGAATCGTCCTTTTTAGGAACTATCCATACAGGAGAATTATAAGAAGATTTTGAACGTTTTATTGATTGATTTTCCAATAAGGCCTTAGTTTGTTTTTCTATTTCTTTTTTATGAATTTCTGGATATCTAGGATATTTACTATTTACGGGCATATTATCTGTTAACTCAATATTATGTTGAATTATTTTAGTGCAACCTAATTTATCACCTGGTAAATAAAACTGATAAGGATATTTCTTTAAAATTGACATTAAATAATCCTTTTCTGATTCATTTAAATACTCTAATTTTAAACCTTCTTCTAATTTTCTTTGCCTCTCAATTTCAGTATCTGTTTTGTTTTCTTTATTTAAATCTTGTTGGTTTTTATTTCTAGGTCTCGATTCCATTTCTTCATAATCAAAAATTTTTGTCGGGGGTATTATTAATTCAAGGTCCCTGCTTGTTGTATTTATGCAAAAGGTTTTGGCTGAATTATTTTTTATAATTATTAGCGATTCACCTAAATAAACTCCTGGTCCCGTCGGAACTAATGGCATATATCCAGTCAATAAATTTTCTTCGTTAATTACTGAAATTTCAACTAATTGTTTAGATCTAGCTTTAATTTTAATTATTTTTGCTCTGGCTTCGGCCATGAGTGGAAAACTACCAATTTTATGATGTAATTGTTTATTTTGTAGATCGATTGTTGAATTTTTTAAAAATGGCATTCCCAAAATACCATCCTGTTTGATCGGAAAATCATCAGGTACAAGTTGATATGACTGAATGCCACCATCAAAATCCACCTGAACTTCCCCGATCGTAGTTACATCTTCATTATTTATTCCAAAAATTTGAATTCTATTTTCAAGATTTATAAAAACGTTAGATTTAACAAATTTTTTCTTTATTAAGTTAACTTCTGCTCCTGTATCTACTAAAAATTTTACTTTTTCAGTATTAAAATTTTCATGACTAATTTCTACCTCTGGTGATTTTTCTAATTTAGTTTTCGAAATCATTAATGTAACTCGTTTTGTGGGCACTTCTAAAATTTTAGATTCACTAACGTACCCATTTGGTGAATCAATTTTTAGTTTTTTTGAGAATTTAGTTTTTCATTTTGCTCTTCTTTTAATTTTTTATTTTGTAATTTATAACAGTCTTCAATTAAATGGCCAGGTTTTTTACAATATTTACAAACTCCTTTACAATCTTCTGTAATATGATTTTTTAATCCACAATTCTGACATTCAATATTTGATTTTTTTTGTTTTTGATTTCCCCCCTTATTCGGACAATTAATTTGAAAATGACCATTTTCACCACAGGAAAAACAGGGTTTTTGTGAATTTTGTTCTTGACAATCTCGTCTTATGTGGCCTAATTTTTTACACTTGAAACATACTTTATTATTTTTTTCTTCAATTTTTTCCTTTTTAATGATAGGCTCTACTTTTATATCATCCTCAATCTTTTCCTTTTTAAATTTTAGATTTATTTCTTGATTACTATTTTGTCTTTCTCTTTTTTGCCCTATTGCTCTGATTCTTGGGTTTTCAGGGTAATGTCTCGAATTATTATGTTGATTTTTTGAATAAAATGATGATTTACGTTCATCATTTGGTCCCCTTAATAATGTTTTTTCAAATTCTATTTCCCATTCAGCTTCTCCGGCTACTTTAATTGTTTCTTGTAAATTTTTCGGTCAATTGCTTCCTTAGCAAGAAGACAATTTTTTATAAATTGACGAACCGGTATATTTCGACCGTCGAATTCTTTAGGCAAAAATTCGAGAGCTGCTTTGAACGAAAGATATATTTTTTTCTCTTGTTGAGTAACACCTGACGTATTCACTGAACAACTCTGTTCACCTTCTTTTTCAATTTGCTGAATAATAGGATCATCATTATTTAATGATTTTACATCGACATCCCATGATCCAGCAACCGATCCCATAAATTCTTTAACTGAACTACTCAACTCACTATCCTGATCATTAATTTCTTTTCTCAACATTTTGATATAATTTAATTTAAAAAATTTTTTTTATATATATATATATATTTATTAATTAATTTTCCCCTTCCTTCTTTTTTTTATATTATTTTTTTTTTAAACAATAAAAAATTATCTTCTCTTTTTTTTTTTTATTTCACAAGATGATCAAGGTTGAACTTAAATTACAATAAATATGAGCCGACTTACCCTTCTGTTGATTGTTCTTTCTTAAATTATCCAGTTTATTATATATATATACTAATTTTCACAATTTTCACTCCCTCTTTTTTTTTTTTATCACTTATTGACCTTTCCCCCTTTTTGTTAACTTCACTTATGTTTCACTAATTCTTCTTTTGGTTCCACTACACTTCCTTTTCTGGTTTTTCTTCCTGCCTTCTCCCTCTTTTTTTTTACTTCCGGTTCCTCTGCAACTTATTGATTTTCTACTTCAAACTCTGATTTTGAGATTTGCCACTTACTATGTCTACTTAGCTCCGTCTTTCTTTCCGCGTTGATTTAAATTATTCTCCTATCCGCCTTCTTAATCTCGTTGTTTTTATTCTTCGCAAGATTATCAGTCTACCTTGCTCCAAATGAATTATTTCGTAATTTTGATTCCAAGGTTCTTGCTGTTGATTTAATTGAATTTGTTGCTGTTGATTTTCTTGATTCATAATTTATTCTTAAGAAAATTATATGTATATCTACATATATATATGTTTTATATTATATATATATTTAAAAATTTTCCCTCCCTTTTTTTTTACAAACAAGTCGATTTGAATATCCCACTTCTGACACCAAAATTTTATCCTGTGACACACGTCGCTGGATCTTGAAGTTTAATTCACACTGCTGCTTGAAATGTCCAAGAAATTTGGTTGATATTTAAAACTTAAATTTCGAATCTCTTCCGTTTGATTAATTTTTTTTTATATTTATTTTTCTTTCGTGGGTACTTAATCGTTTAAGTCCTTAAAAGGACTTACTTGTTAAGAAAAAAGAGAAAAATACTTTATTTATCTTTATATTCTCACACTATTTAATTATGATTTATTAATTAAATGAAAACACCATTAATTAATCAAAGTATTAATTATCATTTATTCAAGTCAAATCTAATTTTTGAGTCTTGATAATTAACAAAATAAATTATGATTAATTTAATTTATTATAATTTTTAAATGTTGTGTTCTTTGCACAATTTCTTTTTTTGTAAAATTTAAATACACGTATCGTACTCAAGTTATAGTCAAAAATCTGGTCCCTACTTTTTAAATTTCATTTTTATACTATTTTCCCACCTTTAGTCTTGGACCCTTTTTCCCTTTCTTAATCTAAATTCTTCCAATTAGAATTTTATTTTTTGGTTCTTTAGTTCCGCCCTCACCAATTACTTGGCTTGATAAATGCAAACATCTTGTAACCATCATATTTGTTTTGATATTTTTTTTTATGAAACACACCTGCACTTATTGCGCATTTTCTCCTCATAATTCTACGTTTAACTTTTCTTATATTGCTTATTTTTCTCTCAAAATTGCGCCTTAATTTATTGATTTTCAACGGTAATTCCATTTTTTTCTGAGAATTTTATGATTCATTTTCTTTTTCTTTATCTCTATTTTATTTTATTTATTTTTTTTTTATTTTCATGATTCATCCCTTTTTAAGGATTCTTAAAAATATAATAATTATTTTGTCTTATTCTGTTATAATTTATTCTAAAAAATAATAATTATCAATGATTGGTTTATTATTTTATTATAATATATGCTCCAAATAATAGTTATTAATAATTATTTTATTTATCAATCATTTCTAATTATATTTAAAGTATGTTAGTTAATTTATTGTATTTATTAATTATTATTATCTATATCTATTATCAAGACTCAATTATTGCAGCGACGCTTATCATACTCGCATTCGCCTAGAACAATTTTCTAGAGAAAGAGGGGAACTGCAGAAAAACCTCTTTCTGAGTATGTACCAATTTATTTATTAATTAACTAATAATAACTTTGTAAATTAATAATCAGTATTGAATAATAATATATTATTTTCAAAATTAATTTGTTGATTTTATTTATTTATCATTATTCCTTTATTTATTTATCGTTATTCCTTTATTTATTTATTGTTACTTCAATAATGATTATTTTTATCTTAAGTTATTTTAATACTTATTATTTTACATTATTATCTTATTTTAAGTCGGCTCTCAATTTTAACTTTGATCTCTTGTGAAACTAACCTATACATATTAGCTTATATAAGCTAATTAATTTTATAAATAATGTATTTTGTTCATAAAAATAAAATATTCAAAATTTCGAATTTGAATATTGCTTTAATCGTAAGTTATATGTTAACTATACGTAATTCATACGCAAGTCACATTCTCATCCGTGGCGTATAACAAAGATTTTCCAAACCCTGAAGTTCAGTGACAGATTACTGTTACAACGTCAAAAACATGGAAACAGCAAAATCACACACGGTTCTTTAGTTTTCGAGGCTAAAATGAATCGAGCATAAACTTGATTTTGTGGTGGCGCGTAAAAGCTTCCGTATTTAAGCCTAGCCCGATAATGGCAAACGATTTTTACAATATTTTAGGGAAAAAAATCTCAAAAAAATCGGAGATGCAATTGCAGATGCACTTATACTTTAGCGTGGAATACATCATATACAAGTATTTGTAAAAAAAATTTTAAGCCGAAATATTTGAAATTGCCAAAATTTTTTATCGACAAAATTCTCCGTCAGACGAGAGACAATACTATGTAGATGATAACCATATTTTGATTTTTAGGGTTCCGTACTCGGTTCGGAACCCTATTAATATCGGTTTTTAAAGAGTGCATTGGTTGTCATGCTCCGTACCACTCCTCATGTGCATCCAGGTCAGTGCTGCTAGAAAATGGTTCTTTTTGGCGATGTTGTGGCCCACCACGTGCGAATTCACCCAACAGCCTTTATGTTCCCCCCCCCTCATCTTCTCAAGTACAAACTGCAGTTACTGTATCTGATATTAAGCGAATAGTGAATAATGCAATGTCTGCTTTAAACAATAAATTAGACACAATGTCTGCCTCAATAAAAGATATAAAAAATGATATAGGAAACATCACTTCTGATGTACATGATATAGTTGAGGATCTGAGCGCCTTGCATACTACAGTTGGTGGCACTGTCAAAAGAGTTGACAATTTGACTGAGAGAGTTACGATTATTGAAGGTAATTTACACGATTTATCGAATGATAAATTTAACCCTATAAATTATAGACCAATAGCACTTGTTAATTGCATTTTGAAGATATTCACGATAATTTTGAATACTAGAATTCAGAACTGGGTCGAGGAATTAAAATTAATCCCTGAATTTCAAGCCGGTTTTCGGAAAAAGAGAAGTTGTGCAGACCATTCACTTTGAATTCCATTGTCCAAATTCATCTCAGACAGAGGGGAGGTTTTAAGCCCTACATTGTTTTCACTTTTTCTATCGGATATTGAAATATTTTTTCGTAGTAGAGGCATTGTGGGTATAAGCGCTGATCATTTGACAGAAATTCGAGGGGCTGTTCACTCTCGAATACCCGATTTGTAATGTAGAGAATATACTAGGTATCTTCCGAATATTCATCAATTAACATAAGAAAATGTAAATTTCTTGATTCTGAATATATTGTATTTTAATTGGAGATTACCGACGATTATTGAAAAGGACGTTCGAATTTGTCGAATACTATGCGAATCCAAACGAATCTCGTCGATTCCAGTAAAATTCTAAATCATGCAGTAAGAATTGTTGCGAGTCACGAATGGTTACGGAGACATACGAGCGAATTCGGCGGCGAATTATACAATTAATCTATTTTTCTTGCAATCTTACTCTTGCAAGTAATTACTTCAAATAAAATGAAAGCACTATTTCCCTTAATTTCAAAATAGGAATTACAAAAATGACTAGCAATCCTTAAAAATCTTTAATGAATTCTCAAATATTGTTCAATTGGATTTTCAGTGAACAGCCCCTCGCAGAAATTATATTATTGGCATATGCTGATGATATAGTCTTTCTAACTAACTCAAAAATTCAATTAAATAAAATATTAAAAACATTAAGCGAATATTGTCAATTAAATAAACTTATGGTAAATATAAATAAAACAAAAATAATCGTATTTCAAAAGGGAGGTCATTATCATACAAAGAAATCCACCCCTTTTCTGTATAATGGTGAAATAATCGAAATAGTAAAAGAATATAATTACTTGGGCACTCTATTCTCTAATTCAGCAGTTTTTTCGAGAGCGGTAGACGCAATAACTAGTAAATCTTTAAGGGCTGTAAACTCAACGTTATCTGTTATTAAAAGCACTGAAACTGACTCGTGGGAAACCATAGAGAAATTAAATGATAGTCTCATAAAAAGCTGCCATCTCCATAACGTCCAAATTTGGGGCTTGCAATATACACTGTAAAAAAAAAGTTTTAAATTAGTACCCTATTTTGGTATTAAAATAGTACTCACTGAAAATAGTCCCTAGTTGTATTATTATAGCACCGTATATGATAATAATTTGATTATAATACTACAAGTGGTATTAATTTCGTACTAATGCAAAGTACTGGCCAAATTGTTCGTAATTAATGTCTTATAATAAAGTTATTATATAAATATTAAATATGAATAAAAATTATATTTATATAATATTTGTTCTTGTCTTAAAATAGAACATCACATTTTTAATAAATATACACGTATAACGTGATATACACACGTGTTATATACTAAAATAACAAAGAAAAGTTTTTAATTATAATTGTATTGTAAGGTAAGTTTATTTATATTACAATGAATATAAATATTCCTGATATTATTATGTGTATTTACTTTTTTGAAGGGTTAATGCCATGGCACCAAGAAACGATTAACGTTGAGCCAATGAAAATTATTCATTAGAATGATTTCCATTTAAGCGAAAGGTTTTATTGGCTAAAAGTTTTTCTCTTTCACGCCGATATGGGACTAAACCTTTATTCTGAAAATGTCAAACAATGAAGGCTAACGCACAATAAATTCGCAAACATAAAGCATATATTAGAAGAAGCGTATCGCAAAATTTTATTGGTTCGTCATTTGATTGGAATTTTCACAAGGGCCAATCAAATTTACTTTTTACTTATACGACACAGCAAATTCATCACTTGTGAGTTTCAGGCGATTTATCGTTCGCGCCATAAAGTAAGGAAAGTGAAAATATATTGATTGTGGTAACATCAAGTTTTTTTCGAAAGGAAAGATTTAGATTTCAACTGGCAAGTAAAACAAACGTTTCTTTTTTAATACGATTATGAAAAGTTATTCGAATCAATAATTAGAGTAGTGTGTCACTGTAGAAACTTAATACTTGTGATAATTTCTTTCATTCTTTAAAATTCCTAACCTAAAAATGTAATCTAAATACAATTGTGAGGAATGTTACAGTGTAGTAAAAAACCAAGAATAAGAATTTTTTTAATTAAAAGTGTAATATTTATAAATAATTTTCTACAAATATCTTTATCTTTTGTTTATAGTTTTCGCAAATGTGCCATAAGCAGGCCTGGCAATAAGGTTCCCTTTCCTTGTACAGAGTGACGTATGTACAAAAATACATCTTTGTTAACCTCACTGCAAATCGGCAAAAATACCAAATGTCTATAATTTTTTACAGATTTTGGTTGACAGGTATAAATTGAAGGTCGACGCATTGCAACGTAATTTCCTGATAAGGAATATTTTTAATAAAGAAGTGGACGTCACAGAATAATTAACGAAGGTATTTTTCTTATATTTATGTTCCTAAATTTAAATATGAATTAAATTTGTGGTAAATAATAATAAATCAGAATCATAAAATAAATAATAATAAATAAATAATTTATAATTAAATTTATATTAAAAATTTCCTAATTTTAAAGGTTTATTTTTAAGCTATCAATTGTGGATAACATTCAAATAACTTTTTCTATAAATTGATTATCTTTCAATTTTAAAATTTCCTAATATTGTCAACTATGTATAAAAGTACATTAAATTAAATATTCGAAAAATTTATTTATTTATTATTCATTTATATAAAATATTGAACTCTTGGAAATCTCGAAAAACAATCAATAAAAACTTATATGTTCAACAATTTTTAACAACAAACTAATTAATTTTTAGTTTTTTAATTATTTAAAACATTAATATTTTTAATGCTTTATAAAAAGTATATTTGATTTAGGGTAAACAATATTACGATTTTTTAAAAGTTTACGTTGACATATTATGTTTGCAGGCCTCGGATAGTACGACTTTTTCAACTTTTTTAGACTATTTTTAATAAATGAAACTTTTTACGACTTACTTTCAAAAACTGCGACTTTTTCGACTTTTTTTCTAAATTTTCCAACAAAATAGTTCTTTTCTAGTATAAAGTGCAACTTATTTTTATTTCTATACTAAATAACTATATATATATATATATATATATATATATATGTATACGATTTATGAATGTAGTCAACTCATTCAACAATTATTTTTTAATAATTTTTTTAAGATAATTAAAGTATTGAAATAACTATATACTTAACTCAAAAATTTTAAAATAATTAAAATTTCGTAAAATTTTAATCAAAATAACAATTTTATTAAGTGTTTTAATTAAATTTTTGAAATATATAATTAAAAAAAATTTTAACAATTGAAATTTTGTAAAATTTGATAATAAGTGATAAGTGTTTCATTAAAATTTATAAAAAATAAGTTTTGAGGAATTTTAATTGAAAATTTTGAAAATTAACTTCATAAAATTGTTTTACATTTTTTTTTAAAAATAATTCTTTGAAAGTTTTCATTATAATTTTTTTAAAATTCAATTCAATTTTTTTTAGAAATTTTCCAAATTTTTAAAATGATTCTTCAAAAAATTGATAAGCTTTCAAATTGTCCAAAAATTAGTTTAACAAATTTAATTATTTTCCATAATTTTCATTCCAATATTTCTAAAAAACTAATTCTTATAATTTTTTTATCATAATTTTTCAAGATTTGAAAATTTGAAAAAATAAAATAATCAACATTTTCAATTTTGAATTCAGAAATCAGTAATGGGTCAGAGAAATATAATGAAATTCGGGTAACAATACTGAATAAAGTCATCGACTTTTTAGTATCTTTAATCGATTTTTTTTGTGCCTCAAAGTCGATCCGAGCCTGTGTTTGCAAGGCTTGTTCAATTATTTTCACATTAAAGAGATTTTTCATTTTTATTTATCATCATTTGCATTGCAATTTGTCGTTTTAAAGTTATATTTCAATTCTCTGTCTCTGGTAACAGTGTCTTGAAGAAGTGAACTAGATTAAAAGGTTTCATACATTTATATTTTTTGAAAGCGACATAATTTGTTAAGTTTAAAAGTATGTGTTTATAAATACTAAAGGGACATCGAAATTTACGTTGTAGATGAATTTAAATTTTTTTTGAGGCTATTTAAAAAAAATAATTGTGAAAGTTTACACTTTTTAAAATATAAATAATTCATTGCTTAGAACTGTAAAAAATATAGAATAAATTGTCAAAGAGATTTGAACCTAATGTTCAAATTTTCTTTCTCTTCAAAAATAAGAATTGAAACAAAAAAAATATGAACAAATGAAGTGCTTTTCTAAATTTTCTTAATAATTAATTATATTAAATATGTCATAATTTCAAAAAATAAATCAGCACTCCTAAAATAATGTAAACTTTTATGAACTAAAATTTCGCTAATATTTTTTTTAATTGTTTTTGAGTCTTTGAGACCAGAAATGTATTGTGTAATCTCCTAATTATTTTTAATGACTGGTAAATTGAAAATTTTAAATTGGCAAAGGATAACTTTAATGCAATCCCAGTACATTCTCTTTTCCGAAAATCTCGAACGCTGATACAGGAATCCGCGATACACTAATTTTGTTCCTAAATTACGTGGTGCCTCTTCTTCCATTATTTAAAATTATATGTCAAAAAATACTAGAAAATTTTGAAAAATGAGATGTGACATGAAACTACGATGTCAAACAGAATACTGACATTTGCAATAAACAATTTGTCTTGTTGTTATGGTAACATTACTTCATTCTTTTTACATTAGTAATTCAAATTCAAATTAAATTTCTATTTTCGGGAAAACGGCTTTCGGGAAATTGGATTCGGGAAAAAGGTATTCGGGAAAAATGCATTCGGGAAATTAGACATTCGGGAATTTGGGTTTTCGGGAGGATGGCTTTCGGGAAATTAGATTCGGGAAATTGACCGGTAACCAGTTTCTACTTATGTAAGAACTACTTTACATCACGTTGAGGAAGTTTTGGAGCAGAATGGTATAGAGTTACGAGAATTTGTTAATATCCAGGAAGAACTCAATTTAATTAACTGTACTCAAAATTTGGATACGAAGCATAAGCAGGATAAATATTTCGAACATGCATTCTCAATGATAAAGCCTCAAAGGTATGAATTGGGCAGGAGGTTTATCAGACATGGAACCGGCACCTGTGGGAATGACCGTCCTACAAAATTACATAAGGACGAAATGATGATTGTTCCAATTGCCGACGTTCTTAAACAATGGATAAGACATCCTGAGTTTAGAGATGTCCTTCAGCAGCATATTCCTCGAGATAACTTATTGTCATCTGACGAAGATGGTCTTATCTTTTTCAAAAATGCCTTCTTTGCTCAATATAGGGATGCATTTAGAATTATTCTTGGATTTGACGAAGCCCAGATGTGCAACCCAATTGGTTCTAAAGCTGGTCCTAAACACAACTTAGGAATGATATATTGGACTTTGGGAAATATATATCCAATGTACAGATCCAATTTAAAATTTATGAATCTGGCTGGAATTGTTAAAAGCGAAGACATCCAAAGGTACGGCATGGATGCCATTCTTGCACCAATTGTTGAAAATATTCAAGGTTTGGCAAATGGTATTGAGATTGAAAATGGGGATATAATTCGTGCAAACCTATTTGCAATCTGTGCAGATAATCTTGGTCAGCATAAGATATCAGGATTTAAAGAAGGTTTTACTGCGCAACATCCTTGTATTTCCTGCGAAGCTAATTTACATGATGTACGAACATTAACAACCGAGAATGTTAATTTAATTAGAACTCCAGAAAGTTATTTACGTCAAGTTTATGAAATTGAACACGCTGTTGGCGCAGAAAAGATAAGACTTTCGAAACTTTACGGCATTAATCGAGATACAATCTTAAACCAAATTGAAAACTTTAGTCCTGTTGTTAATATTCCTCCAGATGTTATGCACACTATTTTAGAAGGTGTTTTTCATAGAACAATTCAGCTTTATTTGCGAAAAATGTGCCTTATAGATCAAAGAATTACACTTGATGAATTAAACGATAAACTGCAGAATTTTGATTACGGCTATACTGAATTGTTGTGCAAACCGCCTGTAATTAAAGTGCAGCATTTAACAAACAATTTCCACCAATCTGCATCACAAACATGGCTTTTAGCAGTAATATTACCACTTATTTTGAGAAGTATAGTAGACGAAGATTGTGAGTATACTCACAATTTCTCAAAATTATTAGAAGTCTCGTCTATTGTAATGGGGCATTCGATTAATAGAGGAATGATCGACTACTTAGCTATGTGTATAGCAGAATACCTTACCGATTTTAAAAGGTTGTACTCCGACGAAAATATGAACGTTGCGGAAAATATGGAAAATATGAACGTTGCGGAAAATATGGAAAATGAGGTTATGCATATTGACGGTGATATTGCGATTGAAAATATTGGCAACGAAAATGATTCTGGTGATGAAAATGAGCCTTTCCAAAATGAAGAAGGAAAAAAATTCACACCAAAACAGCATTATATGACTCATTTTCCTCGCGATTATGTAAAATTTGGTTCACTAGTTCAATTTTGGTGCATGAAAGTAGAAGCCAAACATGCTTTATTGAAGAACAAAGCAAAATGTGTTCACAATGCAAAAAATCTTGCTTTCACATTAGCGAATTGGCATCAAGTGAACCAAACTTTCCAAATGACGCATACATTACTGAAAGAGGTTGTGACTGGACCAAGAAAAGTAAGATTGACCGAGACCTTACCATTTCAACATTTATATCCAGATAACCCAACACTAACATTGGTTTCATGGGTTAGATATAATGGAACAAAATATACCGCCAGGAAGTGTTACATTCCAGTAGGGTACAACGATCAAAATTTCTTGCCACTATTTGCTGAATTATTCAATATTGTTATTGAAGATAATTTGCCAGTTTTTATATGCCGATTTGTCGAAACAGTCGAACATAATGTTCGACTAATGGCTTATAGAGTGGTAACTGAAGAAAACAATTATGTTAAATTCACGTTTAGAGACCTCATTTCACCCAATGTGTATCACAGTCACATTTCCGAAGAAGACATTTTTTTAATTGTAAAGCAGAATTTTTGTGATTTACATTAAATTACTGCGTCTTAATATTTTTTAAATTAAAAAGGTTCGTAAATTTGTGTTATTTTGAAAAAAGTTTTATTTTGTAAGAAAAATTGTTGTGGTCTTAAATAAAAACTTCATTTTCTTTCACATAATATTTATATTAAACTACATTCGATATTTTACATATTTTTACAGATTTTACATATTTTACAGATTTTCAAACAATGAGTGTGTGTGGAAGAGATTTCCGAAATACATTAAGAGGTGCTTGTGTTGAACATTCAGACTGCCTGGAATATGAATGGCTTCCAGACATTGGCTATAACTGCATATATTGTGGATGTTTGCCTGTACATCATAAACGAATAGGTATCAAGATTATATAAATTATATTTTATTATTAATTATATTAATAATAAAACAATATAAAGTAATATACAAAAAGCATCATCGTGTGAAAAGTAATTTACTGATGATTGGCAACATTTGTTTGTGAATTGGAATATTTGAAATATTACAATATAGGTATTACAATGTTTTCACATTTCTCTATTGCAGATGAAAATAACTCAGCAGTAATCGTTGATCGAGACAATGTAAGCAGGAGTGAACCAGAAATTGCTGGTCCTTCAAATGAAGTAGAACTTCCTCCTCCTAATAATTCACCTAGTACATTAAGTGGAGTTGAAAGAAACAATAATTTCTCTCCACCTCGAAATCACACTTGCATTCAGTGTCAGCAGCAGGTAAATATCATCCTCCAATATATAAGAATATTTAATAAAACTTATTTATTTGGATATTAAAACGTCCCGAGACTAAATTAAAATTCACTATAAATTCTCCCCTAATAATTTTCGTGCCTCTTTGTCTATTAAATAACATTTTTCAAACCTTCTTTGATTTTCTATAAAACATTTTGATGTTCCTACAAATCTAAAATAAAAAATATTTAATCCACAGGTTACTCTTGAATTTTTAATTCCGGACATATTTCGCCCAAACTTAATGAAATCTATTAATTCGGGTCTGATTGACTACAAAGAGCAATCCGAAATCATAAGGACCGTCGCTTCAAATATGATACAACACGAGAAAACAAATAAGGACCAAGTAACTGAAGTTGCTGTCGCACTAGTTCAAAAAATTCCTTCATTAAAGGGTGTCTTCGGCATAGAATATGTAAGAATATATTTCTATACATTATATTATGTATTTACAGTGTCTTTGTCTAACAACAAACAAGATTAATAAACATTACTTGTAGATGGGAGTAGAAAAATCATTAAAAGACTGCATTAAAAGACAGAAATCGAAGAAAAAGAAGAATTCGAATTCACAAAATTCTGATTTAGACTGGCAAAAAGAGCAGAGAGAGATAATGGAAAGAGAAGTTAGAAAGGGGAAGGATAGGAGTAAGGACATCCTTAGAAGAACACTCCAACAAACTAGGGAATGTCGTTCTAAGGAGAATAAAAAATTAACTGCAGGAGAAATGCTGCAAAAATATCCAGCATTCAAAGTACCAGAAATGGTAAGATAAACTTTACACGGAGAAAAATATAGAGTAACTTTTACTACTTTCATAGTAAAACCTAAGCTGTCAAGAATTTCTGCGCATTTCTGTCAATTTTTAATACTTTCCGAGTAAATTTTACTCCATTCGAAGCACATTTTTGTAAAAAATTAGTAACATTTACTTCAAACATATAAAAAATTTACTTCGAAAATACTGCCGTCCAAAGTAAAAAGATACATAAGCGACATTGTCGATTAGGTTCTTTTTCTTATGCTTATACAATAGAAATTATGACCTAAGCGACAATGTCGCTTATGTATCTTTTTACTTTGGACGGCAGAATAGTACAAGTTGACAGAAATGCACAGAAGTTACTGACAGTTTAGGTTTTACTATAAAAGTACTAAAAGTTACTTTTTCTTTCTTTCCGTGTATCAAACCGTTAAGGTGGCAGGGTCATTGGAAATACAAATTTATAAACAAAATTTTCTGACAGAATTTTTTTTTCATTTTAATTAATATTTTAAGATAATATTTGACTCTAGATATTCTTTTTTTCAGATCATTTGGGAATTTTCAGATAGTTATAATCTTCCTTTATCTGCTTTACGGAAAAATTGGATAGAAGCTCTTCCTAAAATTTTAACTCTTCTGCCATCTACATCTAGAATAGATGTTAATGGTCAAACTGTCCACGTTTTGCTTACTCTGCCAAAATTATTTCCCATAAGAAATAAGGAAAATCGGAAGGACTTGCTAATAATTCATAAAGTAAACATTTGAAAAATATTTTTAGAATGTAGTTATCTGTAATCAATTTATTTAAATTAAAGTTAATAATTTATAGAAGTAAGAACATAGTAAAATATTAAAAAATGAAATAGAAATAATATATCCAAAGCAAAAAATTGATAAAAAATTTTAACAATTTGATTCTATTACAGCCTGGAACTTCACTGGATAATCTTACTCCTCAGAAAAATGAACCACCTTTTTTAAGTGCAGTCGGGAATGCTGATGACGATAAGCTTAAATTATTTGGCTATGTTGATGGGATTGCTATGTTCAATAATGAACCAATGGAAGCTTTAATTGAAATGATGGCAATTTATTGGGTATTCAATATTCAATTTCATTCAACGCAGAAGCACCCACTGTTGTTTATATCTGCGTGCTTATTTAGGAAAGATTCGAGTAGACTATTGGGGCAAACTTTGGCAAAAGCTTTATCAGTTACAAAGCTTCTGTCTACTGCGAGAATTTCATAGTCGCCTATAAATTTTAAATCGGAACCTTTACTTTTCGTTTCATCGTCATTTCGTATTGAATTCTGTTAATATATTTATGTTGTGTAATTTTCCTGACGGTTACTGATCTCGATTTTATAAGACTGATTATTTTTATTTTATTTTATAATATTGTATAAAACTTTGTTTTTATACAATTTCTTAATCGAATTAATGGACTACATTCGTTAAAGTCAAACATTACCTCAATTTACGCCTAATGTACAACATCCTGGTTTCGTTGATACTTTATTAATTTAGCACCGAAAACTGTTAATTTTTTAATTGAATTTCAACACCACTAACGTTGCTGTTCAATTATTACTTTCATATAAAAATAGGATTTTATTATTTCAATATACTGCGATAATTTTAAAGTAGAGAAATTGTAACTCTTAAAACAAAATAAGTACTTTTTATTTTATTCTTTTGAACATAAGTTCTCCCACCGCTCTTGTTGTTAACAATTTAAAAAGAATAATATATACTTCAGTGTTTAAAACAATTTATAAAATGATTTCGATTTGTAAATATTTATTACTGATTTCATTATTACTAAAAGAAAAATCATTCTTTATAAATAAAAATAAATGGTTATATCGCTATGACTCCATAATACTACCCAATGGGTAGTATTATAATAAAACAAAATATATTTTTCCTTATGTGATTTTAATATTTCCTTGACTTTTTATATTTCCGTTAATTTTAATGAAAAGAATAGAATATGTTCTTTTAGCATAGAATATGTTTATCTTGCATATAATAATATTTCTTCAGCTTATAAATTAATTTTTTCAAAGTACTATTATTTACTATCTTAAAGTATTATAGCTTCTTAAAAATGTTTGAAAAAATTATTTTCGACATTACTTGATATAATTGTAGATAAAGAAACACATTTAAACTATTATAAATTTGATTTAAGAAAAAAAATTGCTTAGCGCCCTAATTAACCTTTACAGGACCTTTACTGATGTTTGCATTTTCCAAATTTTTTGTGTAAGAATTGTAATTTTCGCACAAAAAAATGTTAATTTGTGGGAAAAATTGCCGGCCCTCTAAAGGTTAAAACATTCCCCTTGAATGCATGTGCTTTAGTTACAATGAGTAACATAACCTCTGAATATACGTTATTTTCAATACGGTAATTGACGAGGTTGATTTTTATAAAGTATTCATCAATATAAATAATAAATTTACTTCTTTCATTATAATTTGTCGAATTTTCCGTTATGTATAATATTTATTAATAATAATTTCATTAATCAATTTGAATTTTTTGAAGTGTAATTCTTTTTTGTTACAAAACATTGCGGTAAATGTAAAAAAATAATTCAGCTTATTTAAGTAAATTGAATAAATAAAAAAATTAAACTTATAATATTTTGTCAACATTAAATACTTTTTAAGACCAGTATAAATATTTAGTAATTTTCAAATAAATAATATATTAATTATTATTTAATGAAATTAATTACATCTTTGATTTTTCAAAATTTGGCGCTATAATTTAAGATGGCAGTACTGCTACAGCTATTATATTAATACCGCCTTTTGGAATAATTTTCATCCTGCATTGAAAAGGATATTGATACCACATTTGTGTGCTAAAATAGACTCCAGCAGTATTATAATCGATCAGATTTCAAAAAGTACTCATTTTAAAACGTGAATATTTTTTACAGTGTACTGAAAAACTAGAAAAAAATCAACTTACTTTTTACAAAAAATTATTGGGAATCCCACTTTGTACGCCGGGGAGTGCAGTTAGAATAGAAACGGGTATATCCCCAATCTCGAAGTCAGTATTTAAATTATTGCTTAACTGGTTAATTAAAATCTTGGATATGCCTGAGGCATATATCCAATATCCATTATATATCCAATAATTTGTTTTAAAAAATTGTTGACGTTAAACACAGAGGACAAGCATAAGTTAAAATATAGCTGGATTGAGCAAGTCAAAAGATTTTTCCTCGACTCCAACTCCATGCATTTGTGGAACAATCTGTCTCCGGATATAATACATAGAAATCAGAAACAAATATTAAAAAGATATGAGGATCACCTGCGTGACTTGGATTTGTCCTCGGATTTGTCTCTTCTCGCCTCCTGTACATCTTTAAGCGTCTATCAATTCTTACCAATTTGTACAGGTAGACAACAATATTTAAGAAATAGATTAAGAAAGGAAACTAGATACTTGTTTGCCCAATTACGATTATTTAATTATAATGCGCCTAGAATTTTATTTAAAAAAGTGAGACATGATTTGCATAACACAGGTACTTGCCAATGTTGTAACTTAAGAACAGAGGAAACCTTGTATCATATACTAATAGACTGCCCAGCATATGTCTCTGAGCGCCAAAAGTTTCAAAGTTTTATTAAGAGTTCTGATGTTAGACCACTATGGCTCAGTGCGTTGAATCCAACGAATATGATAGAAATAAAAAACGCTTTTTACTTTATAAGTTCGATTTTAAATCGTAGGAATTTCTATATTAAAGAATAACTTGTGATAATAAGTGTGTATAATTTGTTATGAATCGGTATGTGTCCTATGTATTTTGTATGTGTGAATTTATGAGATTTATGTAAATATCGAAAAAGTCAAGAATTGATTGTTATTATAAGTGAATAACACTTTTTAGAGGCTCTGTCGGACAAGGTAATTTACTTTGTATACGACTATGAATATATAAAAATAAATAAATAATATCGGTTTTTTTTAAATCGTGCAACCCCCCCCCCCCTTAACGGTCACACGTATTTATCTGGAGGGCTGAAATTTGGTACACATAAATTTTTTCGCGTGTAGATTACAGGAAAAATATAGTGAACCTGATTGGAATTGGTTATCATAGCGTTGTCAAGGAAAAATCATGATTAGAGTTGATGATTAACTTTTTATTAAGTTTTTCAAGAAAATATGTATTTTTCCACCAAAAACGAACAAAATTTTATTTAAAGGTATTTAAATTGATATATTTTAACGTATTTTTATGTGTAGATTACAAAAAAAATATAGCGAGCATGATTGAAGTTGATTATCATAGCGTTGTCAAGGAAAAACCATGAATTTTTACGAAAAATACCTAAAAATTACTATGTAACCCCCCCTAGCAGCCATATCTTTGAAATAAAGAGATAAAATTTGGTACACTTACGTATTTTTACGTGAAAATTACAGTAAAAATATAGCGAACTTGATTCGGATCATTTTACACAGCGTTGTCAAAGAAAAATAAAAAATTTCGAAAAAAATGGTTTAATCTCCCTAGCTCACACAATACTAAACCCAGACTGCTCATATTTGCTGTATAAATTTATTTTTGCGTGGAAATTACAGGGAAGAAATGTAAGCACGATTGAATTTGATGATCATTTTTTATCAAATTTTTAAAGAAAAATGATAATTTTAAGAAAAAAAAATATTTTTCCGCATAAAACGAAAAAAGTTTATCTAACGTGATTCAAATTTATACATTTTGACGTATTTTTATGTGTAGATTACAAAAAAAATATAGTGAGGATGATTGGAGTTGATTTTTCTGGTGCTGTCAAGAAAAAACTGATAATTTTAGAAAAAATCATGAAATTTCTCCCAATAACGAAAAAAATTGTATCTAAAGTGCTTCAAATGTATTATTTTCACGTATTTTTATGTGTAGATTAAAGAAATAATTTAGTAAACATGATAATCAGTGGAAAAAGTGGACATTTTCCTTGAGTTTATTTCTTTAGTCGTTACAACTCTAAAATAAAAAAAATCGGACAAGTGCGAGTTACATTCGCACTGAAATCGAGGGTTCCGTACTCGAAGCGAACTTATTTGGTATAAAAACAAATGTTTAAAAAATATGTGTTGCATGTCTAATAATATAAGTAATACGAAGAGGAACAATTTTCTTAAATTTTACAAAATTGTTCCTTTTTGTATCACTTATATTATTTGACACACAACATATATTTTTTAAACATTTGTTTTTTTAGCAAAGGAGGAACAATTTTCTTAAATTTTTTTACAAAATTGTTCCTTTTTGTATCACTTACATTATTAAACATACAACACATATTTTTTAAACATTTCTTTTTATACAAAATAAGTTCGCTTCGAGTACGGAACCCTCGATTTTAGTGCTTTGCCTTGCATGTATAGTCTCTTGTAGCTGGGACCTGTATGTAGTTGTCGTAGCCTCTTAGTGAAATCTGACATTTCATGAAATGTCTAGACTTTTCATAAAGCACAAGCACATTGTGAAATAAATATTTATTTCACTATGTGTCTAAAATTTTTAGACATTTCATGAAATTCAACTGTTAATTATGCATTTAGTGTAATGGTATAAAATTACACAATGTGTCTAATATTTTAAAGCATTTCATGAAATGACTAAGTCTCATTATGCCGATCATGAAAAGAGACAAATTTCGAGTTTGATTCTCCCCTTGTTTATTTATCTATTAATGATTCATTTATTGACGGGTAACTGTTTTCAAATAATTCAGTGTCGTTTGAGCCTTTTCAGTACTATTGTATTTGTCAACTTTAGTTCTATATTAAATTTACCCACATAGCACGGCTTCTTGCTATCAGGTTACTGTAAGGATATCTGTAGGGTTTGTGAGGTTACCGTGTAAGCCTACAGTTAACTTGAAGTCATCTTAAAACTTCCGCCATAACAGTACGCTTACACAGTAAAGCTAAGGTAAGCTTACACAGTAAGGTCTTGGTAAGTTTACATGGTAAGGTTGTGGTAAGCTTACAGTCTCTCCTGCACTAATAAATAACAAAAGAAATGATTTATCTTCAATTAAACCAAATAAACTTAAATATAGTATTTCTTTATCAGATTCCTTTTTAATCTTTTATTGATAAATATTATTGCATTCAAAAAATGATTATTTCTTATTAAACAAACTTGAAATTTGTCTGTTTTCATGATCGGCATAATGAGATTTAGTCATTTCATGAAATGCTTTAAAATATTAGACATATTGTGTAATTTTATACCATTACACTAAATGCATAATTAACCGTTGAATTTCATGAAATGTCTAAAAATTTTAGACACATAGTGAAATAAATATTTATTTCACAATGTGCTTGCGCTTCATGAAAAGTCTAGACATTTCATGAAATGTCTCAATTAATTCACCTGAATGTCGCTAACTGCTATTCTGGCAAATTATTTTATTGTACCTTATCATTCTCTATGCTATTCGTCTGCTTCTCCTCCTTGTCCAAAGTAGGATGTATTTTTGTTAATAATTTTGTCAATGGAGAAGGAACTGTAATCTCCTTGGCATCCAGCTGCACTTTTGGAGGGCGATCTCTTTTGGGTTTTTTGACGAATCATACCCTGGCAGATTGGTTCAAGCGTATTTTGATCGATTTCGCTTAACTTTGCATAAAGTGAAAATTTATCGGTAAATTGTTAAAAAAATGATGTAAAAGTGAAAAATAAAGGTAAATTAGTGTTCATATATGGGTAATTTACGGAAATTTCCGCGGTAATTTATGGAAATTTTCGCGGTAATTTACAAAAACATATATAGCGCAAACGAAAATTAAAAACTTTATTTATATATTCGGTAATTTATGGAAATTTATGCGGTAATTTATAGAAATTTATTCGGTAATTTATAGAAATTTATTTGGTAAGTTATAGTAAACGTATCGGAGCTATGATAGTTTATAATAAATATTTTTAATTTCGTTTGTTTCATTGTGTATTAAACTTGCACTAGTGACGGTGGAAATTCCGTGGCGGGTGGAGTCGGTGGAACTGGCGTTAATAATTTTTTTTTTGAGAAAATTATCATTTATTTTTAATCAGTTTCATATGTTTCACATATACATATATGGGACGTTCTTTGTCAACCGGACCACCCCATCTCTCCTTAATTGGTTTAATTTTAAAAAAATTTAGCATATTTGAAAAATTAGCTTGGAATGTCTACTTTTTAATCCCGTTCGGCGCTTTTTGAAATTCAAAATGGCGACTTAAATATGGCGCCTAAACGACATAAAAAACACAAAAATCCACTAATATGATCTATATTATTGTTTAAAGCTTCACATATGACGATAAAAATAACGACAACATAGTTTACTTACAAACTGGTAACGTATCTCCTTACAAAATTCAAAATGGCGGATTAAATACGGCGGATAAAATTAAAAATTGAGCTAGGCTCGTGAAAATTACAACTCGGGGGTTTTCGAGGTTGCTGGTTACAAATTTGATGTCAGTTTTTAAAAATTATAAATGGCCGATTCAAAATGGCGGACCAAAAATTTAAAAAATTGAGCTAATTTCGTAAAAATGTCTACAGAGGGTTTTTTTTGGTCGCTGATTACAAATCCGATGTCAGTTTTAAAAAAATTTTAAATGGTTGATGACAAATCTCTATTTAAAATTCAAAATGGCGGATAGAATTAAAAAATTAAGCTAGTCTTGTGATAATGACTACTCGGTGGTTTTCGAAGTCGCTGGTTACGAATTTGATATCAGTTTTTTAAAATTTATAATGGCAAATCTAATTTGGCCTAAATTTTTAGCTTATAAATTTTAATTATTAGTTTTGAAGGATGACTTTAAAAAGCTAAAAATTGAAATAAAATTACTTGTTTCATATTTTAAGTTTATGAAAAAATTATACCATCTTCAGCAAAAGAGTGTGTTTTTAATAGTAATTTTTTTGATAGAAGTGCGATAAAAGCATGTTGCGTCGAAATGCTTGGAACTGCTTTGGCATCAGAAAAGCGTTTTTTGAGGTGCATTTCTGCTTTTCTATGCATTTCCTTACTAAAATACATAACCTCAAGTTGAGAGAAATGTTGTTTTGCCCAATTAAAAAGACTTGTCGAATTTGTAATTGACTGAGTACCAGATGCTTGTAAGCTTGCTCTGGTAGCTTCGCGTTTTAAAATGGCCCCTATGCCACCGTAAGAATTTTTGCCATGTGCCGTTGCATGAAAATACTAGTCTGCTGGAATTCCAAAATCCTCTTCATGCTTTAATAAATTAGACACTTGGTACCGAATTTTAATATGCTGTTTTGCACCATCTGAGTAATAAATAACTCGACTCACTTTCGTATTCTTTTTTATTTCTTTTAACAATTGTCCTTGAACAACATAAACAGCTGTTGTAGCATGTTTTAAACAGTCAGACAAAAACACAAGACTTTTATGTTTTATTTCTTTACCATCATTATAGTAATAAACAACTGGCATTAAAGTGCATTGATCATTATTATAATGAAATGCTTGAGAAGCATTTTGTATTACGTACACTGAGAGAAGAAAAGCACGGAATCTGAAATGGAGAAGTTCAGCATCTGTGCACCAAGTTGAGAGCAGCAGCAGCGTCACTGTGTGATAGATGTCGTACTAAAATGTGAAATGGCGTTCGTCACATTACGGATTCTGTGCTTTTCTTCTCTCAATGTAGGCATAGTTCTCGGAAAAATCATACAGTACCAATACTTCTGCTTCTTTCAAATTTTGCTTCCTATCTTCAAGGTACATTGATTGCTGCTTAGATATGAATGAATGTGGTTTCAGTTTAATTAGTTTTTGGCAAAGTTCATCAACAAATTCGATGTTCGATAATTTGCACGTTATTAAATTTGATCTGTCAGTTGATGTCCATAACTGCATAAAACACTCTCGATGCATGCTTCGTTTAAAATATTTATCATCATTTCTCAGAAGTCTTCAATTCTAGGGCAATCTTTGCAGTTAGCTAAAAGACATAATACAGTTGGATCCTTACATGTAATGAGTCGCAGAAAATCTTTATAATTTTCAATTGGTTGATTCATTGTTTTTGTACTCTCTTTAATGTTTAGCGCATCAAGCATTAATTTACAATTTTCGTGAATAACGCATACACATACAGAATGTATACCGGAACCTCCAGCAAAAACACAATGTTTTGGCCGAAGCTTAGAAAATGCACTAAAACTAACTGGGATATTAGAATTTATTTTTTTAAATTCCTGATGCAACTCTTTTAAATCGTTTTTGAAATACAGATCTCTTTCCATCAATTTTTACTGATACAGTATCTTTTTTACCAGACATCACTCTACTGTAGAGGTCGCTGTTATAAAATTCGATAACTTTATTCACAGTATCTTCAGGTAACCTCTTTCCAGCCTTAGAAGTCGTTGAAGCTAAAACTTTACTATTCTATCTTAAAGTTCTGGCTTTTTTTAGCTGATCGTCGTGAGGTTCCAAATTCTGTAGCTATTTTGGGAATGCTCCATGATAATGGAGCTACGGTAAGAATCGTGAATCTTATAGGATCATTTGCAGGCAAGCTTAAGAATTTGTCCTTCAAACCACAAAATAAATCTTTTAACTCTTCAAGTATAAAAGATTTAACAAATGGAATACCATCTGTTTCTGAATCACTGATACTGTTATTGATCATATCAGTATCAACGGTTTTATGTGAGTTGATATTGTTAGGATCAAATTGTTTCGAATGAAAGGCATTATTTTGCTTTCCAAGTTGAAGCCTACAATTAGCACATATCTTCGAATTGACATGAGCATCAGGAAACCTTTCACGAATTTTTTTTGAAATTAGACGTAAACCTTTTCCACGATGATTTGGTATTTCTAATGGATTGAAACACCTGTCTAAATACTCTCTAGTTTTTGACATGTTGAAATATCAAAAACTAAAAGAATATCTAAATTCTACAATGAACAACAAAAATAGTTTTTAAGTATTTAAATACTTAAAAACTAAGGAAGCAATAAACAGTACATATCAGAATAATGTTCACGGAAAAGATAATCTTTCGACAAAGATTATTTTTTCCCTAAAATGTCTTTGAAAAAATCTCAAAAAACAAAAAAAAACCAGAAAAGAAAAAAGCAAAAAAAAATTTAAGATTTAAAAAACAATAAAAAAAGAAAGAAAATAAAGAAGACAAAAAAGAAAAGAAAGAAAGAAACAGAATATCTCTGAAAAGAACTGATTTAAACGTATAGAACACAAAAGCACTACTCACCTGCGAAAGTCTACGAAAAATTCGTAATATTTTAACCTAAATCTATCCTATACTTATATATTTCCCTATGCGTCTCGCTAGTGAGTGAATTTAGATGTCACCATTTAGCGGAGAAAAAGAAAACTACAAAGTAAAAGGCGGGTAAATTTCAAATGAGAAAAATTTAAAAAGTTAATGTAAATTTACAAAAGTGGCTACTCCAGTGATTTTGGGGTCGCTGATTACGAATCCGGTGTTAGTTTTCAAAAATCAAAAATGGCGGATCCAATATGGCGGACAAAAATTGAAAAATCGTTTAGATTCGACTTAAACTTGTTACTCTGGGGTTTCTGGGGTCGCTGATTAGAAGTCCGGTGTTAGTTTTCAAAAATTCAAAATGGCGGATCCAATATGGTGGACAAAAATTGAAAAATCGTTTAGATTCGCCTGAAGCTTGTTACTCGGGCGTTTTTGGGGTCGCTGATTACAAGTCCGTTATTAGTTTTTAAAAATTCAAAATGGCGGACTCAAATTAGTAGCCCAAAATTTAAATAATTAAGTTAAACACGTGAAATTGTTTACTCCGGTGTTTTCGGGGTCACTGATTACAAGTCTGCGGTTACTTTTTAAATATTCTAAATGGCTGATCAGAAATCCAAAAAATTGAGCTAAACTCGTTAAAATGTCTACCTAAGGGTTTTTCATGACAATCTTTACGAATTCATCGTTACTTTTTAAAAAATCAAAATGGTGGACCAAAATATAAAAAATTGATCTAACTTTTTTATATTGAACGTAAAAAAGTGCCATTTGAACTTATCAAATACAACGCCAGATAACTTTTTATGGAAATTACGTGCGGATTATTTAATTAATAATCAAAAGACTAGCTTAATTTTTTAATTCTATCCGCCATTTTGAATTTTAAATAGAGATTTGTCATCAACCATTCAAAATTTTTTTAAAACTGACATCGGATTTGTAATCAGCGACCAAAAAAACCTCTATGTAGACATTTTTACGAAATTAGCTCAATTTTTTAAATTTTTTGACCTCCATTTTGAATCCGCCATTTATAATTTTTAAAAACTGACATCAAATTTGTAACCAGCAACCTCGAAAACCCCCGAGTTGTAATTTTCACGAGCGTAGCTCAATTTTTAATTTTATCCGCCATTTTGAATTTTTGAATTTTGAAAGGAGATACGTTATCAGTTTGTAAGTAAACTATGTTGTCGTTATTTTTATCGTCATATGAGAGATTCTTTTTCAATCGCCCCAGCCCAAAAAGTCAATGTTCTGGGATTGGCTTCATACTTTGGTAAATTGTCGTCCTATATGATAGTAATAAATCCCTAAAATATAAACTAATTACAAAAATATTTGTAGAAAGTAGAGGGGGTTGAAGTTTTGACGTTAAGGGTAACATTGTCATTTTCAAATCCGTTTAACTATGACAAAAGTTGATGGATTTTAATTTATCTATAATGAATTTTAATGCATTTTTCACGTACTTTTCAAAAATGTATACAAAATTAAAAAAAAAAATTTTTAACCTCTTTTTTTTCAAAATCAACCCTTATTTTTCGATTTTCACCCCTTCGGGTATTTTTCTTTTTTTTTTTTTATTTTCATTGGGAAGCTGAGGTTTTTTCCCATGAGCTATGTAAATATGAAAATGGGACAACAATAATTTTGTGAGAAACAGAATATTAAAGCAGGCGGTGCCTACCTAAATCCTCGAAGATGATCTATAGGTATACCCGTTACCGGCACGCATTAAAAATTCATTATAGATAAATTAAAATCCATTAACTTTTGTCATAGTTATACGGATTTGAAAATGACAATGTTACCCTTAACGTCAAAACTTCAACCCCCTCTACTTTCTACAAATATTTTTTTAATGAGTTTATATTTTAGGGATTTATTACTATCATATAGGACAACAATTTACCAAAGTATGAAGCTAATCCCAGAACATTGACTTTTTGGGCTGGGGCGATTGGAAAAGAATCTCTCATATGTGAAGCTTTAAACAATAATATAGATCATATTAATGGATTTTTTGTGTTTTTTATGTCATTTAGGCGCCATATTTAAGTCGCCATTTTGAATATCAAAAAGCGCCCAACGGGATTAAAAAGTAGACATTCCAAGCTAATTTTTCCAATATGCTAAATTTTTTTTAAATTAAACCAATTATGGAGAGATGGTGTGGTCCGGTTGACAAAGAACGTCCCATACATATACAAATTTCTTATTAAATAAGAAAAATTTTGAGTGGTCGCGGCTCCTTCTAAATGCAAGATTCGCGAAATTGCAAGAATTCAAAGTTAGAAGTGCAGAAATACTAATTTTGAGAAAAACGACACGGAAAAACTTTGTTCAAGAATCATTCCTGAATTTGTTCAGAAACTGAGGATATAAAAAAAATTCTGCAAAATTTACAGAAAAATACAAAAATCATTCAAGAAAATACTTGTATTTTTATTATGACATTGGAAGACTTCTTGTTAATGCCGCGATCGGAATATCTCAGTCACTGGGCTTTGAAAGTTTCTTGAACTGTTTTAGAAGACACAGTACAGTAACCAAGCACTAGGTAGGGATTGGTTGCGTCAAATATGTTTCCAATGCATAATACCATAAGCTGCTAAGGTAGCTGAGAGATGTAAAGCGGAGTTTTTGGACTCTCGAGGACGTGGGATCGAGTCCTCCCAGAGTAAATTTTTTTTCTCGCAAACGTACAAATTTATTCTAAAACAAGTTCAAGACTTTCTGTAGTGAGTTTAGGAAGTTGTCTTGAATTTCTCTACAATTCTTATAGAAATAGTGCTTAGAATTTTTCAAAGAAAATATAAATAAGATTTCTTAAATTATTCTCATATCCTCAGTTCCTGAACAAATTTAGGAATGATTCTTGCACAAAGTTTTTCCGTGGAGTTTAAAGTTCGAGTTTTTAACCATTAGGTTAAATCATGCTAATAAAAAGAGAAATTTAATTATTACGTATTTTTAATGACAAAAAATTACAAAAAAGGTATGAATCAAATCTGCAGATTGTTTTTAATCAATAAAATAAAAAAAACAAAAATTTTAACCATCTTTATAAAATAAAGTGATTAACTCGGAAAATAGAATCGACAAAGTAGACCCTTTTCATATGGACGTCCACATATTATTTTTGTTTACGACTTTTATTTTCTGATATGTTTGGATGTGCATAAAGTTTCGAGAAACCCTAAATATTTTAGTCGTAAAAATAACCCTCTGCTTTTTGTTTCAATTTCAGATGTTCTGAGGTATAAACTAAAATATAAAAAGAACGTTTCTCCTGATAAAAGGGCTGTACGAATGAAGCGCCTAGGACACCACATGACTCAAAAAATAAATGACTGCAAAAGAAAAAGATCGATTAGAAATTAGATTGTTAATGTAATCATTTCTTTTTTTGATATTAAAAAATAAAGTTTCTTTAAAATATTCTTTGACAGATTATTTTTTTTGTAACCTTGTTTGATTGATGCGTATACTAATATTTTAAGGTAATATAAATAATAGAAATTATAAAAATCCATCTATGAATTTTCTTATGATTAAATTTTTGTTGACAAAAGAGAAATATATTTTCAATTATATTACTATAATAATTAACGTAAAGTTAATATCACTTATTGACAAAGACAATAAGTTCACCTCTAATCCATGGCAAATATTATAAATTAAAACATATATACAATATATATATAGTGAAAAAATATTATTTTTTATCATGCTAGGATCCAACGTAGTATCCTATTAGGATCCTACGTAGTTTCCTACGTAGGATCCTGTCCCAAATTCCCACGTAGTTTTCTACGTAGGATCCTACCTCGTTTCCTAAGTAGTTACCTACCTAGTATCCAACATGGGATCCTAAATGTAGGATTTTTTAATAGGGTGTCAAAAGAGTTGACAATTTGACTGAGAAAGTTACGATTATTGAAGGTAATTTACACGATTTATCGAATAACACGTCTACAAAATTAGATCGTTTTTCTCAAATTAATAATTGTTTATCTGAACTTGAGGAGAGAATAAAACGAAAATGTAATCTAATACTGTTTGGGCTTTCTGAATCGAGTGTCACTACTTGTGACAATGATGATAAAAAAACTGACGAACTTAATACACTCAAACTTATTTCAACATTTTTCGATTCTTCCTCAATAGCTGGTACTAATATTCATAGAATTGGGAATTTTAAACAGGGCAACCAGAAACCAAGACCAATAATGCTGGTGCTGAAAAACGAAACTTTGTCGAAGTCACTGCACAAAGAATTTATAAGAGCAAAGAAGGCTGCACTGGACAACACACTACAAGGGATATCACTGCATCCAGACAAAATGAAAAACCAATTTGAGGAATTAACATCACTGAAAAAGCAGTTGGAGCATCGAATTTCCCAGGGAGAGAAAGATCTCCATTTAATTTACCAACGAGGTGTACCGGTGCTAATCAAACGCACACTGACAGTGATAGTAGATCGAGCGTCTATTCTCACTTCGCAAGCAGTGAATCAGCTGGTGACTCCAGACATACAGTCTCCAAATGTGTGAGTTCTTACTACTACATGCAGTATACTCCCTCCCAGTCTATTCCCACTACTACGCGCTGTGAATCATCTGTCTCCTCAGCTATACACTTACCTAAAACTGATGTCAATTTATATTATCAAAATGTGAGAGGTCTCAGAACAAAATTGGATGCTTTACGCCATAGTCTGTCTTCAACAATATATGACATTTTTGTATTTACTGAAACATGGTTAAATAATGACTTCCACAATAATGAATTGGGATTTCATAATTGTAACATATTCAGGTTTGACAGGTGTTCGCTTTCTAGTGTATTTAAACGTGGTGGTGGTGTACTGATTGCTACGAGTTTCTTCTTACGTGCTTCGTTGATCGAATCTGAAGTAAATTCAATTGAACATTTACTGGTAAAATGTCACATAAATTCCGATATTTATATTTTTTGTGCCTTTTATATACCTCCAAATTCTGACATAAATATTTATATTACAGTTAACAAAATTTTAGAAAATGTTGCTTTGTTATATCCACATGCCGTATTATGTATCTTGGGTGATTTCAACACACCTTTTATTTGTTGGGATTATAACTCAAATATTAATTTGGCTAATAGTTGTTTGCCGAGTTCTTCACTATCCCAGTAAAAAAAAAATAATTGAGAGTAAGGAAAAATAATTGGGAGTTACCTTACTTTGTATTCGGTTTGGCGTCTAAACCGTGTAGGGACGTTACGGCCAATTATTTTTTCTTACCCTGAATTCTTTTCACCTGGATTGTTTGAATTGATGTTTGTTGATCAACGTTTGCATTACAAATGAATAGAATGCATGTTCAGAAGTATCAAAATGCCGATTTGGAATAAGAAATGTAAAATTTTATGAAAAAGACAAAATGTGAAATATGACTGATTTATCGACAATTTTATCATGTGAGTAGTGCTCGTATGGTAAATTTATCATATGAACACTACTCACATGGTAAAATTATCGATAAATCTGTAATATTTCACATTTTGTCGTTTTCATAAAGTTTCACATTTCTTATTCCAAATCGGCATTTTGACACTTTGGAACATGCATTCTATTCATTTGTATTGCAAATTTTGATCAACAAACATCAATTCAAACAATCCAGATGAAAAGAATTCAGGGTAAGAAAAAATAATTGGCCGTAACGTCCCTACACGGTTTAGACGCCAAACCGAATACAAAGTAAGCTAACTCCCAATTATTTTTCCTTACTCTCAATTATTTTTTTTTTACTGGGAGCTCAAAGAAAAATTGCAGATATTATTTTTGAGTTATTAAACTATTTAAATTTGAGTCAATTGAACACTTTTACTAATAGTTGTAATACGATCTTAGATCTTATATTTTACAATTCATACAACTATACGCTTACTTTGGCGATCGATATAATTGTTCCAATCGATGTATTACATCCTCCAATTTTGTTTACGATTAATACTGATTATGCGCACTTATCTACTGCTTTGGACTCTCGCTTATATAAGTATGACTTTAAAAATGCGAATTATGCTGGATTTATGTCTTTTTTTTGGTAATATTGATTGGGGTACTTGTCTAAATAACACTGATGTTAATTTTGCTTTAAATATTTTTAATGAATACGTTTATACAGCGTTTGAATGTTTTGTTCCAATTAAAGTAATTTTTCATAATAAATATCCGTCTTGGTTTAGCCAAGACTTAAAGCGTATTACTTGTTTTAAAAAAATTGCGCATAGGAGGTATAAACAAAACAGTACTAAATACAATTATAATACTTTCTCAAGCTTAAGGTCAGAGTGTAAAAAATTGTCAAAATTTTGTTATGATTCTTACATTGTGAACATTGAAAAATCATTGCTGGATGGTCCAAAAAAGTTTTGGAACTTTGCGAATGCTTCACGTAATGATAGTGGTATACCCAAGATAATGAAATTGTTAGATGTTGAAGAGGACAACGATAGAGATATTGCCAATTTATTTGCGGAATTTTTTAAGAATGTTTATCACGATAGTTTCAATAACAGTAACAATTCTAAATCTGATTTCTCAAATTTTAATAATTTACATTCTGTGTTAATTAAAAGATCAGACATTCGTATTAAACTTAAAGGTCTTGATGGTAATAAGGGGGCGGGACCTGATGATATCCCCCCTTCTTTCTTAAAATCTTGTCATGAGTACTTTATTGAGCCACTTTATATACTATTTAATATGTCATTAAAGTCGGGAATTTTTCCCTCTGAATGGAAAAAAGGTGTTCTTGTTCCAGTTTACAAATCTGGTAACAAAAACGATATATCGAATTACAGACCAATAATAATTCTTAGCTCTAGATCAAAAATATTTGAAAGCTTGATTTATGATATTATTTACAGTCATGTTTCACATTCTGTAATTTTACAACAACATGGCTTTATGAAGAAACGTTCAATAATTACAAATCTAACATGTTTTACTGAATTTTTATTTGAAAACGTTGGGGATGGCAAACAAGTTGATGTAATATACACTGATTTCTATAAGGCATTTGATAAAGTTGATCATTTCATACTACTAGATATACTAGACACATTTGGATTCACTCGCGGGTTTATATTGTGGTTCGGTAGTTATGTTAAAGATCGTTACTTGTCTGTACGTGTAAATAACGAATACGCGTTACCATTTATAGCTACTTCTGGTGTTCCCCAAGGATCTCACCTAGGACCTCTTCTCTTTTTGTTATACATTAACAAAAGTCAATATTGCATTGCAATTTTTCATTATTTGCGGATGATCTAAAAATCTATAAAGTTATTACGTGTAATGATGATTGTTCTGATGTACAAAATGATCTTAACAATCTCGTGAGATGGTCTGCCGATATAAGGCTTACTCTTAATGTTAAAAAATGTAGTGTAATATCTTTCTTTAGACATGAAAATCCAATTTTGTATAACTATGCTGTAGGCAGTGAACAATTGAGTAGGGTTTCCAACCTGAGTGACTTGGGGGTCACTTTTTCATCTAATGTAAGGTTTGATACTCATGTTGCTAATACTGTTAACGCGGCACTTAAAGTGTTTGGCTTAAAGTCATTATTTTTTGCTTTAGCCAGATCAAAATTAGAATTTGCAATAGCAATATGGGTCCCATACCAAGAGTACCAATTGTTAAAACTACAGCGTGTACAAAATAAATTTCTCCGTTTTGCAGCAAGACAAGTTGGTGTATATTACAACATACTCAGTCATGATTATACAGATTTAAGAAAAATACTAATGGTTCCAAAATTCTACTCCAGAATTATTTTTTTGGACCTACTATTATTGTTCAAAATTATTAACGGATTAATCGATTGTCCATCGATATTGTCAAGCATAAATTTTATTGTTCCTTCAAAAGGTTTAAGAAATCAAAAACTGTTCAGAGTTAAATTCAATAAATCTAACTATTAAGACAACAGTGTTATTAACAGAATTTGTACTAGAAGTAACGAGTACTGTCACGCGTTAGACTTCTTTGGTATATCTTTAGGCAAATTCACAAACGACTTACGAAAATTATTTTTGTATTAGTCTATAAGTCACCTACATGATTTCGTCATTCTGTGATTACATTCATTATATCTTCTTATAATATTAAGTGCTTTTGCACTAAAGGGCATTTTTAACTTTTTATTTGTAGGCCCGTACATTGTAAATAAATAAATAAATAAATAATCATTTCTCATAATTATTTATGTAGCAAATTAGTATTTTTCACAATTTTTATTTATCCAACAAACTGTTTAGGTATATGTAATTTTTTTCTTCGAATTACCATTTGGCATAATATATTTTTTTTCGAACAATTATTTGTTCTAAAATGTAATTTATCAAATTTATATTTTTTCTATTTTTAAAAGTTACGATTTGATATTTTATATAATTTTCATTTTACCGAATTGCCATTTCACATAATTTCTAAATTTTCCAATTATTATTTTTCCGCATTTTAATTTTAACGAATTATTAATATTAGAATTATTTCTTTTGCGAATTACCATTTAACATAATTTTAATTTCCCCTAATGTTTATTTATTCTAATCTCTATTTTCTCGAATAGTTATATGCCATAATCAGAATTTTACCGAAACTACATTTGCCCTAACATACTTCCTGTTAATTTCAATACTGTAGTTTCCCATCTACATTAATTTCTGGAATTTTTGCGCCACTTAAGGCCTAAGCACAATAGAAACGTAAATGGAATCGCAATCGCAAACGGAAGAATTATTAGTAAGAGAAGAACAACAATATATGACTATCTTTCTCTAACTCATTCTTCCGTTTACGATTGCGATTACGGTTACGTTTCTATTCTGCTCAGGCCTTCCTGTGACGCACCCTACCATACCGACAAGCGGTGTCCTGGCGAGTATAAATTCCAGAAATTAATGTAGATGGGAAACTACAGTACTAAAATTGACCGGAAGTATGTTAGGGCAAATAAATTATATAAAATATCAAATCGTAACTTTTAAAAATAGAAAAAATATAAATTTGATAAATTACATTTTAGAACAAATAATTGTTCGAAAAAAAATATATTATGCCAAATGGTAATTTGAAGAAAAAAATTACATATACCTAAACAGTTTTTTGGATAAATAAAAATTAAAGAAAAAATACTAATTCGCTACAATAATAATTAAGAGATATGATTATTCGGTAAATTGAAAATTAGAAAAAATGTTCTTTCGAAGTTAAAAAATTCTGTCAAATAATAATTCGAAACTATTTTGCTTCCTCATGGAGGAAGTATTTATTATATAATCTGACGATGCGAATTGAAAAAATTATAGTCAATTCCTTTCAGATTAAACGATTTGCGAGAAAATAAAAATTCGAAAAAACAAATTTGGGGTAATCATGCGCCTCACATATTTTTGATAAAAGAATTATTTTTTTAATGAATATTCCCCTTAAAAATTAATCTTTCTTTAGCCATATTTTTGAAAAAAAATTTGATAAAAAAATTGTTTTTTTACCAATATTTTTTATGATATATTAATTTTTTGATAAAATAATACATTTTTTCACCATTATTTCCGTTTAAAATTAATTTTTTTCAACTTTTTTTTAAAATTAATTTTTTTCTTCAATATTTTTTATTAAAATATTAATTTTCTTGATAAAATAATACATTTTTTACCAATATTTCCGTTTAATAAATAAGAGTTTTGCTTTTGATAAAAAAAAATACAGAAAAAATTTAAAAAGAAAAGAAGAGTGCTGCCATCTACCTGTTAAAAAGGACGTCTCTATTGATTTTATCGACAAATTTTGACAATAAACTGTAATAGATTAAAATTAATAAATAAATTAAATTTTTATAATTATTTAACAATAATCATCTTAAAATGCATAAAACTCATTGATTCTAATAATTATACTATAAATTTCATCTTTTTTTTATACAGTTTAGACTGAATTTCAATCTTAACCTTGTGGTCCATGAATTTTCCGCGAATTTCGTGGAGAATTCGCATCGCATACAATCCGCCAGTGGGCAAAAAACCATGTTCGGTTTAAAAACGTTTTCAGAACGTTTCATGTCTGACAAATAATGTTCTGAAACATTTTAACAACATAGATGTTCAAATAATGTTCTAGAACATTATTTGGCAGACATGAAACGTTCCAAAAACGTTTTTAAAATGAACATGGTTTTTTGCCCACTGGGTTATCACAATTTTTCACAAATCATATATATATAAACGTACTTACGTTGGCCGATTTTATAAAAAGTGTTCATAATTCAAGAAAATAGTAATTTTAAATCAATGTTTATCATTTTCACATTCAATGCCGTTTATATAGGACACTTTTAATCAATTAACAAAAAAAGGTTTATATTTATAAAGAAATACAAAGTACATCAATTTCAATTATTATCAGTACATACTAAGTATATTTAAAAATAATTAAGATTTTGTTAAATTTTAATATTGCCTAAAAAGTTGAAAGAAACTACCTTACCGACCGCATACGGTAATGAAAAAATTAGAAGCTTGATTTTAGCTTAGTTCAAAAGTTAATATTAATTATTTTTAACTAATTAGTACTAATAATAATTGAAATTGATGTACTTTGCATTTCTTTATAAATATATAAACCTATTTTTTGTTTACATTACGTTGATCAATGTAAAATTTGAAAAAGGTCCATTGCATACTAGATGAGAATTCAAAGGCCAAACTTTATCTTTAATAAATAATTATTTATTACATTATTTATTGTAATTTTGATAACAATCAACTCTATAAATATCCATTTATTCCTCAGAATGCATTTTTCCTTCATATTAGTCGATTTATTAAGTCTTTTTTGAAGAAACCAAAAGAAAACCTAAAATTAACCGAAACTTAACCCAGCTGGGTTAACTTTCGGTAAATCAAAATCGCCAGGACTGGGACAATTTCCAACAAATCTGCGTTAGCCGAATGTTGCCACATTTTCGAAAAACCTATTCGAGGTTAAAGTCATCTGTGTTGTAGTATATTCCGAATGTTCGAATGGAATATTTCCGGAATTTGAATGGAATATTCCGTGCTATTTGTGCAACCATTTCAGAAATAGTTAAATCTATTTTGCTTCCTCATGAGGAAGCTTTGCATTCGTCACGATTTTCAATTTTTCAAAAGAAGGTTATATGGATTCATTCTCACCTAGAATTAATATATTTGAAGTTCTAAGCAAACGTCCAGATGTATGTGTATGGGTGTGTGTATGTATGTGTTTGTATGTCACAAAATATTGTGTACAAAGTATCCCAGAAACGTTTTGACGGATTGTCCTGAAATTTTGTATGCTGACACCTTCGACCCGAAAAAAATCAATTTTTTTGCTTAAACAATAGTATATGATGTGTAGAATAGAAATTATATCATGAGAAGTGACCTCGAAGTTATTTTATGTAAAAAAATCGAAATCGGCAAAATGTGTCCAAGAGCGCTGCGAGTGCTTGTCAAAACTTTAAACGCGTTTTTCTAGAAATGACATTCTTCAAAACGGTGGGCAGTCTAACTCAAACAGTTTTGATCGGATTGACTTCGTCCAAAGTTTTTTTTGATCGACATTTACTAATGCTTTAGAGTACGTAGCAAATTTTTTGTTTGTTTGTTTGTTTTTTTAGCAATAGATTTTTTGCAAAAATTTCGCCCTAAAAATCGACTTTTTCATACACGAGGAAAAGAAGAAGAAAAGGTAGGTATAAGAGAGAGAGAGAGGTCGTGATGGGGGTGACAACCCTGACTGGCACGGCGAGACTCGCCTCAATCGAGCGTATAGTCAATATCCAAATAAAAACAATAATTCGGAAGTCAAAAATTCTTTTTGCAATCGATAGGGGGTATTTTACTGAGTATAAAACCAAGTTTTCGAATTTGGGGGGTGGCCTACAAAATTTGTTTAAACAATTTTGTAATATGATGAATATTTTTTATGTTATATTAAAAAAATCGAAATTTTTAATTGCAATAAATCCATTTTCAGCATTTTTTGCAAAACTGGTACAATTTATCGCAAAATTGGTCCTATTGAAAAATAAAGGCATTATAAAACTATGCAACTTTGAAATTAACATTTTTGCCATACACAAATTAGGAAAGAGTGGGGAACGCTTCAAAGTGCGCAACTACCAGAAGTGCGTTTAACATATTATGTGAGGCTCAACGGTGAAAGGTACCTATCTCCCCAAATGCATTAGGCTCAGTTCTCCTTGTACGTGTAAGGAGAAATGAGCCTAATGCATTTTAGGACTAAAACTGTTAATTGCAAAAATTTCTAAAATATAAAAAATACTCATATGACAAAATTATTTAAACAAATTTTGTAGGCAATTTTGAACTCTACAAAATTGATGTTTACAATTTTTCACGTAGAAGTGAAAGTTTTTGTATTATTTGCAATTTAAAAAATTTCTCTTTTTTCAAGATGTCGGATAAATTTACCACCCCTCAAATTCGAAAACTTGGTTTTATACTCAGTAAAATGCCCCCCCTCGATTGCAAAAATAATTTCATATTTTTCAGTAAATTTTTTATTTCAATAATTGCTCTACAGAGGCTTTATAGGTGAGTATTTGTTAAACACACGTCTGGTAGTTGCGCACTTCGAAGCGTTCCCCACTCTTTCCTAATTTGTGTATGGAAAAAATGTTAATTTCAAAATTGCATAGTTTTATAATGCCTTTATTTTCCAATAGGACCAATTTTGCGATAAGTTGTACCAGTTTTGCAAAAAATGCTGAAAATGGATTTATTGCAATTAAAAATTTCGATTTTTTTAATATAACATAAAAAATACTTATCACATGACAAAATTGTTAAAACTTTTGTAGGCAAATTTCAGCTCTACAAAATTGATGGTTACAATTTTTCACGTAAAAGTGATAGTTTTTGTAATATTTGCAATTTAAAAAATTTCTCTTTTTTTCAAGATGGCGGAAAAATTTACCACCCCCCAAATTCGATTACACGTATAGTTCCACGTGTAACAATTCTTAAAATTTCTATAAAGTTTCAAAGTATGAATTACACGTGTAATTTATTAAAAAAATGGCTTGAAAGTTTAAAGTACACTAGGGTGGTCGTTAATATGGTCGTTAATTTTGGAATTACACGTGTAATTTATTAAAAAAATGGCTTGAAAGTTTAAAGTACACTAGGGTGGTCGTTAATATGGTCATTTTGGAATCGAATTCAGTCCACCCCCTAGTTTGGAAGGAAAAAAATAAAAAAAAATTTTGGCATAAATTAAAACCCTTTATCGCAATATTAAGGGGTGCCTCTGGAGGTCGACATTTTTGCATTAAATTTACATGGGTTTTTTCTACGTTTTAGTAAATTAAATGTTATGGCATCTGCTTAATGATTTAAAAATTCATAAACCGCACAAATCTTTTGTACTTATATGTAACTATGTGGAAAAAAATTGTCAACCTTCAAAAAAAAATTTTAATCTAGCAATCATGGCTTCACTTAAGCAAGTATTTAAAAATTCGCTATAACAGTACTCGTAACTTTTAGTTTGCAAGTACATGTACAAGAACTTGTACATTTTCTTGTACAAGTTTTTTCAGCCGGGTTTTTCAATAGGGGTAAAATTCCTGTAGCGAACTAAGTGAAAGAAAGTTGATCGGATCGGGCTGTAACTTGTACATAGTTTAGCCCTAGGGGTGAGTAATTTAATTACGAAGTATTGTTAGGTTTTTTTCAAAAACTGTCGGAGAGGGAGGGGGTTGAATTTTTTTGAAAAATTCAAACTGTGAATTTTTGAAGACTTGTAACTTTTAAATAGGAAGAAGAAAAAAAATTGTTTTATATGTTTTCGAAAGGTTTTTCCCTGCTCTTTCGAATAGTAAAAAAAATTATCAAAAAATTTAAATTTTGACCCTTTTTTTGAAAATTAAACTTTTTTTAGAATTTTTTTTTAAGTTCGGTCTTTTTTATTTTTTTTATTTATTTTTTTAAAAAAGCTAAAAATGTGTATTTTCACCACAAAAAATATTGAGATGTCCTTTTTCGTTATTTTCGAGATATTAATTAATTAATTAATGTTAATAAAAAATGAAATATTTCACAAATAAATAAAGTTATTGCAATCCTGAAGGTACTAATTAAAAGCTGTCGTAATTTCGCATCCAACGAGCCCTATGTGGACTATTTTGGATTAGAGGATTTTTTATAAACAATTGCCATGTTAGCCAATTGATGATTAACAATTTGCACTTACCCAAAGTACTTCATATAGTGTTCGCTGGTTGCGGAATTTTGTCAACTTTCATTTAGAATTATCATTCATTATCAATTATCATTCGTCAGAATTACGATACCTTTATTGGTTTATAAAATATATAATTTTTTAATAACATTAATTAATTAATTAACTAATTTATATATCGAAAATAACAAAAAAGGACATCTCAATATTTTTTGAGGTAAAAATGCACATTTTTAAATTTCAAAAAAAAATAAAATAAAAAGAACTGAACTTAAAAAAAAGTCAAAAAAAATTGATTTTCAGAAAAAAGGGTCAATTTTTGAATTTTTTGAAATTCTTTCTTCACGAATCGAAAGAGCATAAAAAACATTTGGAAAACATATATTTCAAAATTTTTTTTATTACCTTATATAATATTTACAATTTTTAGTTAATTAATTAACTGATAAGGTTAATAAAAAATTATATATTTAATAAACCAATAAAGGAATCGTAATTATGACGTTAATAAAAAATGAAATATTTAAAAAAAAACAAAGTTATTGCAATTCTGAAGCTACCAATTGAAAGCTGACGTAATTTCGCATCCAACTAGCCCTATATCAACTATTTTGGATTAGAGGATTTTTTATAAACATATTTATAACAAAAATAAATAAAAAAAAAGACCAAACCCAGATAGCAATCGTGCGTCGCACGTCACGCATTTTACGTGCGGGGCACGCAGTGATGGCTATAATGCATGCATTTCGCCTGCACTTAATAATTATGTGTGAGGGCTAGTTCAGTGCAAGCAAAATGCCTATCATTTCGCTGACATTTACATGCGTGTAACAAAACACTTAGAAAATTTTCGTGAATTTTTGAACTTGAAAATTTTTTGTCGAAAAATGAACTTAAAAACTTTTATTAGTCTAAACTTTCGTTATTTCGACAAAAAAATTTTTATCTACAAAATTTGTCATTTTTTCAAAAAATGTCAAAGTCCACAAAAATTGACTAAATTTTTCTAATTCTAATTTTCTAGGTTTAAAGTGTCATTACTGTGAAAATTTTTCTAAGCTTTTGGTAATTTTTTAACGTTAAAATTATTAAAATAGGGAATCATAATTTAAAAAAAAATAAATATATTATTATACAAAATTATTTAATAATAAAATATTCTTGTAAAATTGAATTTTTAAAAATTAGTTACCAACTATAAAATAGTAATAATAATAATAATAATTATTATTAATAATAATCTATAAAACAAATTTGAATTTTCAAATGTGCGCGGTATGTGCCTCGCGCAACTCGGTAGCACCAAAAACACTTGGAGGCAAGCATGATGCAAACACATGCAAACAGCAAGCGTGTGCAAGCGTGATTTCGTTTGTTTTGTTCTTTCCGGTTATTTTGTGCAGTAATTGTGGATTTAAAGCATTTAAGTGATTTTATGTGGCCAAAGTGTTAAATATTAGAAACATTGATTATATTGGATTCTTTGCGTCTTCGTGGGATCTTGTGGTAAGCTCAATTTTGCGTAGTTTGTATACAAACATAACCTTCAATTTTCCGCCAATAACGTGAAAAATTTCTGTATAAATTCATAATTTTTAATTTTGGTAAATATTTATTAATCATATATTTTTAAATTTTGTTTGATGCCTTTTTTTCATGTCAAATTGACTTCTAATCTTTTTACTCAGTGAGTTGCCGGTTTTGATATTTTTCGCTCTTTTTTTTACAAGAACGAGCGAGATGAGTGAATAAATTATTCTTTTATTTTGCTTTTATCAATTTAACTCTGATATATTGTCAAATGAAATTTTTCAAACTTATTAACACTGAAATATTCTAAATCAAATTTCTGAATAATATTTCTGTTAATTTATTATTTTCTAACTTTGAATTACTGAAAATTCGTCGACTAATTTAAATCAATAAGAATTTTTAATCATTTTTAGTGAAATTTTACTATTTTAATTTTTTTTTAAAGCTTTAGTACAAATGACTTTTGTTTCTTTTTAACTTTTTAACAAATAAAAATACAACTTAATGTTATTAGAATTTTATTTTTATTAAAATTTAGAGAAATTAAAATAAAATTTTTTTAAACAAATTATTAAAATCCACGGAAATTTGTCAAATTGTTTTAACTTTCTTAAATTAAAGATTTTTGAGAATTATAATTCTTGGAATTTTCAATAAATAAACATTTCGATAAATTGGAATGTAAGTCGATTGAAATCTGGATCGATTTGTGTTTTTATCGAATAAAATTTCAAAAAATTAAAATCTTTTAAAATTTTAGTTAACCACAAATTTAGTAGATTAAGAAACAGTCAACTTAGAGTTTGAATCAATAATTGTAATTTTGATTATATTAAGAAGTGGAGGAAAATTTGTAGTAATTTCAGTGAAGTATTATGCTTCCATCAATTGAAATTTGGATCAATTTAAACTACCATTGATTGAAACTTTCGTCGATTGAAAATACTAACAATTGAAATTTAAATTGATTGAAACTAACAACGATTAAAAAACTACCACCGATTGAAATTTTAATTGTTTAAAGTTTCGAATAGTTGGTTTTCGTATCTATTGAAATATCAGGAAATTAAAACTACAATTAAACATAATTTTGGTTGTTTTTAATTTTTTAACACATAAAATTACTGCGTTTAATAAATTGTAGTTAATTTACAATAAAATTACGTTAATGGAATTTTTTAACTATAAATGAATTGATATTTTAATTGAAATTAAAATCGATTAAAACTTGGATCAATTTGAATTGAATAAAATTGGAAACGATAAAAATGTTTTAGTCTTTTTAATGCATATCGATTGTAACTTCCAGATCAATTGTTATAAATTTCTTCAATAATAGTTTAAATCATTAATAAATTTGGATTTGATGGTAGTTTGAACCGCTAATATATATAGGGATTCGATGGTAGATTGAATCGCAACAAATTTGAATTAATGGTAGTTTAGGTTTAGATCATTAATAAATTAATAAATTTTTCTGAAAATAACTGAAAAAGTTTTCAAGGTCACAATTAATTATTTAAAAATTTCAAACTTGATAGAGTTAAAGTACATAACAAAAGGTGTGAATAGCAATTTTTTTAAATCTTTTGGAAATTTTTTTTTGTTTGTTATTTTGTATTTGTAATCTGCGATCATAAAGCTTGCAAATACCGAAAAAATTTGATAAAATTTCTATTTACATCTTTTATTATGTATTTTAACTCGAACAAGTTTGAAATTTTGAAATAAATAATTGCGACCTTGAAAATTTTTTCAGTTATTTCCAGAACAAGTTACATGTAATTTCCCATTTAAAATTTTACCCGCCTAGAGGCACGTGTAAATATTGTTCGATTTGGCTCAAACTTGCAGGGAAATTTTTTTTTACACCTTGTTTCATATTCTGAGTGGTGATCGAAGATTTGAAAAATCGTCAAAATAAGAACCACCCTACTAAACACCTGACCTTAAATGTGCGTCACATTTCATGACCCACCCCCCCTAAATTTTTTAACGATAATGAACTAAATTTAATAAATAAGAGCACGCCTTTATATCACTAAATCGTTTTCATTTATTACAATTTTCTGTTGCTGATCATTTCTGTTATTTGATGTGTTGAGACAAATTATTATTCCATGAAACTCATTTAACAGAACTTTTAAAAGTTCGAAATTTATTAAGCACAATTTAACTTGAACTGAATTTTCAATGCGACGAATTTTTATTTAGCAGAACAAATATATAAACTAATTTCTATTTGACAGAAATTTTATGGATCCGAAATTGTTTGTCATAGAATTGATATTTAAATATTATTATAAATAATTCTGTTAAATGTAAATTTATACATATATATAACCTTTATTTAATTAAATTTGTCACAAATGTCACACTATTTTTTCCTTTTATAGATAATAATTTTATAACTATTTACACATCTCCACGCACCCTGCCTCGCGGAACAGTTCATTGTGGAGACATGCAAATATAAACATCAACACATATCCTTGCAACCATGATCCTTTGTTCCAATTGGGGCTAATCTTTTAGGTACTGTAACCTGGGATTTTAATTATTGTTAACAGGAATTGTTATATGCTGGAAAGGGAAAGATGGCCGAAAAATTCAAAACATTTGAAGACCTTAGTTCCAGACAGAAGGGAAGACGGTTAAATGAAATTCTTGAAAATGTGATATGGAAGAGAATAATATTGATAATGGTGGAGATGGCGATGAATATGATGATGATACTGCAAGTGAAAGCTCTCATGAAGACGATAATGATGACTATTTAGAGGATTTAGAAGATCTTGCAGTAATAGAAAATGAATCAAGTGTCTCAGAGAACGAAGATGCAGTTGAAGATAATCAACAAAATTTAGAACATTTACAGAGAAAAGCATTAAAGAATACATTTTTATCGGCTAATATAAATCTAACACAAGGCAATGCATTACTAAAAACATTGCGACAGTTTCCTTTTAATTTGATTTCCCTGCCCAAAGATTCGAGAACTGTCGTTAACACACCGACCATTGTTGCAAGTACAAAAGTTCAAAACTTAGCAGGAGGTGAATATCTTCATATTGGATTCAAAAAGACATTTATGAAAAAATTGAACAGTGTCCCAGAAAATTTGATTCAAGATTCTATTATTATCGACTTCAGTACAGATGGTGCAAAAGTGGACAAAGGTCTTGACCATTTCTGGCCGATTCAGTATCGAATACTCAATATTTCTGATAAACGGACAATTATTGCTGGAATATTTCAAGGACGAGGAAAACCATCTAACCCCTTCGAATTTTTCGAAGTCTTCCTTCAAGAAATTTTAGAAATACAACAAGAAGGTGGGATTATTGTGGGAAATAGACGTCTTCCCCTGATATTGCATTGCTTTATTGCTGATGCTCCTGCGAGAGCTTTTGTTTTGAACCACTTTGGTCATAATTCGTCAAGTGCCTGTTCAAAATGTAAGGTCGAAGGTCGTCGAAGTATAACTCCTGGATTTGAATCAACAATGATTTTTCCAGGTCTTGAACACGAACTTCGTACAGATAATGGTTATCAAAACCTTCTAGATGAAGACCATCATAAGGGAAGAAGTCCTTTGTCTCCTTTTCTGCCTCTAGTAACGCGCGTTTCATTTGAGGGTATGCATTCTGTTTATCTGGGAAATGTAAAAAAAATATTTTCGGCACAGGTTGATGGGAAATTTGGATTTCGACGACTAAATGGAAGAAAGTTGGAAATCCTGAATTCTAGAATGAGAGATCTTCAACTTTATTGTCCATCAGACTTCAATCGACGCCCTCAAGAGTTTAGTGAATTTCATAAATTCAAAGCTACGGAATTCCGGCAATTTTTGCTGTACACTTTACCTGTTGTAGTAAAAAATGTTTTTGACGAAGATTATTATCATCATCTAATGATTCTTCACGTTGTCATGCGTCTTCTTGTTTCAGAAGAAACTCCACGAGACATGTATGATTTTTGTCAAGAAGCTATGAAAATGTATGTTTCATTGAGTGAAGATTTATATAAAGAACAGTTTCTTTCATACAATGTTCACAGCGCATTGCACTTGGATGATGATGTGAAAGTTCTAGGTCCTCTTGAAACCTTCAGTGCGTTCGGTTATGAGAATAATCTGCAAGAACTACGAAAGTTGATTAGAAAGCCTGGCTTAAAACTTGCTCAAATATATAAAAGAATCGCTGAAAGAGATGATTATGCGTTAGCGCCTGTTGTACCAAATGTTGCAATTAAATTGTCAAAAAACCACGCCGATGGACCTCTACCAGAACATATTACTGAAAATCTTTGTGTACAATATAAAAAAATTGAAGTTGGCAAGTACACATTGTCTACTACACTTCGTGACAGTTGCTGTCATCTAAAAAATTCGAAGATATGTATTATAAAAAATATCATACAAACAGGAGGTGAAATCAACTTGGTTGTTCAGTATTTTCGAAATACGGCTGAAGTTTACGATGTAGGAATAAAATCGTCTGCTGTAAACGTTTACAAGTGTCAAAATTTGGAACCAACCCTAGGAGTAATTTCATTAACAGATATCAAATCTAAGAGTTATATTATGCCAATATGGAGCAATGTCGAAGGAGAAGAAGAACGTATTATTCCTGACGAATGGACAAGTGTTTCGCTACTGTCACCATTTTTGCTTCACGAAAATATTTTGTAAAATATTAAATGAAGCTTTAGAAAGTAAGAAAGAAGAAGAAACACATATATAAATTAATGTGAGTTACTAAAATTGACTACTTTTGAAGAAGCATGAAAAACATGAAATACGGTGTCTGATACTTTTTTTACTTTAAAAATAAAGGTGGTAGCATAAAATGTTTTTATAACGTTTTTAGGACGTTAATGTCAAATAACATTATATGTACAAATGTTTAATTTTCTAAAAACATTTTTATCAAAACATGAAACGTTCTTAGAATATTATTTTAGCAGATATGTACGTCATAAAAACGATTTAGAAACGTTGTTGGGTCAAAGGCGTTTGTTGCCCATTGGGACAATATTTTTTTAATGAAACACTTGAAATGTATCTGTGAATTTGAACTTATTATTAATTATTATGTAAAAATATTTTAAATGAATATAAAAACTTAAATAAATTTTTCTTTTAGAACTTTGCTTATAATTAATGTGTTATTTAAAAAGTTGAATGTATGTTTTTTCGCCATTGACATAAAAAAGTGTCTTTTTGCTTCCTCGTGGAGGAAGCTATGTAGTCCTTTCGTTTATAAACTTTTTAGAAATGGTGAAAACAAATTTTCCTCTATATAGAAACATGTTATATGAGATCCTGATCAATTGTCCGGATGTATGTATGTGTGTGTGTATGTGTGTGTGTGTGTATGTGTGTGTGGATCGTTTTTGTGAACACGATATCTTTAACAGGTTTTAATGGATTTGGGTAAAATTTGGTAGGCTTATTTAACACATTAATCTCTCAAAAATGACGAGAGGATTTTTAAAAATACCCCAAAAAAAAAATTTTATCGTCTTTTTTCCAAAATTTTTTTTTTAATTGAAAAAATTTTTAACTCGAAAAATTTAAGGTAATATATAATATAATCGTCTTCTTTATGTCAAGATGAATCGATTGATATATATAAAGTATAGATTTGATTGAAATTTAAAGAATTAAAGAAAGTTAAAAAATCAAAAATTCTCATTTTAGCTAAAAAATGATGTGTTTATTTAAATTCATGTTTATATATGAAATAATTTTATTCCCTGCATTAAAACGAATTGGTTGGTATATATAAAGTATAGATTTGATTTAAAATTTGAGAATTAATAAAAATTGAAAAATCGAAAATTCATATTTTAGCTAAAAAATTTTGTGTTTTTTTTAAATACAAGTTGATGAATAAAATAATTGTATTCCTTGCATTAAAACGAATCGATTCGTATATATAAACTTTATGTTACACTCAAAATTAATTAAAATTTTCTTTATTTTTGAAAAAATTTAATTAATTTAAAACATTTTTAACACGAAATTTTTTAAATCAATCAATTGAATTGGACAAATTCATTGCTTCCTTCACGAGGAAGCGAATTTTTTGCTTCACACAATGAGGAAGCATAATGTTTATGAAATAAACATAAAGGACCCCCTCCTTGTTTGTGCCTGTTTTGGGCAGATAAAGTAGCACTTTTTAAGGCAGTTTTGGCCAACTGCCTAAAAAAGACTTTTTTAGGCAGAAAACTGCCCTATAAAGTCTTTTTTAGGCAGTAAACTGCCTTATAAAGTCTTTTTTAGGCAGTAAACTGCCCTATAAAGTCTTTTTTAGGCAGTTGTTAATTTTTGCATAATTTTTGTAATAATACATAATATATATAATATGTTATATATATTTCTTTAAAATTGTTTCACTTTTTCATAACAATGGCGAAAAAAATAGCGTATGTGGCTCGCACGTAGTAATTTTTAGGTTCGGATGATTTCAATACTCGCTGTCTGTGCGACTTGGGTTCGACTTGGCTCGCTTTCGGCTCGACCAGTGTGACCAGGCCGCAGATAGACTTGACCCCCACCATGTTTCCATCCGCACACTAACACATGCATATACATTCCCTGTATTTGAGCCTCTTTTTCATTTTCCTCTATTCGCTAGATACTATGCATGCATTTACCGGCGGTCGATTGCTTTTTGGCGCGGGAAATTTAAAATGTAGAAATATTCTTTAGTAATTCACAATAAATATATTAAGTAAAAAATTAATTATTTATTCAAAAATGTTTTTATTATTAATTTTCAAATGTAATAAACAATAATTCCTGTATGATTATAATAATTTATTGAAATTAATTTTCAGGTTAAATAATAAATTAGATTTTAATGAATCTTTTAAATAAAATTCAAATAATTTTTTACTTTATTTTGTAAAATATACTTAAAGAGAAAAAATAAAATTTAAAATTAATACTTTCAATTAAAGGAATATATGTATAATAATTATTTAATTTTATTTCATCTCTTTAATTATAATAAAAAAAAATTTAATTTTGATATTTAATGATGTTTTTTTTATTAAATTCTAATTTATTATTTAACTTGAAAATTATCTTCTACAAATTATTATAATCATACATTGAATTATTGTTTATCATTATTTATTTTTAAAACAGGGATGAAATAATTTGTATAATAATTAATAATAAATCAATTAATTAAACAATTATTAAATTAATAATAATTATTATTTAATTAATAATTTCTTTTTTATGATAATTTTTAATTAACACAATTATTAATTAAATAATTATATATTGTTAACTATATTTCAGACTACTTACTTCTTTTATAATTTAATCTACACAAATTTAAAAAAATTACCTTTTACACCTTATTTATAAATAGGGTGTAAAAGGTAATAATATAAAAAAGAGGCTCATATACAGGGAATGTATATGCATGTGTTAGTGTGCGGATGGAAACATGGTGGGGGTCAAGTCTATCTGCGGCCTGCTCACACTGGGCTCGACTCGACTCGCCTTCGGCTCGTCCTCATCTCACCTACAGCTCACCTTCGTCTCACCTACGTCGCACTAAAGACAGCTCGTACTGAAAATTACATCTTCACCTAAAAAGTACTACTTTACGTGCTTGCCACATAATATACTATTAAGGCAGGTAAACTTGAGTTATTAGATTTATAAATTATTGTTTATTTCAGTACATTATAGAATTTGTTCTTCGTTTACAGATAAATATCATAATAATTAAAAAAAAGAAATGAAAAGGAAGACAGATAAACATCCACCAAAAATTTCTCGAAGTGGTAGAAGCATTATACGACCTGAAAAAGTTATAACTACAAGCGATGACGAGGCTCCCCCTAAGAAATCAAAAACTGCAGAAGCAACAACATTGAAAATAGAACTTTTGAGAAATAAGCTAGCAGAAATTGAAAGACAACGACTCGAGAAATCTAAAGAGAATACTTTAAATATAAAGTCCAACGCTACTTATGGAACCGCAAGTGACAGTTCGTACGTTAAAACTCTTAATAATAATATTATTTTTATATAATTCTGCGCACCCTGCCTCGCGGGGCAGTACATTGCAGAGCAACTCAGATAAAAGTTACACAAATAATTTTATATTTTCCAACTATACATTTTTATGTTATTACAATTTATAGGGTTTTATAACTTACGAAGCAAATTTGTAGTTAAAAAATGTATTTTTATTTCTGTTTTTCCCCTCATGTCAAGTTTAATTTGAAATGTTTTCTTTTAACTACATTAAATAGAAACAGTTATATAATTATTTTTTCTAGGGTAAGCTTAGTAACTACAGGTAATTCTCAATCGCCAAAGCCAGGGACATCAACATCATCTGGAGGGACAAAGGATAGTTCAAAGTACGAATTATATTATATGTATTATAAAAGTTATAAAAGTAGTTATAAATTTTACTAGTGTATTATTATTGTTTAGAACAAAGCCGGTCACTGTCACTCTTTCAAATGCAGAAAAGTCAGGAAAATTTGCGTTAAAGGAAAAAAGGTCAAAAAGATCAAAATCAGCAGAAGAACTGAAGGAAAGTTCACAGTAAAGGTACGGTCACACGACTTTTGGAAAAACCATTCATGTCTTTCTCTCTCCTAAGACAGAGGCATAAGATTGTCTCACTCTGCATTTTCTTACATTTCCCAAAGACGGAAAATGCAGAGTGAGACAATCTTATGCCTCTGTCTTAGGAGAGAGAAAGACATGAATGGTTTTTCCAAAAGTCGTGTGACCGTACCCTAAGTTGTTTATAATAATAAAAGCTTTAAATGCAGTTATAAGTTTTACTACACGGAGAGAAAAAACGGGGCTTAATAGCACGGTAGTAGTTTGTGAGTTTATCGCATTGGCGCTTCACTTACCCGTCGAGCATGAATTCATACCGGATCTGCGTGAGCAATCTCTGTACTATGAAGCCGTGGTAGTAGTACCTTGTCAGTTCGAACCGCGTACTATGTAAGTAGCGGCGCCACGCGGAGGCCGCAAGAATCAGCAACGTGCTACGTTTGCACGAGTTTCCTCCTATTTCGGTAAGAGAACCTTGCAAATGAGCAGTGATCCGTTTTTTGAATGTTTGTGACTTACAATTTATAGAATTTTATACGTTTGGATGTTTTTATGGTAAGTATTAATTCAAAATTAATTTGTAATTGTTAATCATTTCCTACATTTAAAATTTTTTTTAAATGCAATTTATATTTTTATATTTTCAAAATTTAATAATTTAAATTAATATAAATTAAATTTAATAATTTTAATACTTTTGTAGACCATAATATTTTAATAAATATAGTCGTAATGGAGAAAAAAATATATTGACCAATACATTGAAAAATATATTTTTTAATAAATAATTTTATATAACTTTTCATTTTTAATGTCAGTAAACAGTGAAAATAATTTTACAAATTTTTAACAATAATTGAATTTCAGAGAATTTTTAATTAAACATTTTTTAAACATTTAAAGTTAAATTTTTTGTCAATATAAATTAGTTATAGAAGATTTTTAATCCAAATGTTTTGAAAATATTTGAATGCATGAAAATAATTATATGAATATTTATGAGAAAAATTTATATATTTGATTAGAATTTTTGATATTTCAAGTAGTTGAAATTAATTTTTTAACGGTACTTAATTAAATTTTTATAAAATTCAAAAACAAATTTTTCTTCAATACGTTCTCTGGTTATTAAAAAGAATATTCTGTTAATTTCTAATAATGAAAAAATTTTGCAAAGAATTTTTATTAAAAAATTTATTAAATAATCGATAAGTGTTTGAACAACGTATCACAGGGGTGATATTAATGAAACATTTTTCATATACGAAGTAATACAAAAATACATGCATTCGTATATAAAAAATACTTGAAGAATAGCACCCCTGCTCATTTGCAAGGTTCTCTTACCGAAATAGGAGGAAACTCGTGCAAACGTAGCACGTTGCTGATTCTTGCGGCATCCGCGTGGCGCCGCTACTTACATAGTACGCGGTTCGAACTGTCAAAGTACTACTACCACGGCTTCATAGTACAGAGATTGCTCACGCAGACCCGGTATGAATTCATGCTCGACGGGTAAGAGAAGCGCCAATGCGATAAACTCACAAACTACTACCGTGCTATTAAGCCCCGTTTTTTCTCTCCGTGTACTGTTGTACTATTACTTTTTAGAACAAAGCCGGACATTTTCACTGCTTATAAATTGGTAAAGTCTGGAAACACAGACTTAACAGCAAGACGATCAGAAAGATCAGCATCAGCTGGAGAATGAATGGAAGTTTACAGTAAGTAGTTTACAAATCTAAAGTTGCAAACTACACTATTGACATATTTTAAGTAATGAAAAATAATTAAATTGTAAACAATAATATTAAATTTACATTAATATATTGATATATGAATTGATATATGATATATGAATCTTTACTATTAGAGAGGTCAAATATATTACATTCACCTGCAGAACTTTCTGAAGATTTGGAGTAAGTTATACATGTATTTAGGGGAGAGTGACACAAAACTGGGTAGGTGGGGTTGAGGTTATGGTGTTAAATCAGTTTGCATAATATGTCGTCAGAGAATAATTATACAAAATAATATTTAAACTATTTATACTACGCTTTTTAAAAAAGAAAAGTAATTGTACCCGGTTTTGTCCCACTTTCATCTACACAAACAAGAACCTGTTCTTTATTTTCAATAATTAAATATGATAAAATTTAGTTATAAACATTTTTCATTGTTCTTTCTTTTTTGCAGAGATGTTACAGTATTCAATAAACATAATCCATCTACTCCTTTAGGAGGAGAAGTAATGTTTGACAATTTAACTGGGTTTCCGGCTGCTCACACGGATGCATTGTTTAGAAAAAGCGTACTCACAGATTTGAAGTAATTATTTTATCTTTGCATAATGTTAAGTACATATAACAAATATTAAAATCAACTCTTACTTTTCTTCTAAATGTTCGTTTTCTTTTTACTATTAATTTTTTATGAATTCTCAGTTTCCAGATTTTAATTTTCAATTGAAATAAAATAGTGAAGTTTTTTTTTATTTAATAAATTACGATTTTTGCTTTCAGCACATTAAAGGAGCAGAACAAGACTCTTATAAGGCAAAATGAAAAAATTTCCGAACAACAAGAAAATATTCTCCTGGAATTATCAAAACAGAAAAAATCGGAAGATAAAGAACTTTCGCATAAACTATTTCGACCTCCCGACGGCTTTCCGTTACAAACCGTAGCAGAGTTTATGACTCTAGAATCGGGAGATAAAGCAGAGCGCACAAAACTCGTAAGTAAAATTTTTAAGTTATTTTGTATTTGTACTAAAAATACGGAAAAGTCAAATAGTTGTATTTTTTGTCTGAGTAGACAAATCGTCAAGTTTTTGATTTTTCACATTCTGTAAATGTTAAACTTTTTTTAATTGTATACATTCGATGTCTAAAATTATTGGTTTTTTCACTTTCTTGGGTTTCTTATTTTTTAATCTTCTGATTTTCTTTTATTGTACTAAAGTTCTCTAGTTTTTGTCTTCAGTTTCTTTAAAAAAACATTCTTTCTCTTTAAAGAACAATTTGCATATATTACTGAATATAAAATTTGGACAAATTAAATTGAAAAATGTTATAATAAAACTTTTTATGGTTGTTAAAAAACATATATGTGTACATCTGCATGAAAAGGGTCCATTTTGTCAATATTTTTAAATAGATAATCGCAATTTTCTAGAAGGGTATAAAACCTCTCAAAATTTTCGAAATTTACTCAAGAATATGTTCACGTGGATAAGTCCAATAGCGCCAAAGTGGGTCTTTTTCATTATAAAATCTAACACAAATATATTTTTAATTTTTTTACAGCGCAATTACTTGCTAAGTCTTGGAGGTGTGTCCATAAGACATTTTTTATCTGCATCGTTGAGACAGGTTATGACAGACAAATTAGTTTGTCAATTCACTTGGCCTGGGGGAGCAGAGTCTGTTGAATTTGGCAACACTAAAGTTGCAAATGTTTTATATTGTAAGTATAGTTATAATTTTTTTAATGAAATGTGTATACTGCAAACTAAAAGTTCATCTAACAATTTTATTATCTTTACTTACACTTTTTTTTATTTAATATTGTTGTTTCTTTCGTACGTTGTTCTGGGACACATGAATATTCCCTGAATCTCATTTAGGAAATACCATTTAGCCGAATGGTCATTTAATTAAATTCATTTAATTAATTTAAGAAATATTCATGCGCCTCGATTTTCGTCCCTAATATTGTTTATTTTGTTCTTTTTTAAAAGAATTCAGATAAAAAATTGTTATTGTTAATATTTATTAAATATTGTATGTTAAGATTTTATAAATTGTTTTAGCGGCTGCACAAAAATGTTCGAATTTCGAAGGTCCAAAGGACAAAAATACATTTAAGACGCATATGTTGGAGGTTTTGCGAAATACAAAACAGCGATATCGTAACTCGAAAAAATATTTGTTGAATGAAAACAATTTGGACGAAAACGAATTGAGAAAAGAATTGGAAAAATTAGAAACTATTGAAAAAAACAATATAAAATCAAGCAGTGATGAAAGTGATGGTTCTGAAAATTACGAGGACAGTCAAGAAGAGGCGGATGACGAATCATAGTTTGTAATGTTTTTATTTTCAAAATCTTTTAAAAGTTATGAATCACTTATTATTATTCTAATGTTTTAACTACGATAAATCATAGTTTCTATTTTCGAAAATCTTTGTAAAAGTATGTAGGTGGATTATTTATTATTAATCTAAAAATCTTTGTAAAAGTATGTGCATTATTTATTATTATTCTAATCTTTCATTCTTACTATTAATATACTTTTATGTTTTCATAAACTAAAATTTAATATCGACATCGAAATTATATAAGAAAATGTTTCTATTAAATTGTTTGCTATGTTAAATATATATATTGTTATACTATATAAAAACATATATATAATACTATGTGCAAGTTGCACTAGCCCAATCCGATCAAGTTTTTTCACTTAGTACGCTACAGGAATTCTACCCCATGTATACGGTGATAACTGATCCAAACACAATTTGTTATCCATGTATGAATAATTGATTCAAACCTAATTTGTTATTTTTTTACCACATGAGGCACAAACTTTTTTCCCGTTCTCATGATGAGAACATTTATATCGAAAGCTCATATTGAGCCAAAGTCTACTTGATTGACCAAGTATAGATTCTAGTAAAAATTGTTATTTCAATGTAAGACCCAATGGGAAATGCCAGTATAGTACCGGCACTTACGATTGGCCTAGTACTAAGCCATTTGTTCAGCCATAGTTCAGACAAGCTTCGTCAGACAAGACTGGCGCTGTATAAAATTTTTGTTCTCGCAATGTTTAGACAAGCTTTATCAGATCTGTCATCAAGTACTGGCTCAGTGCTGATATTAATATATTGATAAATGTTTTCAAAATTACTTGCACACAAATTAATCATTATAAAGAAAAAATCGTAAGATATTTTAAATACAAAATAATAAATTAATTTCAAATCAAAAATTTTTTTTGGCGAAAATAATGATTTAAATGATTTGTTACAGCAAATAAGGAAAAGTCACCATTTTATTTTGAAAAATAAAAAAGAATAACATTTTAATATGCTTGATAATAAAAATTATTAAATAGTAAATTTCTACAATTTCTATGTAGGTATTCTACATTTTTTTACTAATTCTTTTCCAAATAATTGTGAAGGCCATTATAAACAATTATTGTTAGTATCAATTTATTATATGACATTGTTGTTTGCTTATTTAAAAAATATAAATTTTTTATTCTATAGCAATACAGAAATAATTTTGAAATAACGCGCCAATAACAACGTACATGCGCAGCCATGGTTGCTGCTCAATCGCAATAGAGGTTGCCTTGTACATAATCTTAAGCCTTCCTCTTCCGTCGAGAAATTTCAGGAAAATGCGTGTTTCGTTTTAATCGTTTTAATGTTTAGACATTTTATGCGTTTTATCTGCAGACCTATGTATGAGTGATATTTACTATTATTCCCAGACTTCAGAGCTGTTTCGTTATTATTGCAAATATTCAGGTGAAGTGTAAGTACATTTTTCTTTGTAATATTATTTGGATTTCTAATCTCAAAATAATGGGTGTCTGTTTGGCGTGCCTAAGAATTATTATCTAAATCACAAAAACGTGCTAAATTGATGTATTTCATTTTTCAACATTTTAGTTGACTTTTGAGTAAAAACTCGTCACTTTTTTACTACCCAGATCATACTCTAAGGGCACGCCAAAAATACACGTTATTATTCCCAAATGTAATTAATTGTAAAGAAATAATAATAATAAAATATTTAATAGTTCGGTTACTATATACTTTACTTTTGATGAAGAAGTTAGGATAAGTTCGATTCGAAGTTATTGTTCACTGACGCACAGTGTTATGATTATTACAATTAATTTTGAAAAATTTCTATTTTTATTTTACATATTGCATAAATTTTGAAATTTTTTTTTTCAGAAAACATGTTACGATATTATTTATATAAATTAAAATAAATATTATTTAAAACAACTTTTTGGATTTATTTTAACTGTTTAGATTAATTATTTTATATTATTACAAGCTGAAAAAAATGTGCCTGAAGTTCTGAACGTTCGAATGAACGAAATAATTTTTTAGATGTTAAATTTTTTAAAAATTAATACATCAATAAAAATAAAAATGTACATTGAAAATTTAATAAATTATTAATTTATTTTTGCTTACAGAAATTAATATTTTAAATAATGAAATTTGAAGTTAAAATAGTGGTAAAAAAACTTTTCGTTCATTTGAACGTTCAGAACTTCAGGCACGTGTAAAAAGTAAATTTTTACTTTTTGACTCATTTTCTAATATTTAGACAATGAGTGATTACGAGCGCTTGAAAAAGCATCGATGTTTAAAAAGACAAGTAGTTTCTACGTCGAGTGATGAGGAAGCCATCGATTCTAATGTGACACTTCTAGATGATTCAAATAATATGCAAATTGAAGAAGCATCTCTTCCACCTTGTTCTCCACCAGGGCAGCCTCTTGACGAAAGTCAGATTTTCATACCTAATAATGAGGACTTTAACTCGCCATCAGAGGAGTCATCAAATGAAAGTGCTGTGTCAAATGAAGTATTTCATAATGTGACAATATCTGATATTGAAGAATCATTTGGTGATATGGAAGATATTCAACAAACATTTTCTACAAAACTACAAATTTGGGCGAACAAGAACATTCGCAATATAACCAGAAACTGCCTAACTGAATTATTAAAACTTTTAAAAGAAGAGGGTCATAATATTCCACTTTCAGCGTCGACTTTATTAAAAACAAGAAATTGTTTAAAAGTTATTCGCAGCATGGAAAGTTTGAAAGGAACGATGGGACAGTATATTTATTATGGATTAGAGGAGAATTTAAAATTTGTAATTCCGCTGGATTATGATAAAAATACAATTAAACTATTATTTAATGTGGACGGAATTCCAATTTATAAAAATTCTTCAATGCAGTTTTGGGCTTTTTTGGGTAAAGTATTGGATAGTGATTACGAATCTTGGCCATTTGTTGTTGCCGTTTTTCGTGGCGATTCAAAGCCACTATCAGTGCGTGAATTCATGCAAGACTTTATCGATGAAAGTCACGAAATTTTAGAATTTGGCATTGAATTAAACAATAAAGACTATTTGATTGAAATTGCAGGTTTTTCTTGTGACATACCAGCTCGATCGCTAATAAAATGCGTAAAGGGACATACTGCCTTTTATGCATGTGAAAGGTGCGTCACAAAGAGAAAAACGGTAAATAAAAAAAGAGTTTACCCTTCGAAAAATGCATCTTTAAGGACAAAAACCTCTTTTAAAAAACAGTCTCAGAGTCAACATCATGTGGGAAGATCACCGCTTCTAGATTTGCCGAGTGTTGATCCAATCAAAAATGTTCTACTTGAATCACTGCACCTCAGAGATTTAGGAGTGCAAAAGTGGCTTCTAGAGCAATGGATACCAACGAAAAAGAAAAAACTTCGACAAGCTAGACTTACTTTAGATAAAGTAAAACGTTTAAAAAAAGCTTTGATTTTTTTTCAAATGGTATTCCATCAGAGTTTCAAAGGAAAACTTTAAATCTAGATGAATTTAGTCACTGGAAAGGGACTCAATTCAGATTTTTTCTATTATACAGCGGTGTATTTGTCATGCGTGACATTTTGCCGTTCAACACGTTTCGACATTACCGGCTATTGGTTGTGGCATTTCGAATTTTGTGCAATCGTGAATTAGCCACAAAAAATTCAAGTTACGCTCGTGATCTTTTACGCCAGTATTTTTACTTGCTTCCCTCTTTTTACGGCAAAGATTCCCAAATTATGAATAACAATAATCTTCTCCACATTTCGGACGATGTAGAATTTATGGAGGGACCTCTTCCTGATTATTCGGCGTACTGTTTCGAAAATTTTTTGGGTTATTTAAAGTCTCTCATTAGATCGAGGAAAAAACCATTGGAGCAATTAAATGCAAGATTGTCAGAATTAAAATCTGGTCCCGAAACGAGAGAGAAATTTATTTTACGGAAAAAGCAAGAAATTGTCATTGACTCCAAATTTCGAGATCAAAATGAAGTAGAGCTTTCACAAGTAATTTTTCATCATTTCATTTTAAAAAATAATGAACCGGATAACCATGTTTTGACACGAGAAATGAAAATCTTCAAAATCACCAATATTAAAAAACAAGAAAAAAATATTTTAGTAATAGGCTATGATTATAAAAAACTGAATGATGTCTTTGAAAATCCATGTAAATCCAGAGATATTGGCATAATGGAGTTTGGTGAAATTTCAAAGCAAAAAAAAGTTATTGGACTGAGTGAAATACTTAAAAAATGTGTAATTTTTAATTATCAGCAAAAATCATTTGCTGTTACTCTTCTTCATGGAAGAAGTTGTACGTTATAATTTTTTCAACTGAATTTTTATAGTTAATTATTGAATTTTAAATTTAGTACATTAATAATAAAATTTTATTTATTATGCTTTTTATTTTCAGATTAAAATGGAGTTGAAAGAAAGTACAACCCACTTAATTGTTAATTTTAATGTCACCAATGAAAAAGGCGAATTGTTGGTAGATGTTGTACCAAAAACGTGGGTTTATCAAGATGAAAATGATCGAAAATATTGTAGATATCTAGAAGAAAAAGATTATGCAAAATTATCAACATGGTGTGCAGAATATGCAGAACCGAGAAAACATTGGTTATCCTATGAGGTCTTATTATTGGCAGAAGCAAGTTAGTATAGTTTAAACCTGATTGTACATTTTTATATTAAAAATTATACTTTCGTTCTTGTACTGTTTTCGCAGGTTTGAACAAGGATTAAGAAAACAAGGATTGAGAAGATTAAAAAGGTCTTTTACTGATAATAAAATTGTGAGCAGCAATTTGGATAAAAGTATCAGTTCCATGAAAGAAAGTGAAGAAGAAGAATTAACATCGATGTCTGCATGTAAACCAAATATTAGAAAATGTGACAAATCAGTCATTAGTTACAAATTTTTCAAAATTTAATAAGAAGCGATCTAAACATGAAAACAAACGAATTTCTAATTCTTCTGCATCATCTCTGGACTCAAAAAGGGAGGATTGAAAAAGAGAAAAATAGGTAATGCTAATTCTCCTGAAACAGCTGCAAAACGTCAAAAAAAAGATGAAAACAGACGAATTTCTAATTCTTCTTTATCATCTCTGGACTCAAATCACAAAAAGGGAGAATTGGGAAAGAGAAAAATAGGTAATGCTAATTCTCCTGAAACAACTGCAAAAAGTTAAAAAAAAATGAAAACAGCCGAATTTCTAATTCTTCTTCATCATCTCTGGACTCAAATCACAAAAACAGGGAATTGGAAAAGAGAAAATTAGGTAATACTAATTCTCCTGAAACAGCTGCAAAAATTCCAAAAAAAGAAGGTAATTATTTTTTTCGAATAATACAAAAAAGTTTAACAATGCTATGCAATAATCGTAATTTAATTTGCAGTTAAATCAAAAAACTCTAACAAATATTTATTCAAATTGAAATCATTATCTCCGAATGTTGTTGGAACTTCTTCTTTAAAATCTTCTACTCCTGTAGATTATGACAGTAGTTTTGAAAAAGGTAAGAGTAAATATGAGGCGAAAGTATAAAAACACTCCATAATTAGTAAAACACTACAAACTTACTTTTACAACTTTTAAAAATTTAATAGGCAAAATTAGAGATCGATCATATACTGATCACGAATCATCTGCATCTGTGAGCAGCATTTCAAAAAAAAAATCTCAAAAAGATATTTATGAAACAGGAAAATCATTTATAAAGAAGAAATTGTCTTCTCCTAGCCGAGATAATGATAAAAAACGTAAAATGAAGTCTTCAAAAAGATCTGCTTATAAGAGAGGTATATTTTTGTAGATATTTTAAATCTACACATTGTAAGATACTTCAATTATTAAAAAAATACCTAAAGAGTTTTTCATATTAAATTAAAATTTCTAAATTTGTACTGTTTTAATTATATCAAACACTAATATATACAAAAAAATATTTTTGATAACAATAATAAATTACTACCCTATTGAAAATCCCCACATGGGAAACCACATGGGATCCTATGTCAAAAACTATGTAAAACCCCATTCCCCATATGGGAAACCACATGGGATCCCATATAAAAACTCATGGGAAATTGGGACAGGATTTGGCATAGGAAAATATCAAAACGAGGTTCCTCCATGTCATTTCCTATGTCAAATCCCATGTCAAATATCATGTTAAATACCATGTTAAATACTAATTGAGATCCTTTATCACTTTTTTGAAAAATTTTCCCATGTCAAACCCCATGTCATTTCCCAAGTAAAAACCTTTATCATTTTTTTGAAAAATTTTCCCATGTCATTTCCCATGTAAAATCTTTTATCATTTTTTTGAAAAACTTTCCCATGTCAAATCCTCTTTCGCCTTATCGAAAATACCCACATAGGAAAGCATATGGGAATCCACATGGGACACCATATGGGAATCCACATGGGAAATGGAATACGATTTCATGTGCATTCTTCCAAATGATAAAACAAATAGATTTAAGCATAGGAAATCATATAAGATTTCATATAGATTCTGAAATTTCAACCTAAGATTTCACATGGATTTACATATAGGAAACGATATAGGATTTTATTCGGGAATTTTTTAGTTGGCTGCTTTATGCAGGCGGCAGTTTACAAAAAAAATTAATTATTTGATTAAATATCAAATAATAATACTTCAACTCATCTGAAAATAAAAAAAAGTTTACTTTACTTCTGCCTTAGACTCTCAGCTTTTATAGTATTCCAGACTGATCTCAACTGTGAGAGAAAATATTTTCACCATCTGGTGGTGAAACAATGAAACTATAATGACGATCAACATCTATATTGAAATTTCCTATGTCATTTCCCATGTCATTTCCCATGTGAAATCTTATCATTTTTTCGAAAAATTTTCCCATGTCATTTCCCATGTGAATTCCTTTATCATTTTTTTCAAAAAATTTTCCCATGTCATTTCCCATGTGAAATCTTTTATTATTTTTTGGAAAAATTTTCCCATATCAATTCCCACGTCAAACCTCATGTCATTTGCCATGTGAAATTCTTTATCGTATTCCATTTCCTCTGTGGATTCCCATATGCTTTCCCATGTGGGTATTTTCGATAGGGCGAAAGAGGATTTGTCATTGGAAAATTTGTCAAAAAAATGATGAAGGATTTCACATGGGAAATGACAGGGGAAAATTTTTCGAAAAAATGATAAGCTTTCACATGGGAAATGACATGGGAAAATTTTTCGAATAAATGAAAGAGGATTTCACATGGGAAATGACATGGGAAATGACATAGGAAATTTCAATATAGATGTTGATCGTCATTATAGTTTCATTGTTTCACCACCAGATGGTGAAAATATTTTCTCTCACAGTTGAGATCAGTCTGGAATACTATAAAAGCTGAGAGTCTAAGGCAGAAGTAAAGTAAACTTTTTTTTATTTTCAGATGAGTTGAAGTATTATTATTTGATATTTAATCAAATAATTAATTTTTTTTGTAAACTGCCGCCTGCATAAAGCAGCCAACTAAAAAATTCCCGAATAAAATCCTATATCGTTTCCTATATGTAAATCCATGTGAAATCTTAGGTTGAAATTTCAGAATCTATATGAAATCTTATATGATTTCCTATGCTTAAATCTATTTGTTTTATCATTTGGAAGAATGCACATGAAATCGTATTCCATTTCCCATGTGGATTCCCATATGGTGTCCCATGTGGATTCCCATATGCTTTCCTATGTGGGTATTTTCGATAAGGCGAAAGAGGATTTGACATGGGAAAATTTTTCAAAAAAATGATAAAAGATTTCACATGGGAAATGACATGGGAAAATTTTTCAAAAAAATGATAAAGGTTTTTACTTGGGAAATGACATGGGGTTTGACATGGGAAAATTTTTCAAAAAAGTGATAAAGGATCTCAATTAGTATTTAACATGGTATTTAACATGATATTTGACATGGGATTTGACATAGGAAATGACATGGAGGAACCTCGTTTTGATATTTTCCTATGCCAAATCCTGTCCCAATTTCCCATGAGTTTTTATATGGGATCCCATGTGGTTTCCCATATGGGGAATGGGGTTTTACATAGTTTTTGACATAGGATCCCATGTGGTTTCCCATGTGGGGATTTTCAATAGGGTATAATTTGTAAAAAATTATATCGTAATTTTTTTTATTTGTAGATAATTCAGCAAACAACCATAGATCATTAACTGATTTCGAGTCATCTGGATCACTTGGTACATCAGCTTCAAACAGGCAATCGTTTTCTCCTGATCGACATAAGAAAAAACGAAAAGTTATTTCTTTAAAGGAATTTGATTCTAAAAAAGATATATTCTTTATATCCATCTTTTTAAAACCACTCAATTTTATTCAAATTTACTTTTTTTTTACTATTTATTAATATTTTTTACTATTACTATTTACTATTCAAATTTACTTAAGATCCTTTAATTATTAAGAGGAATAAATACCAAAAAAAGGCTTAAATTAGATTACAATTGCTTAATTTTTAGTTTTAATTTAATGAAACAAAAATATGCAAAAAATAATTTTTATAACAATAATATATTAATATAATTTATAAAATATCAAAACAAGTTTTAATTTTCATTTTATTTATAGATGAATTAACAGTAAAAGATCGAGTTTTTACTAATTACCAGTCATCTGGATCACTGAGTAGCAATTCAAGAAAATTGAAATCTCAAGATAGTTCTAAATTAAGAAAATTAGCTTCAAAAAAGCAACTGTCTTCTGATAATAATCAATCTAATCAAAAAAATTTAGATGATCTAAAATCGCATTGTCCAACATGCGGTCAATCTGGCAAGTTAAATTATAATTTTATATATTTATCTCTATCAATTTGTCATTATTTTTTATTATTTACAATTCACAGTTTCCACTTCGGATTCACCAAAAGAACTTTTGGTTGAGATGAAAAGCAGCTTAAAATTAATGAAGCGAAGCATTCAATACGACATTAGAAAAGGGACTAATGACATACTAATTGCTTTAAAGGGAAAGGATACAGTAAATGAAATAAATCAGTTATTTCGGAGTGTACATCGAAATTGGATATTCCGAAAAAGACAATCGAAGATTTTAAAAATTTCGATAAAGAGCTTGATTCAAACCTCGAAAAATATAAGCATCTTGTAAGTATAGCAAAATGTTTAAACATTTCTTACTTGAGACATGAAATACTGAATTAAAAATCATCTGCGATTATTTTTAATTTTTACAAAAACCTTTATGCTTTTAAATGGTCAAAATTGTGAAAAAGTAGAGGATGCTATTTCATCGATTTTACAAAAAATCATCCTCAAGGAAGTCCAGTTATTATATTCCGGTTTCGGAAGAATGGTCCTAGGCAAAGCAAAATTAAACTTTTCTGGTACAAATACGTGTAAAATTTTGCAAGGTATTATTATTGTTTTATTTACTTTTCATTATATTTTATATTATTATATTTAACAATTTGTATATTTACTCAATTTAAAATATAAAAACATATTTTCTAAAAATAATAAATTGGATTAATTTCAGATGTGCTCTTAAGTAAATTTGAAAATCAATCCGTGTCTGATATTTTGTCCAAAGTAAGCAGATGGCTTTCCGGAGCATCAGACAGAGAGGGAGATAAAAAGGAAATGCGCAGTCAAAAGGATTAAGTTAACTTAATGAATTTTCTCGAAATATCATTCTATTATACTTTTTTATATTATTGTGCACTTGATACTTTATAATTTTCTTTTATTATCAGAATAAAATTAATCAGTAATTAAAAATTTTATTTTATTTATAAAATATCAGGGTAAAAATTTCTTAAACGGATCACCTAAACTTAACAAATTTAATTTTCAAATACAAAACATTTTCTAATCCTAATAGGAGCAAAATAAGTTTTTGAAATTTGTAGACAAAAGAAATTTTGTTAAAGTTACTGACAAATAAAATTTTATCAGTCTTAAATAGAAAAACATTTTTTTAAATGACCAATTTAAAAATCAAAAAGTATTTTAAAATTAAGACTACTAAAAAATTAAATTGTTAATAGCTTTAAACCAAAATTTCTTTTTATCAATAAATTTTGATGCTTATTTTGATCACACTAGGAAACAAAATATGATATATTTCAGCGTCATGTCAGGGCTGTCTGTCGGCATAGCCGCCAGTAGTGGCGTAGTACTGCGCCGTTTGTACTTTTCCCATTGGGGAGGTGACTTTGCTCAGAAGTACAGTAGGGAGACGCGTTAATGACAAACCTGATACTTATAAAGTATCAAGAAAAAGATAAAATACTTATCGAAGAGTGAAATAGAACTAATAATAAATCCTTAAAGTTTTGATTTACTTGTTAAAACCAAATGAATGTAATGCAAACCGTTAATTTATTTTAAAAACACAAAAATGTCGTTTTCTCGAAAAAGCTAGGATTTCAAATTTTGCATATTCTGAACCTACAAGGGATTTAGAGAAAAACCCCACATCCCGATTTTGGATCCATTTTCCATTTCTTTTTCCTTCAAGACTACGTGTACCATTTTACGATTAATTAATGTAAACAATAAAAATTTTAATAATAATAATGAAATTGGAAATGGCACCATACAAACACTTGGAAATATTATAAGCCGACTTGACATTGAATTGAGTAAAATATTTCATTCGCCAGTTTTAATAGATGAAAGAGAAAAATGGAAAATGTATCAACAAATACAGAAATATTTATTTTTTGTTAATTTAAAACGCAAGCCGTTCAGTTAAAAAAAAAGTTAAATAATATCAATGATGAAGAAAGTGATACTAATGAAAATAAGGAAAATGATGGTGATTGATTGATTCTACAAAATAAGAATGATGGCGATAGTTACAAAAAAGAGAACCTGTTTGTGTTCAAACTGGAAGAGGAAAAGAGTTCTTAGCTCGTGAATTTTAACAAATGTTAGTAAAACGAGGTATACGATTTCGCGCACTGAGAGATCGAAACACAAAAGCCGCAGTTGTTAAACTGTATCGTTACATTGATGCTTCACAACAAATTATGCATGCTTATAATAATGCTCGACATTCTGCTACAAAAATGACACCTTTATCGGTAACTTTAGAAAATCATGTCAGCTTAACTTTTAAAGATGAAGAAGATTCGTATGTTAGAGTTCAAAAAATATGTAACGAAAATTGTGAAACGCCGAGACAACATTTTCTAACAATTAGCGAGAAAGTCTCAAAAATTCTTTGTTTTGCTCCTGAACAATTAATATCTGTGAACAATGGGTATATCGCCAATCATCCTGATAGTATAGCAAGAGGTCAACCTGAGAAAATGTTTGTATATTTTGACATTTGTGAACCCCGATTTTCCGGTGACGTTCAATCACCACTCTTGAGAATTATACCTATTGAAAGTAAAAATTATGTATTTGCCTCAACTCAACTTACACAACTTTCATCACCAAATTATATCCCTCTTATTCGAACTCAATTTCGAATTATAGAAATTGATATAAGGGACCATGTAGGCCATTCAATACCATTTGAGTTTGGTACTCTGACGCTTACACTACATTTGAAAAAAATTGATTAATAGTATTAAAAACAACCCATTATCAAGATTATTATACATCACAAGTTGGTGGCTGTGGTATGTCAACAATTTAAGTTGGTTCACCATATCAAAGAGATCATGGAATTAGGAGTTTTCTTGGTGCATTTTTTCGACGTGTTTTAACAATATTTGCTAGAGGTGCAAGGACAGTAGGTAGAGAGGCTTTGCGTGCAGGTATTAACACATTAGATGATGGAAATAATGTAACTTTCAAAGAAGCGATGAAAATGCGTTTTAATGAAAGTCGAGAGAACTTGAAGAGAAAAGCAACTGAAAAAATGCAGAGTTTAATAAATGGATCAGGTTATAAGATTGCGGAAAAAAACCTACTGTAAACCTCAATAGATCTTACTCCTACTATGTTAAGTATTCGAGTTAAATTAATAACACCAACAAGTACTTCTGAGAATAGAGAGACTATAGCAAAGGTCAGTGTTGTAATTAATTTACTACACTCACTTTTCAATCAAATAGTTTTAAATGGTGTTGAAATGCGACTCCGCATTGTACGTTTAAAAATTACTTTTCCACTTTTAGACCCTAAAAACCAGTGCTCTTTACTTATCTCAGAAGCAACACTTCTTGTACGTTGAACAAAAATTAGTCTTGCCGTTCTTCTTGCTCATACAAAAGCTCATTCGCATGGTACAGCAAAATATCCTATTACCAGAATTGAGGTCAAAACATTCACTTTACACAGTGATGTTCACGCTGAAACTTTAAATAATGTCATTTTAGGATAACTACCAACTCACCACTAGGTGAGTTGTGCTCCAGGTTCTGTTTTCCGATCAAAACTATTACATAAATTTCTTTTTGACTATTCTATTAAATAGAACTTTTAGTACACGTACAAACACAACTTTTGGCATAATTGATTAATTAAAATTCAAAACGGAAATAGAAATTTTGCTTGTTTTTCGAAAAAACTGGTTTTATTACTTTTCAAAAACAGTAGGGAGTTGTGCTCCACCGTTGAAAATTGAAGAAAAATACATATTTTTTAGAATATTCTTTATTTAAATTATAAAATGTGAAAAAGTAAGATAACTTAGGCAAAATAAAGTAATAGATAAGATAATAAAAGATTAATTTTATATAATTTAGATAAAATTAAATTATTTTAAAAATAATTGAATATGATGTAAGGCACAACTCCCCACTAATGCTGGAGCACAACTCTATCACAACTTCCTCTTCTACATTTTCAAAATAGTCATGGACTAATTAATACATCGAAACTTTATCCAATTTTTTTTAATACTTCAAAAGTAATTAATGAGAGCTAATTTCTATGCATTAAACATTGTGAGGCGCGTGAATTTTCTATAAATTTCAAATGGCTTAAAACTTAATTGACCTAATTGTCCTAATCTTCATTCAATCTAATCTTAATTTGTACTAATCTTCATTTGTCCTACTTCTAATTTGGCATAATCTTAATTTTACCTAATTCTTATTTATTATAATTTTTTTCTGCCCTAAATTTCACTTGGCCTAAATTTTCTGTAATCTAATACTTTTTTAGCTTCATTTTTATTTGACCTAATTATTTCTTGGCCTAAAGACCATTTCCCATAATTATCATTTGAGATAATTTGTTTCTGGTCTAATTACTATTTGGACTAAACCCGCTCATGAACGCAAAGCATGAGAGAGAAAATGACAAAACATATTTTTGTTCTATTCTCTCTTATGAGTCACGTTCAAAAGCGAGTGATATATGAAGTTTAGGCCAAGTGAGAATTAGATCAAATGAGGATTAGACCAAAAGAGAATTAGGTTACATTAAGATTAGGACAATTTAGAATTATGTTAGATTAATATTAGAACAAGTAACAATTAGGATAATGTAAAATTAGGCAATATGAGAATTAGGGCACATAAATTTTAGAACAAATAACAATTAGGTTGTAGTATGATTAGGCCAAATGAGGATTAGGTTTTATAAAGATTAGATCTAATGAAAAGTAGTTTAAGCGGCGTTTAGTCCAAAGGATAATTAGGCCAGATGAAAATTCTTTCAATTGATAATTATGGGAAATTGTTTTTAGGACTAGTAATAATTATATCAAATAAAAATGAGGCTGATAGAGTATTAGGTTACAGAAAATTTAAGCTAAGTGAGATTTAGGGCAGATAAATATTACGCTAAATAAGAATTAGGTTTAATTAAAATTATGCCAAATGAGAATTAGGAAAAATAATGATTAGTACAAATGAGGATTAGATTTAATAAAGATTAGGATAAATATTAATTAGGTCATATACAGATTAGGCCAAGTAATAATTAGTTCATACGACTTTTAGGCCAATTGAATTTAGGTCAATTAAGTTTTAGGCCATTTGAAATTTGGAGAATATTCATGCGTCTCGAATATGCCAAAAGTCGAAATTTATCATATTAATTGCCATAATAAAAAAATTAAGGTGGAGCACGACTCCCCACTCTCCCCTAATAATTGGCTTTTTTTATAATAAAGCATATAATGGAAATACTAGTCTGAACCCGTTTAATTTAAAAAATTATGACATTAATTTCTTATTTTTTATATTGATGGTATGCAGATTCCTTCTAAATCTCTACAACCTGATTTTAATAAAGAAGGTATATTGATTGTGTATTAATTGTTATCAGACTTTATTTTCTGTAACCGGAATACATTTTCTCAACGATGGAAATGATATAGACAAAGCTAGCTACCCTAATAGATTTTGTCTGTTTGCTTTTGACCTAATACCAGATATATCGGCAAACTGTTCTTCTCATTGGAATTTGATAAGAAGCGGCAGTCTTATAGTTGAAGTGCGCTTTAATAATGCTTTAACAGAAACTGTAAACTGTATTATTTACGCAGAATATAATAATGTTCTTGATATTGACTCGGCAAGGCAGGTCATTGTTGATTTTGAAGGTTAGATAGGCACAATATCTTTCAAATTTGAGATAACAGTATTTTATTTTTTTCATGGAAACTTTTTATTACTCACACTCGAACCATCTAATTGTAAAATCAAAATAAAATAAGAGAAGCTTATGTTAGAAATTCTACTTTCATTTATACATGTATAGACGCGGTTTTCTACGCGTATATTACCGAGTATATTACCTCACAAGTTTTATACGTATTTGAAGTATATTACATCTTGTGCACTGGGCATGCGTTATTGTAAATTCTCGTTTGTTTTCATAACCTATACACTCTTGACCGTATATGCTTACACATTTTTTTGAAATTTATATATTTCAATATATTTGAACTTTTTTATTATGGTTTAAAAATGAATAAAGTCGAAAGACCTATAGAAGCAAATTGTGGGAAGAATTAGATTATCTTCTACTTTATTTTTGTATAGAAACAATCTAAATATTGGCAAAAATATTTGCAATTAGTTTTTAAAAAATATTAATAAAATAATTTTTTTGCATATTTATGACTTTCAAGACGTTCTACAACTGTATTTTAATAGTTTTATTGCAAATTAAGCATTTTGAACATTTTATATCGCATATCCTTTTTTCTCAAAACTCAAACTATCCCACTGAATTTTTGTGTGTTTTTGTAAATATTTTCGTTTTTCTGTCACTTTTAAACGTTTAAAAAATCTTCTTTTTTAACGGAAACAAATTATAACCTCTAAATCTCTTATAGAAATGAACAAAATGTAACATACTTGAGTTTTATACGGTTTTTGACGTATATTACGTAGAAAACGTATTATACGTCGAAAACCTCAAGTTACGCGTAACTTTTTCCGAAGCTTTGACTCGTCGTAAAGCTTCTTGTGTAGCGTAACCGACATTTAAATAATTAACGGTAACCGTTTTACTCGTTTTCATGAAGTCGATTTCAGTCATGGGCTTTGAATCCAATACATCTTTCTTAACAAATCTTTGCATTAGATCAGTCAAAAGAAATTTGAGGTCTGAGTACAGGGATTTTCAATAGGGTAGTCACATTATTAAGACAACGTGTTCCGCAAAACTTCAATGGAAACATCTTTGATTTTGTGTAGTAAGTATAGTCTGCTTTCCGTGCCGGTGATTTTTTGAACATATTATATATTGCCCTCAAAAATTCAATTAAATCCCAAAATGTAGCTTTGATTGCGGTTTTCAATGAATTGTGAAAAATGTGCAGGGGACATACGCCTGAATCAAATAATTCCGGATGATCAGGATGATAATTAAGATGTTATTGGATTTATAAAACTACCTGTATCGACTATTTTGACAAAATTAGTAATACTTTGAGAATTATTCTGAGTCGTTAACGCTGATCGATGTTTTCTTCTTTCATTATGACTGACTAAAGATCTTTTTCTCATGCTACTAGGAGAAAAACTTTTTTTTTTACAGATTGTACAGTAACAAGAATGTATATCATTGTCTACATGCTTCGCCCAGTAAAATGTTGAATCCCGTGTCCAATCTTCATTAAAAACAGTCTTTCTCATTGCTATTTTGACAAGTACCTTTAAAGTAAACGTAATTAATAAATATTAAATAATAAATATTAATAAATAGCCCTACATATTTTTTAGCAAAAACCTTGTACAATGAATTAAAAGATAATATCTGTATCCCCAAATCACATATTAATAATAGTTTTGAGCTCATCGAAAAAATAAAAAATTATTATATACCAAATGATTACATTTTAGTCTCTCTGGATGTTAAATCTCTGTTTACCAACGTACCTCTTGACTTGGTCATTCAAAGTCTTGAACGTAGAATCTCAAATATTAATAATTGTAAAATCCCCTTTAATGATATCTCACACTGCACTGATTTTCTTTATAAAAACACCTTCTTTGTCTTTGATGGAAAATATTATCAACAGATTGGTGGTACCCCTATGGGTTCTCCAATTTCTGCGTTTTTCGCTGATATTGTAATGGATGATTTGGAAAGTGATTGCCTTAAAAAATTAAAAATTGAACATAATTGTGTACCTATTTTTTACTTTAGATATGTTGATGACACTATTTTATGTATACATAAAGATCATATTAACCCTGTCATTGAAACTTTTAATTCTTATCACAATAAATTAAAATTCACCTATGAACAACAAGATAACAATCAAATCAATTATTTAGACATTTCTATAATTATAAAAAATAATAACATTACATATAAATGGTATCAAAAATCATCTTCTTCTGGAAGACTCATCAATTACTTTTCAAATCACCCACTCCAACAAAAAATAAACATTGTATATAACCTGGTAGACCGAGCAATGTTATTATCACATCATTCCTTTCACAATGACAATTTAATGAAAATTAATAATATTTTACAAAACAATGATTATCCACTTAAATTTATTAAAAAATATACTAAAATTCGTTTAAATAGCATTAAATTTCATAAAAAAAATAATGATAATAATTCTAATAATATTGTAAATTCACAAGCACTTTTATATAAAAAAATTCCTAAAGTCAGTTTACCTTATAATAACTCAAATTTCATTAGATTGTCAAAAATTCTAAAAACATACAATATACATACTATTCCAATAGTTAATAAACCTTTAAGATCTATTATAAAATTAGGTAAGGATCCTATTGACAAGTGGGATGAAACAAACATTGTTTATAAATTTAATTGTAAAAACTGTCCAGCGAATTACATTGGAGAATCTAAACGTTCATTAAAAACACGTATTAATGAGCATAAAAATACTAAAAATAAAACATCGGCTCAATCAGTAGTAGGATTACATCGATCAGAATTGAATCACGAGTTTGACTGGGATAATGTTCTTATACTAGACCGTGAACAAAATTATAAAAAACGATGTTTCTCAGAAATGCTACACATAAAAATCAATAATTCCACTATTAACAAAAAAGAAGACATAATGTATCTAAACAAAATATACTTGCCTTTAATTTCCAAATTAGACTCGTGATTCTATTTTTCTGAAAATATTTCACTGCCACGTGCTGTTTACATCTAAGTTCATTGACTCCTCTATTTCATTTAGATTTAGAAATTTTGTATTTTCAATTTAGTCTTGACGATACCGATCTATAAACCTGACGTGCCAGCATAGTCTGGGCAAAATAAAATTTTAACGCTAAGATGTAACGGTTCAATTAATTTTTTGGTAATTGTTATTACTTGTTTATTCTTTATTATTTAAAAAAAAAAAAAAAAAAAAAAAAAAAAAAAAAAAAAAATAACAATAATAATAATAACAATGTGGTGTTAAAAATAAAATTATAAATATTTTCAGTAAATTTGACCTGAAGATGATGACGAACCAAGTCATCGAAACGTCGTTTCTTGTTTTGTAACAATAAACAATATTAATAACATACAACTTTTATGTTATTTCATTCCTTCCAAGGATCGAATTTTTCTCAACTTTTTATATATATAGTACTTCACATTGACGTACAAATATGACGAGAATTTTCATGCATCTCATCTGAATAAACATAATCCATTATTGTCAATTTACAACTATAAGGCAAGTTACTAACACAGAATATATTAATACAAGTTATGTTAAATTATAAAAAATTACAACGTCTGATATATATTATTTTGCAATATAAAGAGTATAAATTTTTGTAGTTCGTTAGATTTAAGAAAGAATAAAATAATTTTATGAATAATGCTTCAAAAATTTTACTTACCTTGCATTAAAGCTGACTATAAATAATAACAGTAGTTGATTATCTATCATTTATTAAATTATCTTTTTAAGCAAAGCTACAAAATTAATCAATATTGATTAATTTACGAAAAGTCATTTGATATCGTATACAATTCACATTTTTACATTTGTAAAGTTAGGTAATGTTAGGTTAAATTAACAAAACAAACTAAAGGTTTATTCACTTACACTAACTTTCACCAATAGCAGAGCTGCGAATAGCCTGAACTGTGATACAACCTCTAATGAATCATGCGATTCAATCTAAAGGGTACCTTTTCATCGTAAAATTCGACAAAAATTAACATAATTTTAACAGAAAATTATTTTCTAGGTGTTTTTTCATTTTTCTCTGACATTTCCCTGACTTTTCCATACAAAATAAAATTCCCTGACATTTCCAGGTTTACAAACATTGTAGCAACCCTGTGTTTTAACCCGAGATGGAAACTTTATTGGATAATCGCACCACCTTTTACTGACTTGTCATCATCCACAAAGCAAACCAACAATTATTTGACTTGGTGTTTCTACGGTATCGAGTGGTTTGAGAGAGATGTTCCCGTTAAACATATGCACGCTACGCTCCGTAGTATTGCGAGAAATGCTGGACAAATTTTTACATGAGGTTCAGAAAAATCATCTCTTCTACAAGAGGTTGTGAGTCGTCAAATTGGTAATCTGGAATATCTTTTAAGTCCGAGTTTTAATAAAATAAATTCAAACACAAACATTGTCTACATCATGGTCTACAACAACATAAAAATTTATTGTGTGTATTGAATAATGTATTCAAAATCAAAAAATGGTTCTCACAGACAAATGAGGAGAACAGTCAAAGTTATTCACCGGTTGACAGTTCATGTACAATTAACTACGAGGATCCTTATTCCCAATCAATAGATAAGGTGGATAGAATTGAAGATAAAATCTAAAGATTTTACTCCTGGAAAAAAGGTTGATTCTGCAAACGATGGACAGCCTACATATTGTGACTTGTTTACAACTAATTCCAAAACACGTTATTGAAGTATTCCCAGCGCATCGAATACCGACAGAATTGATGCTCCCTTGTGCTATTGTTGTTAATACAGATGGTCACACTGTTTGGAGAATAACAATTTATTTTAAGAAAGGACACACAAAAAATGAAAAACACAAAAAAATACACAAAATCTCAGTTTATTGTTATTTTATCAAAAAAATAGAATTAAACACAGATTATAAAAATTGAGTTTTTTTCAAGAGAATTAAGATAACACTCTGGAAGGTCGATAAGGGTCCCTTGCAGGGATAACTACACTAATAAGGGCCCACAAGGGAGAGGCTTAAAACAAATGTACATAAAAGGGACCTTGCCAGAATGTTATACACTTTTCATTAATGTATGAATTCTATTTCAAAAGTGCGATTGCAATAGAGTAAGGAAAACTCAGAGCTTAGAAACGTACTTAGGCAAAAGCGAACTGAACGCAAAGTTTTCTATAATATTTTAGTTTTCGTGTTTTAGGAAGAAACTTGCAAAACCAATGAGATGCGCCCGCCAGGGTCGATCGCAGGCAATATCATAAAAAAGGGCTACGCTCGACATGCTAACACATGTTTTGCAGTTTCCATTGGCTTTTGTTATTTAGACTTATGTATAATTTTTTTGGCTTAAACTTTTAAATCTATCTTTAAACACACACAAAACCAGGAACTCACTGGATCGCCATACACATCGATCGAAATGGTACAGGAACATACTTTGATAGATATGGGTTACCGCCTTTTGTTCCTCAACTTCTTACTTGTCTACGCAGAAACTGTACCTACTACAGCTGGAATTTAACACAATTACAAAGTTTCTCTTCAGAAGTGTGTGGTCAGTTTTGTGTTATGTTTTTGTATATTATGCGTCATGGTGGTTTCTTGCTAATTTTTCCTGAACTTTTTACTAAAGATTTAGTGAAAAACGATTAAATTGTTAACCAGTTTTATGGAAAACCAGCGATCCCAAAAACTCCTGAGTAACAACTTTCAAGTGAATTTGGTAACTTTTATAAAACACTGTCTGCCATATTGCATCCGCCATTTTGAATTTAAAATTTTTGCAATTTTAATGTCAAATTCGCATTCAGTGATCAAAAAAGCATTCCAATACTCTCCGATATACCAAAATAAATTATTTTTTAATTTTAGAAACCATTTCAATAACAAAATTTTATATATAAATGTCATTTTTAAGTATAGTTTGAAAATAAATCAAATTTATCACAGTTGTGCGTTATAGGAAAAACCTCTCCCAGTAATTAAAAAAAATTATTAAAATCATTTAAGATTTGTGTTGTCGGCAGATTTTTGTCCACAAAAGGTCATCTTTTTCCCAGTGTAATACGGCTGCGCAGTAAATTTTATTTAACAAACCCTATTGGGGTGCATGTAGTACTTTACCAAATATACAATTTCCAAAAAAATATATAACAACATATATATAATAATATAATTATTCTTAATATATTTTCATATTACTATAGTAATCTTACAACAACCTTACCATGTAAACTTACCACAGCCTTCCCAGTGTGCACGTTATGTAACTGTTCTAGAACAAATAGTGTAACTTGTTCGAGAACAAGTGTTACAATTTTGTTATAAAACAGTTCTGAAACTGTGTCCTAGACCTGCTATGGGATTCCTTTTAGCAACGGCGCTAAGTAGCGCATTGCATTAATTAGCACTAAAAAATTAATTTTTTTTACAGACTTATTGTATATGATAATCAAGATCAACTCCCGTTTGAATTTTGTCAAAAAAATTAATTAGTGGCGTGTAAGATAAAAAACAAAGTCTATCGGCGCTACGAGTTAGCGAATTGGTCAAGATTTTGTTCCAAATCGCTACGGTGTAATCGCTTCGGAGCGTAGCGCAAAGTCACTAGCTATAACACAAATTCAAATTCACTTAAGAGGAGAATACACTGAGTTTTTTTCAAAAAATCAAATTTTTTTTAGTTTTCGTTACCATAATTATTTAAGATGGCGGTAAAAATTGTTTACAATGTATCCAAGGGTAATAAAAGGGTTAAAATAAAGTGGTTAACCCCTTGCCTGTTGAAAAGGCAAATTGTTATTTCTCAAATGAGACTTGAGATTTGTCTCAATTGACGAGTTTTAAGTCACACTTGAGACTTAGGACTCGTCTCAATTGAGACATGAGACTTGTCGCAATTGAGGCTTGAGACTTCTCTAAATTGAGACATGAGACTCGTCGACACCCAACAACCACCTGTTGGGATCTACTAGTGTTGTTGATTACCCTAGCAACGGTTGCTATGGAAACGGTTACCATAGCAACCGTTGTTATGGAGGTGGTTTAAAATAAATGTTTATGTTAAGCATGGAGATGATTGTTCGTTTTTTTTAAATTGTAATATAAGTACTGTACTGTACTGTACTGTACTGTACTGTACTGTACTGTACTGTACTGTACTGTACTGTACTGTACTGTACTGTACTGTACTGTACTGTACTGTACTGTACTGTACTGTACTGTACTGTACTGTACTGTACTGTACTGTACTGTACTGTACTGTACTGTACTGTACTGTACTGTACTGTACTGTACTGTACTGTACTGTACTGTACTGTACTGTACTGTACTGTACTGTACTGTACTGTACTGTACTGTACTGTACTGTACTGTACTGTACTGTACTGTACTGTACTGTACTGTACTGTACTGTACTGTACTGTACTGTACTGTACTGTACTGTACTGTACTGTACTGTACTGTACTGTACTGTACTGTACTGTACTGTACTGTACTGTACTGTACTGTACTGTACTGTACTGTACTGTACTGTACTGTACTGTACTGTACTGTACTGTACTGTACTGTACTGTACTGTACTGTACTGTACTGTACTGTACTGTACTGTACTGTACTGTACTGTACTGTACTGTACTGTACTGTACTGTACTGTACTGTACTGTACTGTACTGTACTGTACTGTACTGTACTGTACTGTACTGTACTGTACTGTACTGTACTGTACTGTACTGTACTGTACTGTACTGTACTGTGCTGTGCTGTGCTGTGCTGTGCTGTACTGTACTGTACTGTACTGTACTGTACTGTACTGTACTGTACTGTACTGTACTGTACTGTACTGTACTGTACTGTACTGTACTGTACTGTACTGTACTGTACTGTACTGTACTGTGTTGTACTACCCTGTTTTTAAGTTGTTTTTTAATTAGAAGAATCCGTAGAGTAGCTAAGCGTAGCGTAGCACTACTTAGCGCCGTTGCTAAACGGAATCCCATAGCTGTACTACAACAGTTGTTCTGCCTTTGTGCTATAAGGAAGATGTAACATTTGTTCTAGAATATTTGTGCTTAATTATTTCTAAAATTTTTAAGTAACGTTGTTACTGCAGCGTAATTCTAGAATATTGTTATAGATCGGTTACAGAATTGTTATATAATTAAAATTTTAAAAAATTTATTTTGGTATCAAATTGTTACATATTTGTTCTAGAATTGTTACAAATCCTGTTACTGTTTTGTGCTCCCAGGGGGACGACAGTTTAACTGACCTGTTCCTCACCAGTTCTAGAACTTGTTCTTTTTTGTTATGGAACAGTTACATAACTGTTCTGTAACATAAAGAAATATGCACAATCAATAAAAAAAGACTTGCAGAAAGTACATATATATGAAATATAGTGTGTCAATTAAATTCTGAAAATAAGTCGAAATTATTTAATTCTAAAATTTGAAAATATAAATAACTATTTTAAAAAAAACCGAAAATTTAATACATTATACTTTAGGTATTGTTATACAAATAATTAATTAATTTTTCTAAAATAGTAATGTTAAATCAGAAAAATTTTATTGTTGTTTTGTGGTTAACATTTAAAAGAAGGTAATGACTTACAGCTCAATAAAATAGAAGATAATATCAAAATCAGAAGAGCCATCAATTTTATTGTCGAAAGGTGTAAGACACATTTTTTTATAACAGTCTTATTTTTTCAAACAACATGAATAACGAAACAGTAAATCGAAAGGAAACTTGTATATCAGACTTCTATAGCCATAGGACCGATCTTAGTTTCCAACCAAGACCATACGCGGCGGTGGATGACCCTAATGAAAATACTAAAAATGATATAATGTCAGTGTTACAAAGAATAACAAATTTGTTAGCCCTGGAGAAAATACAAAAAGAGATACCCATATTGACGGAAAAAACATGCCAGCACGAGATTTTATTCATAATATTGTTAGTACTCAGTGTTTAGTCGCGCCTACGAGTGAGTGTAAGACAATGTTCATAGATTCTATCTTCAGTAGGTTGAGAGGTTATGCGCGAGAATGCACTATAAATATGCAGATTAGAAATTTTGATGATTCGATCGATCTTTTTAAGGATAGATTTGTTCCAAGATATTCATTTAATGATTATTTTGAAAAAATGTTTATGTTGCCTGTACGGGATATGGCGTTGAGAACATTTGTTAGGGCACTACCAAAACATTTAAAAAAAAGCTGTTCATGCACATAAATTTACCGATTTAGAAAAAGCATATACAAAAGACATAACGTGTATTAAAGGAGTTTGTAGGGAGGATTTATATACAATAGGGACAATAGAATTAGAAATTCTTGGAATCAAATCTCTTTTCCACGTAGTAGAACCCACATTTCTTATTTTAACGGAAGGACTTTTAGGAAGACTATTTTTATTAAAAGAAAAATCAAGTAGCTGGTTTCTGTACAAGAAACAAAATTCACAATTGAAATCAGTAGAACCGGATGCTTTCATGGACCCTGAATACAGAAGAATTAAAAAATGCTTAGAAAAACAAGTAGAGACATAAGAAGTACCTCATATAAATAGAGAACCCAGAATCAAACCTAAAATCAGCGTGAAGCCAAAGGAAACAACAGAGGAAATCAAACCTATTTCACCAGAATTGAGGGTTAAGGTAGAAAAGAGGTTAAAAGAAATAAAAACATCTCGAGACACAACTATTTCTACAATAAATCAAATGATGCACAGTAAACTAGAAACCGAAATGTTACAAATACATACTATGAACATGCCAAAAGAAGAAAAAGAAGGCAAACAAAAAGAATCTATATTAATCGATAAAAATGAAGATTCTATTGCAAATAATCGCAATCGGTCGGTCACTGAAAAAGATTCATACCTTCAGTACGATTCAATTCTTAAAAATGAAGAAGAAGATAAAGAAGAAGAAGTGAAACAAAAAGAGTCCTAGATAATTGATAAAAACAAAGATTCTATTGAAAATAATCGCCATCTGTCGATCACTGAAGAGAATGCATACTTTCAGGACAATCAAATTTTTTCAAATAATGAAGAAACAGAAGAAGAAACAGAAAACGTATTGAAAATAAACGAGAAGAAAACACAGAAAAATGCAAAGAATATAAAACAAAAAATAACTCTATATGGATGAAAATTTTATTTAGTCAGATACCATGGGGTAGAAGACAGAAAAGAGTAAATAAAATTAATAGAAGATCGACTGCGAATAGGACTAAACAAAAGTGACTAGTTAGAATCTGAGCATAAAGGATTAAATATATCCAAGTCAAGTACATAACGCAAAGAGTAAAACAGAAAATAAGAAAGAAAATGTTATATATATTTCAAATAATTTGTTTTGGAGATATAAAGATTTAAACGATTATACTATATGAATATTATTAGTTTCGGGTAACACAATTAATAACTTATCATAACTATTGACATATTATTATTAATTACTATTAATTTAGTAACAATAAACAATATTAACAAATATAAGGGATTAACCAAAATTTATAGATTAAACACTGTGAGATATTAAAAATTCTACAATGGCAAGGGCAAAGTCAAAATCAGAAAAGTTACTAAATTCTCAAAATTCAAAATATTTTCAAATTTCAAAAAAAAATTCAAAATTGTAAAATTTTTAATAATCGCAATCTCTGCCAAATAGAGAATATTTGCGACCACCTTCGGAACAATATTTTAGTTTTATAATGATTTTAAACGGATAAGTGTTGGGCGCCAGGTTAATAAATAAACCGTTTCAGCAACAAAATCAAATTCAAAATGTTCATTGTTCTAAAGGACCGAGACTACCAAGTTAATCCCAAAGTAACAATAAATAGATTATTATCCTAAGGACCGAGACTACCAAGTTAATCCATTATCAATAATAAATTAAAATTAATTCAAATATTTAGGGAAAGTGGCCAGTATGACCCAAAATTCAAATTAATCAATAAATATCAAAATTTATCAAAATAACAAAATCAACAAAATTTTCGGAAATCATTACATGAAAATCATCGCTACTTAAATATTGTTTACCGGTCAAAATAAAAAAAAATTTACATCACGCTAGCTCCTTAAATTCACAAACATTTGGGCGAAGGTTTCCAATGAGAGTGTTTCGGCAAATTTAATACACAATAAAATTCATAATGACAATAAAATATATTCAAAATTCATCCTAACTAAATTTAACAAAATGAGAAAATCATTCCTTGTTCTAATTATCTTAAATAAAATAATCAATAATTGGTCCGCGATATAATATAAATTAATCGATAAAAAAAATCTTACACAAAAAAAATTGACAAAAACTCTAAAAATGGCTCCATCGACAAAATTATTAACTATAATAATTTCCGTATTCATTCATTCATTCCGTCTGTCCACACTTGAAGTTAGTCGTATTTTGTTCCTTTTGTTTTTCTAAAATTGACAGATTCTTGATTTCGTAATATTTTATGGTTAACGCGACGGATATTTTTATTCATCGTCATTAATTAAGTCATATACTAAGTATCAGTTTAAAGTAAAAAAAAATACTGTTCATTGTGTGCTGCACCAGTATATTTCCTACTTGGTATTTATAGAAAAAAAAGTTTCAATTATAATATAATTTTTATTATTATTTATAAATTTATTATATTATATATACATTTTTTTAAATATAATGATTATTACAGATAATTAGAACATTTTAACTTATAATTATTATTTCTTTCATTATTTTTCCATTATTCATTATTATTTATTATATATTATTATTCATAAATTTATTATTATTAATTTGTTTTTATTATTAATTATTAGTAATAGTTCCAACGGGAACTGAACGAGAGAAAATAAAATAATAATAAAATAATAAAATTAAATAATAAAATAAAACGTCTAAGCTAGAAATAAGCTTGATTCTAACTTACTAGGGGAGCAAAAGCGCTGGATTTCTGGTTCTGCTCAATATGGTTGAAAGACCATAAGCTGCACGAAGTGTGTAGTACACTTGAATGTCTGTGCGGTTAATGTGGGCGAGTAGGTTTGATCGATATGAGCTCCATAAATGAATGCAAATGAATGTGATTATATGGTAGCGCACAGGTTGTACCTGTGTCCCATCCGGAATAGGTGAATGCGTATTTGGCTATATTAACGTGTTTAACCTTTTCGAGTCCATGAAGACCTGTAATGTTAGGTTTTACGTTTGAGGTTCCAAACTTGGGGACGATATTCTTTCCCATGTTGCGGAATGTTAGTGCAATTGGTTCGTCGTCAGCTGTTAAAACTGATCTGCGGATAGCCCTGTATGAATTATCCTCGGTAATGTTGAGAATATGTCTATCGATATGAACAAGCGGGATTGTACCTTGAAGATACTGGCTGTTATTATCGGTGAGAGACCATGCTGTGGTCGGTAAAGGTAGGGTAACTCCGTCAATTGATTCAGATTCAATTTTCAGTCCAAGTGTTAATGAATAATCAATAATACTGGGGCTATTAATGAATGGCTGGAACCAATAAACGTCGGGTAAGACGTGTTTGAGTGGGTCGAACAAAATTGGTTGAATAAGTGACTGATCTTTGTTAAACGTATAATCGGATACAAGATACATGTCGGCAGATGGTCCATCGATTGCAGGACTAAGAGTTTGTTTTCCTGTTGGTAATTCAACTAGGTAATTCATCGCTTTAGCATAATCAACAGAGTTGATTTGCTGAACGTGAGTTTTCTTTGCTGCTGGAGTGCCAAGTGAATGTGCGGTTGGTAGAGTCACGGATTCAAGAGAATGTGTAAGTAGTGCGGCACCGGTTGACATTTGAATGATCGCGCCAAGGGGGCGTGATGTCTTGTCATGCTGTGACAGAAATGTTGAAATATCTTTAAGCATACTTAAGATGTGGGGTAAGTTAGTCGGTGTAAATGCGGTTCCTAATTCATATGGATCAACGTCGAGAGTATTCTCGTAAGCTGGTCGCTGAATAGGGAGTTTAGCATACGTGGGCCTCGTTGCTAGGATAGTACCAGCTACTGGAATGTAGAATTGTCTAATTCGTTCATTAAACCAGGATTTGTGGTATCTATATGATTCCTCGAGAGTGAATATGCCGCCAATGATGTCTGATACTGAGAACGCACAGTGGCCGATTACCCGAAAAACCTGGGCAAAAGTCAAAAATTTTTTTTTAGAAATTTATACTTTTTATTGTTGAATATTATAAAGGAGGGTTCACTGCATAATTTTGCGAAAAAAAAATTACACTTTTTTTATCACCAATTTATTATGTGAACAAGTAAAAGTGATCTTTGCCAGAGATTTACTCAGAACGTTTCATAACTATAAATTTTCGTCACAGTTAAAATAGTGAAAATATACTAATATACAGCAGATTTTTGAATATCTTTTTTTGGGAATTATGAACAAAGGTGTATGAAATATGTTGAATGTATTTATAATCACATTTAAAACGTACAGTTTTTAAAAAATGACATTAAACATCGCTATTCATGGCGACGATTTTTGTATTGTTTTATCAACGTAAATCAAGAAAATAGTTGTGAAATCCACCGATATCCGCGCTCTACCTGGTATTATCATAAACTAGAATATATTTTTAATTCATTTCAATTGAAATCAGTTGCCCCAAGCTGCCCCTGCAGTTTTGGTATCACTTTTTATTTCACTAAGCGCGGTTTACCGACAGCGCGTTGCACCGGCCGGCGGTGCAACTGAACGTGAAAGACTGACTTTTTCTTCATTCGCATTCGCTTTAAACTAAAATTTAAGCACTGTCTGTAATTTAAAAAAAATAAGCTCTAACACATTTACGCAATTTTATAATACAAGCAAATATTTTGGATCCGCCATATTGAATTTGATAAAACAAATGTAAAATTTGATTTCAGAAACCCAGTAAACGTAAGTATACTAAGTTTGGTTAAAATCGTACCATTTTTTAATTTTTAGCAAAGTTTTTTAAAATCTAAACGGCCATTTTGGATCCGCCATTTTGAATTTGACACAACCAATGTAAAATTTGAATTCAGAAGCCCAAAAAACATGGGTATACCAATTTTGTTTGAAATCGCATCATTTTTCGATTTTCAGCAAAGTTTTTTAAAATCTAAACGGCCATTTTGGATCCGCCATTTTGAATTTGACACAACCAATGTAAAATTTGAATTCAGAAGCCCAAAAAACATGGATATACCAATTTTGATTGAAATCGTATCATTTTTCGATTTTCAGCAAAGTTTTTTAAAATCTAAACGGCCATTTTGGATCCGCCATTTTGAATTTGACACAACCAATGTAAAATTTGAATTCAGAAGCCCAAAAAACATGGGTATACCAATTTTGGTTGAAATCGTATCATTTTTCGATTTTCAGCAAAGTTTTTTAAAATCTAAACGGCCATTTTGGATCCGCTATTTTGAATTTGACACAACCAATGTAAAATTTGAATTCAGAAGCCCAAAAAACATGGGTATACCAATTTTGGTTGAAATCATATCATTTTTCGATTTTTGGCCAGGTTTTTCGAGAAATCGGCCACTGTGGAACGGGGCGTTCTCGACAGAATAGATGGTTAGATGCTGGAATTCGTTAAATAACTCATCCGGCGTCGAAGCATCTCTGTTTTTCGCTAATTGCTTGTGTGCAAGAAGGAGTAACATCGGTGGTATAAATCGGGGATAGTCAAGAGCAAATTCATAACATGCAAAAGTGGGAATATACAATAACTGTTGTCGTTGTGGATCTAGGATCGGAGCAACTTGTAAGATAATTCTTTCAAGATCTTGAGGAACATGGAGGTTCAGCAAGTCTTGGAGTAATCTGTTTTTAAAGTATCTGTTTTCCATTTTTGTGCAAAATATGATGTCTGTGGTCGGTTGACGAGGTCTTGTCTGAGAAAAACGGTGGATAAAATGATCATGCGGTACGCTACAAGGGTAAAAGGGCTAACATAAGGAAAGCCTTTGAAGTATACTTGTTTGTACATTTCCTGAACATTATAAATATGATAGATAAGAGGAAATCGGAAATCAGAAATTACATCTATTGTAAATGGAATTCCGTGGTCGGTTTCAATTTCATTTTTAATCTGTAGCCTGTCAAATAAATCTTTGTGGTCAAGTGGACCAGGATCTTTTTGATCGTAAATCGGGGTGGTATACTTTGTTGAGAGAAGGGAAGTGCCTTCTTTATTCTGTATACTGTAAACTTGAGTTAGTCCAGTCGGACGCGGTGATTTCGGTGATGGTTTAGTTTTATCATCTGAGCTCTATTTTAGAGGTTCGCGCGGTGGATTTTCAATGGATTTGGCCTTGATAGCCGAGTCTTTTAACTCTTTAGTTACTTCTGTAACTGATTGGAGAAGTTGTGATTCAACTTCGGACTTTGGTGATGGTTCAGTCGATTTACCAGATTTTTCTGGGTCAGATTGCTTTGTATCTGACATTTTTCGTAGATTGAATGATTGTATTCGCAAAAACACAATTATATATGGTGATTTGGTTTTATTACTGATAGATTTAACTCTGTCTAGGAATAAATCTTATTAATTATTAAATTGTTATATTTTTTATCTGTAAACAATATAAAAATAGTTTGCTTTTTTAAAAAATTCTCAATTTGATTTTAATTTTTTTTTTGATTACATAATTTTTTAATATTTATTAATTATCAATTAATTAAATTTTTTGAAAAAAAACATAAATTTAAAATTTTCATTTGCAACGAAATATTTATAGAAAATACAAAAAAATATTTAGCAAAACTAATTTTTTGTAATTTCAAAACTTATAAAAAATCATCTAACATTGACTTTATAAAAAATATTTATTTCTAAAATTTTAATATTTATATTCTAAAATTTTTACTTAAAAATCTTATTTTTTTACTATCAATTCACAAAAAAATGATCTTACTCGTTACATATACATTCTGTCAATAAGAAAATCCATTCGTCAGTAATATCTTTTATCCCAACAATCTCTGCCTTTTCGTATACAGTATACATAAGTGACAAAGAATATTTTAATCATAATTGACACAACATAATTAATTTTTCTCGGCATTTCAAGTGGCGGCGGTTATGTTGGTGAAACTAGAATTGATTTATCAACATTTACACCGCAAATTGTAACTATTGGTTTTAATTTATGTTTTTCTTATCATCACTTTTTCGATAGGTTTTTTCTTGGGTTTTCATTGTTGTTACCGTCAACAATCGAACTAATAGTTTTACAAGTTTATTAAATTTAAAAATTAACTTAGCTAAATTATTTTTGCTGTATTAACTAATTATGAGCTGACTTAACTAAAAAATCACTATTTATATATAACATCAAACTCATTTTTTTCTGTGTAAAAATAAATGATAACGTGAAAATTAGAAATATATCTATTATTAATTTATTACTCCACTGATGCAGAATTATTATTATTATTATTATTAATATTATTATTATTTTAAACAACCATTGCAATGACAGTTGGACGCGCGCTTTCGCGCGTGTAATTTTGCTAGTAAAATAATAAATACGCTAAATAATTTAATTAGGCCTTCTCGACTCATAGTTGATACGCAATAAAAAAAAACTTAAAATTTTCCTACACTAAATAATTTCACTTGACTTTGAGGGAAAGCGCGACATTTTGATTTGACTGATACACACAGAAAAAATCAATGAAACGACACTCGGCAAAATAAAATTAATGACGAATTTGATCAAGTCCAGAAATCACAAAATAATACGATAATATAATCAAGAGAAATAATAAGAAATGAACACCATTATAATAACACTTGAAATTTACGCAATTATATTAATAAGAGAAAAATATACGCGAGCAAAGAAAATTCAACCATGCGGTCGACAGTGGCGTCATTTCAAATAGAATATAGAATACACACTCTTATTCATAAAATCAAAATTAATATAATCAAAACATAAAGAGTGTATATTCTTTAGAGAAATGTGTCGACTCACTAAATATTCCAAGGATTAAGGCAGCTTCCGTGACTTGATTTACTCTACACGGAGAGAAAAATCTGCCTTTTATAGTATGAAATAGATTGCTGCTATTTTTCTTTAAACTTTTCATACTAATAGAGCAAAGATTTGAAAATTTTTAGCATGAAACTTGTCTATGCTAATAAAGTTTGTCATATAGCCTCTTTTTACATACTTATTATACTTTTAATCCAACGGCGCCATGCGAAGATCGCACATAACATCATCCTACTATGTTTGCATAAGGGCAGGGACTCAGTTCAACCTTTTCCAATTCTTCAAAGACCGATTTTACATGGTAGATTATACAAATGAATACTCAAAACGCAATCTTACTCTCACCTGACGGACTCTACACAGAGTTACTGTATAATATAATAAGTAAAAAGGGGTTAGATATTTGATTCTTCACAGACTGCCTCTGCACAGCAAAACTATACAAAACTAAATAAATTACAAAGTTAGAATCCTACGCGAACTGACTCTACGCAGAGAAACTCTCCAAAGCTTGATACAATTTTTTTACTCTCTACTGACCGATTCTACACGAATGGATTCTTCAATCTAAAATAAAAACTTGAAATTTTATTTCAATTTCTTATCTCTCCACACACTGACTCTACATGAATAAACTCTCCAAAACTTATTCCATTTTTTTACTATCCGCTGACTGATTCTACACCAAAGGATTATTCCAATCATCAACAAAAACTAAAAAATTTTTATTCATTTTTTATCTCTTCAAACATCGACTCTACACGAGTAAACTCTCCAAAACCCATTTCAATTATTTTTTACTCTCCACTGACTGATTCTACATGAAAGGATTCTCCAATCATCAATAAAAACTTGAAGTTCTAGTTCCACTTTTTATCTCTCCATAAATCGACTCTACACGAGTAAACTCTCCAAAATTTATTTCAATTTTTTTTACTCTCCACTGACTGATTCTACACGAAAGGATTCGCCAATCTTTAATAAAAACTTGAAGTTTTACTTCCACTTTTTATCTCTCCACAAATCGACTGTACACGAATAAACTCTCCAAAACTTAATTCAATTTTTTTTATTCTCCACTGACTGATTCTACACGAAAGGATTCTCCAATCTTGAATAAAAACTAAAATTTTTTGATCCACTTTTTATCTCTCCACAAATCGACTCTACATGAGCAAACTCTCCAAAATTTATTTGAATTTTTTTTACTTTCCACTGACTGATTCTACACGAAATGATTCTCCAATCTTGAATAAAAACGAAAATTTTTTGATCCACTTTTTATCACTCCATAAATCGACTCTACACGAATAAACTCTCCAAAATTTATTTCAATTTTTTTTACTCTCCATTGACTGATTCTACACGAAAGGATTCACCAATCTTGAATAAAAATTTAAAGTTCTAGTTCCAACTTTTTATCTCTCCACAAATCGACTCTACATGAGTAAACTCTCCAAAACTTAATTCAATTTTTTTATTCTCCACTGACTGATTCTACATGAAATGATTCTCCAATCTTGAATAAAAACGAAAATTATTTGATCCATTTTTTATCTCTCCACAAATCGATTCTACACGAATAAACTCTCCAAAACTTAATTCAATTTTTTTTATTTTCCACTGACTGAATCTACACGAAAGGATTCTCCAATCTTGAATAAAAACTTAAAGTTTTAATTCCACTTTTATCTCTCCACAAATCGACTCTACACGATTAAACTCTCCAAAACTTAATTCCATTTTTTTTACTCTTCACCGACTGATTCTACACGGAAGGATTCTTCAATCTTGAATAAAAACAAAAATTTTTTCATTCATTTTTTATCTCTTCAAACATCGACTCTACACGAGTAAACTCTCCAAAATTTATTTCAATTTTTTTTACTCTCCACTGACTGATTCTACACGAAAGGATTCGCCAATCTTTAATAAAAACTTGAAGTTTTACTTCCACTTTTTATCTCTCCACAAATCGACTGTACACGAATAAACTCTCCAAAACTTAATTCAATTTTTTTTATTCTCCACTGACTGATTCTACACGAAAGGATTCTCCAATCTTGAATAAAAACTAAAATTTTTTGATCCACTTTTTATCTCTCCACAAATCGACTCTACACGAGCAAACTCTCCAAAATTTATTTGAATTTTTTTTACTTTCCACTGACTGATTCTACACGAAATGATTCTCCAATCTTGAATAAAAACGAAAATTTTTTGATCCACTTTTATCTCTCCACAAATCGACTCTACATGAGTAAACTCTCCAAAATTTATTTCAATTTTTTTTACTCTCCATTGACTGATTCTACACGAAAGGATTCACCAATCTTGAATAAAAATTTAAAGTTCTAGTTCCAACTTTTTATCTCTCCACAAATCGACTCTACATGAGTAAAATCTCCAAAACTTAATTCAATTTTTTTATTCTCCACTGACTGATTCTACATGAAATGATTCTCCAATCTTGAATAAAAACGAAAATTATTTGATCCATTTTTTATCTCTCCACAAATCGATTCTACACGAATAAACTCTCCAAAACTTAATTCAATTTTTTTTATTTTCCACTGACTGAATCTACACGAAAGGATTCTCCAATCTTGAATAAAAACTTAAAGTTTTAATTCCACTTTTATCTCTCCACAAATCGACTCTACACGATTAAACTCTCCAAAACTTAATTCAATTTTTTTTACTCTTCACCGACTGATTCTACACGAAAGGATTCTTCAATCTTGAATAAAAACAAAAATTTTTGCATCCATTTTTTATCTCTTCAAACATCGATTCTACACGAATAAACTCGCCAAAATCTATTTCAATTTTTTTTATTTTCCACTGACTGATTCTACACGAAAGGATTCTCCAATCTTGAATAAAAACTTAAAGTTTTAATTACACTTTTATCTCTCCACAAATCGACTCTACACGATTAAACTCTCCAAAACTTAATTCAATTTTTTTTACTCTTCACCGACTGATTCTACACGAAAGGATTCTTCAATCTTGAATAAAAACAAAAATTTTTGCATCCATTTTTTATCTCTTCAAACATCGATTCTACACGAATAAACTCGCCAAAATCTATTTCAATTTTTTTTACTCTCCACTGACTGATTCTACACGTAATGATTCTCCAATCTTGAATAAAAACTTAAAGTTTTAATTCCACTTTTATCTCTCCACAAATCGACTCTACACGATTAAACTCTCCAAAACTTAATTCCATTTTTTTTACTCTTCACCGACTGATTCTACACGAAATGATTCTCCAATCTTGAATAAAAACGAAAATTATTTGATCCATTTTTTATCTCTCCACAAATCGATTCTACACGAATAAACTCTCGAAAACTTAATTCCATTTTTTTTACTCTCCACTGACTGATTCTACACGAAAGGATTCTCCAATCTTGAATAAAAACTAAAATTTTTTGACCCATTTTTTATCTCTTCAAACATCGATTCTACACGAATAAACTCATCAAAATCTATTTCAATTTTTTTTTACTCTCCACTGACTGATTCTACACGAAAGGATTCGCCAATCTTTAATAAAAACTTGAAGTTTTACTTCCACTTTTTATCTCTCCACAAATCGACTGTACACGAATAAACTCTCCAAAACTTAATTCAATTTTTTTTATTCTCCACTGACTGATTCTACATGAAATGATTCTCCAATCTTGAATAAAAACGAAAATTATTTGATCCATTTTTTATCTCTCCACAAATCGATTCTACACGAATAAACTCTCCAAAACTTAATTCCATTTTTTTTACTCTTCACCGACTGATTCTACACGAAAGGATTCTTCAATCTTGAATAAAAACAAAAATTTTTTCATCCATTTTTTATCTCTCCACAAATCGATTCTACACGAATAAACTCTCCAAAACTTAATTCAATTTTTTTTACTCTCCACTGACTGATTCTACACGAAAGGATTCTCCAATCTTGAATAAAAAAAAAATTTTTTCATCCATTTTTTATCTCTTCAAACATCGATTCTACACGAATAAACTCGCCAAAATGTATTTCAATTTTTTTTACTCTCCACTGACTGATTCTACACGAAAGAATTCTCCAATCTTGAATAAAAACTTGAAGTTTTACTTCCACTTTTTATCTCTCCACAAATCGACTGTACACGATTAAACTCTCCAAAACTTAATTCCATTTTTTTTAATCTTCACCGACTGATTCTACACGAAATGATTCTCCAATCTTGAATAAAAACGAAAATTATTTGATCCATTTTTTATCTCTCCACAAATCGATTCTACACGAATAAACTCTCGAAAACTTAATTCAATTTTTTTTACTCTCCACTGACTGATTCTACACGAAAGGATTCTCCAATCTTGAATAAAAACTAAAATTTTTTGACCCATTTTTTATCTCTTCAAACATCGATTCTACACGAATAAACTCATCAAAATCTATTTCAATTTTTTTTTACTCTCCACTGACTGATTCTACACGAAAGGATTCGCCAATCTTTAATAAAAACTTGAAGTTTTACTTCCAATTTTTATCTCTCCACAAATCGACTGTACACGAATAAACTCTCCAAAACTTAATTCAATTTTTTTTATTCTCCACTGACTGATTCTACATGAAATGATTCTCCAATCTTGAATAAAAACGAAAATTATTTGATCCATTTTTTATCTCTCCACAAATCGATTCTACACGAATAAACTCTCGAAAACTTAATTCAATTTTTTTTACTCTCCACTGACTGATTCTACACGAAAGGATTCTCCAATCTTGAATAAAAACTAAAATTTTTTGACCCATTTTTTATCTCTTCAAACATCGATTCTACACGAATAAACTCATCAAAATCTATTTCAATTTTTTTTTACTCTCCACTGACTGATTCTACACGAAAGGATTCGCCAATCTTTAATAAAAACTTGAAGTTTTAGTTCCACTTTTTATCTCTCCACAAATCGACTGTACACGAATAAACTCTCCAAAACTTAATTCAATTTTTTTTATTCTCCACTGACTGATTCTACATGAAATGATTCTCCAATCTCGAATAAAAACGAAAATTATTTGATCCATTTTTTATCTCTCCACAAATCGATTCTACACGAATAAACTCTCCAAAACTTAATTCCATTTTTTTTACTCTTCACCGACTGATTCTACACGAAAGGATTCTCCAATCTTGAATAAAAACTTAAAGTTTTAATTCCACTTTTATCTCTCCACAAATCGACTCTACACGATTAAACTCTCCAAAACTTAATTCCATTTTTTTACTCTTCACCGACTGATTCTACACGAAAGGATTCTTCAATCTTGAATAAAAACAAAAATTTTTTCATCCATTTTTTATCTCTTCAAACATCGATTCTACACGAATAAACTCGCCAAAATCTATTTCAATTTTTTGTACTCTCCACTGACTGATTCTACACGATAGGATTCGCCAATCTTTAATAAAAACTTGAAGTTTTAGTTCCACTTTTTATCTCTCCACAAATCAACTGTACACGAATAAACTCTCCAAAACTTAATTCAATTTTTTTTATTCTCCACTGACTGATTCTACACGAAATGATTCTCGAATCTTGAATAAAAACGAAAATTATTTGATCCATTTTTTATCTCTCCAGAAATCGACTCTACACGAATAAACTCTCCAAAATTTAATTCAATTTTTTTTACTCTCCATTGACTGATTCTACACGAAAGGATTCACCAATCTTGAATAAAAATTTAAAGTTCTAGTTCCAACTTTTTATCTCTCCACAAATCGACTCTACATGAGTAAACTCTCCAAAACTTAATTCAATTTTTTTTATTCTCCACTGACTGATTCTACACAAAAGGATTCTCCAATCTTGAATGAAAACGAAAATTTTTTGATCCACTTTTTATCTCTCCACAAATCGATTCTACACGAATAAACTCTCCAAAACTTAATTCAATTTTTTTTATTTTCCACTGACTGAATCTACACGAAAGGATTCTCCAATCTTGAATAAAAACTTAAAGTTTTAATTACACTTTTATCTCTCCACAAATCGACTCTACACGATTAAACTCTCCAAAACTTAATTCCATTTTTTTTACTCTTCACCGACTGATTCTACACGAAAGGATTCTTCAATCTTGAATAAAAACAAAAATTTTTGCATCCATTTTTTATCTCTTCAAACATCGATTCTACACGAATAAACTCGCCAAAATCTATTTCAATTTTTTTTACTCTCCACTGACTGATTCTACAGGAAATGATTCTCCAATCTTGAATAAAAACTTAAAGTTTTAATTCCACTTTTATCTCTCCACAAATCGACTCTACACGATTAAACTCTCCAAAACTTAATTCCATTTTTTTAACTCTTCACCGACTGATTCTACACGAAATGATTCTCCAATCTTGAATAAAAACGAAAATTATTTGATCCATTTTTTATCTCTCCACAAATCGATTCTACACGAATAAACTCTCCAAAACTTAATTCAATTTTTTTTACTCTCCACTGACTGATTCTACACGAAAGGATTCTCCAATCTTGAATAAAAAAAAAAATTTTTCATCCATTTTTTATCTCTTCAAACATCGATTCTACACGAATAAACTCGCCAAAATGTATTTCAATTTTTTTTACTCTCCACTGACTGATTCTACACGAAATGATTCTCCAATCTTGAATAAAAACGAAAATTATTTGATCCATTTTTTATCTCTCCACAAATCGATTCTACACGAATAAACTCTCCAAAACTTAATTCAATTTTTTTTATTCTCCACTGACTGATTCTACACGAAATGATTCTCCAATCTTGAATAAAAACGAAAATTATTTGATCCAATTTTTATCTCTCCACAAATCGACTCTACACGATTAAACTCTCCAAAACTTAATTCCATTTTTTTTACTCTTCACCGACTGATTCTACACGAAAGGATTCTTCAATCTTGAATAAAAACAAAAATTTTTGCATCCATTTTTTATCTCTTCAAACATCGATTCTACACGAATAAACTCGCCAAAATCTATTTCAATTTTTTTTACTCTCCACTGACTGATTCTACACGAAATGATTCTCCAATCTTGAATAAAAACTTAAAGTTTTAATTCCACTTTTATCTCTCCACAAATCGACTCTACACGATTAAACTCTCCAAAACTTAATTCCATTTTTTTTACTCTTCACCGACTGATTCTACACGAAATGATTCTCCAATCTTGAATAAAAACGAAAATTATTTGATCCATTTTTTATCTCTCCACAAATCGATTCTACACGAATAAACTCTCCAAAACTTAATTCAATTTTTTTTACTCTCCACTGACTGATTCTACACGAAAGGATTCTCCAATCTTGAATAAAAACTTAAAGTTTTAATTCCACTTTTATCTCTCCACAAATCGACTCTACACGATTAAACTCTCCAAAACTTAATTCAATTTTTTTTATTCTCCACTGACTGATTCTACACGAAAGGATTCTCCAATCTCGAATAAAAACGAAAATTATTTGATCCATTTTTTATCTCTCCACAAATCGATTCTACACGAATAAACTCTCCAAAACTTAATTCCATTTTTTTTACTCTTCACCGACAGATTCTACACGAAAGGATTCTCCAATCTTGAATAAAAACTTAAAGTTTTAATTCCACTTTTATCTCTCCACAAATCGACTCTACACGATTAAACTCTCCAAAACTTAATTCCATTTTTTTACTCTTCACCGACTGATTCTACACGAAAGGATTCTTCAATCTAGAATAAAAACAAAAATTTTTTCATCCATTTTTTATCTCTTCAAACATCGATTCTACACGAATAAACTCGCCAAAATCTATTTCAATTTTTTGTACTCTCCACTGACTGATTCTACACGATAGGATTCGCCAATCTTTAATAAAAACTTGAAGTTTTAGTTCCACTTTTTATCTCTCCACAAATCAACTGTACACGAATAAACTCTCCAAAACTTAATTCAATTTTTTTTATTCTCCACTGACTGATTCTACACGAAATGATTCTCGAATCTTGAATAAAAACGAAAATTATTTGATCCATTTTTTATCTCTCCAGAAATCGACTCTACACGAATAAACTCTCCAAAATTTATTTCAATTTTTTTTACTCTCCATTGACTGATTCTACACGAAAGGATTCACCAATCTTGAATAAAAATTTAAAGTTCTAGTTCCAACTTTTTATCTCTCCACAAATCGACTCTACATGAGTAAACTCTCCAAAACTTAATTCAATTTTTTTTATTCTCCACTGACTGATTCTACACAAAAGGATTCTCCAATCTTGAATGAAAACGAAAATTTTTTGATCCACTTTTTATCTCTCCACAAATCGATTCTACACGAATAAACTCTCCAAAACTTAATTCAATTTTTTTTATTTTCCACTGACTGATTCTACACGAAAGGATTCTCCAATCTTGAATAAAAACTTAAAGTTTTAATTACACTTTTATCTCTTTACAAATCGACTCTACACGATTAAACTCTCCAAAACTTAATTCCATTTTTTTTACTCTTCACCGACTGATTCTACACGAAAGGATTCTTCAATCTTGAATAAAAACAAAAATTTTTGCATCCATTTTTTATCTCTTCAAACATCGATTCTACACGAATAAACTCGCCAAAATCTATTTCAATTTTTTTTACTCTCCACTGACTGATTCTACAGGAAATGATTCTCCAATCTTGAATAAAAACTTAAAGTTTTAATTCCACTTTTATCTCTCCACAAATCGACTCTACACGATTAAACTCTCCAAAACTTAATTCCATTTTTTTAACTCTTCACCGACTGATTCTACACGAAATGATTCTCCAATCTTGAATAAAAACGAAAATTATTTGATCCATTTTTTATCTCTCCACAAATCGATTCTACACGAATAAACTCTCCAAAACTTAATTCAATTTTTTTTACTCTCCACTGACTGATTCTACACGAAAGGATTCTCCAATCTTGAATAAAAAAAAAAATTTTTCATCCATTTTTTATCTCTTCAAACATCGATTCTACACGAATAAACTCGCCAAAATGTATTTCAATTTTTTTTACTCTCCACTGACTGATTCTACACGATAGGATTCGCCAATCTTCAAAAAAGCTTGAAGTTTTAGTTCCACTTTTTATCTCTCCATAAATCGACTGTACACGAATAAACTCTCCAAGACTTAATTCAATTTTTTTTATTCTCCACTGACTGATTCTACACGAAAGGATTCTCCAATCTTGAATAAAAACTAAAATTTTTTGATCCACTTTTTATCTCTCCACAAATCGACTCTACACGAGCAAACTCTCCAAAATTTATTTGAATTTTTTTTACTTTCCACTGACTGATTCTACACGAAATGATTCTCCAATCTTGAATAAAAACGAAAATTTTTTGATCCACTTTTATCTCTCCACAAATCGACTCTACATGAGTAAACTCTCCAAAATTTATTTCAATTTTTTTTACTCTCCATTGACTGATTCTACACGAAAGGATTCACCAATCTTGAATAAAAATTTAAAGTTCTAGTTCCAACTTTTTATCTCTCCACAAATCGACTCTACATGAGTAAACTCTCCAAAACTTAATTCAATTTTTTTATTCTCCACTGACTGATTCTACATGAAATGATTCTCCAATCTTGAATAAAAACGAAAATTATTTGATCCATTTTTTATCTCTCCACAAATCGATTCTACACGAATAAACTCTCCAAAACTTAATTCCATTTTTTTTACTCTTCACCGACTGATTCTACACGAAAGGATTCTCCAATCTTGAATAAAAACTTAAAGTTTTAATTCCACTTTTATCTCTCCACAAATCGACTCTACACGATTAAACTCTCCAAAACTTAATTCCATTTTTTTTACTCTTCACCGACTGATTCTACACGAAAGGATTCTTCAATCTTGAATAAAAACAAAAATTTTTTCATCCATTTTTTATCTCTCCACAAATCGATTCTACACGAATAAACTCTCCAAAACTTAATTCAATTTTTTTTACTCTCCACTGACTGATTCTACACGAAAGGATTCTCCAATCTTGAATAAAAAAAAAAATTTTTCATCCATTTTTTATCTCTTCAAACATCGATTCTACACGAATAAACTCGCCAAAATGTATTTCAATTTTTTTTACTCTCCACTGACTGATTCTACACGAAATGATTCTCCAATCTTGAATAAAAACGAAAATTATTTGATCCATTTTTTATCTCTCCACAAATCGATTCTACACGAATAAACTCTCCAAAACTTAATTCAATTTTTTTTATTCTCCACTGACTGATTCTACACGAAATGATTCTCCAATCTTGAATAAAAACGAAAATTATTTGATCCAATTTTTATCTCTCCACAAATCGACTCTACACGATTAAACTCTCCAAAACTTAATTCCATTTTTTTTACTCTTCACCGACTGATTCTACACGAAAGGATTCTTCAATCTTGAATAAAAACAAAAATTTTTGCATCCATTTTTTATCTCTTCAAACATCGATTCTACACGAATAAACTCGCCAAAATCTATTTCAATTTTTTTTACTCTCCACTGACTGATTCTACACGAAATGATTCTCCAATCTTGAATAAAAACTTAAAGTTTTAATTCCACTTTTATCTCTCCACAAATCGACTCTACACGATTAAACTCTCCAAAACTTAATTCCATTTTTTTTACTCTTCACCGACTGATTCTACACGAAATGATTCTCCAATCTTGAATAAAAACGAAAATTATTTGATCCATTTTTTATCTCTCCACAAATCGATTCTACACGAATAAACTCTCCAAAACTTAATTCAATTTTTTTTACTCTCCACTGACTGATTCTACACGAAAGGATTCTCCAATCTTGAATAAAAACTTAAAGTTTTAATTCCACTTTTATCTCTCCACAAATCGACTCTACACGATTAAACTCTCCAAAACTTAATTCAATTTTTTTTATTCTCCACTGACTGATTCTACACGAAAGGATTCTCCAATCTCGAATAAAAACGAAAATTATTTGATCCATTTTTTATCTCTCCACAAATCGATTCTACACGAATAAACTCTCCAAAACTTAATTCCATTTTTTTTACTCTTCACCGACAGATTCTACACGAAAGGATTCTCCAATCTTGAATAAAAACTTAAAGTTTTAATTCCACTTTTATCTCTCCACAAATCGACTCTACACGATTAAACTCTCCAAAACTTAATTCCATTTTTTTACTCTTCACCGACTGATTCTACACGAAAGGATTCTTCAATCTAGAATAAAAACAAAAATTTTTTCATCCATTTTTTATCTCTTCAAACATCGATTCTACACGAATAAACTCGCCAAAATCTATTTCAATTTTTTGTACTCTCCACTGACTGATTCTACACGATAGGATTCGCCAATCTTTAATAAAAACTTGAAGTTTTAGTTCCACTTTTTATCTCTCCACAAATCAACTGTACACGAATAAACTCTCCAAAACTTAATTCAATTTTTTTTATTCTCCACTGACTGATTCTACACGAAATGATTCTCGAATCTTGAATAAAAACGAAAATTATTTGATCCATTTTTTATCTCTCCAGAAATCGACTCTACACGAATAAACTCTCCAAAATTTATTTCAATTTTTTTTACTCTCCATTGACTGATTCTACACGAAAGGATTCACCAATCTTGAATAAAAATTTAAAGTTCTAGTTCCAACTTTTTATCTCTCCACAAATCGACTCTACATGAGTAAACTCTCCAAAACTTAATTCAATTTTTTTTATTCTCCACTGACTGATTCTACACAAAAGGATTCTCCAATCTTGAATGAAAACGAAAATTTTTTGATCCACTTTTTATCTCTCCACAAATCGATTCTACACGAATAAACTCTCCAAAACTTAATTCAATTTTTTTTATTTTCCACTGACTGATTCTACACGAGAGGATTCTCCAATCTTGAATAAAAACTTAAAGTTTTAATTACACTTTTATCTCTTTACAAATCGACTCTACACGATTAAACTCTCCAAAACTTAATTCCATTTTTTTTACTCTTCACCGACTGATTCTACACGAAAGGATTCTTCAATCTTGAATAAAAACAAAAATTTTTGCATCCATTTTTTATCTCTTCAAACATCGATTCTACACGAATAAACTCGCCAAAATCTATTTCAATTTTTTTTACTCTCCACTGACTGATTCTACAGGAAATGATTCTCCAATCTTGAATAAAAACTTAAAGTTTTAATTCCACTTTTATCTCTCCACAAATCGACTCTACACGATTAAACTCTCCAAAACTTAATTCCATTTTTTTAACTCTTCACCGACTGATTCTACACGAAATGATTCTCCAATCTTGAATAAAAACGAAAATTATTTGATCCATTTTTTATCTCTCCACAAATCGATTCTACACGAATAAACTCTCCAAAACTTAATTCAATTTTTTTTACTCTCCACTGACTGATTCTACACGAAAGGATTCTCCAATCTTGAATAAAAAAAAAAATTTTTCATCCATTTTTTATCTCTTCAAACATCGATTCTACACGAATAAACTCGCCAAAATGTATTTCAATTTTTTTTACTCTCCACTGACTGATTCTACACGATAGGATTCGCCAATCTTCAATAAAAACTTGAAGTTTTAGTTCCACTTTTTATCTCTCCATAAATCGACTGTACACGAATAAACTCTCCAAGACTTAATTCAATTTTTTTTATTCTCCACTGACTGATTCTACACGAAAGGATTCTCCAATCTTGAATAAAAACTAAAATTTTTTGATCCACTTTTTATCTCTCCACAAATCGACTCTACACGAGCAAACTCTCCAAAATTTATTTGAATTTTTTTTACTTTCCACTGACTGATTCTACACGAAATGATTCTCCAATCTTGAATAAAAACGAAAATTTTTTGATCCACTTTTATCTCTCCACAAATCGACTCTACATGAGTAAACTCTCCAAAATTTATTTCAATTTTTTTTACTCTCCATTGACTGATTCTACACGAAAGGATTCACCAATCTTGAATAAAAATTTAAAGTTCTAGTTCCAACTTTTTATCTCTCCACAAATCGACTCTACATGAGTAAACTCTCCAAAACTTAATTCAATTTTTTTATTCTCCACTGACTGATTCTACATGAAATGATTCTCCAATCTTGAATAAAAACGAAAATTATTTGATCCATTTTTTATCTCTCCACAAATCGATTCTACACGAATAAACTCTCCAAAACTTAATTCCATTTTTTTTACTCTTCACCGACTGATTCTACACGAAAGGATTCTCCAATCTTGAATAAAAACTTAAAGTTTTAATTCCACTTTTATCTCTCCACAAATCGACTCTACACGATTAAACTCTCCAAAACTTAATTCCATTTTTTTTACTCTTCACCGACTGATTCTACACGAAAGGATTCTTCAATCTTGAATAAAAACAAAAATTTTTTCATCCATTTTTTATCTCTTCAAACATCGATTCTACACGAATAAACTCGCCAAAATCTATTTCAATTTTTTGTACTCTCCACTGACTGATTCTACACGATAGGATTCGCCAATCTTTAATAAAAACTTGAAGTTTTAGTTCCACTTTTTATCTCTCCACAAATCAACTGTACACGAATAAACTCTCCAAAACTTAATTCAATTTTTTTTATTCTCCACTGACTGATTCTACACGAAATGATTCTCGAATCTTGAATAAAAACGAAAATTATTTGATCCATTTTTTATCTCTCCACAAATCGATTCTACACGAATAAACTCTCCAAAACTTAATTCAATTTTTTTTACTCTCCACTGACTGATTCTACACGAAAGGATTCTCCAATCTTGAATAAAAACTTAAAGTTTTAATTCCACTTTTATCTCTCCACAAATCGACTCTACACGATTAAACTCTCCAAAACTTAATTCAATTTTTTTTAATTTTCCACTGACTGATTCTACACGAAAGGATTCTCCAATCTTGAATAAAAACTAAAATTTTTTGATCTACTTTTTATCTCTCCACAAATCGACTCTACACGAGCAAACTCTCCAAAATTTACTTGAATTTTTTTTACTTTCCACTGACTGATTCTACACGAAATGATTCTCCAATCTTGAATAAAAACGAAAATTTTTTGATCCATTTTTTATCTCTTCAAACATCGATTCTACACGAATAAACTCTCCAAAACTTAATTCAATTTTTTTTATAATGCACTAACTGATTCTACACGAAAGGATTCTCCAATCTTGAATAAAAACTTAAAGTTTTAATTCTACTTTTATCTCTCCACAAATCGACTCTACACGATTAAACTCTCCAAAACTTAATTCAATTTTTTTTATTCTCCACTGACTGATTCTACACGAAAGGATTCTCCAATCTTGAATAAAAACTAAAATTTTTTGATCCACTTTTTATCTCTCCACAAATCGACTCTACACGAGCAAACTCTCCAAAATTAACTTGAATTTTTTTTACTTTCCACTGACTGATTCTATACGAAATGATTCTCCAATCGTGAATAAAAACGAAAATTTTTTGATACACTTTTTATCACTCCATAAATCGACTCTACACGAATAAACTCTCCAAAATTTATTTCAATTTTTTTTACTCTCCATTGACTGATTCTACACGAAAGGATTCACCAATCTTGAATAAAAATTTAAAGTTCTAGTTCCAACTTTTTTTCTCTCCACAAATCGACTCTACATGAGTAAACTCTCCAAAACTTAATTCAATTTTTTTTATTCTCCACTGACTGATTCTACACAAAAGGATTCTCCAATCTTGAATGAAAACGAAAATTTTTTGATCCACTTTTTATCTCTCCACAAATCGACTCTACACGAGCAAACTCTCCAAAACTTAATTCAATTTTTTTTATAATGCACTAACTGATTCTACACGAAAGGATTCTCCAATCTTGAATAAAAACTTAAAGTTTTAATTCTACTTTTATCTCTCCACAAATCGACTCTACACGATTAAACTCTCCAAAACTTAATTCAATTTTTTTTATTCTCCACTGATTGATTCTACACGAAAGGATTCTCCAATCTTGAATAAAAACTAAAATTTTTTGATCCACTTTTTATCTCTCCACAAATCGACTCTACACGAGCAAACTCTCCAAAATTTACTTGAATTTTTTTTACTTTCCACTGACTGATTCTACACGAAATGATTCTCCAATCTTGAATAAAAACTAAAATTTTGTGATCCTTTTCTTATCTTTTCAAACATCGATTCTACACGAATAAACCTCTCCAAAACCTATTTGAATTTTTTTTACTCTCCATCGACTGATTCTACACGTAAGGATTGGCCAATCTTTAATAAAATCTTAAATTTTTAGTTCCTCTTTTTATCTCTCCAGAAATCGACTACACGAGTAAGCTCTCCAAAACTTAATTCAATTTTTTTTATTCTCCACTGACTGATTCTACACGAAAGGATTCTCCAATCTTGAATAAAAACTAAAATTTTTTGATCCACTTTTTATGTTTTTACACTTTGACTCTACACTCATAAACTCTCCAAAATTTAATTCAAGTATTTTTCTATACCCACAGACTAATTCTATGTAAAGAAACTGTTTAAAATTAAATTAATGTCTTCCTCAACAGTGATCGATTCTTCACGAAGGAATTCCCCAAAATTAAATCAATTTTTTATTTCAACATACCATTTTTTTTATTTATAGTAATTGTGTTATTTAATTAATGAACAGGAAGTTAAACTCAGTTTTTATAAATTATAAATAGTGTTACCTGACCAATTTAATAGTTTGAATAAATGAATTAACGTAACTCAATAAATGAGTAATATAAAATTTTGGAAATTATTAAAATTAATTTTTGGTTGACAGGAATGTATATCATTTTATTTTTATTAATTATTGTAGCTTACAAAAGTAGTGAAGTATTAATTAGGAACAGACGGAAAAATCCATAATAAAAAATGTCTGTAATCACTGAACAAGTAGCCAATATAATTAGTTCTTAAATAATGCTGGGAATCAACAAAATTTAATTCTTTTTTGTTCTACGTCTCCGTTTTGGGGGAGGTGCTTGATCCTGTTTATCTTTTTTTACTTTTTTTATCGATCGTGTTTTTGTCATTTTCCCTTTTTCTGACGGCTTGACGCTGTTGGACTTCGAGAATGGTCGACCTCTTTTTTTCATTTTATTTTCAGGTGTGTTTTTTGCCCCTGCGTTGGACTTAACATTTCCCTTTTTTCGGACTTCTTTCTGTTTTCCTCGTTGGTGCCGCTCGTTCCCGGTGTTGTTTTATCTAAATTAATAATTCAAGTAAGTATTTTAGTTAAATTTTAGTTACTGAATTATTTGTATCTTCACTGTAAAAAGCTGCGATTCAAAATGATACGCATGAGGCTCATTTTGATACGCAACAAACATGGGCTAATGGCGCCACCTAACTGGCTCATTTTTGCTGCGTATCAAAATGAACCGCATGCGGATCATTTTGAGTCACAGGTTTTTACTGTGCGTTTCACACTTTAATATTGTAATTTTTATACATTTATACAAATCACCATACAAATCACCTGAAATTTCTTGGCTGTTCTCCTTCTCACTTTCTACATTTAATTTTGATTCTGCCTCTCTGTTATTATTACACTTATTTATATCGTGATTGTTTTCGTTGTTTTTCTCAATTTCGCTGTTATCGTTATTTTCGCAATGTTTTTGGCTGCTCTCGTTAGTGCCGATTGTCGTTAATCTTGTTTCCTCTGAAATATTTGTCCAAATATGTAAGTATTATTTTTTTAAGAAAGAAATTATAGAACCCCCATTTTATAAAGTTTTATTGATCTAAAAAAAATTTGTTTGGCCAAAAAAATAGACTAATATATTTTTGTGTTTTCCCTTGAATTAAAATTCAAAACAGAATTGTCAGATTGTGTCCAATTTTACAGATAATTTCGAAAAACTACTCAGAAACACGAAATAAAGGCGAAACATATTTTTTTTTGTTTCATATTTTTCTTGGGCAGTTTTTGACATTGTCTCAAAAATTTGAGTCAATTTGAAAATTTTCACAGCAGATTTTAATTCAGTGGAAAAATACATGAAAATATAGTAGTGTGGTATCTCGGCTAAAAAAATTTTTTATGTACTTGTGTTATTATTATTATTGGTTTATTATTATTATTTTGTATTTTATTTTTATTGTTTATATATTATTTTTAATATTATTATTTAAATTTTATTTTAATTTTATTGTTTTTATATTCAGAGGCTATATTTATATAAAATACCTGTTAAATCTAATTCAATGCCAAGAAAACCATCAATTAAGAAAGATGACTCTATAAAAAATTATTATTTTAATGTTAAATTTTGAAATGCACAAATAATTTTTAATTTCCACATGATGTATACATTACCTTTCGAAAGGAACTCCTCTTCAAGGCCATGTTCATTGAACAGAAATTCGTGAAAATCTATAATTTAATCAGATTTTCATTATCTTATTTTAAAAAAATTGCTTAAAAAATTATCGATCTGAATTTTTATTACCTGGTGTAGAAAGATTTGAATTTTGATTCGAGTTATCTGGCTGCGGCGTTACGCCCCGACCCACGTCCCTGCGCAATTTATCAGATACAGTTTCTAGAAAAAATATGGAGTTGTTAATTTATTATCAAGTTGTGCTAATCGGTTTACTTTAGTTCCATTAATGTTTTTTGAGTTTTTATATGCGAATTTTTTATGACCTTCTGTATTTTTGTTCTTTTCCATCATAGAGGTTTCCAACAAAAGTTCACTCTCATTTTCTGAGTCTAAAATTTTTTACATATAATTACATATGTATATAGGTAATAATAATAAAAATATACATATTACTAAATTTAATTTTGTTTTCTTACGTACACATTTGATATAATATATTGTCATAAGCTAAGCGTCGATTAGAATTAATTACAGTTTGTAAGAATCCTTTCAAAGACAATCTAAATTTGAATTTATAAATATTTATTATTTTTTATATAAAAAGTTCTAAAATATTTTAAAAAATTTGTGCGCTAACTATCACTTCTAAATTTAAATCAATAAAAGATTATTAAATTCATTAGTGACACTGCGCTACTAATTCACACTAGTTATAAAAATGTTTCTCTTAGTTAATGAAATAAATAATAAAACTGATAATAAAATACTCCCTAACAACAATGGATGTTCTAGGATATCCTACGAATGTCATATTCATATCCGGAAATTAGAATATCTTTAGGATGTCTTCAGGATATCCACGGATATTCGTGGGACATCCTATGGATATCCTAATTTCCGGGTATCCCTACGACGTCCACAGGATATCCTGAATATCCGGTTGCTCTTAGGGCTCATATAAATCAGTAGCTTAGTTTTAATCGTCATCAATCCGATAATTATTGATTAACAATTTTTTTTACTTGTTTACTGTAAGTTTCTCTTGTTGATTTTTAATGAAATCTTTGTCCATGCTCCAACGCGAATTCCTACTTTGTCTCAATTTTTTTCCCCATTAATTACTCTCTCTAGCTTCTGATCTTCTTTCTTAATCAGCTTATCGAGTACTTGTAAAAATAAAAAATAAAATTACGCTATGTTGTAATCAGGGTTGGTACAAAAATCTGATTTTAAAATTCAATGACATTTTCAGGTTTTCCAGGACTAGTTTCAGAAATTTCAAGGTTAATTTTACACATATATTTTTCGTATAAATATCTAATTATTTTATTAATCATTGACAAATTTCCAATTTATTCTTTATAAATACACAACCAATTAAAATATGAGGGATCATCCATTTTTTATGAATGTAAAACATCTTAAAATATAAAATTCATGGAAACTAACAATTTTTTGTTAATTTTTTTTAAAGTTAATCGGAAGAATAAAACTTAAAAAAATCATTTTGTCAAAATTTTATTTAGATATTTCTAAAAAAAGTGTCATTTTCAATGTTGCATAAGAATTTGATTAAGTTCTAAAATAATAAACGCTTCTTCACGTTCTTAGAATTATTTTATCAGTAAAATGATTTTTAAAATTCTAATAAATTTACTTTATGTATTTTTCTTAAATAAATCCAAATAATATCAAGTTTTATATATTTTACAAAATTGCTATCAACATAAAAAAATTTTTCCAAATTTTTAAATTTTTTAGTATAATTTTGACAACTTGTATTTTTCAAGAAAAAGTTACCTGTTAATGTTTCTCATTCTGTATAAAGAGTACCTTTAAAATATAAACCTAAGAACATGAAAAAACGTTAATTATTTTTGAACTTATTCAAATTTTTATGAAAGATTGAAAATGACAATTGGAATTCGTAAAAAATTCTGACAAAAACAGGAAATTTTTGTGAATTCCTGGAATTTCATTTATTTTACTTTATAAAACTTGAAAAATAAAAAAAAAATTTCTCGGCTATAGTTACAGATATCTTCAATTTATTCAATTGTATTTATCTGAATTATTGGAACTCTTATGTTAGAATAATCGAAAGATATATAACTCTTTTGGGTTGATTAAACGCACACCTCTATTTTAATTTCAATATTACAGAAATATTTAATTTCATTTTTTTAACCTTGAAAAAACCTAGAAAAGTCAGGGAATTTGTTTCTGAAACCTGAGAAATGTTCAATTTTTAACTAATTTGTATCAGTGATTGACTTTTTTCTATTAGTTGGTTAAATTTTACTAATGAATTAATGAAAAAAAAATTTTTATTAATGGATCAAAAAAATGTAATGTAATGATTTCAGAAATGCAAGCCATTTTTTGGATGACCAAATGAAAAATAATTAATAAATATTACTTCTAATATTTTTCTATGAATTTTTTTTCTTTTTTTATGAAAAATAATTTCTAAAAAACTTGGAAAAATATCATTATTTGGCCTGGAAAAGTTAGGGGATTTTCATAATGGAAAAGCGCAACAATCCTGGTTTAGTCAATGTGGTCAATGTTTAAACTCACTGATGTACTTCATGATTGTTGGGTCCGACACTTGCAGGAATGATGCAATTAGTGTATTAAAAAGCGTTTCTGCAAACGGATCCATTCGTTCAGTACAATAAAATGAGTTCACAGATTCTGATAATGGTATCCATTTTCTCCTTAAATACGTCATGTAATTGTTAACAAGTGGAACTTCATGAGCAACTTTGTCAGCTTCACTTTGAATAATCGTTAATCCATCTTGGAAATGTGAGAGTGACGCTAAAGGCAATCCCAGTGACATCCACAATATTTCATTGTAATTGTCAGAAATACCAAGCAATTTCCACTGTTTTAACAATTCCTGTACATATGATTGTTTTGAGGAAATAAATATATTTTTTGTATAATTTTTTTAATAATATCCCAAGAAGGCATTAATTGTGGATGATACATCCCAGATATTTTTTTAACATACCTCCAGAATAAAGATTTCTTTAATTCAAAAAATCAATTTCTTTGACAAATTTTTATTTAATATAAATAAATTTTTTTTCAAACAACTCATCTTTGTTAAAAAAATTATTTTCGTTTCATAGAAATTTGGCCATTTGAGAAGAATACACTTTTTGGTACTTCCAAGTATCCTTGGAAATAAAAATAAATTTTTAGCTGAAATTTTGAGGGATGATAGAGAAGGGTTCAATTAATTGCGCTGTCCTCCTCATTAACTATAATTTTACGGAAAAATAATAAAAATAAAGCAATAAATAGTGATCTAATGTATCTTCGTCACGTGGGACTTTCCCACATGGCCTTAAATTCAAAGAAATGTTTCTTTGACCATATGACAATGCAGAAATTTCTTTGATTTAATACACAAATTTTTTTCCATCAAAAAAACTTTCTTTGAATCGAAGAAATTTTCTTTTAATGAGAGGCACTGGTGAAATTTCAGCCTATTAAAATTATTATTGTTAAAGGGTGTCAATTTTTTTTCTTTCATAATTTAGGACCCAAAATTAATATATTAATATATATTATTAAAATTGAAAAAAAAATTTTTTGGCCATTTTAGAACATTTATTTTTTGAAAAAATTAAAATTTTTTAAAATCCATGCGATTGATTGTTCATAATCATGAAAAAATCGTATAAAAAATTTGACAATGAAAAATAACGAAAATTGTGGAAGGAGTTGTTTTTTAAGGAATTAACACTAAAACTAAAAAAAATTCAAATTGAATATTTTTAGGGGTAATAATTTTTTTGTGACATTTTTTTACAACCTAAAATCGTATTCCACTGTGAAAAAAAAAAAATTTTTAACTATTTTACAATTTTTTTTTTTTTAAATTTTTCATTTTTTAAAAAAATTTACATTTTTTAAAATCCACGCGCCTGATTGTTCAGAATTATGAAAAAAACTTATGCAAAAATCGTCAATAAAAAATAATTAAAATTGTGAGAGATGTTTAAATTTATATTTTTCGAGATTTTTGAAGTTTATTGAAAGAAATTATTAACAAATTTAGTAGTATAGCAACACGGGTTCTAGCGCAGTTACCGACCGAGGTCGGTAAAGTAGGAATCTGTTTTACCGACATTTTTTACCTGCGTTGCAATGTGGTGTAGTTCTAATTTTCACCGCTAGATGGCGCCACTTTATTTTGGCGGCCAATTTAAACTGGCTTGCAATGTGGTAATTTTTTTTCTCACACATTTTTACCTGCGTTGCAATGTGGTGTAGTTCTAATTTTCACCGCTAGATGGCGCCACTTTATTTTGGCGGCCAATTTAAACTGGCTTGCAATGTGGTAATTTTTTTTTCTCACACATTTTTACCTGCGTTGCAATACTGTGTTCTTCTTTACCGATCGTTTTAATTCTCGTTGCCACCGCTAGATGGCGCCACTTTTTTTTGGCGGCCAATTTAAAATTGCTTCGAATTTGGTAATTTTTTTCTCAACCATTTTTACCTGCCTTGCAATATTGTGTTCTTTTATACCGGCCGTCTTAATTCTCATTGTCACCGGTATATGGCACCACTTTATTTTGGCAGCCAATTTAAAATTGCTTGGAATTTGTATAATTTTTAAATATCTCGCAAATTTTACCTACCGAATTATTACCTGTTGCCGTCAATAGATGGCCTCACTTAAAAATTATAAACTTAAAAAGGTGTATTGGAAGTGGGGCGTTTTAAATTTTAGCGCCAATGATGGCGTCTTTATTTAAATTTGCTTGGAAGTAGTTGCACCCTGATCTATCAACACTTCATTTCATTCAGTTAGTTCGGGGAATCCCCAGGCTTTACGCGCCTGTCAGCGGAGCGCGCAGGGATGGGTGTGTTTAGTTGCGCGCGGCTGTTAGGTAGTGGGGAGCGGCTGAGGTGGGGTGCGCCATAGTGGGGAGCGGTTGAGGTGGGGTGCGCCATAGTGGGGAACAGGGTATAAGGCGGGCAGCGCAAGCCACCAGCAGCATTATCTTGTGTTCACAGGTACAGCATAGATCGTCTATAGAGAAGAGTAGCAGTTCAAGAAGATTTTTCCACACTTTTTAATACTTTTATTTCAGTTTTTTTCTTCTGTTTTATTTTGTCTGTTTCAGTTTTTTTTTCTTATTTTTTTTGTTTCAGATTTTCTTCTGTTTCAGGTTTGTTCTTTTGTTTCAGGTTTGTTCTTTTGTTTCAGGTTTGTTCTTTTGTTTTAGGTTTAAGTGTATATATTGTATCTCTTTTTTTCTTAGTCTTAGGGTTTTCGTTATACGTTTTAAGGTTTAGAATTAAGATTCTTCGTTTGTAAAAAAAAATGCCAAAGGTTAATTCTCCAAAAAAATCACGGAAACGAATTCAGGTAAATGAATTCAATGAAGTTTGCCAAGAATGTGACAATTTTATAAAAATCGCGGAAAATCAACTCATCTCCACTATGGGAAAGACTGGAGATGATAGATTTGTTAACGCATTTGAATGGCAAAACAAGTGTCAACGTTATAAAAATGTAATGAGAACATTTTCGCGTAAATTTGATTTTTTCCCACATCAAAAATCGAGATATCTAAATTTATGCCAAAAGCTTGAATACTTGCGTTGCAATTTTGATGCGTTAATGAAGCGTGGTGCAGGAGTGCAAATGAATGACAGAATAAAGTGGGTGAATTTTGATGAGGCTTTTGAGGGTCGATTACAAAGTAGTGCTATCATTAATGTAGATTACAAGGACATTAATGAGTTCCTTGATGATGCTTTTGTTTTATTTCAGATTAATATTGAAAAAGCTTTAAACAAATTTGGTCCAATAAAAGTATATACCGTGTTAGGTGCAAAATTCAAAAAAGATTCAATAGATGGTAGAGAAGAAATATCTGATTTAAAAACATTTACCGCAAAAACTGCTGAAATCTTAAATACAACCCCGTTAGATGACTGGTATAATGTTAATGTTAAACAAGTTACTTTGAGAAGAATTGAAGAGTTCCAAGAGAAAGATTCTAATTGGAAACTTGATTCGATTCAAAGATTAGAGGTTAACATTAACAAGTACAACCCTATGCGCGCAAGTTCTTACATTGACTTACCACTTCCAATAAAACGTAAAAAAGCCTGTATTAATGTGCAAAACATAGATAATCAGTGTTTTAAATGGGCAATACTATCAGCTTTATACCCACCTTTGAGAGATGCTGACCGCGTTTCAAAATACAGACAGTATGAAGAAACGCTTAATTTTACTGGAATTAAATTTCCTGTCGCACTTAAAGATATTTCTAAATTTGAGGCTCTGAACAACATTTCAGTAAATGTATACGGTCTTAGCAAAAGAGATAAAAAGTTTACCGTTTCACCTCTACATCTTTCATCTCAAAAAAAGTTTACTCATGTAAATATGTTACTAATTGAAGACCACTACATAGATGAAAATCTTATTGATGATGAAGAGAGGGAGTCTGATAATGTAACTATCATTTCATTCAACTACCATTATGTCTGGATAAAGGACTTATCGAGACTAGTAAGTTCGGATTTATCAAAGCAGAAAAATAAAAAGTACATATGTGATCGCTGTTTACACTATTTTCTTAATGAACAAAAGCTTACAAGCCATGAAGAAAATTGTAGAAAAATGAACGAGACAAGAATTAGGCTACCGGAAGAAGGAAAAAATTTTGTTGAATTTAAAAATTTCCAGAACAAGGAGCGTGTTCCTTTTATTATTTATGCGGATTGTGAGAGTTTATTAATTCCTGCTGATATACCACAAGAGATCAATAATACTGAGGTTTTCCAAAATCATAAAACGCTCAGTATTGGTTACTACTTGAAGTGTGGTTTTGATGACTCATTGTCCATGTACAAAGCATCTCCAATAGATGAGGAGAATCCTGCAAAGTGGTTTTCAAAGGAGTTAAAGAATTTATCAGATAATCTTAATATGAGATTTAAAAACCCTATTCCAATGAAAGTGCTAAGTCGACAAGAACTGGTTGATTTTAGAAATGTAAATACATGTCATATTTGTAGAAAGAAAATCAAGTATGGGGATGTAAAAGTAAGAGACCACTGTCATCTAACAGGGAAGTATCGTGGGCCCGCGCATCAAGAGTGCAACATTAATTATCACGAATCACAGGTTATACCTGTTGTTTTTCATAACCTGAGTGGTTATGACGCGCATTTCATAATTGAATCTATTGCTACGGAATTTGAAGGCAAAGTTGATCTGCTTCCCATAAATAAAGAGAAGTATATCAGTTTTACAAAAAATATTAAGGATAGTGTTATAAAATTTCGCTTTATTGATTCATTTAAATTTATGGCATCATCATTGGACAAATTAGCGTCCTACCTCGATGAATACAAAATTGTAAGTTCAGTATTTTTTAATTACAGCAACGATAAAATTAAATTGTTAACTCGTAAAGGAGTTTTTCCTTACGAATATATTGATTCACGGGAAAAACTTGAAGAGACTCAATTACCACCAAAAGAAAAATTTTATAGTACGTTAAATGATTCAAATGTTTCCGACGAAGATTATGCACATGCGCAGAAAGTGTGGACCGAATTCAATTGTCAAAATCTCGGCGACTACGTGTATTTGTATATGCAAACAGATGTACTGTTACTTGCAGATATTTTCGAAAATTTCCGAAATCAGTGTTTACTCGCATACGGTCTTGATGCAGCGCATTATTATACAACACCAGGTTTAACATGGGATGCTATGTTAAAGTATACGAATATAAAATTGGAACTCCTCACAGACATTGATATGGTGATGTTTGTTGAACGTGGAATTAGAGGTGGAATAAGTCAATGTACCAATCGGTACGCAAAAGCAAATAATCCTTACATGGAAGAATATAATGAAAATGAGGAAACATCTTACATCGTATACTTTGACGCAAATAACTTGTATGGTTGGGCCATGATTCAATCACTTCCATATGGTGGCTTTGAGTGGGAAGAAAATATTGACAATTCTTTTGATTTTAACGTTCCAGATGATGGGCCAATAGGTTACATTTTGGAAGTCGACTTAGATTATCCGGAAGAACTTCATGAAAAACATAGTGATTTTCCGTTTTGTCCTGAACGCTCAAAGCCACCAGGGTCAAAAGAGCCGAAGCTTCTAACTACCCTTCTACCGAAGCGAAAGCATGTTCTCCATTACCGTGCTTTGAAGCAAGCTGTAGCCAACGGCCTAGTATTAATTCAAATTCATCGCGTTTTAAAATTTCAGCAAGCCATGTGGTTAAAAAATTACATTGATTTTAATACAACTCAACGAACTAATGCTAATAATGAGTTTGAAAAAAACTTGTTTAAATTAATGAACAACGCGGTATTTGGCAAAACAATGGAGAACGTGCGAAAACATGTTGATATAAAACTTGTGACAAAGTGGCAGGGTAGATATGGAGCTGAAGCATTCATTGCGAAACCTAATTTCCACAGCAGGGCCATTTTTAACGAGAACTTGGTTGCTGTGGAGCTTAGAAAAATGGAAGTTTTGATGAACAAACCACTTTATGTTGGTTTGACTGTTTTGGATGTGTCAAAAACTTTAATTTACAACTTTCATTACGATTACATGCTAAAAAAGTATGATGGAAAAAATTTAAAACTGTTGTACACCGACACCGATAGCCTTATTTATGAAATCAAATGCTCTAATATTTATAGAGACATGAAAGAAGATATTCACAAATTCGATACTTCGGATTATCCAGTAAATAATGTGTACAATATTCCGCAAGCCAACAAAAAAATTTTAGGACTTATGAAAGATGAGTGCAGCGGGAAAATTGTAACTGAATTTGTTGGCTTGCGGAGTAAAATGTACAGTGTGCGAGTGGAAGATCAAGATTTTATTAAAAAAGCAAAAGGTGTGAAATCCGCAGTTGTAAAGAAAACTATTACCTTTGATGACTACACGTATTGTTTACGAAATGTTAAAATGCAATCGCGAACTCAATATTGTATCAGATCGAAACTTCACAATGTTCAAACTTTAAAACAAACAAAAGTAGCTTTAAGTCCTTACGATGATAAAAGATTTTTGTTAGATAATAGTACAGATACCCTTGCATGGGGACATTGTAAAATTAGACAAATTAACGATGAAGCTATGGAATTGTAAATAGATGATAATGATGATGATGATGATGATTTGGGAAGATAAAGGTGTTTTAATAAAAGATACTGTACATTTTATATTATGTTTATTTATTAGAACCTTAATCTAGTTACATTTTTAACTTTATTTTAACTATTTTTAACTTTATTTTAACTATTTTTAACTTTTTTTAACTATATTTAACTTTATTTTAACTATATTTAACTTTATTTTAACTATTTTTAACTTATCTTTAACTATTTTTAACTTTTTTTAACTATATTTAACTTTATTTTAACTTATCTTTAACTATTTTTAACTTTATTTTAACTTTATTTTAACTATTTTTATATATATATTACATATCAGATTTTTTTATCCAACTATTGTGTGAGTTGTCAAATCCAAGCCATTTTACATATACATTGTTGCCACGGCTTTTAAGGACTTTCTCGACGAGGTAAACATCTGGATATTTAACTTTTAATAGTTCTTCTTCGTAGAAACCACCTTCGATTGGCTGATTTTCATAATCTGAAAGTTTGTATGTAACTGGTTTTGTTCGTTTTACTTGATCTACAGTGAATATTTCCGTTGTCCAGTTGGGGGTGTATCCTTTTTCAAAGATGTTTTTATGTTTGCTGACTCGAACTCTATCTCCAACTTTAAATTTTTGTCTTCTCATTAGAATTTTTCTTAATTTACGGATACGTCTCATCAGTTCTCTTGTATCTTCTACGGTGACATCTTTAGGTTTCATACCAATCGTACGATGTTTTTTATTATTGTACTTTGATATGAGAATTGGTAAAAGATTAAACCATTTGTAATTGCCTTGTAAGTTGAATTCAGGCCACATCATATTTTTTAGAGTGCGGTTAAACCTTTCAACAATTGATGCTTTTAAATTACTATAAGTCGAATAGAGATTAATATTGAATTCTTGCATTAAACTCTGAAATTCAGAGTTATAAAATTCCTTGCCTCTATCAGTGTGTAAATTTTTTGGAATACGACCTTCTTTTAATATTAATTTCATGGCTGAAGAAATATCTTTTCCATTTTTACTTTTTACAGGTACAGCCCAGGCATATTTGGAAAATATGTCTATTACTGTGAGCATGTATTTGAAACCTTTATTGGAATAGGAGTAAGGTATCATTTCTACCAAATCTGCTTGCCAGGTTTCATCTATGCCACGCATTTGAACTTTACGACGAGGATAATTCCTTCTCGCTTGTTTATGCAGTTCAGTTACAACTGTTAACTTTTTATCATTCATCATTTGGAATAAATGTAGTTTCCTTGATAATAATATTTTGTTGTAATTTAATTTGTTTTAGTTTTTCGTTAACTCTATCTTCAACAACTTGTACTAAAATATTCAAATCATCAATGGCTGATCTTAATGAAGATATAATTTGAAAGATAGTTTTTATCTCGTTTCGGATAATTTGTTGTACAAGTCGTAAATTTACTGCATCATGCAGCTCTTCAGCATCTTGAACGTTACAAAGTCTTTTGCCTTCAATATTGTAATCTCCACTTGGAGTAACTTTAAATCCAATACCAGAAGGTCCAGGCAGTCCACGACTTGCAGAGGCAACACGTCGTGTTAAAGAATGTCCGAACACATCAATGCTCATTGTAATACTAAGCACTTCTTCTTTATGCTCTCTCTTAATATATAATTCGAGCTTCACGAAGTTCTTCGATAATTGACATAATCTCATTATTATGACTTGGATTACCAGCTTGCTGTGATCCTATGAGTAGTCGTAAACGGTCAACGAGTTCATTTGGATCATCCCAATAGATGTAGTCTGGATTAAATTGTCTTTTTGCAATCATAAATTGTGGTAATATATTTTTATGCTTCTTTAAAGAACCACCACCACCACCACTTTTCTTTGGTGTACTTTTGATAAGTTTTGCAATAACATCAGTGTACTTGGAAGTTCTACTTATGTTGACAGATTCACTTGGACTATAATTTTTTCGATGTGCATTCGTAGCAATGAGAATTTCTTTGTAATTTAAAAAATCATCTGAACTTATTAAAGCTTCTTTTGGTTTTTGTTTAAATAATAGTTCGAGTAACCCAGCAGTTTTTAAATAATTTTTCTTTCCAACAAGCTTAATATGTGAACCTTCAAATTCAATAGGTGTATCACCAATCATAAAAGAACCGTTGGCAAGTTTACGTACTCCATAAACCGTATCTAAAAACAGTTTTCTATTTTTATCTAACATAAAAATAAATTTATTTGTAATTTTTTCATAATCTTCTTCTTTTTCAAAGTTATTACTCTTATCAAGAAAAGTTGAATTTAGTAAAGTTTTATCAAATTCTTCATCATCGTCAACAGCAGTTGAAAAAGAGAAATCATTAATATCTTTCTTGAATTTTTCAATTTTAACATTTTTGAAAGGAGTTTCAGTTACATTTGCCAACTTTTGAAGAGGTGTAACTATTGGTTGCAGAGTTTCTTTTAACAATGTCTCTGCAGCCTCTTTACCCATTTTAAGTAAGCGATGTTTTCGTCTAATAGCGTCGCTTGCTTTTGCTATTTGACGCAATGTTTCTTGCTCTTTTCGATACATGTTTTCGTCTTGATAACATAAACTATACTAATTTAAAATGAAATAAAGTCCTTATATTTATAGTGTAATAAAGCAATCAAATCCCTTTCTATATCTTCCCTCATTAAAATTCCTATCTTTATCAATAACGACAAATCCATATTTATCAGATTTCCAACATTCTGAACATAAATCACGAAATTGAGTATAAGACATGTCTGTATTTACATGATCTTCGTAGACATGTTTTAAATTTTTTTCATCTTGTCTAAAAAGCACCAGTAAATTTACATTATCTCGGACTAGATGTTTTGGAATACGAGCATATGTTTGACACAAGTAGAAACTGTCAACATTTACATGTCTACCCATACAAAAGAAAGCTCTAACATTGTCTTGCTTTTCACAAGCAATATCATCAAAGATGAATATTGAGTTTGGTTTAGCATCTTTTGGAGATACTACTTCTTCATGCTCACTAAATGGAAAGTATTCAATTCCATCCACGTCATGAATTACATTTTTCAAAAATTGATATTTTGGCTGCTGCAGAGATTTAGAGTATAGATAAATATTTTCAAAACTTAAACCATTTGGATGTATAATTAAAGAGAGAAGAGCGTTTGTTTTACCACAATTTGAGGGACCACAAAAGACAGCTCGGATGCTATCTGAAAACAAGCTACCATGACGTTGAATTTTTTTCTCACTACTTTCAACGTCAATACTTGTGATTGGGAGTGCTACAGGTTGTTTCGTGAACTGCATCTTGACAGTAACTGCTCTGTAAACTATAAATACTCGGCTTTTATAGTCTTACAGTCAGTTGCATATCAAACTTCATAGAGTGTAGAATGATTTTACATCGAAGTGATAAAAAACATCTTTGTCGTGGTAGAGGATTAGTTAACCGTATTATCAATAGTTTACCTTTTGAATTACATTTACCTGGATACCAATTCTGTGGACCCGGTACAAAGTTGACAAAAAGATTGGCACGTGGTGATAAAGGTGTTAACCCATTAGACGCTGCATGTAAAGCACATGACATTGCATATTCACAAAATAGAGAAAACATTGAAGCAAGAAACGTTGCAGACCAAGAGCTAGCTGAAAAGGCGTGGCAACGTGTTACAGCTAAGGATTCTAGTATCAGTGAAAAGGCAGCAGCTTTAGCGATATCTGGAACGATGAAAGCTAAATCAACGTTAGGTATGGGAATGAAAAGAAAGAAAAAGTCTTTAATTAGGAAGAAAAAAAGGAAAACCATGTGTAAGAAAAAGCGACTAGCATTAAGAAGAGTTGTTGATGCTGCTAGAAAAAGTATGCTACCCGATCATAATTCTGGAGAATCAATTCAAGCTGCTCTGATTGGTGCAAAAGAAGCAATAAAGAATGCTGGTGGTAAATCAAAAATTTTGTCACCGCGAATTCTACCTGTACCTTCTAAAGTTGGTGGTATTTTACCACTAGTTCCAATTTTTGCTGGACTTAGTGCTTTAGGAGCTCTTGCTGGTGGAGCTTCAGGTATAGTGAAAGCTGTAAATAAGGCTAAAACTGCCAAGGAACAACTTGTTGAAGCTCAACGACATAATAAAGTAATGGAAGCAATATCGCTTGGAAAAGGATTACATCTCAAACCCTACCGACAAGGACTTGGTCTTCATATTAAACCATACATTCAGGGGAAAGGATTAAAAAAGAAGAAGAAACCAACATAAAGGAAGAAAAAAAACTTGTATTGAAGCTACCTCACCGTCCTCTAACTGATTTTGATCTGTTGAAATATGCTAAAACTATGAAAATACCACATTTTCGTGGAGTTTTCATGCGAAATGAACTATCTTTAAAAGGACCTTATCGATATGAGTCAGGAATTATTAACTTAGATAACAAAGAAGGCCCAGGAACACATTGGGTGGCATATAAAAAATGTAATAACGAAATAATGTATTTTGATAGTTTTGGCAACCTTCCTCCACCAACAGATCTAATCATATACTTGGGTGATGGTAGCTTAATAAAATATAATCATGAAAGATATCAGAATTATGATACTTATGTGTGTGGACATTTATGTTTAAAATTTTTATGTAAACAACTTAATGTTAAGAGCAGCTTTAGTCTATATAAGAACGTGTAACTTTGTAATCTTTTAGTATATGAACAACTTAATGTTAAGAGCAGCTTTAGTGTATATAAGAACGTGTAACTTTTGTAATCTTTTAGTATATAAACTGACAGCATCATGAGTGATTCGTTTACTTTAACACTAAGTGGAAACAGTTCAGTTCTTGAATCTGAATATTTCCCACCAATAGAACTTAATCCAAATAAAAATTATGTCCTCGGTCTTGTTGAATTACTGACTTTTAATTCTATTCCCAATATTGATCAAGGTAACAATAAATTTTACATTGGTAATCATATAATTGATATACCAACTGGGAGTTATGAAATCACAGATATTGAAACATGTATAAAAAATTCAGTGAAACTTGGAACTGTTATTAGTATAAAACCTAATAACAATACATTGCGCAGTTTAGTTGAATCAAATTTACCAATTGATTTTAAACATAAAGATTCAATTGGTAAATTATTAGGATTTACACCCCGGAAATTATCACCTAATCAAACGCACATCTCTGATTTACCTGTAGCCATTCTCAAGGTAAATTCAGTCAGAGTTGAGTGTAGTATTACATCTGGAGCATATATAAATAATCAAAAAGCCCACACTATCCATGAATTCTTCCCTAGCGTTCCACCAGGATATAAGATTGTGGAAGTGCCAGCACACGTCATTTACCTTCCGATTGTTGTCAAGACAATACATAATATTCAACTCCGCATTGTCGATCAGGACGGTGATTTGATTAATTTTCGAGGAGAAACTATAACTACCCGATTGCACATAAAGTCAATGTAATGGGAATTGTATATAATCAAAAAGTTGGTGGAAACTATAAAAGTCAGCCAACATGCCAAAGACAAATCAGTTTAAATTTGTCTCACAAGGTGTTAACACCTCAGAATCACCTGTTCCTGAAAAAACTAGGTCTAAAAGTTATACCTCAAGGAAAACGCCAAGACAAATAATTTATATATTTTTTGGGTGTTGTTGCAACAAAAATGGACGAAATTCTCAACATTCCAGCAGCAGTGAATTTTGATGAGTCCATAGCTCATTATGAAATTCATGCTCATCAACCGTATGCTTCATCCTCTTTTAACAATAGTGATGAAATTCGAATTGCAGTTCAACATCAAGATTTATGTATTCTACCGAGTAAAAGTTCATTGCACATATTTGGGAAATTGACTAAAAATGATGGTATTGCTGTTACAGAAAACGTGCACTTAAGTAGCAATGCAATATGTTTTTTATTTGATGAAATTCGCTATGAATTAAATGGTATCGAGATTGATCGATGCAAATACGTTGGACATACAACTATTATGAAAAATTTAGTATCTCTGACTCCACCTCAATTAAATCTAATTGAAAATGCAGGGTTTTCAAAAATTACAGCTGATGCAAGAATTTCTTTAGAAAATGGATACTTTGATATTACAATACCACTTGGCATGATTTTTGGTTTTGCTGAGGATTATAAGAAAATTGTTATGAACGCTAAACATGAACTTATTTTAACAAGAGCACGTAATGACACTAATGCTATAATTCAAACAGGTCAAGGAGCTGATGAAGAATTTAAAATTTTCATCAATAAACTAGAATGGATGGTACCATACGTTTTACCAGCTGATAATAATAAAATAAAATTATTGAAATTTATTGAAAAAGATCCTTTAATTTCAATAAGTTTTCGATCATGGGAAATGTACGAGTATCCGTTACTTCCAACAAGTTCAAAAGTCCTATGGCAAATAAAAACATCAACACAATTGGAGAAACCACGATATGTAATTGTAGGATTTCAAACAGCAAGAAAAGATAAACGAAAAAAATATGCCTGTCATTTTGATCATTGTAACATTACAAATGTTAAACTATTTTTAAATTCACAATATTACCCTTATGGAAATTTAAATCTAAACTTTGATCAAAATCAGTATGCTCTGCTTTATGAAATGTATGCTAATTTTCAAAGTTCTTACTATGGAAAAGACTCAGAACCTATTTTAACAAGGGCTATTTTTAAACAACTATTTCCTCTAATTGTTATTGATTGTTCAAAACAAAATGAGTTTCTTAAACAAGCATCAGTAGATGTACGTTTAGAATTTGAATCAGGAAATAATATGCCGGCTGAGACCACTGCATATTGCCTCATTATTCATGACCGCGTTGTACAATATAAACCAATCAGCGGCGTCGTCAAGAAGCTGCTGTAGAGGAGAGGGGATAAAGTGGAGGGAGTATGATTGAGTATAAATGCAGTAGTTTTCAGCCAAAAAATTCATTTCTGGTTCAACATGGAGTTCATTGTAGACGTCCAAGGATTTAAAAGACCCTACAACGATTTTATTTTCAAAGAGTTGGCAATACTTCCTCTTCAACCAGATGCTCAACCACTTGTCTACCTATTTGAATCACCTTGTACGTGGAATTCATTGCCAGGACGCTATAAAAGTGAAAATCGCTGGTTAACACACAACTACCATGGAATCCATTGGGCAGCTGGAGATGTCTCATATGATGAACTTCGTCCTATTCTACGAGAAATACTTCAAGGCGCTAGCGTAATTTACGTTAAAGGATTAGAAAAGAAAACATGGTTAGAGAAATATGTGTTGAATGTACAAAATTTAGAAGATTTCGAATGTCCTTCTTTAAAAAAACTTAAGACTGATTTGTTAACAATATGTACGCATCATACTCTTTATACTGAAAATTGTGCTGTCAGAAATGTTAAAATTCTTCGCGACTGGTTTTTGGATCCTCCAAACAAATATGTAAGTGCTGCTACAAAAGGCTTTGATGAAGTTGATTCTACTAGTTTAAAATGTTTTTACGAAAATTGTGAATCTTTTTTTTGTAAATAGTTTAATATGTTTTTTCAAATAAAATATTAATAATTTCAATTTAATACTTTGTTCGTTAATTTTTAAAACCTTTAATGTTAATGTTTAATGAAAATAAACTTATATAGGGTGAAGAAAATAATTTTAAAACCAATTTACAATTAAATTTTTTTTTTATTTTTAACAGTTATTTTATATGTATACATTTTTGTTTTAACATAACTTTTATTTCTTAAATTAATTTTTTTCTTTTTTTTTCACTTTAATAATTTAAATTCAACGATGTTGTATGGTCCTCCAAGGTACTTCAATTGTAGGTTCTTTAGGGCTGCAGCTTCTTGCATCATTTTTAAAGTGTTAGGCTCATCATCTTCGAAATGTTTAGCGAATCTGGTTGGAAGATATGTGATAAAGTCTGCGTCGAGTTCTACGATGATTCTGGGTCCGTATTTCGTCTGCACCTTTTTGATTTTTGTCACAAAGTATCGGCCATTTGTCACTAATTCCGATAGCGGCTTTGTTGGCAGAAAACCCTCCAATCGTCCAACTGCATTGACTTTTTCTAAATCCATATTTTTTTTTGTTAAAAAAAGATCTGTAACAGAAAAATAGAAAATATTCTGAAACATTTTTAAAAAAAACATAGAACTGAAACATAAAATTAAAAGAAGAAACCTGAAACATAAAAAGGAAACTGAAAAAAAGAAACTTGAAACATTTTTATGTTTCAAGTTCAACAAAGCTAAAACAAAAACCTGAAACAAAAAAAAATTTAAGAATAAACCTGAAACATAAAGATAGAACTGAAACAGAAAATTGAAAGGAGAAATCTGTAACAGAAAAATAAGCTGAAAGAGAATAAAAAGAAAAACTTGTAACTGAAAAAAAATCAAAGGAAACCTGAAACAAAAAAAAAATTTAAGAAAAAACCTGAAACATAAAAATAGAACTGAAACAGAAAATTAAAAGGAGAAATCTGTAACAGAAAAATAAGCTGAAAGAGAATAAAAAGAAAAACTTGTAACTGAAAAAAAATCAAAGGGAACTGAAACAAAAAAAAAATTTAAGAAAAAACCTGAAACATAAAAATAGAACTGAAACAGAAAATTAAAAGGAGAAATCTGTAACAGAAAAATAAGCTGAAAGAAGGAATCCATACTTACTGTTTTAATGTTGCAAATAGTCCCGGAATGCTGAAACATAAATGAGCTGCCTTTCTTTGCACACCGGTTTAAATCACCAAGTCCCCACTTTCTCTTTACCCCCACTTTCTCTTTCCCCCTCTCACAACATGCGCACGCATCATTTGAATGTGACTAGCATGAGGTAATATTTTAAAAAAATATTTAATGATTTTATTTTGTATAAAAAAATATTTAATTATTAAATTTTTTTTTTTTTAATAAGTATTTTAATCAGAATTGTCATGACGTTAAGGTGAAGATTTGCAGGATGTGTCATCGCTTAGAGTGGGTGGTGTTTCTGGAGGAATTAATTCATGTAATTCCGACATCTATAAAAAAAAAATTATAAGTTTTTAGTAAAACAATTTTATAAAAAGTATGTTAATAGTCATGTTTTATTCCAAGAAGTTTACCTCATCTTCACTAATATTAATTTCTAATACGTCACTGTTCGGACTCTCTGGTAGAATCATGCCGTATTCATCCAATATTTGATTAATATCAGGCAAAGATTCGAACATGTTGTATGCATTCAACATTTGATCAATGTCAGGGACGCATTCTAATAATTCTGACAACTATAAAAGAAAAGCCATAAAATTTTTTTTTTTTATAAGAAAAGAATAATTATAATTTAATCTATTAAAAAAAAGAAAAAAATACCTCTTCTTCACCAAAGTTAATATCAAATATATTAATATCATTATTATTATCATTTGTGTCTTCATCATCGCTGCTAAGAATGATGGTTGAACCCTGACTATCATATATTTCAACCTCATTATCATCGGAGTTCTCATCCGAATCCTCATAAGAATTATAATAATATTCATCAAATATAACATATTCTATGTCCTCTTCCCCGCTACAGAGTTGATTAGAGTTTGGTAAGAAATTTGACATTTTTACTTTGAAACTGCAAAAAAAAAAAAAAAAAAACATGTTTGAAAAAGCGCCTAGATAAGAAAGAGAAAGGAAACTGAAAATAAAATGTACCGTTCTACTACAGTTTCTACTGCTGCTTCTGATGTTGCTGCAACTGAAAAAGAAATAATGACTCTTCGAGCTCGTGCGCTAACTTTTATGCCTCTTCAACGCTCCCCACTACAGTCACATGACATCCAACACCCTCCGCGGCAAACTGAAGAACTAACACTCATTGGCGCGATGTTTTAAAATACGACATAAATTAAATATTTTATTTAAATCAAATTCAATTTTAAGTAAGTTAGGTTACACTTACTTTTACTAGAACAATTTTGTGAATTTCATTTAATTTTAGTTATTTCAGGATAATTTGATATAGCAAAAATTATTTGTACTCACCTTAGATGTGTTTGAAAATTATTTTACCTAATTTACTTTTTCTTTTAATTTAATTTAATGCAATTCGTATTATATAAGAATTTTTACAAAATTAAAACTAAAAAAAGTATATGGAAAACATTTAATTATATGAAGTTCTCGTAAAACACTAAGATGTACGTTAATTTTTTTAAAAAATGTAATTTTTATAGAATAAAATCAAAAAAAGTATATCACAAAAAAAACAAAAAAGTTCTTCACAAAACTATAAAATAGAACGCTTCAAGTAATTTTTCACTGAAAAAAAAAAATTTTTTTTATTAAAAGTCAAGAAATTTTTTTTCAAGACAATAAACACATACAATATAAAAAAAACCAAATAAATTCACTTCGTGCAAGAAATATTTTTTATTTTTAGCAATACTTGCAAAACTTTTTAAAAAATAAACACAAATTATAAAAAATAAAATAAACACAAATTAGAAAAAAATAAAGGCCATACAAAAAAAACTTCACACAAAATAAAAGAAAATTTCACACAAGATAAAAAAAAATAAACACAAATTATAAAAATAAAATAAACACAAATTAGAAAAAAAATAAAGGCCATACAAAAAAAACTTCACACAAAATAAAAGAAAATTTCACACAAGATAAAAACAAAAAAATAAACACAAATTATAAAAATAAAATAAACACACATTTGAAAAAACAAAAGGCCATACAAAAAAAAACTTCACACAAAATAAAAGAAAATTTCCCACAAGATATAAAAAATAAACACAAATTATAAAAAATAAAATAAACACACATTAGAAAAAAAATAAAGGCCATACAAAAAAAAAGAAAAGAAAAAAACTTCACACAAAATAAAAGAAAATTTCACACAAGATAAAAAATTAAACACAAATTATATATAAAAAAATAAAATAAACACATTTGAAAAGAAAACAAAAGGCCATACAAAAAAAAACTTCACACAAAATAAAAGAGAATTTCATACAAGATAAAAAAAAACTTTATACAAAAAAAAAAAAATGAAGGCGATGACAGTAACATCTAATAGATTAACTTTTTCTGGACTTTTTACATGACCTCTTGTCCATTTTTTTCCTTCTTTTTTTATTGCTTAAAGTTGAGCCTGTCGATAAAGATGAATCTGAAGTTGAGCCTGACGATGATGATGAGCCTGACGATGATGATGAGCCTGATGATGAAGATGATCCTGATGATGAAGAGGAGCCTGATGTAGAAGATGAGCTTGACGATGAAAATGGGATTTTTTTCTGATTATCATCATCATCATCTTTATCTTCCTCGTTCACGGCCTCGATATTTTCATTTACCTCAGAGGGTGCATCTGAGTCGACGTTTGCAAAATTCTCTGGGTTCTCTTCCGGTTCCGACTCCTCAAATGAATCTTCTTCGGAAAAACTCAAGTTTTGATTTGGAATTTTAGCACTTTCAGTTGGAATAGATGCTGCCTGCAATGGTAGATCTGCTTCTTCACTGTTTATTGGTGGCTGGATTGCAATGAGGTTTGTAGAGGGCAAAATATCCCATCTAGATACTTTGCACCGTTTTTTTGTTTCTTGTTGTCTTCTCTCTTTTAAAATATTTAATTTTAATTGTACCTTTCGTACTCGTTCCGCAAGGTCAACCTTGACAACGGATTCGTCTTTCTGCTGACACTAGAAATATCAATTAATTTCATTAATTTAAGTGTGTGTAAATCATGGAAAGTTTTATTCTTATTTTCTTATATAGGGCAGAGTCGGGTAGCCCCGTCATCTTAACGTTTTCAGGTTATTATATAAAAATAATATAATATATAAAATATAAAAATAATGGATAAATAAGTCAGCGCAACTTTAGTAAATTGACTTGTTTTGAAGGCAAAATTTTTAGACAAGGTTTTTTACTCTTTTAGGGTGACCATTTGTTCAAATAATTTTAAATTTACATTATGAGAACATCTCAAATAAAAAAAAACAATTTACTATTATCGTAAATATAATAATAATAATAATAATTTATTAATTACCGTGTGTGGCCACGGCTACCCCATGGCCATGGTTACCCAACTCTCCCTTATAGAAGCTAATTATTTTTGCATTTGACTTGTGAAAAAATAGTCACAAAAATATTTATTTAGATTAATATGTAAATAAAAAAATATTTTTAAAAATCGTTTACCTTTGGAATTGAAGTCAAAGAAAAATGTGGCACAGGCAGTGTTATTGTTGTTCTTGTTCTTTGCTTTTTTTTTAATCGAGGATCATTTGGATAAACTAGTTGACATGCTTCACAGGAACAATAAACGCTTTCCTTCGGTGGACCTGGTGCATACGACCTTAAATAAAACGGATCTGTCGTTCGGAAAAAACGACAACTCTCGCAATCGCATCCTTTTCTTTGTTCATCAACCTAGAAAATATTTGTTCTTTTTCTTATAACAATATATATATAAACATAACATATTTATGTACATTAATTTTACACTTACCATCGTTATATCCAGCTGTTTTTCATCAATAGCGGCCATTTGCATTCACGGCCAGAGTAGAGAAGGTTAGTATACTACAGTAAAACCAAGGTTTATGAATTAAGGATGCTTTCAGCAGCTGTCTAACTTCTGATTGGCTGCTCTTATTTTCTCTATTAGAAATAGCCAATCAGCGTGTTTTTAAATAAAATCGATACAAACATTTATATTTAACATTTATATTTAACATTTAATATAAATAGCTTATGATTATTATATGAAAAATTATTATTGTTTAATATACTATAATTATATACTAATACTAATTAGATAAAAATAATTAAAACACATTATTATTATTATTACCTAGTACCACCATGCCTAAGGACTTTAAGTTGTTTTAAAAAATTACTTAACGCCGATCCATTTCAAATTGACTGTGAAAATAAGTGGTGTCATCTAACCGTGGCAGCCAGTAATAATTTGGAGGGAAATTTAAAAATCCCCTATGCCAAGGAACTTTAAATTATTATTTTTAAAATTACAAAACGCCAAGCCATTTTGAATTGGCCGCGAAAATAAAGTGGCCCCTTCTAATAGTGACGCTGGTAATAATTTTATCGTTAAATTTGGTGGGGAATTTAAAAATCCCCTATGCCAAGGCACTTTAATTTCACCGGTAATAAAAATTATACAAATTCCAAGCAATTTTAAATTGGCTGCCAAAATAAAGTGGTGCCATATACCGGTGACAATGAGAATTAAGACGGCCGGTATAAAAGAACACAATATTGCAAGGCAGGTAAAAATGGTTGAGAAAAAAATTACCAAATTCGAAGCAATTTTAAATTGGCCGCCAAAAAAAAGTGGCGCCATCTAGCGGTGGCAACGAGAATTAAAACGATCGGTAAAGAAGAACACAGTATTGCAACGCAGGTAAAAATGTGTGAGAAAAAAAAATTACCACATTGCAAGCCAGTTTAAATTGGCCGCCAAAATAAAGTGGCGCCATCTAGCGGTGAAAATTAGAACTACACCACATTGCAACGCAGGTAAAAAAATGTGTGAGAAAAAAAAATTACCACATTGCAAGCCAGTTTAAATTGGCCGCCAAAATAAAGTGGCGCCATCTAGCGGTGAAAATTAGAACTACACCACATTGCAACGCAGGTAAAAAATGTCGGTAAAACAGATTCCTACTTTACCGACCTCGGTCGGTAACTGCGCTAGAACCCGTGTTGCTATACTACTAAATTTTTATTTTTTAAAAATTTTTTACATTATATTATAATTTTAGATACTTAATATTACCAGAAAAAGAATTAACGACCCTAAACAACAATGATTTCGATGAGTTAAAATTTCATCGGTGCCTCCCCTTAAACTATTAAATTTTTTTGATTCAAAGAAAATTTTATTTTGAATGAAAGAAAACAAGTCAAAGAAATTGATTTCTTTAAATCAAAGAAATATTTTTTCTGGGTGTATTCCCTCAAATAAATCAAAAGATTATATAATCCTTAATTCTCACACCACAGGCAATTTTTTATAATGTCAAATGAAAAGAATAGAGTGGTAATATATTTAAAATTTTAAAAACTATCTGCGATTTTTAAAACCAGATGTGACTTTCTAAAGATATTTTTCTTTATCAGTAGTGAAACCAAAGTGCGTTAAATCTATTTACCAATGTAAAATTGTGACAAGTGCCAATGAAAACTGATTCTGGCATTTTCTGATGCAGAGCAGTCACTGCATTGAGTTTGAAGCCGCATTTAATTTTTTGAAACTTCAGTTGTGGAAAGAGTTCGAGAATTTTGGACCAAACAGCATCATACAAAAGTAAACTCCTATCGGTCATTATAACCCAAATTGCTGAATGAATCTATAAAATTAAATTTGAAAAATAAAATGACTAATTAAAAAAAATAATTTACTTTAAGATAAAAATAGAAAATCATTTACCTGTTCAATTTTTGATTCAACTTTTTGTACGCTTACAACGTAAAGGTGCGAAAATGGTGGTTTCACGGAAGGAAACTACGGTAATAAAATAAACAATTAAAAAGATTTTTAAAAGCATTTTTAATTTATTATTTTTAAAAATAATTGTAAATTTTCTTAAATCCCTACATTTTGATGAAAATTTAAAATTGAAATTTGTTTTGCACCTTGAAAATGTACTTTTTATTAAAACTTTATTTAAGCTAAAAAACAAAAATAAGAAAATCTAAATAGCTAAATTAAAAAAAAATTACCATTGTGACAAATCCAATACAATATTAAAATAAAATGCCGTCTTGATTAATATCAAATTTAAGAAATTTTTTTTTTAATTTACTATTTAAAAAAATTTATTTAAAAAATTTTTATTTCAAAAAGAAAAATTTTTTTTAAATTAAAAAAAAATGTTAATAAAAAAGTCTGAAAAAAATTAATTTCTAATAAAATTTAGAGAAAATTGGTTCTTTTAAATTTTAAAACTTAGAAAAAGGCACAAAAGATTTTAATGTTTCAATATTTTTAAATATAATAATCTTTAATCGTCTTACTGAGACAAAATCTTCAATGCGAGCGTTTAACGTTGGGTTATCGTTTAAAAATTTTGTCATAAAATTGGATATGAATATTATGGCGGCTGATTCGGAATTTTCGATCTCAACAATTCCTCGACATAGTTTATCAAGTTCGGTATTATTCTTTAAACTTTCCGTTAAAGTTGTCATGGATTCTGGATTTCTTGCTGACTTCGGGCATCGTTTATTTCTCATCATCGATTTAACTGACTTCAATGGAATCAACTTTTGTATTTCTTCAGGCTGCCTGTGTGACAAAAATTAAAATATATGAACTTATTTTTATTTATTCATTATAATTATTTATTTTTATTTATTTACTTTTATTATTTTTTAAATGTAGCTTCTGGAAATAAAATAATGATATCGACGATAAATTAAATTTTTATTCTTACCCCTCAAGAACCTTCTTGTGAATGGCATCGAACGAATCGAGAGTGGTTTTTGATAAATGAAGCATTTGGGTTTTTAGTCGCGATATGGTCGCACCCTCAATCATCGGTTGATCACAATGTATTCCGAACAATTCAATTTCTCCACTATCATTTTCTTCAGCGTACGCAACGCAATGAGTAGTAGATCTTGTTGCACATCTGTACGTCACTTTACTTTGGCCTTTTTTATTAGCTTTATCTTTATGATACATATAGCCTTTGGAGAAATATTTGAAAGTGTCTCCACGCTCTCCAGGCAACTTTTCCATAATTACCTTTTCAATAAATTTCCTTCTTTCAAATTAAATTTTTTAGTCTTTAATTATTAATTTTAATTTATCGACCTCAAATTGCATTCGAAAACTTGCACGCCTTGATGTTTATTGATTAATCACTAAGTAAAACAAAAAAAAAGAAAAGCAATAATATGCTTATTTCACATAGCTTGTTGTTTTTTCATTGACAAAATAATATTTGAATATGGTATTTAGTATTCCAAGAATATAATTAAAATGTAATTAATACAAATTTAAAAAGTTGTAATTTTAATATTTTATGGTTCTAACGTAAAATAATAATGTAAAAGCTTTATATAATAATTTCAAGTCTTTTTTGAAAAATATCCACTTTTTTAAGAAAATGGAAAAGGAAGAAGGAGTACGAAAAGGCTCCTCAAAATATTACCACAATGGTTACTATTATCATAAAAAAATGAAAAGTGCTACTGAGAAAAATGAAGATATAGAGTATCGGTGCGTAAATTTTTCTCGTGGCTGTTTGGGAGATGCAAAAGTAAATATAGAGTCTCAAGTTGTTGAAATTACAAAAAATCACAACCATAAAGCGGATTTCAACGCTCAGTCAGTGTCACTTTTGAAAAATAAAATTTTGAAAAAAAGTGAAACAGCGAAAATAAAACCTAAACATTTATTTAATTCAATTGTTTCCAAGTAAGTAATGAGCTAATTCCGACTTTTTTAAAATGATGATGTATTTGTAATAAATGATAGATTTTTTATTTAAAAAAATATTATGTACATGTTAACCGTATTTAATTTTTGAAAAAATTTACTATTTTTCAAGTATGTAAGTTTATTGTGAAATAATATTTTTAATTCCTTTGGGGTTGTCCATAAACCCCGTAGCTCTTTAGGGGAGGGGGGTCAAGTCATTTGCTACGGTAAGACGAAAAAATTGCGCTATTGTAGGGAAAAGTGTTCTTCATGGGGGGAGAGGGGGGTCAAAATTTAAAAAAAAATGTACTACGTGATTTATGGACGGCCCCTTTCGCATGGTGGCCACTAAAAACAATCAAAAAATATCCCTGACAATTCCCTTACCTTCCTTGACTTTCACCGCTAAATAATCAGTAATTATGTAAGTTGGTTTTTTCATTGAACTTTTTAACAAAAAATTTTATTTCAGATTTCCTAAAATTCAATTATTTTGAAATTTTTTAACGAAAATTCTATTCCAAATTAATTGAATTTTTCATGGATTAAAATTTAGAAAAATTTAAATTTTAATTGATTCTTGAATAATTGAATTTTCCAAAGATTAAAATTTGGAATAATTAAAATTGTACTTGATTCTTGAATAATTGAATTTTAAACTGATTATAGTTGAAATAATTGATTTTTTTATTTATTAAAATTTAGAATAATTGAAATTTCACTTGATTCTTGAATAATTGAATTTTAAAGTGATTAAAATTTTGAAACAGTTGAGTTTTTTCATGTATTAAAACTTGGAATAATTAAATTTTTAATTGATAAAAATTTCAGTAAACTGAGCTTTTGTAGCAATAATTTTTTTTCTGTTCTTAAGTATTATTTCAGTTAATATTAATTTTAATGAGAAATATTTCTATATTTTACTATTAATAAAAAATTAACTATTTTTAAAGTTTAGTTAAATTTAAATCTTTTCCTAACGATTCCCCTGACTAATCAAAAATTTTCCTGACTTTTCCTTGATTTCTAGGTTTTTCCTAACCAGTGGCTACCATGCTTTTAAACTGACATCCATATTTTTAAAGTGGGGCAGACAACGATCTTGCATTGTGTTTCAAAATTACTTTAAAGTTTCAAAAAATGATCTAAGCCTTTAAAACATTGATTTACAATTTTTATATTTATTTTGAAGTAAAAATTAATTAAATTCAAAAAATTATAGAGAATCATTGAGTCTTGGATCGTCCATTAATTATAACTCAATGAGAGCAGCAATGCAGCGTCGGAAAAGCGTAGGCGGACTACCAAAGATTCCGAAACACTTATTAGATTTTGAGCAAATTTTAAACAACAGTTTTCAACCGACAAAAGAACTATTTAGAGGAATTGTCGAAGCAGATGGTGGATCAGCAGCTGCAATTTTTGCATCTGACTTAATGCTTGAATTATTAAATTCAGATGAAACAAAAAGAGTCGAAATTGACGCTACTTTTGCGGTAAAAATGGACCACTGATCTTAAAACTTAACCCGACCCGACCTGACCTGACCTGACTCAACTACCATAAGATCTAACCTAAACTAACGTGATCTAAAATTATATACAGATAACTTTTGTCTAGAATTTCAAAAGCCACGAAACTTTAGATGTAGGCGCTTTGCGCCTACTTCTTATCCCGATTTTTTATTGAATCATTTTGTTAAATTATTTAATGAGAGATATTTCTATTATTTCATTAATCGAACTTACCTGATTTAAAACTTTAAATGTTACTGTTTCACTGTAGGTATCACCACGGGATCTAAGAATTTATCAGCTTTATACAGTACATATAGAAAACCGGGGTGCAGTAAGTCCTTTTTTCGATTTTAAAGACTTGAATTACAAGTTATTTATTATTTTAATTATATATAATTTTCTTAGTTACCCATTATTTATAATTTATTTATATCAATCATATTTTTTTTACAACTTATCAGGAATTTTGTGCGGTTTGGGTTTTGATGACTCATAAGAAATTAAAACTGTACACTGCTGTATGGAAAAAGATAATGGAACTTGCCCCGAATTTGATGGTAAATATTACAGAAATAATGTCTGATTTTGAATCAGCAATCCCGCAATCAGTCCGCAACTGTATATCAAGATTAATCTCCATCAAGGGATGCTGGTTTCATTTTTGCCAGGTTATTTTTATACTTTATATATAATTAAAAGAAAAAATTATTATAATTGATATTTAATACCTAAATTAACGACTTGAATTCCAACGTAGAAAGGTTTCCGGAATTTCTGCGGATTGACTTCGGAAAATTCTGCGGAGTTATTTCCGGAAAGTTCTGCGGAGTGATTTTCGGATAATTCAGCGGAGTGATTTCCGGAAAGTTCTGCGGAGTGATTTTCGGAAAATTTTGCGGAATGATTTCCGAAAATCACTCTGCATAATTTTCTGGAAAGGGGCCGTTCAAGTATTACGTAAGTAACTTATGGGGAGGGGGGGTTTCTGATTTGCTTACGGTAATGTTAATATTAGGGAGGGGATAATGACAAAATGCTTATTAGGGGAGGGGGGTCTAAAAACCATAAAAATATGTTTACGTAATACTTGAATGGCCCCAAATCACTCTGCATGATTTTTCTGCTATCACTCCTCGAATTTTTCCGATGTCTATCCGCAAATTTTTCTGAAGTCAATTCGCAGACAAATTTTTAGATAGACTTCGAAAAAATTTGCGGAGTGATTGCGGAAAATTCTGCGGAGTGATTTTCGTTAATTTTTTACACAAATTTCCGGAAATTATTTTTTAAAATTTCCTGAAATCACTCTGCAGAAATATCTGGAAATCACTTCGCAGAATTTTCCGCAATCATTTTCGGAAATTTTTTTGAAAATTCCAAAAGTCACTGCGCAGAACTTTCTGGAAATCGCTCTGCAGAATTTTCTGCAATCACTCCCCAAATTTTTCCGAAGTCTATCCCACAAATTTTTCTAAAGGCAATCCGCAGAAATTCCGGAAACCTTTCCACATGGGTTTAAACGCTTTACTATTATATTATACTTATTTATTATTTTTTAAGTGTTTATTGAGAAGGTGGAAGAAGTTGGGCTTAATTCGCTTAAAATCTCCGAAAAAGGCCTTGTGGATGGCAATGAACCTCGCTTTGGCACCAGAAACGTACTTCGAAGAAGGTTTAAAATTAATAGAAAGTTTGTGCCACGAGGATATAAAACAATTTAAACAAATTAAGTTGTTTTTTGAATATTTGAGACAGCAATGGCTTCCTCTTGCAGATGTTGTTTGCATGTACGACAATGGCAGAAGAACGAATAATGCCGTGGAAAGCTTCCACAAAAATGCTTTCGATGAATTAGGAGGAAATCATCCTAACATGTACTCATTTCTCAGTGAGTTAAATTAAATTAAATTGTAGTAATTTTTTCTCTAAAATAATCAAGATCTGTCAGTTATATTAACTGCAGACATTAAAACTTTTCTTTTAATCATATTGAATTAATCTTTAAATATATTGATTAACAAAAATACCACTATAAAGTTTAAAAATATTAGCATCTTTAATTATTTTAAGAAAAAATAGCGTAAATGCACATTTTAAAAAAATTAAAACATTTGAGAAAAAAGGTTCAAAAATTTAAGATTTCTTATTAACTTTTGTAACTGTCGATATTCTAAACTTTAATTTAGTTGAGAGTATCTTAACAAATAAATTTTTTTAAATAATAAAAATTTCTAAAATTTAACCCATTATAATTATAATTTTTAAGCAAAAATGTCTTCCTACATCAAATCTGAAGACATGCAGTTTCTACGACTTCAAAAAGGGTTCTCTATTCGTCGAAATGTACCGAAAAAATACATAAGCAATGATGCACATATTCTTCATTGCCAGCAAGAATTAGTTAACGAAAAGTAAGACAGAGTGCAAAAATTAAGAATATGTCAACTTGTACAATAATTTTTAAATTATTTTAAATTACAAATTTTATATTTTCGCTATAAAAAAGTATTTGCTTCGATCGTTAATAATCCTTCATAAATTTAAAATTATTTTTATTATAAACATAAATAGGATGACGCTGGCAACGTTTTTGAATGACGTTATATCGCGTGAACAACAGCAACAATTCAGCGAGATCTTTGAAATTACGGGTAATAAAGAACAGACTAGAATAATAAGAAAAAATTAATAACTAATAAAATCATATAGTTATTCCACTTGAAGTTTAAGCTTTAAAATTATCGAAACAATTTTTTTAGAATTATCTGATCAATAAACAATCCTGTTGAAGAGAAATCCGATCTATCAGGTACCCCAGAAAATATAGAAAAAACATAACCATAGAAAGATAATAATAATGATAAGGAGACATTTATATAACAGTAATAATAATATTATTTATTATTATAAGTATTATATATTAACTATAAAAATTATAAACTTATACTTACCTGAGTTAATAATGTAGATAAAACTACGCCAACAACAAGCAAAACTAACGAGGAAAATGATAATTTCAAACGTAACGAAAATGTAAATGCGAGGGAAAAACTCACAGCTGAAATAAAGAGAAAAAGAGGACGACCATTATCGAAATCGAAAATCGACAAGTCGCCAGAAAAACTTAAAACAAATAGAGGGCGATCGTCAAAATACGTAAAGGAAGATAAGCAGAATCAAGCACCTCCTCCGAAAAGGGGACGAAAAACAAAGCAGAATTGAAATTTCTAATATTAATATTATTTACTATAATTGTACAATGTTAAAATTCAATTTCATTCGATATTATTCCATTTATTAATGTTTATTTTCTTAATATCTTTTACACACTGTAATAATCAACTAATTATAAAATAAAATAATTTATATTTATGTAAATTAAAAATTGTTTCTAGTCATTTTAAAAAAATATCTATTTTTAAAAGTTCTCTTCTATAGACATGGTAAATGGAACGCCACAACTCTTTATCTTATTTCAAAAAGATCACTCGTGTAGAATCGGTCAGGAGAGAAAAAATGAATTAAATATTTGACATTATATTTAAGTTTGGAAACATATTTCATTTAGTATCAATCAGTAGAGAATAAAAAAAATTAATTAAATTTTGCAGAGTTCCTTCGTGTAAAAGTTAAAAGTAAAAAGAAAAAAATTAAATTAATCATTGAAAATTATATTTAAGATTGAAGAGTTCTTTCCTGTAAAGTCAGTTATTGGAGGGAAAAAAATTGAAACAAGTTTTACAGATTTTACATCAGTGGAGTCGCTCAATGGAGAGATAAAAGTTAAACTAAACTATCGAGATTTTTACTAAGTTTAAAAGTACTTTTATGTTGAATCGGTCAGTGGAGAGTAAAAAAAATTTTTATCACTTTTGGAGAGTTTAATCGTGTAGAGTCAGTGTGTAGAGAGAACAAAAATTGAACTAAAACTTTCAGCTTTTATTTAAGACTGGACAATCTTTCTGTAAAATCAATCAGTGGAGAGTAAAAAATATTGAAATAAATTTTGGAGAGTTTATTCGTGAAGAATCGATGATTGAAGAGATAAAAAATGGATCAAAAAATTTTCGTTTTTATTAAAGATTGGCGAATCCTTTCGTGTAGAATCAGTCAGTGGAGAATAAAAAAAATTGAATTAAGTTTTGGAGAGTTTATTCGTGTAGAGTCGATTTGTGGAGAGATAAAAAGTGGAATTATAACTTTAAATTTTTATTTAAGATTAAAGAATCCTTTCGTGTAGAATCAGTCTGTGAAGAGTAAAAAAAATGGAATTAAGTTTTGGAGAGTTTACTCGTGTAGAGTCGATTTGTGGAGAGATAAAAAGTTGGAACTAGAACTTTAAATTTTTATTCAAGATTGGAGAATCATTTCGTGTAGAATCAGTCAGTGAAGAGTAAAAAAAATTGAATTAAGTTTTGGAGAGTTTACTCGTGTAGAGTCGATTTGTGGAGAGATAAAAAGTTGGAACTAGAACTTTAAATTTTTATTCAAGATTGGAGAATCATTTCGTGTAGAATCAGTCAGTGGAAAGTAAAAAAAATTGAAGTAAATTTTGGAGAGTTTACTCATGTAGTGTCGATTTGTGGAGAGATAAAAAATTGATCAAATAATTTTCGTTTTTATTCAAGATTGGAGAATCATTTCGTGTAGAATCAGTCAGTGGAGAATAAAAAAAATTGAATTAAGTTTTGGAGAGTTTATTCGTGTAGAGTCGATTTGTGGAGAGATAAAAAGTGGAATTATAACTTTAAATTTTTATTTAAGATTAAAGAATCCTTTCGTGTAGAATCAGTCTGTGAAGAGTAAAAAAAATGGAATTAAGTTTTGGAGAGTTTACTCGTGTAGAGTCGATTTGTGGAGAGATAAAAAGTTGGAACTAGAACTTTAAATTTTTATTCAAGATTGGAGAATCATTTCGTGTAGAATCAGTCAGTGGAAAGTAAAAAAAATTGAAGTAAATTTTGGAGAGTTTACTCATGTAGTGTCGATTTGTGGAGAGATAAAAAATTGATCAAATAATTTTCGTTTTTATTCAAGATTGGAGAATCATTTCGTGTAGAATCAGTCAGTGGAGAATAAAAAAAATTGAATTAAGTTTTGGAGAGTTTATTCGTGTACAGTCGATTTGTGGAGAGATAAAAAGTGGAATTATAACTTTAAATTTTTATTTAAGATTAAAGAATCCTTTCGTGTAGAATCAGTCTGTGAAGAGTAAAAAAAATGGAATAGATTTTGGCGAGTTTATTCGTGTAGAATCGATGTTTGAAGAGATAAAAAATGGATGAAAAAATTTTTGTTTATATTCAATATTGATGAATCCTTTCGTGTAGAATCAGTCAGTGGAAAGTAAAAAAAATTGAAGTAAATTTTGGAGAGGTTTATTCATGTAGAATCGATGTTTGAAGAGATAAGAAAAGGATCAAAAAATTTTAGTTTTTATTCAAGATTGGAGAATAATTTCGTGTAGAATCAGTCAGTGGAGAGTAAAAAAAATTGAAATAGATTTTGATGAGTTTATTCGTGTAGAATCGATGTTTGAAGAGATAAAAAATGGATCAAAAAATTTTCGTTTTTACTCAAGATTGGAGAATCCTTTCGTGTAGAATCAGTCAGTGGAAAATAAAAAAAATTGAATTAAGTTTTGGAGAGTTTAATCGTGTAGAGTCGATTTGTGAAGAGATAAAAGTGGAATTAAAACTTTAAGTTTTTATTCAAGATAGGAGAATCCATTCGTGTAGAATCAGTCAGTGCAGAATAAAAAAAATTGAATTAAGTTTTGGAGAGTTTATTCGTGTACAATCGATGTTTGAAGAGATAAAAAATGGATCAAAAAATTTTCGTTCTTATTCAAGATTGGAGAATCATTTCGTGTAGAATCAGTCAGTGGAAAGTAACAAAAATTGAAGTAAATTTTGGAGAGGTTTATTCGTGTAGAATCGATGTTTGAAGAGATAAGAAAAGGATCAAAAATTTTTAGTTTTTATTCAAGATTGGAGAATCATTTCGTGTAGAATCAGTCAGTGGAGAGTAAAAAAAATTGAATTAAGTTTTGGAGAGTATATTCGTGTAGAATCGATTTCTGGAGAGATAAAAAATAGATCAAATAATTTTCGTTTTTATTCAAGATTGGAGAATCATTTCGTGTAGAATCAGTCAGTGGAGAATAAAAAAAATTGAATTAAGTTTTGGAGAGTTTAATCGTGTAGAGTCGATTTGTGGAGAGATAAAAAGTGGAATTAAAACTTTAAGTTTTTATTCAAGATTGGAGAATCCTTTCGTGTAGAATCAGTCAGTGGAAAATAAAAAAAATTGAATTAAGTTTTGGAGAGTATATTCGTGTAGAATCGATTTGTGGAGAGATAAAAAATTGATCAAATAATTTTCGTTTTTATTCAAGATTGGAGAATCATTTCGTGTAGAATCAGTCAGTGGAGAGTAAAAAAAATTGAATTAAGTTTTGGAGAGTATATTCGTGTAGAATCGATTTGTGGAGAGATAAAAAATTGATCATATAATTTTCGTTTTTATTCAAGATTGGAGAATCATTTCGTGTAGAATCAGTCAGTGGAGAATAAAAAAAATTGAATTAAGTTTCGGAGAGTTTAATCGTGTAGAGTCGATTTGTGGAGAGATAAAAAGTGGAATTAAAACTTTAAGTTTTTATTCAAGATTGGAGAATCCTTTCGTGTAGAATCAGTCAGTGGAAAATAAAAAAAATTGAATTAAGTTTTGGAGAGTTTATTCGTGTACAGTCGATTTGTGGAGAGATAAAAAGTGGAACTAAAACTTCAAGTTTTTATTGAAGATTGGCGAATCCTATCGTGTAGAATCAGTCAGTGGAGAGTAAAAAAAATTGAAATAGATTTTGATGAGTTTATTCGTGTAGAATCGATGTTTGAAGAGATAAGAAAAGGATCAATAAATTTTAGTTTTTATTCAAGATTGGAGAATCATTTCGTGTAGAATCAGTGGGTGGAGAGTAAAAAAAATTGAATTAAGTTTTGGAGAGTATATTCGTGTAGAATCGATTTCTGGAGAGATAAAAAATTGATCAAATAATTTTCGTTTTTATTCAAGATTGGAGAATCATTTCGTGTAGAATCAGTCAGTGGAAAGTAAAAAAAATTCAAGTAAATTTTGGAGAGTTTGCTCGTGTAGAGTCGATTTGTGGAGAGATAAAAAGTGGATCAAAAAATTTTAGTTTTTATTCAAGATTGGAGAATCCTTTCGTGTAGAATCAGTCAGTGGAAAATAAAAAAAATTGAATTAAGTTTTGGAGAGTTTATTCGTGTACAGTCGATTTGTGGAGAGATAAAAAGTGGAACTAAAACTTCAAGTTTTTATTGAAGATTGGCGAATCCTATCGTGTAGAATCAGTCAGTGGAGAGTAAAAAAAATTGAAATAGATTTTGATGAGTTTATTCGTGTAGAATCGATTTTTGAAGAGATAAAAAATGGATCAAAAAATTTTCGTTTTTATTCAAGATTGGAGAATCCTTTCGTGTAGAATCAGTCAGTGGAAAATAAAAAAAATTGAATTAAGTTTTGGAGAGTTTATTCGTGTACAGTCGATTTGTGGAGAGATAAAAGTGGAATTAAAACTTTAAGTTTTTATTCAAGATTGGAGAATCCTTTCGTGTAGAATCAGTCAGTGCAGAATAAAATAAATTGAATTAAGTTTTGGAGAGTTTATTCGTGTAGAATCGATGTTTGAAGAGATAAAAAATGGATCAAAAAATTTTCGTTTTTATTCAAGATTGGAGAATCATTTCTTGTAGAATCAGTCAGTGGAAAGTAAAAAAAATTGAAGTAAATTTTGGAGAGGTTTATTCGTGTAGAATCGATGTTTGAAGAGATAAGAAAAGGATCAAAAAATTTTAGTTTTTATTCAAGATTGGAGAATCATTTCGTGTAGAATCAGTCAGTGGAGAGTAAAAAAAATTGAAATAGATTTTGGAGAGTTTACTCATGTAGAGTCGATTTGTGGAGAGATAAAAGTGGAATTATAACTTTAAGTTTTTATTCAAGATTGGAGAATCCTTTCGTGTAGAATCAGTCAGTGGAGAATAAAAAAAATTGAATTAAGTCTTGGAGAGTTTATTCGTGTAGAATCGATGTTTGATGAGATAAAAAATGGATCAAAAAATTTTCGTTTTTATTCAAGATTGGAGAATCATTTCGTGTAGAATCAGTCAGTGGAAAGTAAAAAAAATTGAAGTAAATTTTGGAGAGGTTTATTCGTGTAGAATCGATGTTTGAAGAGATAAGAAAAGGATCAAAAAATTTTAGTTTTTATTCAAGATTGGAGAATCATTTCGTGTAGAATCAGTCAGTGGAGAGTAAAAAAAATTGAATTAAGATTTTGGAGAGTTTATTCGTGTAGAATCGATTTCTGGAGAGATAAAAAATGGATCAAATAATTTTAGTTTTTATTCAAGATTGGAGAATCATTTCGTGTAGAATCAGTCAGTGGAGAAGTAAAAAAAATTGAAGTAAGTTTTGGAGAGTTTGCTCGTGTAGAATCGATTTGTGGAGAGATAAAAAATGGATCAAAAAATTTTCGTTTTTATTCAAGATTGGAGAATCATTTCGTGTAGAATCAGTCAGTGGAAAATAAAAAAAATTGAATTAAGTTTTGGAGAGTTTATTCGTGTACAGTCGATTTGTGGAGAGATAAAAAGTGGAACTAAAACTTCAAGTTTTTATTGAAGATTGGCGAATCCTATCGTGTAGAATCAGTCAGTGGAGAGTAAAAAAAATTGAAATAGATTTTGATGAGTTTATTCGTGTAGAATCGATGTTTGAAGAGATAAAAAATGGATCAAAAAATTTTCGTTTTTATTCAAGATTGGAGAATCCTTTCGTGTAGAATCAGACAATGAAGAGTAAAAAAAATTGAAATAAGTTTTGGAGAGTTTAATCGTGTAGAGTCGATTTGTGGAGAGATAAAAGTGGAATTAAAACTTTAAGTTTTTATTCAAGATTGGAGAATCCTTTCGTGTAGAATCAGTCAGTGCAGAATAAAATAAATTGAATTAAGTTTTGGAGAGTTTATTCGTGTAGAATCGATGTTTGAAGAGATAAAAAATGGATCAAAAAATTTTCGTTTTTATTCAAGATTGGAGAATCCTTTCGTGTAGAATCAGACAATGAAGAGTAAAAAAATTGAAATAAGTTTTGGAGAGTTGAATCGTGTAGAATCGATGTTTGAAGAGATAAAAAATGGATCAAAAAATTTTAGTTTTTATTCAAGATTGGAGAATCATTTCTTGTAGAATCAGTCAGTGGAAAGTAAAAAAAATTGAAGTAAATTTTGGAGAGGTTTATTCGTGTAGAATCGATGTTTGAAGAGATAAGAAAAGGATCAAAAAATTTTAGTTTTTATTCAAGATTGGAGAATCATTTCGTGTAGAATCAGTCAGTGGAGAGTAAAAAAAATTGAATTAAGTTTTGGAGAGTATATTCGTGTAGAATCGATTTGTGGAGAGATAAAAAATTGAACAAATAATTTTCGTTTTTATTCAAGATTGGAGAATCATTTCGTGTAGAAAAAGTCAGTGAAGAATAAAAAAAATTGAATTAAGTTTTGGAGAGTTTATTCGTGTACAGTCGATTTATGGAGAGATAAAAAGTGGAACTAAAACTTCAAGTTTTTATTGAAGATTGGCGAATCCTATCGTGTAGAATCAGTCAGTGGAGAGTGAAAAAAATTGAACTAGATTTTGATGAGTTTATTCGTGTAGAATCGATGTTTGAAGAGATAAAAAATGGATCAAAAAATTTTCGTTTTTATTCAAGATTGGAAAATCCTTTCGTGTAGAATCAGACAATGAAGAGTAAAAAAAATTGAAATAAGTTTTGGAGAGTTTAATCGTGTAGAGTAGATTTGTGCAGAGATAAAAGTGGAATTAAAACTTTAAGTTTTTATTCAAGATTGGAGAATCCTTTCGTGTAGAATCAGTCAGTGCAGAATAAAATAAATTGAATTAAGTTTTGGAGAGTTTATTCGTGTAGAATCGATGTTTGAAGAGATAAAAAATGGATCAAAAAATTTTCGTTTTTATTCAAGATTGCAGAATTATTTCGTGTAGAATCAGTCAGTGGAAAGTAAAAAAAATTGAAGTAAATTTTGGAGAGTTTGCTCGTGTAGAGTCGATTTGTGGAGAGATAAAAAGTGGATCAAAAAATTTTAGTTTTTATTCAAGATTAGAGAATCCTTTCGTGTAGAATCAGTCAGTGGAGAGTAAAAAAAATTGAAATAAATTTTGGAGAGTTTACTCATGTGGAGTCGATTTATGGAGAGATAAAAAGTGGAACTAGAACTTCAAGTTTTTATTGATGATTGGAGAATCCTTTGGTGTAGAATCAGTCAGCGGAGAGTAAAAAAATGGAATAAGTTTTGGAGAGTTTACTCATGTAGAGTCAGTGTGTGGAGAGATAAGAAATTGAAATAAAATTTCAAGTTTTTATTTTAGATTGAAGAATCCATTCGTGTAGAATCGGTCAGTAGAGAGTAAAAAAATTGTATCAAGCTTTGGAGAGTTTCTCTGCGTAGAGTCAGTTCGTGTAGGATTCTAACTTTGTAATTTATTTAGTTTTGTATAGTTTTGCTGTGTAGAGTCAGTCTGTGAAGAATCAAATATCTAACCCCTTTTTACTTATTATATTATACAGTAACTCTGTGTAGAGTCCGTCAGGTGAGAGTAAGATTGCGTTTTGAGTATTCATATGTATAATCTACCATGTAAAATCGGTCTTTGAAGAATTGGAAAAGGTTGAACTGAGTCCCTG